>NC_133543.1:67493603-68118603 GCF_048773025.1 Camelus bactrianus
TTGAAGAGGGGAGTACCTATGTAAATTATTCAAAATTCTTCTGCATGGATGATCTGTCTGTTCTCTCATTTACTTATATTTATGGACTCATGGATGTTTGTTTAATACTTTGGATTTTAATCCAATACTGTGTCTATGTTATATATTTTGTTGCTCAAATTGCTGCAGGCTTGACCACTGGGAACTCTTCCGTTGGCTGCTGTGCCCTTTGATATGCCCCCATTGTTGTGGGTTCTCTGGAGCACTCCCTTACTTTCTAGCACTACAAGATGCTCTGGAATCATCTTGTATTTGCCTTGCTCTAGACCTGGAATCAGCCATTTCTCCAAGGAGCCCTGGTTCCTTTTATTGGAGAATGGTATTAGAAACCAAGATCTGGGTGTTAAGTGTGCTCATTGCTACTAGGATGTCACTGCTTGTAGGCTCTCTTAGCTGACAGAGCAAGGAAATATATGTGTGTACATTAACTGATATACATGTAAATTTATAATTATTTTTCCTATATATTTTCTACATCTATATTAAATAAAATATGAGTTCATACTGATGTCCCCAACCCTAATCCTGTACCACATGGATCATTCCTGACTTCTTCTTTTGCTTGTCTGTAAACTCTGACTCCAATACTGAAAAACCTCATTTCCACCACTTGTCATCCATTTACATAATTGTTCAATTCTAGTATACAAGTATAGTGGTCTCAGGTCTCATGGGAAACAACTTTACCAACTAGGATATAGCGCTTTGTACAGTAATTTTGCCTTTCATTTTAGTTTCCACTTATTTTCAAAGTTATTTAGGTCAGCACTTTTCCCCTACTCCCTTCTGTTAGGTCATTTTACACATTTGTGTATAGACAGATTCCTTTGTCATAGTCTGCATTCCATGCTGAGATCTCCTGATCTTCTAAATTTTTTAATTTGCACATATTAAAGTTCACTCTTTGTGCTGTAAAGTTCTATAGGTTTTGTTAAATGTGTAGTGTCGTGTATCCACCATTGCAGTATCACACAGAATAGTGTCAAAAAATTCCCTGGGCTTCACCTCTTCAATAATCCCCTTCCTCCAAATCCCTGGCAACCACTGATCTGTTTGATGTCTCTATAATTCTGTTTTTTTCTGTAACATCATATATGTGGAGTCAAACAATATGCAGACCTTTCAGACTGGCATATTTCACTTATCAATATGTATTTAAGATTTATCCATGTTTCTTCATGGCTTGATAGCTGATTCTTTTTATTGCTAAATAGTATTCCATTGTATGGATGTTCCACAGTTTATTTATCCTTTCACCTATTGAAAGATAAATTGATTATTTCCAGTTTTAGAAAATTATGAGTAAAGATGCTATAAATATTTGCCTGTGGGCTTTTGTGTGGACATACATTTTTACATCAGTGGAGTAAACTCCTAGGAGCCTGATTTTTGGATCATATGTAAGACTATATTTGCATTTGTGAAAAACTGCTGAGCTGTCTTCCAAAGTGTGTGTACCATTTCACATTCCCACCAGCCAAGAATGAGTTCCTGTTGCTCAGCATCCTTGCCAGCAATTGGTATTGTTAGTTTTTTTTTTTTCAATTTTTATCTATTCTAACAGATGTGTAGTGGCATCTTGTTGTTGTAAGTTGTGTTTCCCTAATGACAAGTAATGTTGAGCATCTTATCATATGCTTATTTCCAACTGTATCTTTTCTTTTGTGATGTAACTATTCAGATCTTTTGCTCACTTTTAAAATTAAAAAAGTTATTGTAGTAATAACATTTAATATGAGATCTGATGATCCTGGAGAATGTCATTCTAAGTGATGTAAGCCAGAAAGAGAAAGAAAAATACCTTTATAAGATTGCTCATATGTGGAATCTAAAAAAAAAAAAAAAAAAAAAAAAAACGTAAATAAAAAACAGAAACAGACTCATAGACATAGAATACAAACTTGTGGTTGCCAAGGGGGCAGAGGGTGGGAAGGGACAGACTGGGATTTCAAAATGTAGAACAGATAAACAAGATTATACTGTACAGCACAGGGAAATACATACAAGATCTTGTGGTAGCTCACAGTAAAAAAAAATGTGACAATGAATATATCTATGTTCATGTATAACTGAAAAATTGTGCTCTACACTGGAATTTGACACAATATTGTAAAATGACTATAACTCAATAAAAAAATGTCAAAAAAAAAAAACCATGAGATTTACTCTCTCAACAAATTTTTAAGTGCACTAGACTTTTTTTGACTATAGGGACAGAGCTGTACAGCAGATCTCTGGAACTTATTCATTTTGCTTAAATGAAACTTTATGCCCATTGATTGGTAACTCCCCGTTTCCCTCTCTCTCAGCCCCTGGAAACCGCCAATCCACTCTCTGATTCTATGGATTTTGCTATTTTTGATATTTGATGTAAGGGAAATCATGGAGTGTTTGTCTTTCTGTGAATGTCACTTAGTGTAATGTCATCAAATTTCATCCATGTTATTGGATATTGGAGTTTCCTTCCATTTTAAGTCTGAATATTATTTCTTTGTATGTGTGTACCACATTTTTTTTACTCATTCGTCTGTCAATAGACATTTAGTTTGTTTCCACATCTTGGCTATCTTGGCTATTGTTAATAGTACTGTATTGAATATGGTAGTGCTGATATCTCTTAGAGCCCCTGATTTCAATTCTTTTGGATATATACCCAGAAGTTGGATTGCTGAAACATATGGTAGTTGTAGTTTAAATTTTTTGAGAAACCTCTATACTGTTTTCCACAGCAGCTGCCCCATTTTGCATTCCCACTAACAGTGCGCAAGGGTTTCAATTTCCCCATGGCCCCACCAATACTTGTTGTCTTTAATTGGATTATTTGTTTCCATAACATTGCTTTTTAAAGGCTATAAATTATTCCATTATCATAAATATACCATACAATGTATTATTGTTGGACAAATATTTACATAACTTTCAGTTTTTCATAGCCATCCCACCCCTAAAAACAGTGATGGATGTTCTTGTAACTAAATATTCTCTAAATATTTACTTAGAATAAATTTCTCTAAGTTAAAATTGTGTATCTAGAGGTATTAAACTTTTAAAGACTTTTCCTGAGACAAATCCTATTTTTTCTTGATTTTCCATGACTATGCAGCATTTAATTCCATCTTTAGGTCAGGGTTAGTGATAGGACACAGTGCATTTTGATGTATCATGCTTTGATAACTAGTATGTCAAACACACAGACATCTGAGACATCAGATGTCTCACGAGAGATTCAGCCTAGACTTTGTAAGAGTGACACCCTCTCGTTTGTTTCAGTTTGCATTCTTAACCTTAATTTAGGCCTCATTTTCCTCTAGGAAACCTACCTATTAATCCTTCCATGTCAGAGATGGTGCAAAGTGGAGGTGCTCAGTCATGGTGTATGCAGTCCGGATGGTGTATGTGTCTCCAGTACTTAGACTGTGGAGTGAGTTAGGGTCTCTGGGGGTCTAGTAGTGGCCCCTTTGTCTCGACACTGCTTTCCATCCTTTCTCAAGCTAGGTTAATATCCCTCCAATGCCCTCCCGTCACATTCAGTCTTAGCATGCACTTTTAATGCTTCTGCCTCTCTCTGAAACTGAACTACCTAAAAATCTTATCTTTGTATTTTAAAGACACAGTCAATAGAAACACATGTTTTTGGAAATTCTGTAACATCCCCCGAGAGCTGTGACAAAGCCAGCTTCTGCATCCCTCTCTGGGACTGAAAGCATCACCGAGGTTACCGCTTTGCTTGCACATCTGACGTACATCCCCCATCACCTATGAACTTCCGCTCTGCAGCAGCATGGACCCGGCCTTTGAGTCATGGAGAGAGGAGGCTGTCGCAGGAACTGGGCTCACTGGCCCAGCTTAGTTAAGCTTTTTGGATTTGGTCTTGTGCTGCCAGACGCTACTGCTAACCTTTGACCTACGGTAGTTTTGACAAATACAGAGACTGTTAGGCAAAGGAACTCTGTCTCCCTAAGACTGTGTTGCCACACACTTAACTCAGAGCCATATCCATTGAAACAGCTCTCGTGCTTTAACAAGTACCTTGGGTCTTTGGGAGAAGAAACTAGTCGTGGCTTTACAGCCTTTCAGGGAAGGACTGCTGTGCTGCGTGCTCCTGGCGCTTGGAAATGTGCGGCAGGGTTGGATGCCAAGAATACAAATAGTCAGAACAATATGTTCAGTCTTTAGGAAACACAGCTGGATCTAGCAAATGTATACAACAGAACTGACTCTGCAGCCAAAGATGTTTTCTCTGCACCTTCTACCCTCATAAGTGATGCAGACCTGGAGATCCCAGCGCACTGCTCCAGACCCTCGTGACTTTGGAACTAGGCTAACTGAGAGGCATTTATATTAACTTCCCCTGTGATTCTCTTGTGTCTTCCACTAGATTAAAGCTATATGAATGTACAGACTCATGTCTAAATGGCTCTGTAGATCCTGACACTCGCATGTAATACCACAAACTCAAATAAATTGCCAATCAGATAGAGCAAATGCTGTGACCAGACAAGCAAGCGTCATCAACTTGAGGATTAACACTGACCTAGCCTTTGGATTCAGGGTAATCACTTCCCTTCTTCCTCCCCTACTCAGTTTTTCCTTTAAGTGTATGTGGCCACAGAACCACACTTTCAAAGTTTGGAATTAGCTCTTTGACCTTGCACTTTTTTAGACACCATTCAAATCAAAGTGATAAGAATATAGAGTGGTTATTTGTAATTCTGGAGGGAAGGGAATTTCTAGGCCAGGTATTGTTGCAACTCTTAAAAATTGTCTCATAAGAACACATTTTCACTTTCTTTTTTCCTCACGCATCTTGTCTGAGACCTTCAGAGCTCCTGTATCAGGAGACTGTAGGAGAGGCGGGGCAGGAAGAGTGAACGGGGAACTCCAGCAAAGCCGCTGTTCCATTTTCCCCATCTCCCAGCTCCTGTTACTAGGGGAAGAGGAGAGAAGTTAATCAAAAGTGGATTTAATTTGCACTGTCTATAAAGCACCTTTCCAGGCAACTCCCATACACCATCTTAGCTCCATGACAATTTAGCAAAGCGGATATTATTATTCCCATTTTACAGACAGGAAAACCAAAGGGCTAAGAGAGTAAGTTCCGAGTCACAGAGTTATGGCCAGTTATTTGAGCCCAGTGCTGTCTGACTGTGCAGAGCCCATTGGGTTCTTCCCTACCTCCATCATGCTAAGTCTTTTTTGCTGCAATCAGGTAAGCAGAGAATCCTGGTTATGGCTGCAGGCTATTGTTATGGGCGAACATTAAAGAGAAAACTTTTTGAAAGCTGAATTTGCAAAAAAACTTTAAAGCCACGGCAATGACACTTCAGAAGGCAAGAAGTTTCATAGAGAGCCAATGAAGAAGAGGGAGGAGCCCCCTACCTAGTGACTACTGTTGGGGCAGAGTTCCTCCCTCCTCCCCCTCCAGTAAAGAAACAAACTTGAACTCCACACAAGCATCCTCTGTGGCAGCTGCTGCAAACCAATAAGCTGTGAGGATGTGTGCTTCCCCCTGGACAAGAAAGAGTATTTCAGGATGAAAAGGAAGGTGAAGAAAAGAGGATAGGAGGAGGGATCTGTGTGCAAGGACGTTTACGCCACCGTCAAACAAAGGAGAGGTCAAAGGAGGCACACCCATCATGTAAATGGGAGATGAGAAATAGACTAATACCTTAAAAACATGTCTACCCACAGTTTTACACAGACAGGGCTGAATATCTTGTTTTAAAAGTGACTATTTCTTCCCTACTAGCGATCCCATAATAATCACTCATTGGAAAGAAACTACAATACAAGGGGGTGGTGGAAGGAAGCAGAGGACGTTGTGGAAGCCCAGAGGAATGGGAAACACAGAGCAATGCATCATCCCTTTTAGACTCCAGATACAATTACCTTCAGGGTGACAAGATGGCCAGACTGATTCAACAGACTGTTAGGATTTCGTCTTGCGGCTCTCAATCCGAAGTCTGTTTTCTGGGTTTGTGTATATCTGTGTGGAAATGAAGTACCAGTTAAATCCTTGTTCCTTTCACCCTGGAGCAAAAATTGTGGGTGTGGCAAAGACTCTTCTTTAGGAAAACTTATTCTTGGACATTGTCCTTCTTCTAAGGCTCTCTCCCAAAGTACCACTAGTCCATGTGGACTACTGCATCGCATCACCCACTAACTCACTAACCTCCGTTTATGGGATGCCTCCAATGCATCAGATGTTGGGGAAATAAAAACAAACAACACAGCCCATGCCCTCAAGGAGCTCGTGTTTAGCAGAGAAGAGAGACAACTGAAGAAATAATCACTGTGTACAAGTGCAATAGTCAAAGGCCGCACAAAGCGTGATGAGCACATCTGGCACAAGTAAGTTATCTTCCAGGAGGAGAACATTCCTTACGTTTTCTGTTAGAAAGGAGATTTCCTTTGTTAAAAAAAAAAAAAGAAAGTTGACGTCATTCAAATTATTTACCCCAAATTAACCAGTCTCTAGTTGTTGGTGCCCTGTAGCTAGAAAAGCTTTAATTCTCCATTACTGAAATCTCCTGACACATAGCCAAGCTCAGTACACTACAGCCCTAAGGGGAAGTATCACATTTCTTCGGGTATGCAACTGAAAAAACTCCATACTTAGCAGCATCTATGGCATTTTCATTGCATAACAACTTGGGGAAATCACATCAGGCACATATTTAGAAGGTATCCCATGGTAACCATGAGAAGTTGCTGTGGTCTCACATAGCTGAGCATAAACATTAATCCTGGTTTATCAGATGCCTGGAACAAGCAGGGGAAGCAACTGTTATCATATCTCCTTTGCATTATCAAATTAAACACCCCTCTGGGTTTACATGAGCCCTTGGGGAACAACAACATTTTTGTCCCACACTCGGTGCAATGTCTGATTTTTTTTGAGCTTTTATGGAATAAACATCTCTATCATGGTTAGAGGAGTAGGGTCAGTGGAGACCACACTGAACAAGCAATCAAAGAGCCCTCTTTGCCTTTCGGCTTCTCTGTCTCTGCCCTTTTGACTCCCTAAAAAATACTGTAATCTCTGATTCAGTTTCTTCACTATTGAAGTGGATTCTTTCTGCCCAGGCTTGCTGGAGATATGGTGACCGCACACTGCATAATGGGACATTTGAACTTGCTGAAGGGCTCTGACATGGTTTTGTGCAGCCTTCCCCAGACAACAGCAGTTATCTGTTCCCATCCACTGCTGTGCCAGGCCAGGTTCATTTGTAAGTGAAGGAGGGAAGAGTTGGTTTGGAGGCACAGCCTGAGAGGAGAGAGGAAGCAGAGGTTAGGAAGGAGGGCAGAGCAACAGTTCCTTTTCCTGGCATCTCATTGGTACCTTGGCAGTTAGGGTGTCTGGGGACCAAAAGCGGGTGCAGCCCTTTAATTGGATACCTGGAAATGTGGGGTGGGGGGGAAGTTAGAAACACAGGCAGAACTTGGAGAGGCTGTGGACAGTACTGCTCTGGGGACAAATCATAAAGTTGGGGGACAGAGGCCACAGTTCTCTCCAAGTTGAGTAATGCCTCAAATAAACTTCTTGCACCTTGAGGACTGGCTACCTTGGGAGCAACCCTAGCAACATTGGTGATTTCCAGGTGGCCTCTTAGAGCAGCAGTCGTGGGGAGCCTTTGTGGTTGGTACACCAGTGGGATTGGAACACAGGAAGAACGGGGTGGTCACAACTGCATTTGATGCATCGTTTGTAAGCCCAGTGAGAGCCTTCTGGGGAGCCCTGGGGAATAACCAGGGTCCCTTTGAAGAACTCTTTATTCTGTTCCTTCTGTGTTAGAATTTATATACATTCTCCCAATTTTAAGTACTGGCTCAACAAAATTTTAAACACTATATTGGCAGAATAAAACGTATCTTCAGGCAAAATTTGGTCTGTAAACCACCAGTTCGTTTCCCCTTTATAATTCATTAAAATTTCCTAGAATTTCCAGGGTTTTTTTTTTTTTTATAGCCTAAGTACCTGCATGTGTCCTTGACACACCACAAAATTATTTGTCAGACCACACAGCAAAGACTGCTAGCTGACACTCAATATCTAGTTTTCCTTTCTCTTCCTCCTCCTCCTCTCCCTCCTCCTCCTCCTCTTCCTCCTCCTCCTCCTCCTCCTTTTTCTTCTTTTTGGTCAAAATCAGTATTTTATACATGGTGGCAATGACCCAAGCTAAGACTGTTTTCTAACATCTGTTATTGCCAAGGGTAGACAGGTGACCATGAATTGGCCAATGAGATCTAAAAAGGGCCCCGAGGGACGACTGAGAAAGCGTCTTAAAGGTTGCTGGGAGGGCTCAGCTGGGAGGGCTCCTTCTTGTCCCTCTTTCCTTCCTCTTTTCTGAGCTGTGATTGCAGATAAGATGACCCAGGTACCAGGATGGTGGGGCAGAGAGATAGAAGAAGTGTATCTTTAATGACCCCAAACTCTCTCCCTACCTTCTAACTTCTATTATTTCAGAGAGAAAGTTACCTTGTTCAACTGTGTTGAGGTTTTTGCTATATAGAGACACCTAATTCCTGGAAACCATATGCCATATGTTTCGTATGCACAGTCAGATTTACACTTAGCAGCAGGGTATAGGGACATCTAAGTGAGGGGAAGGACATGAGTGAAGTTCTGAGCATGGCCACCAGAAAGGGCAGGCCATGTTTGTGAAACAGTGAGCAAACTCTCCTGGCCTGAGAGGAGTTTCAGAGTTGGAAAAGGGTGGGAGCTACAGCCATGCAAAATTCCCAGGCAATCTCTAACATAATGCCAAGATCTTCTCTTACTCCTGCTAGATGGTGTTGTTTTAAGGACATCCAGCATGTCTTTTCTCAACTTTGGCCTCCTCAGATTGAAAATCTGTGGTCTTTTCCTGGTTTGCTTTCACAGGCCATCCCCATTCCTGAAGGAACGCTTGCCCAGCAGGGCAGCCAGATCTTGGCACCCACAGCAGGATGTGGTACTCCCAGGGTTGGAACAAGAATAAGTCTGCTTGGACTCACAGATATAGAGACCAGACTAGTGATTACCAGTGTGTGTGGGGGGGGGGGGGGACACAGGAGTTGGGGGTTGGAGGTACTTTTGGGTGTAAGAAAGGCTCAAGAATGTTTCGTGCAATGTGGGGAATACAGCCAATAATTTTGTAAAAACTGTAAATGGAAAGTAACCCTTAAAAATTGTATAAAAATATATTTTTTTAAAAAGAGATACAAAAATAAACAAATGAATGAATGGATGAATGAATAAGCCAGGTTTTTTGTTAGGTTTTTCAGTAGCCTTCCCAACAACACCCAGCATTGTTTAGCCTTTTTGATGACAGCAAAAGGTTGCACCCGAGACTCAATGGAGAAGATCGCTATGTCACGGAGGAAATAAAGGTACGGACAATACCCTTAGTTTGTGGTCTCTGCACAGACTGGGTCATGAGCATCCCTGGTCCTCTTTGACCATGAGCTTTCAGCCACATCACACAGCCTGCTAAGCTCCATTCCGTAAAGGGGATACAGTCTGCGTTAGTAACAGGCAAAAACTGGGCAGGGCATCATTAATAGTCACAACTACTTTTACAAACCGAAAATTGGAAAATGCGCCGTGATGAATTACCTTTTATTAGAAGTGTGGAGGTGCAGGCAAAAATGAGCGGTGTGCCTCGTGTTCGCAGCCAGCCTCCGTGCATCTTTTCACGTCTCCTTTTGTCAGATGATACGGCTTTAATGGACCACATCGACAGGGCATTTCAGTCAGGCAGCTAATTAAAGTCATTCTGTGGCTCAGTGTGACAGGTCCTTCAGACTCATACATCAGAAACCACTAACAAATGTCACTCCTCTTCTGATCACCTTCTCTCTCTTTTAACATGTTGATTAAATTTCAGGATGCACAGACCCCAAAAACAAACCAATAAAAATACTGATAAAAATGCCCTATTCTGTGGCTTGTGTATATTTTAGATTTTCTGAGCCAGCAAGATAACAGGCAGGAAAACAAAAGAAAAAAAAATCTCACCATCGCCTTTCAGGGCACGGATACGTGAGGGAAACCTGGATAGCTAAAAATCAGACTGTGGTCTATCAGTTACAGACAGATGAGTCACTCCAGGGATGTTCTGAGACAGACTCAGAGTTACCTGGAAAACACACACAAAAAAGTGCTGGCCCAAGTCCAAACACTAGAGGGACCAAACAGAAGGATTCCCAGGGAAGAGGAGGCAGTAATCAAAGCTCTGACAGCACCCAGCCCCGATGACAAATGACTATGGAGAATTCCCATTAAGGATATTTGAAACCAGTTCTTATCTTTCCCCGCCTTCCCTTTTTCTCAGCTGGGGACCTGCAGACCAGCTCTTCCCTCCAGTCTTGTTCTGTGAGAGGCAAGCTGTGTTCACTGAGGTCAGATCTGGTCAGAATGCAGGGATTAGATTTCTGCCTTCAGCCGATGAAAAAACAGCTGCTTCAAAGGCTCCTGGTTTGCCAGTTCTCTCAAAAAGATCCACACCCAGCAAAAATAATTTTAAATTCACCCTACTGATGGGAGCACCTGAAAAAATGGAATGATTAAAAAAAAAAAAGCCCAATATCAAGTTTGGATGGAGACCCTTAACAGCCCAGAAAAATGTCTTACAAGATTTTGAGGAAAGATTGACTTAAAGAAAATAGTTGAATATTTTTTCATTAATGCTACCCATACTAGTCTTGTCCTTGGAGAGTTTTCTTTTCACGGTCATGCAATGGTGGATTTTTCAAACACTAATTTCCTGTTACTAGTTCTGTTTCTTGTGGGATTTATTAAAGGGAAGAAGAGTCTAATCTTCTAGTTATTGTGCAGTTGCCAGAAAAAGTACCTAAATGTCAAAATGAAAAATTTGTTTAGATTTGTTACCTAGATGCAGACACCTATATTTTAAAATGTACTGGTTGAAAAAGCAGAAACCTATCAGTTGTATTCATGGGGCTGTCCATTAAGCATTCACCAAAAAGATTTTAAGAAATAACTATAGGAGTAAAGGATCATATGAGAACACAAGATTTAAAAGTGTTTTTCAAAAAGCATGGCAGAAGTAAAGTGTCTGTAACAAATGGAGGCATAATATATTATATATTTTAAATAGGGCAAGTTATAAAATATTTAACCCCTGCCTTGAGTCACTGAAATGATAACTTGCAGCAACTCTTTCACTCAGTGGAAAACAAAAACATAGATTCTTTAAAATGCTTTCAGGATGGATATTGTAATATTCGATGGGCAAGGTTACGATGCAATAACAGACAAATCTTAGTGACTTACAACAACAAGATTATGTTTTCCCCCTGCTATATAGCCATCAAGGATCAACAGAGTTACTTTGTTCACTGGGGTCTGTTTAGAATCCAGGCTGATGCTGATTATAGGCTGAGAGGAGAGGACTGGGAGGGTTACGTACTGGCTCATAATCTTAGAAGCCAGATGTGACACAGACCTGTTCACATTTCATTGGCCAGTCACATCACTTGGCCAAGTCTAACTCCAGAGAGGGTAAGGCGATGAGGTCCAATAAGAGCTAATGAGAGAGTCCAATGAGATATTTCCCTGAAATTGACAATATTGATACCAGATTCTACTGATAATCACAGATTTGCATTCGTCCTTTTTTACCTATTTTTATTTCCTCCTGAAATATGCTTTCAGGTGTCAGCCTTTTCACGATGCTAACTAGAATGCATCTTTGAGTGGGTGTCTTTTCTTTCTTCTGAATCTCAGGAATCTTGCTTTCTGTGGAAATCTCCTGGACTAATAACACAGGGAATTTACAACAGATTTCAAGGCACGATGCCGAAAGGCAGATGTAAACTTTAAGTTCCCAGATCCTTGTTTCTCCTGGAAGTCAAGCCTCTCCAAAAGTTAAATAATCTCAGTCTTTCTCTCTCTTTTTTCCTTCTTTTAACAGAATAGAGTTCTTCATACTGTATATGTGTTACGGTGTGAAGGGTTTTGTGGAAAATAAAGTGCCTGACCTTTCTCTTGTTTCTTTCCTTTAATCATATTTATTTCCCAGCCCTTGTTCCACTGCCCGTGTTTTACTGACAAAAACAGAACTCTGTTGAACTTTTGGAATTATTCTCCCAAATTTTTGGTAAATTACTTCTGCCATATTTTCAAGATCAATTATACACTGTCATAATAGAGATAGACTCTGGTGCCAATGGGCAGAAGAAAGAGTTTATAAAAATTTCAAACTGGAATTTGGAATCATGTATTTTCCTGTCAAAATGAAAAAGGAAATGAAGTCTACACTCCTCTTTTTATTAAGAAGATGCATGAGGTTTAGGGACTTATCAAGGAATGGAACTCACAGAATCTGTCAGTTTCTAATCTCCCTAACACAAAATGTGAGAATAAAAAGGGAAATTTAGACTTTTTATCAGGACAATTCAGAAATGTATTTGAGGCACAATATAATATTAATAATATATATAACATTTACATCAACAAATTTTGAAAAAATAATTTGCATTGTAAAAGTGACACTGTTTATTGTGGGGAAATAATTAGGAAAATAATGAGATATAAAGATGAAAAAAGAACAAGTCACAATGCTGGACTCTAGAAATAATAATTGCAAACAATAATTGCAAAAATAATTGGTGTTAACCTTCCAACATTTACCCTGTGTCTGCAGTTTTTACACAATTGAAAATAGACTGTAGAGGGTATAGATATTAGTCTACAAATTGAGACATACTTAAAATATTAACTTTCTTTATTTTTCTCATGCTCAAATTAATTTCTGTCAAGTCCTCACTCTGCCTGGGAACCACAATTTCATCTTGATCAACTTGAGAACACCTCCTTCTTTCTGAGGAGGTATCTAAGTTGATAGGGGTTGGGGGTGATGTCACATCAGACATGGGAGGAGAGGACTGGGGGGTCCTTGACCATCAGGTAATCATCTATATAGGTCACTAAGAAGTTTCTTGTCCCTGTTAGCATCCTTTCTCTTTAGCTTCTATGCTTCTGCCTAGGAAACAGAATCCCAGGACCCCATCAAATTCTAGCTCTTCTCAACTCCCAATGTCTTCTCTCTGAAATTCAGTGGTACCTTTTTTTTTTTTTCCAGATACAAGAATATGCTGATTATCTGCTTGTTGCCTCTCAGCTCCACATTCACCCTATTTACACTCTACTCTGTGATGCTGGGACTGGGATTCTGGAACTGTATTTCCCAGACTCCTTTGCCAGCAGCCTTTTTGCTCATCCTGCCAACTGGCAGCAGCTGAGGAGAAGGAAGGCAGGAGGAAGGGAGAAGGGGCTTCCTCCCAGTTTACTGCTAGTCCTGTCAGTGTTGCCCAGGACAGGTGACTTGTCCCACCAATGGCAGTTGGCTTATACCTCAGCCCCAGTGTCTGCCAGCACTTTCAGAATCTGCTACCTGGGCCCCTGAGGATAGCCAACAGTAGCTGGGCGGGGCCCCATCCTCCCAGGTCTGAGCCCCACCTCACTGAAGCCCACCCCTCAAGCAGCCCAGTGGTCCCTGCTCCCTGTTGTTACTGCCTCCAGACCAGCACCTCCGAGGCCCCTTCTGGTCTCCCAGCCCTGTGACACCTGGAGAGCCAACTTCCAAAATTAAACCTACTCTGTTTTAATGCCTGTAGCGTATTAGTCAGAGTTCGCACAGGACTGGTATCTGGAGGAAGGGTTCTTCTTTCACTTGATCCTGACGGTTGACCCTCAGAAGGAACCCCTCTACCAGTGATGTTTGTATCCCAAGCATCTGGCGGGAGCTTCCTGAAGGATTCAAGCAGTTGAAAACACAAAAGCTAGAGACTCTCTGGCTATTTCTGTCCTCCTTCACCCCAAGTCTTGCTTTTCCTTGGTGTTATAAACACAGGACTGGGCTACAGGACTGGGCTACACGAATGAGGGACGGGAGGCAGAGCAATAAAAAAAAGGGGGGGGGAGAATCATCACTATGGCAAAAATGCTATTATATTCTGGAGTAATTTCTTACATAGCTACATTATCCAATACTGACTCTGTAATATGTATGTGTGTGTATTTCCACAGATAACTTGCAGTATTTTGTTATATTTTGGTTTTCAAAGGTTAGAAGTAAGAATCTTCATTAACATGGCTTCAAATTAGACTTTAGAAACTTCTGAAAAATGTTGAATATATTTAATAACATGTAGAGCTGAAAAAACTTACAGCTCTCTCACTTTCCTGAGGAACTCAATTGAAAATATTGTTAAATTCAAGTTACAATATTGTCTTGTCCTGAATTGCCAAGCAGTTGAACTCCCCCACCCACCCCATGAAAGCTGATTTAAATACACAGCTTGTATAGGGTATATGGGATTTAATTCCTTGGCTTCTTGAACCAAAAGAAACTCAAGATGGATGATCTGTGTTAGCTCTGTGTGTGTATTTATGAAGCTGAAATGCAAACCTGAAATTTTATGTGCCTTGTAAAAGATAAAATCTCAGAGAGAAGCATGCCTCTGCCTCCCTAACAGTGCACCGATAGCTTGCACATCATCTAATAACAATAATAAATATTCCTCAGTCAAAGACAACTACCAGTTTGCGATTGCTTATTCTGACCATTATTCCAGACTGAATAACTGCAGGATGCAACAAAGCCAGAATAATGGTGTAGCCCAATCTGCAAAGACAATTTGCACTCAATTTGCATAACCTATTTAACCCTCCAAATAGCTGAAGACATAGGCAGGCTTTTAAGTACCACAAGGCTGAAGTGAAGCAAATAAAGCAACTAAAGATTAGTTTGATGAGGGAGAAAGGTTAGAATAAAGTTGATTTAGAAATGTTATAATTGGTTTCAAATATGGCACCAGAATGAATAGTCTATTTTCCAAAAATGTTACTAGTTCTATGTGAAACAAAAGCAACAATGAATGAAGGTAACTCGAGAATTCTATAAATACACATATAGATTTAAATCTGTTTACAAGAGGAAAATTAATTCCATTCCCCTTGAAGTATGAACTAATTTCTTGAAGCAATTTTACATGATAATATGCTGGAATGATGGCTTAATTACACAAGAATTCTGCTTAGGTCATTGGAAGTCCCCTTGAAGAAGTCATCTTGAGAACCGGGGAAGTCCATCATTGGTCAGAGGGGCTCTTTGATTATTATTGGAGGTGCGTTCAGTTCGGGGTGACTACTGATAAGAAGGATTCCTGGGTTTGCTAAGACCCATTTGAATAGAGGCTTTGGAAGTGCAATCAGTTTGGTTCCTACCAGGTTAGAACCAGGATAGGGTAGATTTCATGTGATTGGGAAGCCTGACTCCCACAGGATGCTTAGACAAGACCAACCCCAGACAGACACCTAGCTGGTTTGAAATTGCTCTGGGCTCTAGAGGCAGAAGAAGAGGCCTTCACTGGCCCACCCTATCCGTGCTTGTAGGTTTGGGCCAATCTTATCAAATGGTTGCAGTCTTAAACAGAATTAGAAGACTACCTTTGAAATCAGAACTCAGACTTTCTTGAGCTAATGTAAAGTAAAATACATACTTGGAATTAGAGTGAGATAAAAATAGTTTAAACTTTTTTTCTTTCTTGTTAATGTATGCAATAAAGCATGCAGATCCTAAGTGTACTGCTCAAAGTACCTGTATATATGCAGAAGTGCATGAAGCCAACACCCAGGTCAAGATAGGGAAAATCTTCTGCTCCTCTGGAGTTTCCTTTGTGTCTCTCCCCCATCATTACTCCCAAAGGTAACCACTATTTTGATCTTCATTACTATCAACACTTTTTCACTTGTTTTTGAACGGAAAGGGTATTTAACATAATTATTAATAGTTACTCATCTTCCAGATACTACAGAAGAAAAAAGTAGAAATACTACTATTTCTTTTTTCCTTTATTGATTTATTCATTTGTTCAAAACATTGTCTGGTACCAACTTTGCCCACAAGACATCGAGAATACAATATTGAACAAGAGAAAAATCCGTGTCTGCCCTCTGGAAAAATAGTGTTACGGGGGATTACACACAAGGAGGCAGGCAGTTACGGTGCAGTGAGGTGAGTGCTATGAAATGAGGAAGTGCCAGCTGCCGAGAGGAGAGGGTGTGGAGATGTGGACTTGGGGATCAGAGATGGCTCCTAAAACAAGGGACATCTAGATGGAGACTGAAGGGTGAGTAAGGGCTCACCAGGCAGAGAGGAGGAAATACAGAAGCAGAGGGAATAGCAGGGACAAAGGCTCAGTGTCAAAAGAGAGCTTTGGCTATTTGAGAACTGAAAGAATAAAAGCAAAACATTCCTTATGACTAGACAAGTGAACTGGGGTCAGATCCTGCGGGACTTGGCAGGTCACGTCTCAGAGTTTGTACTTGGCTTCAAGGGCAATGGAAAGCCATTAAAGCATTTTAAGCAAAGGACTATCCTCATCAGATTGGTATTTGTTTTCACGTAGTCCGTATAAGAGAAGATAACAGTATGGAGAGAGAAAAGTCAACTTTGCTTTGACACTTTTGTGCAGAATAAAAACCTACACCACACACCCCCACCAGACAGAATTTTTATGATATTTTATTATTTGAACACAAGTGGCAAGAAAATGTACAATGAAGTATACCCAAGGAAATACGTCTGTAGAACATAAAGTTACCTTGGGATGATGTGCTACTTGATTCCGTCTTAGCAGAAAGGATAAAAGGAGCAAGTTAAACCATGTGTTCAATGTTCAGAGCTGCAAATGCCCCTACGGTAAGACTCCTCCACCACCCCTGGAATTCTCTATTTTACCTGTTGAACTTTATCTAATTCTTGTGTGTGTGTGTGTGTGTGTGTGTGTGTGTGTGTGATGTTTCTATTTCTGTGATGATCATTATCAGCTGTAAACATCCAGGAGAAAAGTCTCAAAACTCTCTTTACTGACCTCTCCTTTCTAGGTCCCCTTCTTTGAACCTCATGTTTAGGTTACTGTTCTGATAATTCTTTCAAACATCTGCCCTGTTCACTTGGAGCTTACATTGTCCCAATGAAATGTCCAAGCTGATTAAAGTAACCAGATAATCACCAAAGTTCCACTCTGCCCTGTCATGTAGACGCAGTTTCAGGGGTTAAACGCTCCGCTCTCTTGGCTGTGATAAATGGAAATGCGGTGCTTTCGTCAATAGCATTTCTATCTCCCTCTGCCTTATTTTAATGGAATCCATTATTGAGCCTTTTGACTCTTTGCCTCATACTAAAAAAATCACATAATATTTCTCCATAGTGGTATTGTTATTCACCTTTTTGTCATAGTTGAAATATGTGTACAATACTGACATGTCCATAAACCAGTTTTATTTATTACCATGCTGACAAATCGTGAAACAAACAGTTGGTAGGTAGATAGCATTAGAAAAATCCTTGCTATGGGAACAAATTCCAGTGGGATTTCATCTGTTATTTTTAAAAGGCTTGAGTGACGGGCGTATATAACTGGATCATAGACCCTTGGAGGGCAAGTGTTATGGGCTGAATCATATCCCCACCACCCAAATTCATACTCATATTGAAGTCCTAACCCCCAAGGCCTCAGAATGTGACCCTATTTGAAAACTGGGTAGTTGCAGATGTCACTGATTAAGACGTGGTCAAGCTCGGTGAGGGTGGGCCTCTGATCCAAAGTGACAGGTGTCCTTAAAAAAGGAAGAAATCGGAACCTAGACATACATTCAGCGAGGCTGCCCTGTGTAGACTGCAGTTATGCTGCCACAAGCCAAGGAACTACCAGAAGCTGGGAGGGAGGCCTGGGGCAGATTTTTCTCTAGCATCTTCAGAGGGAGCTTGAGTCTGCAGATGCCTTGATTTCAGTCTTCTGGCCTCCAGAACTGTGAGATAATAAATTCCTGTTGTTCTAAGCTACTATCCAGTTTGTGGTACTTTGTTTTGGCAGCATTAATGAACTAATCCAGTGAGGATTGTGGCTGCCTCATGTTTGTGTGCCCCATGGGGGCTCATGAATGTTGGCTGAACTGAAGCTGCTATCATAGACCCCAGCAGATGTGAAGCTTGAGCCAGCAAGGGCAATGAGATGCCTGGAAATGGGCCTTTGCAAGATTTCCTCCTGGTCTTGAGATTTGCCCTTGGAAACATGTTGGGGTTGACACCAGTTGCTTGCACCTGATGAAAAGACAGGCAAGCAGTCAGAGCATCTACCGATTCCCTGCTCCATCTCACCCTGAAAGAGGGCCACAAAGAGACGTCTCGATGCTCCAGATGGGATGCTTATTTGGTGGGGCTGAAGCATCCACAGCAGGATGTTCCACAAGGACACTCAGGCCTGGGACGCTCACCCCTCTCAGTTCTTGTAGACATGTGTGCGGAATCTGATATACCTTTTATCTTCACTGAAGGAACCTGTTGCCTTTGCCTTCACTCAATCATATCCTTGGTCCATTGTGACTCATGAGAAAAATTTAACGAAGCTTGTCCCAAATGAGCCTCCACTTAGATTGAGATGAGGAACCGAGTAGCCTGGGATGGGAAGATACTGGGTGGAGGGGAATTAGATAGGACTAGTTTTCACCTTTTGGTTTCATGAAGTCTTCTTTTTTTCCACTAAATGTAACACAGTGCACTTGAACTTGCTTTGTCTCAGCTGCACACCCCAAGGAAGAGGTCATTGCCCTGTCTGTTCCTGCATTGAGGTTGCCATCTGATTATTTTAAAGTTCTAAATTTGGCAGTTTGTTGGTTGGGAGATATATACACACACCCATACCAAATATACAGTCATGTATGAAGTGCATGGGTCTTAAATGTGTAGCTCAATGACATTTTACATACAGATACACTAGTGTCCCTGCCCAGATCACCAAGATCTAGAACATTTCTGGCACCCCAGAAGATTCTCTGGTATTCTTCCTCAGGCTTTTATGTGTGATTTTTAATTAACCTCTAATTACTTTTTCCTAACCCTGCTGACAAAGAATGTCTCTGTACATTTAAGAAACTGTGAAGGAGTGTTAAATGTAAAACCCGACCCACAGCTTTTTTTCCATTCTTATTGAAGTACAGTCAATTAAAATGTGTCAATCCCTGGTGTACAGCACAATGCCCCAGTCATGCATGTACATACATATTTTTGTTTTCATATTTTTTCAATTAAAGGTTATTGCAAGATATTGAACATAGTTCCCTGTGCTATACAAAAGAAACTTTTTTTTAATCTATTTTTATATATAGTGGCTAACATTTATAAACCTCAAACTCCCAAATTTATCCCCTCCCACCCTCTTTCTCTGATAACCGTAAGATTGTTTACTATGTCTGGGAATCTGTTTCTGTTTTGTAGATGAGTTCATAGTGTCCATTTTTTTTTTTTAAGATTCCACATATCAGTGATATCATGTGGTATTTTTCTCTCTCTTTCTGGCTTATTTCACTTAGAATGACAATCTCTAGTTCTATCCCTGTTGCTGCAAATGGCATTATTTTATTCTTCCAAGCCAAAGCTTGTTGTGTTGCCTTTGTGTTGAATTCATAGAGCAGTTTATAAACTGGCTACCTGTGGGAGAAACCTGCTCTTCAAATACAGTTTAGTGGACTGCAAAATGCCTTTTAATACTTGAAGTATATTTAAAGTTAAGGTATTTCAAGTAAAAATGTAAATTTGAAGAGGGGGAAAGAGATTTCTCTTTCAAAAATGAGAAATTTTGTTTATCGCCTTTTGGCAGAAATCACCCAGAGCTGGGTAGTGGCTGCCCTCCTGACACCAGTGGGAGGAACGGGGCATCACCGCTCTCTCCGGCTTAGGCCGTGTCTGCCTAGGTGCTACTGCCTGTGGACCTCGCGCATGCACATCACCTGCTTGGTCCTTGGACCAGCTACAACTAGACAAGGTGGTAAACTTAAGTCAGACTTGTAAACGTAAGGAGACTATTTAACCACCCAGAGGGAAGAACTACCTTCAGAATTACCAAAATATTTTTAAAGGAAAATGGAATTGGATTGTAAATTAACACACTATTTCTTATAACTCCCCACAGTGATTTACTTTCTGATCATGGCTCTTATTTATTATATGCCATTCCAACTGTTTTACACACACACACACACACACACAGGTTGATGTCTAACATCTGGATCTGGCTAATATCTAATTTTTGGTATAAACATTATACTGGAGGGCACTCATTTGTAGTGTGCCTACAACTTCAATTTTGTTGTGGTATTTTTTCTGCATAACTAGTTCCATTAGATTTCAAACTGAAGAGTAAATTGACTCCTCTTGGTGACTCTTCATGTTCCAAAGGAGAACTCAAATCACCTTGTTAGACTGTGCTTAGCGTTAGACAGTATCTGTACATGTATCTGAAAAGTCTCTGTGAATGACATTTGAAAGTAGGACATAACTATTGCCTTTCCTAAAAACCTAGGCATTTATGAAATAAACTTATTAATTCCTCACTCAGATGCAGCATAAAAGAGAATTGACATTTTAAAGGAAAACTACATGGAACGTAGGTTTTAAATGAAGAGTGTCTTGGCTTTGCTTTTCTTCTGAACAGCTTTTTCTCCTTTTATGTTTTGTGCCAGCTCATAACAATTTTGTTCCAATCTATCAGATTTGTAATGCCACCGCTTTCCATTTGTTCTACAACATAAACAACCACATGTCAACGCTGCCATATCTTCAAGGGCTGTGAGCACAGTTTCTTTCTGATATGTCAAATGGTTGTTAAGCAACTTTAGAGTCATCAGAGGTGGCTAACTTGTGAAGTCAATTAACAGACATGAAAAACAGAAAGGATGGAAAACACAGGGGAAAGAAAGAGGTTAATGATACTAAATGCCTTTCAGAACTTATTTAACTGTATTTGAAATTGTCCTTTCACACACACACACACATGCACACACATATATATATATGTACACATACCACAATGGGTTTATTTTTAAATTCATTTGAAATGCTCCATGTTCTTTTAATATAGCCTGAAAAATCTTTGCTAAGTTAGTTGATAAACACAACACTATTTTTCAAACTCTTGAGTTACTACTGCTCCTTAATATGACAGTTTTAGGAAAATAAAATCATTAATAGTGGCCTTAAATATGACTCCAAATCTATTCATCCTCTACGTTTTAAGGGAACAGAGGGTGATTGGTGGGACATATGCAAGGCCTGTAGCCATAGACCCCAAATGAAGACTCACTCATCATTGGCCCTGCCAAACCAATGGGTCCTTCTTCTGAATGAAGCTAGAAATCTCAAACACATCAGATCTTTCATTTTCATTGCACCTTGGTACAAATGTCATAGAATACCCTGCTGTCTCTCCAGCCTCCTTCTCCTCTGCAACTCCTTACAGCAACACTCCTCCAATAAGTTTTTCAAACTAGTTTTCAACTTTTCTCTTCCTCTTGCACCTAATCCTATTAGGCTTCCATCCCAGCCCACTGCAATGAAATGGTTCTCAGATTCTATGATGCAAAAGCCAGTGCTTAGTATCATTCCCTTCTAGAATGACTTTTCTGGACTCCCAGTCACCACACTCTTCTAGTTTTCCTCTCATTACACTGGCTACTCCTTCCCTGTCTCCTCTTGTTATGAACCTCCAAACAGAATTCAGTCTTCAGACCTGCCACCAGACCCCTGGGTGCCCTGCCCTATGCCCCGAGGCCCAGATCTCTGCTTCTATGCCTAAGGAATTTCCCCAGCTCCTTGGGGCTTGAAGAGCCAGGGACCCAACACCCTCCAGAGCATTCCTCAACTAATGAAGACAAGAATTGTGGGATAAATACTGCAGATTCCCATCTCCTGGCAGGATAGTTCTGATGTGTTCCATTCAGTCCCTCAGAAGGTCCCCTGTGGAATTGAACTCCAATCATCCTTGGTGGTAACCAGCTTACAAACAACCCTTTATTTCTTTCATTGGTTTTTTTCTCCTTCCTTTGTTTCACTTTCCCCATTTCTTTGTCTGTGCTTTCTGCAGTCCGACTTTCCAGTTAAATTGCATCCATTCCAGTCCTTGTCTTAGGGTTGCATTCAGGAGAACTCAAACTAAGATCTTTTCTTTCTTAGTCAATGTTGACTCCTTTGGTGACTGGTGATTCTTAGTCCCAATTCTTTAAATATCAACATATTTTAACAACTCCCAAAGGTATACATCCAGCCAGGTCCTCTCTCATGGATCTGAGACTAGAATTTCTGACCTCCAACCAGATGTCCTTACTAGGTTACCCAATAAGCAGCTCAAATTTTCAAATGTTTTCTTCCTGTAAACGTGCTCTTCTTTTACCTTCCCAATCTCTGGAAATAGCACCTCT
This sequence comes from Camelus bactrianus, assembly GCF_048773025.1. Classification (NCBI taxonomy): domain Eukaryota; kingdom Metazoa; phylum Chordata; class Mammalia; order Artiodactyla; family Camelidae; genus Camelus; species Camelus bactrianus. The sequence goes on from NC_133543.1 coordinate 67,515,910, forward strand.
ATCTTTCAAGCTGGTTAAACCTGGGAGTCACCGTTATTCCTGTGCCTTTTTCTCACATCACACATCACACAGCCCATCTCTCAAGGAGCTTCTATCTTCACAGTATCTCCAGAAACAAACTGTTCTGTCTTGCTTTGTTTTTACCTATTTCACCACTCCTGCCCTCATCCTACCTTCATCATTTTTTTTTAGTATGAAATATTTTTTAAAAAATGAGCACAATTATATTAAACTGTATGATATACAACTATACCAGAGTTTAAATTAAATAATAAAACCTGCTATGATTTCAGATCAGCTGGTAGACCAGAAAGTTCATGCTTTGGGGTAAGCTGAGACACTGTCTTTTGTCTCTTGGCCTTATACCCTGGATGCAGGAACTCTATCTTTCTCTTCTTTGCCTCACTTCTATTTTTGTGTTTCTTCAGCTTTTTCTTGGTGGCGATATCAGGATTGGTTACAGACTCCAAAGCCCTCCTCTCTTTCCGGAGTGCCCCTTTCTCACTGCCTCCATCATTCTTCACCTGCACTATGAAAATAGCCTCCTGGTTGGTCTCCAGCTTCCATCCTTGGCCCCTTACAGTCTGTTCATGACACAGCAGAGGAAACCAAGTCATGATATGTCCCTCCTCCACAGAAATCCCTCTGAAGTTCTGATCACATGCTTAGAATGGAAACCGAAAACCTCACGATGACCTACGAGACCCTCCGTGACCTGGGATCTTTCGTGCCTCTGAGCTCATCTCCTGTACCTTCCTTCCCTCTGTTTCAACCACATTGACCCTTTACTATACCTTCAACATGACAAGCACACTCACCTCTCATATCCAGTGAGGGTATTATTTCATGAAGCCTTAATTTTAGCCACTGTGTGTGTACTTGTATGTATTGGGGTCCATATAGTATCTATTTCTTACTTTGGGTCAGAGTTTCAAAATACTAGAAAAATACTTGCTTAGATATTCACCTGAATCAGATTGCCCTTGCTGATGAAAGATTGAAAACTCCATGAATTTATGTTTCAGTATTCCCTGTAATAATATATCTAATATTTGTAGCACTGTTGCATGTAAATACAAACCCCCAAAAACATAATCTAAGTGTTTCAACTCTTGAGACATGAGGTTGTAATTAATTATGCTGTATAGATTACTGGGCACAGCACATTTCTCTTTGGGTCTTTATTCATTGGGTAAAAGGACTTTACAGAGGATTTGCCCCAAACCATGTAACAATTTAATTTAACATCTTTCATCAGTAAGAAAGCAGGCATATGCTGACATCGAGACATGGCCATTTGGAGAACCAGTAACACACATTAACTGAAGACGTATAGAAGAGAAGAACTTCTCTAATTAGAGAAACATACAAAAACTCAAGTAGTACTTAAAATTTCCATTTTGACCAGCATCCTGAAATAAGGAAACTTATTTTATTTTCTCCGTGTAGCTTCATTTAATCCCCTCCCAGAAGTTACTTGTGGTTTTCACGATGGTATCCTTAGAGATGGCTCAATAAACACTGCACAGAAAACTCCCATCAAAAAATTTGAAATGAATGTAAGGATATAAACAATGTTAGAAAGAAGGCCAAGCCTAGATATTAGATGTGGGTTGAGTATCACAAGGGAAAAAAGCTGCAAGAGAGCAGAATGAGAGCAGAGATCGGAAGACGAAGTAGGAAAGAGGTGATTAAATATTCTGAAGGATGACTTTTGTACCATCTTGGAGTTCAGTTGATATAAATAAATGTGGGAGCCTTCAGTGATTATTATTATCATCATTACTGTACTTATCTAGGAAATTATAGCTTATTTGGCACTTTATTCTTCATATTAATGATGTGAAATTTCATGACAACCCACTAAGAAAATAAAAATGGAAATAATAAATCAGCCTGCGGTACTTAAAAGCCTAATGAAATCCAAACACTTCCCAACAGAAGATGACTCAGTGACACAGAATTGGCAGTTGTTTGTTGTTAGATCATTAGTTTTTACTGGCCTTATTCCGAGTTTAAGAAGGCATCTGCAGAAGCCTCTTTCTCCCATAATCTGCTTGGAATCATTTAAAGAGACCTGGATTGAAGTCATCAATTGGAAAAATAGAGTAGAAGCATTCTTCAATAGCTTAACGAACCTTTTCTAGGGGATTTCAAATGACAGTCGTTTTTATTTAAAATGCAGAGGAGGCTCATGAAACAGTTTTCTTTTGTTCGGAGACAAAGTAAGACGAAAAGCCCACATATCTCAAATTTGTGTACGGGATGCACAACCAGATTTGTAATGGCCACCTCACCATGTTGTAAGAGGGGTGGAGAAAAAGTCTCCTTTGTGTAATGCTCAAGTCCTGACTGGCCTCTAGGAAAGGAAAGCTTTGAAAATTGTTTTGCTGGTGCTTCTAAAGCTGTGGATATGTTTAATGGGATACATCTTGTCTGCTGAAGGGGATTTTCCTCTAGAATTTGGCCCGTCAGCGGGTCAGCAATGACTTTGACTCCATGCAGACAGTGGCCCTAGCAAACTTTGCTTTTACAGCCAAAGACCAGCTACTTTAACATGTGAACTAGATGCATCGTGTACCAACTGTGCCCCTAAAAATTATTTTCTAAAAGATTTACTTTATCGAGAAGGTAGACTATGTCATAAATTATATAATCTGCTCAACAACCCCGAAAATGATATTTGATCCATGCAGCATATTTTACTGAGCCTTATCAGGCACTTTACTGGACACTCAGAATATGGTGGTCAGCAAGACAGCTGGGGTCCCTCAATGAACCTGTATTTCAGTAAGATAGCAGAGCAAGTTACAATTAAAGCAAACAAATGAAACAATTATAAATGATGACAAGTGGTATGAGACAGAAATTCATAGAGGAGGTCAGGGAAGGCCTCTATGAAGATGTAAAGTTGAAGCTGATCCAAAACAGGAAGTTCCTGGCTTAATGTGAAGCTTGTGCAAAGGTCCTGAGGTGAACAAGAGCTCAGCATATTTAAGGATTTTAAAGAAGACCTGTGAAGCTGTAGCAGAGACAGCAAGGAGGGAAGTGTTAAGGAATAAGATTTTTTTTTTTTTCAGTTTTAGGCAAGTGGACTGGCATTTGTTGATAGATAAGAGTGGAAATTCAGAGAAATTAAGCAATACCTTCAAGATTGAACAACTAGTAAGACCCTCAGCCCCCTAAACCAGCTTTCTGATTCCAACATTCTTTCTACAAAGCTACACCTAGTTATCTGCTGAATGCTCTCCAACTTTCTAGATTATATGGACTAGTTTTGGATCACTTAAAATCAAAAGTCACCCAGATGTGCTCCCTGTCAGCAAAGCAAAAGCTTCCTGATGGCCACTTTGCAGAAGTGCCAACGGCATCCTATTCCAGTGAGCTGCCTGGGAAGGCGGTCCTCCATATGGAGCTGGGTGCGAGCTTTCTGTGCCTCCGGTGGGAATGAACAGCTTATGGAGCCAAATTTGACACTTCACAGTCCAAACTCATCGAATCTGTGATGTGATAATTCAGAGAAACTGAAAGACATTCATGGGAAGGCCTTCAACAGTTATTGAGTGCCACTACTTTTCTGCTTATGAAATGAATTATATGTGTGTGTATGAATATGTGTATATGTCCATGAATACATACACTCACAAAACCACACAGTATTATTTTTGTTTTGAACCACAAATGCATGCACTACCTTTAAAAGGATATATTCAATCATAAAAATGTTTAAAAAGTGAAAGATTAATTCCAGTTTATTTTTTGTATTGCCAAAGACTTACTTCTATTAGCTAAAGATAGGCGAATATCTACAGAGTCTAATTTGCCCAACATATTATACATGTTCATTTATTAAATCTTTTCAGTATTGTGTTGCCATGACATTTAGAATGTCTGTTTTACAGGTAAAAAATACTAAGACTCTGTGAAGTTAAGTAACCTGTCTACTTACAGGAATTATCAGTGCTGGGCTGAGAAGTCAAGTCTCTTCACACCTCATCCTATTGCTTTCTCAAGAGCTTTAAAAAATATTTTCTTTTTTAAGAAGAACTGTTATACTCATGATGCATATTTACGCACCCATATTTCAAAGAATTATCTCCTTTCTGGCTCATGCCTTATGGATTATAAATATTTCTGTAGAGGCTGTTTTCAGGTTGAAAGAGGAGATCATGGGCCTTTTATCTAAACTTTTACCCATTCTTTGAGATTAATTGCCTAGGACATGCCAACTTTCCTCCTTTTCATCAACTGACAGGTGTAAAAATGTCTCTTACTCCATGCTTTGTCTGCAATAGTAAGAGGAGGGAGAAAGGTGACAAATGGCCATTTCCTTTTCAATCAAATCATTTGAAGGTCATGTGCCAAAAATGATTCCTTCATCAGAAACATAACACATTCCATTAGACTTTCAGGGTGACAGCACTGAAAAATACGTAAGAGTTTCATCTTGCCTGCTGTTAATCTGTATCTAGTATTTTGTGTAGCATGTTTGAGAGAGAAGGGTCTAGGGTGCATGAAAGAAAGGAAAAGATTAGAAGAGTTATTTTAAAATGTATCAATATATGATGCCTGACATCTCAAATTAAAAAAAACAAATGGCAATAACCAAAAAGCCATACTGTTACTAAATTGCTAGGAGGCTGTCTGTATGTGTGTGTGTGTGTGTGTGTGTGTGTGTGTGTGTATCTGTAGACCACCACTTACATTCTAGTGCTCTAGGGTCACAGATTTCCTTATTTGAAATTGAAACAAGCCTAGGAACCAGAGAGAATGGATATATTCTTCTTTACGCTCTGTACACAATAAGGATATACCTGAGACTGGTCGTATCGGAATATGAATGTTTTGATGTAAGCATGCCTACTGGATATGACACTGTTGGTCTTGACCAGTTGAAGTATAACTCAAAAACTGGCGTTCTTCTGTGCTCTCATCCAGTAACACATTTCAGGAAGACGCAGGGGTTTGGCTCACTCACCTCCTACCGTCAGCCAGTGAATGGACCCATATTCTCGTGTCTGGGCTTGACTGCACCTTTGAAGGGGGAACGGTGGGGCAGAACCGAGCAGCATGACGCGGGGTTTGTAGACTGACCACCAGGCCTCCAAGAAGTGATCACCAGAAGGTACCTTATAAATGGAAGGGAAAAAAAAAAAAAGGACAAAGTTTCACTGAATGTAAACCTGATCTGGGCTGCTCGATTTTTTATGAAATGGACTAGGCTTCTTCAAGGAACAGAATATAAAATCAAAGACCAGATGTTCAACTAATGTTTAAAAATGAGTTGGGGGAAGAGGAATAATTTCGATATCCTTGTGGAGAGAAGCCATATATATATATGTGGTCTATGGCTGAATGAGAAAAAGGGATGCCCAACTCTGTCCTTAGGCAGAGCAGAATGTAATGCTATCACTGGGTCCCTTGATTTATTACAAGGAAGAAAATCTATGTTTGGAGCCAAGTGCCTGCAGCTTTATGGCAATCATGGATGGAGAGAATTATAGACACTGCTATTTGAAAGGGCTCTTACCCTATCAGTTCCCCATCTCTTTCATAGTACCCCAACAGATGAGCTCCCAGTTTTGCTTTAGAGAACACAGAGATTGCATTCATCCCTCACAAAGCCATCCCTTTCTTTGGCCATACAGTTGCAGTTTTTAGAAAGTTCTTTATTTAGTCTTAGTAAAAATGTAATACATCCATTGTTCCTAGTACTGGAGTCCAGAAACAGAAAGTAAAAATAAATTACATATTCCTCTATAAAACATAGAGCTGCTTTAATATTTGAACATACCTATCATATCTTCTTTAATCTTTTCTTCTCCAGGATAGACCATTTCATTTAAAAAAAAATTCCCCATCTGACATGCTTACTTATCTGCCACAGACTCTCTGGCTCTCCCCTGAATGTTCTCTAGCTTGTCAGTATTACTCTGAGGTCTCCGCGCTAAGAATTGAGCAATATATTCCACTTAAGCTGAAGTATACAAGAGGCAGGGCTGCTCAGGGCTGAATTTTCCCTTCATGTCCTAGTAGGGATAAAGTTAGAGTCAACTACACTGAATCTGGACCCTTTGCCTAAAGATGTAGGGTCTTCAACTATTCAAAGTTTTAGATTCCTGAGGTTATCGGCGGGGCCACATGACACTGGAGGACGCCCAAGATCTCATTCCAGGACTCTTAAAGGAACAGCAGGCAGCTATCCTGGGATGATGGTGGTATTAAAGATGGAAAGAATGCTCTGGTTACTTTTATAATCTTATTTAAAGTACACATTTAAGGCTCATGGTAACTTCTAGGAGCCTTTTATTTTACCTTTTTTTCAACTTTATTTGGGTGAAAATATTTGTCACCAATGTAAATACAGAAAAACAAGTACATATATCGAAAGAGAGGACTATTATTTTTAGACGTGTACTTACTGAACAAAAAGAAAACACTGAACAGTCTTCAGAAACTGTAAAATTCCATCTATCTGCATATGTATATATATATACATGAATGTGCATCTATGTGTATAGTGTACATGTATGTGTGTGTTTATGTGTGTACATTGCATGTATACAGATGTGTGTTTGTGTGTGTGTGTGTGCCCTGTTTCTTATTAGGAGCACTTAGACCTTGGTGTACCTTACCCAGGGTAATAGTGAAAAACTTATTCATAAGCTTCTTGCCAAGTTATTACATGGTATCAAGCAGATACTTTTCAGGGCCTGCATAAATGTCTGCCCCAACATATGGAGGAACTAATGCAGAGTATGATGGGACTGTCAACCCCAAATCTAGGAACTCTAATTCTATCAACAAAAACCAGGCAAGTCTCCAATACTTAATACTTACATAATTAATTTTTGAAGCCAAGTGTTCCTATTTATCTCAGCTTGCCTTCTTTTTGTTCATTTCAATCTAGTTTTCTGACTGATGAAGAGTATTTTGAATTCTGATTCTTTCACGCGTAATTTTAAGCTTTGAGTTCTCCGGAAGCTTAGTGAGCGTGCTTGCATTTAAATCATTGATAAAACGCTGAACAGAACAAAGTCAAGAACAATGTCCTGGGGCTCTTCACTAGAGCTTTCTCTCTAGCTGATGTGAATACACAGCTCCTCACTTTGTGGTGTGTGGATTCAAATTAACCTAATGATATTTGGAGAACTGGCAATAAAGCTGACTTGCTATTAATCACCTGAGTGCCAACCTAGGGTTCAAGTCTTCCACTTAGCTAAATCAAGATTTGACTCAATGTTAGATTGATTTCCAACAAGAGTGCCAAGACAGTTCAATGGGAAAAGGATAGTTTCTTCAACAAAAGGTGCTGGGACAACTGGACACAAAAGGATGAAGATAGACCACACTCACACCATATTAAAAAATTAATACAACATGAATCAGAAATCTAATTGTAAGAGCTACATCTACAAAACTGTTAGAAGAAAACAAAGACATAAGTCTTCATGCTCTTGGATTAGGTAATGGATTCTTAGAAATGACACAAAAGTACAATCAATAAAAGAAAATATTTGTTTTATATTAGACTGCATCAAAATAAAAAATATTTGTTCTGCAAAGGACATCATGAAAGAAGAGGAAAGATAACCTATGGCATGGGAGAACATTCTTGCAAATCATATTGCAAAAACGAATGAAGCACTGATACATGGTACCACTTGGATGAACTTGGAAAATATGCTAAGTGAAAGAAGCTGGTCACAAAAGACCATTTATATGAAACATTCAGAATAGTCAAATTATAGAGACAGAAGTAGATTAGCGGTTTCTTGTGGCCCAAGGGCTGGGGAGAATGGGAAATGACCACTAATGAATATAGAGTTTCTTTCTAGTGATAAAAATGTTCCAAAATTGATGGTGCTTATGGTTACACAACCCTGTGAATATATTAAAAACCACTGAATTGCACATGTTAAATGGACGAATTGTATGGTATGTAAATTGTATCTCAATATACAATTACTCTCATAGAGTCTGGAGCAATGTTTTGTCAATGAGGAAACACAGAGGATGATTGGGACAACCTGACCATGTCACCCTTGACAGTCCCAGTGTTCAAAGAGAGAATAAAAAGACTTAGATTCTAGAAACTATTGGTCAGCATCCTTTTTATAATTCTAGAATGGAGAGTTTACAAACATTTAGGAAAGAACAAGAAAGCATTAAAAGGCAATGCAGGTCCATGCTAAACAATATCATTTCCCTTTTGATTGGTTTGCTGTATTGGGGGAGTGCCATACACATAATGCACCCTGATTTCAACTAAGAGGATTCTAGTATACTTAAAGTATTTTAGAGATGAAATATTTCTGCTTGAAAAAATAAATTTCATTCTAGATAACATTTTCATGAACATTGAAAAAGATCCACAGATCCTGCTTCATCAGAAGACAATTTTTATCGCTTCCTGAGTTCACTGGAACATGTGTGGCCTGCAAAAAACTGGTGTGAGACTTGGATCGATGTAAGTGTAAGACTCGAGTCTCTAACAGATGTCACACTTTGCTTCCAGAGTCATGTAGTAGGGGACATCAGTAGTAATGAACAGCATTGAAACAGGACATAAATTTGCCTATAATGATGCCATATAATGCTGACTGTTACCAAAACTGAAGTCCCAGAGATCAGCTTCAAGAGAAAGTAAGTGTCAGAGGAAGAGTTTTTATTTGGAGAGGTGTGTGTGTGTGTGTCTTTCATCCTGCTGTATAGTTGAGTATGAACAAAAAGAGAAAAAAAAAAAGCGACCCAGATACAGACAATTCCAGTTCCCAGCCTCCCAGCCACTGGGAATAGTGAGTCTTGAGTGAGGTGCTGGGGCTCTGTGCCCTGGCTTACAAGAGTCATTCATGCTCATCTTTTCCCAACTCTGTGTTCAGTGAAGTCATCTTAGTAGCCTGAAATCATTTATGGTGGGAGGATTTACACCACGAAAATTGGCAGATGCTTACAAATCTGGCCTTTATTTCCCCTGGAGAGCCAGTTGTTAAGCATTTACCAGCACACCCTTGGCAAGCGTCTCCGTGTTGGCCAGCTCAGGCAGCATAGTGCAAGAGGACATACCACCTCTGAATGTCAACAGCATGCAGGCCGTGGCACAGAGACACCAAGATGAAGCTGTACGAATACACACTACGTGATTTAACTCCCACATCCCGGTGAAGAACAACACTGACATAGAGTCAAGGTTAAAAGGCAATCTACCAGTACTTTAAGTTAAATAATAACAATATCCAATTGACATACAAGGTATGTATTTTGTAGAATGATCTGCTTTCTGATATATAATTACAGTAACCACTGCATTTGTTAAGCATTCTAAATAACTTGATCCCATAGAAACAACTTTGCCTGGTCATAAAATTCAAGAACTCATTTGCCTATACTTTCCCGAGCCTCTGATTCACACAGCAGCAGGCATCAAGGGCCATATCTGGCTAATAAGAGAACTTTCCTTATAAATCGTGAGTAAATAAGTGAAACAGCATTTGGATTAATAGGAATGGTTAGAGTAGAAATATAAATATATTCAAAATAGATTCTTGAAAAGACTGAAAATGAAATTCGGTGGGTAAATTGCCTCTGCCTATGTACACTGTGGCCAAAAACTCCAATGGAAAAACCAACATCAGGAAAATTGAATTTCGTTCCCCCCCAAAATGCAAAGTCAGAGACAGCATGATCTGCTCTCTCTGGAACAGCATCCAGAGGCTTCTCTCATAGAAAGGCAACATCTGTTTTAAGAAGTTCTTTGAAGAAAAACTACATAAACATGTGGGAATGGCATGTTATATACACGCCCTTGCTTAAAGAGTTGCCAGAGGAAGCAGGGAACCAAGCCCTCAAGACGGAGGCCATTCAGTAACCTTGGCTGAAGCTGCAGCAACAGCTCCAGCCTCTCTGCTGTTTAACACATCAAGAGGATGCAGGGGAACAAGGTGATGACGGGGCTTTGCCCCTGCCAGTTTCCTGATTTTCTATCAAAGCTTGCTTGGGTATATTTTGCACATAAAAAAATTAAAATTTGGGGTCAAAATTTAGAAGGAAGGATTTGGAAGTTCATTTGAACCTGTACGAAAGCCTGTCCTCATAATTAGCCAACAGGAAAATTTATCAGGTCCAATAATCCATCAAATCTTCTAGGCCAGGGGTTCTCAATCTAGGGTTCCTGGATAGAATTCAAATTCTGTGAACTTGGATTAAAAAAAAAAAAAGACATCTTTATTTCCACTAATCTCAAATTGAAATTTGTTATTTCCTTCAATTATGAGGGTAAACAACAAAACACAGTGACTTTTACTGTGATTCATCAGTAATGAAAACCACAGATTCTTTACTATCACATTGCAGTAGTTGTAGATATCTTTCCAAGCCATTTACTCTCAGCACCATTTTGATTGTTTTTGTTTGGATTTTTGTTTTGGGGGAAAGTAATTAGGTTTATTTATTTTAATGGAGGTACTGGGGATTGAACCCAGAATTTCATGCATGCTAAGCATGCACTCTACCACTGAGCTATACCCTCCCTCTTCATCACCATTTTGAAATCATGATAGTTATTAAACTTGTCACTATGTCTTGTTATTTAAGAATTAATAAATAGCACAGGGAATTTTATTATAGCACAGGGAATTTTATTATAACACAGGGAACTATATTCAATACATTGTAGTAACCTATAATGACAATGAATATGAAGACGAATATATGTGTGTTCACATATGACTGAAACATTGTGCTGTACACCAGAAATTGACACAACATTGCAAACTAACTATACTTCAATTAAAAAAATATTTTTAAGAATTAATAAAGAAGCATGTATGTTGCTACACCAAAAATTTGGTGTTTTAATGTTTTGAAAACTGTACTTCAATATATTTGGTTTCCTTTGTGATTCTGTGTAATCCTATGTGTTTTATTTCAAGCACATCAAAACACCCACAGGCTCCATCAGAAGGTCAAAGGTGTCAATGGCACAGAAGAGGTTTAGAACCAGTGTAGGCAGAAGTGAAGAGTCCCAGGGCAGTGTTTTCCCTGAAGGCCATCCTTCCTGAATGTCAAAAGGGGAAAAAGGAAGGTCCTGCCGCCCCCAGGTTCAGTCATAATCTCATTTAAAGTCTGAAGACAAGGGTGATTTATACACTACTTCCACCCTTGGGGAAGGAGGGACAGAAAGAAAAGAACAGTAAGAATCTAAATCCCTAAGGGGGAGGGTTGAAGACCATTTAAAAGTGTGAAATCTCTCCTTTTAGGTCTGACCAGATTATCCTGGGTTGTAGAAAGCATGCCTGAGGGGGGACCCAGGACAATGAATCATCTGAGGGCCAAAGCTGTGAGCAGGAAGCCCAACAACTCTGCGGCTTGTCATCTCTGACATTACTGAGCCTTCTTGTGTGATCCTGGACAAGGGACATGACCTTCGGTGATTCAGCTTTTCCATTTTCTTGGCCCCACGTTCCATTCGGCTGGCTGTGCAGAAGTCCCAAGATAAACACTTTGCTGAAAGAGAGACAGCATGGCTCATTGTTTTAAAGGAACGATGATGCCAACAATCTGCTTCCAGGCCTTCGATGATGGCTCCACTCCTAGCTTCAGTCCCCACCCTGTGTCCTACATTTCTTCTTCTTTTTAAAAAAATTTTTAACTTTTATTTTTCACTGAAGCATAGTTGATTTACAGTGTTAGTTTCAGGTGTACGGCAAAGCGATTCAATTATACATAGACATACATACCTATATATATCTGTCAGATTCTTTTCCATTATAGCTTATTACAAGAATGAATGTAGCTCCCTGTACTATACAGAGGTCCTTGCTGCTTATCTATTTTATATATAGAAGTGTGTATCTGTTAATCGATTTCACGCTTAGCTCAGCTTTGCATCTGCCGTCGGCCCTGTCTGCGGCGGCTGGAGAACAGGGCTCTCCTTCACAAGGCCAGCCTGTGTGCAGCACTAAGCAAGGGCCGTCTGCCTCTGCTGTCTCGTCCTCGCACCCCTGTTTTCCTCCCCAGGACTTTCCCTCCCTTCTAACAAAACCTGCCGTCAGACTGTCCATGGACATCGGCACGCAGTTCTGTGTTTGTGAACTGGAAACACATACAAAACATCTTTAAAAGAAGAAAAATTGTCACTTACCTCCAAGGAACAGATATCAATTGCCAGAGAAAAAAAGTTTGACTTTAATAAAACGATCATATGATTGTGGAAGTAAAAATACAGTATGTGAAGCCCAGACGCGAGACTTCCTTAGGGGTCTGCGGACCTCTGTCTACAAACACCAGCATGCACGTTTGATTGCAGCTTTGTGTTAGTCTTTCAGTGGTAATTTGACTTTTGACAAAGATCAGAGTTTTAAGCAGACAGGATGAGGTGCAGATGAGGAGATTTCGGGCATCAGGAAGTGGGCCGGAAGCAGCAGCAGCAGCGAACTGGAATCCTTTTGGACTATCCTAGAATTACGTGACATGGCTAATTACCAGTTGCGTCTGTGCTGGAGGCTGGGCTTGATGGTTGGAGCAATTCAGGTACCTTTTAAAATAAGGTCACCACACTAAATGGAAAGAGACCAAAGGCCACCTTAGCTACTCCAGGGACACAGCAATGACAGTCTCTGTTCTCTCAAGGAAAGAGCAAATTTAGTGTTGCTCATCAAAACGCCTGTTGTGCCAATCTGACCTTTAAGTGATTGTTAAAGATAATATTCGGTTTATCCACAGAAACTTTGAGAACAACCTCTGACATTAACCAGAAATAATCTTCTCAGCTATCGTGTACTTTAAAAAAATTGGCTTAGAGATTTTTCCTGGGACAATCCAGCTCATCATAGTTTCCAATGTGCATCTCAGTAGAGCTAAAATGTTTTTTCTATAAGCCTGCATCCTTACATTTACATTTCTTTTCCATTTTCAAGCATAAAACCATTCTCCACCCCCATCAAAGTAATTTTTATTAATTGGATTTCCGCCTGCATGCCTGGCAGAGGAAAATGTAGGTTTGAGCTCAGTAGTAAAGCCCTTCTAATCATAGCCAAGGAAAGAAAGAAATGCCAGAATCAGGGAAACAAGAGTTTGTTAAGACTTCTGCTTTCACCATACTGACTTCTGAACATCTTACCACCTGGCTATCTGGGACCCACGCTGATCTATTGACCACATGTATGGGTCTGTGTTCTGGTTTACACTTGACAATATTTCTCAAACCCTGCCCGCATGCCCCATTTTAGATGAATGTAAAACTTTTTCACTTAGGTAACTTAAAAGCATTCTGGCCAGGCCAAAGCCAATTTGTGTGTCTTCTCATTAGGAGGTGGACATAAATCAATAGATAAAAGGAAACAGACATGGTTCACGAAACAGCCTTGCATGGCTTTCTAGAGCCTGACTTGCACCTCCAATTCACAAGCCAAGCAGAAGAGCCTGGCTCCCAGGTATTCAGGTGAATGGACCCACCAAGTGGTAGGACACCCACCCACCAAGCAGCTGGGGTGTCTGGTGGTCGGCCAGCAGTGCCTGACTCACTCTGAAGGTGGGCAAGCCTTGGATAACTGTGGCCTCGCACAAACCAGGGATGCAGAGCCCTCCTGGCAAGCCATGGGTAACTGGGCTTTCTCTACTGAAAAATCCACGCTCCCTCTTCGGATTAGGATGAAGCTGGCATCACAGGGCATCGACGGGCACATGACCACGTTCCTTGGAATGTTTACTCTCACCCACCAGAATCACTTAACTTTTGAAACCCAGTTATTTTGGGTCCCAAAGGAAGTTACATATAATCTGCACAAATTTGAGTTTTGGAAATGTTTTGGATTCCATAAACTCCCCCCCACCCCCGCCTCACCAAATGTAATAACTTACATTCACACTTTTTTTTTCCTCCAAACCCCTGAAAGTTAAAACACTTTTTGTAACCACAAATGATTAACTTATGAATAGTGCATTGAATGGGCATTTAGATCTACCTATTTTGCATTCATTCAGATTCATTGCTCTCAATGTATCAAAACAAAATCTAGTGGAGGTCATAACATCAAAGGGACATTTATATTTGTAAATTTGTTCGGCTTAAATGAAGTTGTGCCAAAGATAAAACCATATGAATGCTTCAAGGTTTATTTCAAAAGGAGTTCAGGTCTATAAACCTCATACTTTCTCTTCTTGATTTAGAAAACTTTTAATTTCAATAAAAGCACATTTCCCTCCCATTCCCAGCTGTGCCACCAAACATTTGCATATGAAGAACTGATACTACAGAAAAAAGAAAGTCTTAAAGGACAGTTCAAGTTCAGTTACACTGAACAAGCACATGTGATAAAACTACAAGAGAAATGACTTTCCTTCCTTGCAAGGCAAATCAAATCAAAGGCTACAAAACGTTTAACCACAACACACAGAAAGCCAGGCAGTGTCCTGATGAGCTGAATTTCCTAACTTTTTGAAAGTTCAAATTCCAACTTTTCATTTCGGTTCTTCCCCTTGCTGAAAATCGTTCTGAAATACATTTTTCTGCTTTCATAAGAAGTGGGGGGACTTTCCTATTCATTTCAAAGTAAAAATGGTGATCAATTTAGATTAGCTCTCTCCCTCCAAAATCTTTACTATTTAACAGAATGATGGAGTTAACTAATTTGAATTTAATTATTCATTGTGGATCTTTCCAAACATGCCCACATATATAGAATACATTGGAGTGTTTGATATTTAGGGTAAGAAAGCCAGGTACAGAAGAGTGTGTATAGTATGTTTTCTTTTGTATTAGGAAGAAGGCTATAAATATGTATGTATTTTTAAGATTACAAAAAGAAGCAGTTGAATGATAAACCCAAAATGAATTAAAATGTTTACTGATAGGGGAGGAAGAAAATGAGGGGGCTTAATGTCTCTGGATGTGGAGTCATTATAGTAACACAATATAATGACATTGTTTGACTTTGAAATTACATAAATGTTTTGTAAAATTAAGCCAAAAAAAGGAACTTCTATAAGTAAAAGGCAAATAGAAACAAACTTGATTTCACGTCAAGTTGGTAGCATAATCATACAGATGAAGAATATTTCAAATGACTTTAAAACATGGTTTTTGACTCTCTGTCCCAGGCAGGGTATATGCAAGATACCCCACATTCGGGAGTCCTATTGTTAGTAATAACATTGGCATGTTATTTTGAAATTTGTATGATAAAGTTCATTGCTACTGCATTAGCACTCTTTCTAGAGCAAGGAAATATGCATTCTTATTTTAAAAATGATTGCATAGGAATATTTCATAACCCATTGGACATCACAGGGTTTGTTCTTAAATTTTTCATTTTATATGTATATCTCTTTTCATCTATGCTGAACATTTGTTTATTCACTTTATCATACAAGTTACTGAGTTACAGTACCATAGTTCGTACCCATTAGTTGTCCATTTATTTTTGTTATGTCTGATTTTCTTTTAAGACAAGCTAAGTTTACAAGCAATATCACTAGTTATTTTTAAAAAATCTGTTTGCTCACTTAAAATTAGTCCAATAGCTCTAACTAGTCTTTCTGGAAAGACCACGTCAACTTGTCCCCCAAACCCTTATACGTTATATAGAGAAGGAAAGAATTTGCTCTCTACATATCAATGCATCAAGGCAAAATGCTCACCTTATTTCATCTCTTTCCACTAAAAGGACTTGTCAGTTCTAAGAATCTGAAGTTAATATATTTTGGGAGTTGCCATGTGATACAATTAGTGTTTTCAATAACTTAATAGTCAGAGAAGTGGAGAGGCAGGATGGAAAATCCGGATTAAAAAAAAAATATATATATATGTGTGTGTGTATGTATATATGTGTGTGTGTGTGTGTGTGTGTGTGTGTATAAAGTATAAGGTAATCATTTAAAATAGCACCATTAGAATGCCCACAGCTGGGTTCTTTCCAATAGAAAAAACTCATAAAAATGGACAAGAGGTTCCTGAATGGCCATTTATAAACAATTTCTTTCAGGAATTTTCAAATTTGTTTTTGGATTAACTGTCCCATAAACCAGGCAAATTGCACACAACAAAAAGAAGAGATCTTGACAGTATTGTATGTAACTGATAGACAAGAGGGAATATTTTCAGGCAGCAGTCATAATTTTTCCTTGACTGCTAACATCTGCTTGTTAAACCTTGCACACATCCCCAGGGCGTTGGGGTTTGTAAACATTACTTGATGATGACACACTGAATATTATGAAAATGTGTCTCTCAACCCACACCCAAAACCCTCCAAAGAACATTTCATATTTTCAGACTGTGGTCAGCAGGCTTTAGGGGGACTATTTGTAGTTCCTTAACTAAAAGTTAAATAGATCCTTTGTTAAAATGAATTCCTGGGCTATCCTTGCAGGAAACAAGATGGCCATAAGCCACCAGGTTAATTTTGAAGTAAAACGTTGTAGAAATTGAGATTGTTTCTTACATCTCCTGATAGGAAATGCTGCGAAGTATAAGAACAGATTACTGAAATGAACATATAAACAGCCAGACAGGTATTTCTTTGCTTTTTACAGACTTCAAGACTCCTAACCACTTTTAGAAGTCAAAAATAAAATTATAATTTTTCTGTCAAATCTTGATATTCAAGTAACACTCATTCTTCTCTTCAGCAACACAGAACAGAGTTTGATAATGAGAAAAAAGACACAATACTTCTAAGAGAGTGAAGTTTAAATGCAGAACAAACATCTGAAATAATAATTATTTCAACAGATTCAGTACTTTTCTGTGACTGAAATCAATAGGACTGCCATGATTAGCAGACATCTGGTACTGTCCAAAATGCTGAGAAAACATTTGGTCCACATAAAAAGGACCTTGAAATTTGGTCCGTCCAAAACGTCCATGAGCATATTTGGTCCATGCCAAATTGTTTTGAACAGGATCAAATATCAAGGACCTTTTGGCATGGATCAAATGTCTCTATGGACTTTTTGGACAGGATCAAATGGTCCTGCAAATATCAAGGAACTTTTGGCATATACCTAATGTCTTATGGACACTTTGGACAGAATCAAATCATTCTACAAATATCAAGGACATTTTGGCATGGACCAAATGTCTTATGGGTCAAATATTTTATGGACATTTTAGACAAGACCAAGTATCAAGGACCTTTTGGTGTGGACCAAATGTTTTATGGACCACATGTCTTATGGACATTTTAGGAAGGACCAAACATCCTGCAAGGGACTGCTACAAATAGAGGATACACAATAGGAAAAGAAATCCCACTCAACCCTGAAAGAGACTTTCCGTATAATAAAATACTTACAAAGTCATTGTGGTTTGTGAGAATTATGCTATATACAAAATGAGCATTCTAATGTAAAATTATGGGAGGACATACTCCCAAATCAAGAAATAAGTGAAACAGTGAAGCGACATTCTATGAAAAGGAAGAAATAGTGAAGAGAGAAAAGAAAAGAAAAAAATTTAAATTATCATAAAAAGAAATATCGTACATTTATCCCTTTGTTGTCTGATTCTTGTGTCTTTGTGTATGGTCGCTATGGAAGGACATCATGAAAACTTTGGAAAAATTACTCAACCCTTGGACACAAGGCATAGGAAGAAACCTACCAAAGGTTGAAAAAAAATTTTTTTTAAAGTTATTGACACATTTAAATGGAAATGATAATGAATTTCCCTGATTCTCTTGCATTTTCTTATCAACAATTTCCTGCTTTTCTTGTAACTAAGCTCATTAAATATCACCTAATGAAAGGATATTTACTGTCATATTATCTTAAATCATCACATTTTTTCTTTAAAAGTTGTTCTTATTTTTGCCCAAGCCAAATTACACTCATTTAAACAAAAAAATCCAGTTATTTCAAGAAAAAGCTCTTTCAGTTACAGATTCTTAAAAGAATCATAATTGTGGAGGTCTTTGCTGAAGTATGAAATATCCTCATTAGAATATGTTCCATAAGAGCAAAGGCATTACTTTGTTCACAGCTGTATGGCCAACATCTAGAACAGTTCTCAACAAATACAAAACATTTACAGCAGCCCTCCCTTGTACAGAAGTAATAAAGAGCACACTTCTTTCCAAATATGATTTAATTAATCTTTATAATTAAGGGTAAAAAACAGTGTTTATTGGCTGGAAGAAATTGGAATGAAGCTTAAGGAGTTCAGGGAGTGGTGTTGGTTAAGTACCACTGTGTAGCTTAATTAAACTCCTGAATATACTTTGGCAGATAGTGTGTAAAATGGTGAGGCTGAGTCCTCTCTTACGGCTGTTAGACTGTGGATCGGAGCCAACTTCCTGGGCATGCAACCTACACAGTTGGACAGGACCCCATGCTTAGAAGGGCCCCTTGCTTGGTTTAATGCTCTACTGTTGCCTTTTTGAAATGTCTAACTCATGAACAAGGTGACCTTCACTTTTACAGTGGGTCCTGAAATTACACAGTCAGAACTGCTACAGAAAGTTTCTATAAAGGATGAGTCAGCAAGAGGAGGATGTTGCATGGATGCCCAGCCTTACGACACACACAGAAGCCAGGTTAGGAGGGACGAAATGAGAACCTATACACTCAAAAAGTTTAACGAGAGGAGAGGAAGCACCAAATAATATTAACCTGTCTTGTTTCTTTAGATTTCCATTGTCCCTAAAATATATTATATATTATATATATATATATGTATATATATATATACATATATATATATATATACACACACATATGTGTGTGTGTGCGCATGTGCGCGCATATGTGTGTATATGGACTTGATCTATCACTGTGCATTTATCATGTTTGACTTTTTAGCTGACAAAATCATAATTGAGTTCCAAAATCCCAGTAACTCTCTTAAGCAAGGCAAGTTTGACTTTTGCAGCTCTCAAGAACCATTTGCCCACCCCACTAAACATTTTAAAAGATTCTAATTTTATTTGGTAGGTCATTCTTTGTAATTCAGAAATCATAGTACTCAAGAGGACTGTAAAGTCAGCTTCTTTAAAAAAATGAAAGTCGCATACTGGGGATTTACAAGTCTCTAAAGTCTGAAGGCTGTAGTGGGACTCTAATGTAATGTCGACATTCCAGACACATCACCAGCACTTGTATTATATACTTCCTGTATACTACACAGTTCACGGAAAATGTCCTTCAGTCCATTAAGACATACCATTTGCCATGACTTGAGCTCTTTATACTTAAGATTTTATTGCTAAAGGAATATTACCGCTTCTTACATTTAAATCTTAAAGACATTTACAATGCAGTAGTTTGGAGTTAAATACCCATCTTTACTTTTCTGTCACAAGATGTAAGGTTGGACTAATCTATTTTGGTTGGTAGTGAAAGGGCACAAGACATAGTTAAACTCTCTCATTGGGTCACGAATCTATTTCAAGCAAATTATAAATCATGTTCAGTATTATCATTTCCATGGTATGTTTGCAAACCTAGAACATTCCACAAAGAAGAAAATTCATAAGACTATCCCTAAAAATGTTTTAGTTTAATTAAAACTAGAACCAAATATATTTGAAAAAGTAGATTTCAGAAGCATTTTCATCAATCCATAAGCATGCCTGGGATTTGGGATTAGAGGTTGCCTTGGGGCAGACATTACCTACCTGGAAAACTCTGCTTTCATTGTGACCTTGAACACAAACTTATAATAAATCCTTATTGTTAATTACAACTCATGCAAATTGAGGGAACTATATGAGCTGAATAGTGTGTCATACACTTGAGTGAATGAATCAATGAATCTTTCTTTAATAGGTGCCCATAGCACCTTTTTTCCCTGCCTCCAGTTTCCTGAGCACCTTGTATCCTTGAAATAGTAACCTTAACCCCCCTCTCTCCAGTGCCTTGTACAGGATGATTGACTCCAAATTTGCCATATCTAGGGTTTGGCTTTGAAATATGCTCCCTTCCAGAGAGTCCTTTGTTCTAATCAGAATAAGCTGTATTGTCAAGCTATTTTTAACCTTGATTGTCTTAAAATAAATGGGTACAAATGTATTAAAAGAAGGATTGGACATGTTTTAGCTTTACATCAAGTCACATACATGAATTTCAGTGGAAAATGGTTTCCTCAAAGTCATAGAAAGAGCCTTTTGTTTTAAGTTTAAATTGGATTTTTTCCCCCAACAGATGAGAGCTCTATGTTGCAGCCAGTATCCAGATGTGCAAGTTTTTTAACAGCTGGAATCATAATAAGCTTCATTCTATGAAAATGAGCTCATTACTATTTAGTTTGTGCTGATCCTCAATAAATCCAGAAAGTTCTCTAGATTTGAAGGAAATTTCATGAAATTGTATAAGGAATGTTTAAAACAAAATTTTAGCTCTGGCAATATTAAAATCAGAATATCTTTTTGCTCCCCCTTTATTTTTTTTATATATTTTTATTCAAGTATAGTCAGTTTATAAAGTGTCAATTTCTGGTGCACAGAACACTGCTTCAGTCATACATGAACATACATATATTCTTTTTCACCATAAGTAACTATAAGATATTGAATATAGTTCCCTGTGCTATACAGTATGAACTTGTTGTTTATCTATTTTATATATATTAATATCTGCAAATCTCGAACTCCCAATTTATCCCTTCCCACCCTCTTTCCCCCTCAATAACCATAAGTTTGTTTTCTATATGAGTCTGTTTCTGTTTCGTAAATAAGTTCTTTTGGCTTTCTTTCCCTTTATTTTGAAATTAGGTCTCAAAGTTGAGCAAATAATACACATTAATGTGTATATATGCTGAGGACATACTCAGCTAAATTTAGTATATTAAAAGTGTAACATTAAAATTAATGTTTCAACCAACTTTATATTATAATCAGTATCATAAGAGAAATCATAAAGGCTAATAATAATAACCACAGTAGTTTTATTTTTATCACAGTAGTTATATTTTTAAGCTTGCCAGACGCTATGCTATGCATTATCTCATTCTGTGAAACATGCATCTTAAATCATGTAGAAAAGTTAAAAAGTAATATAATTAGTTTCAGTTGTTGTTTTTTTTTTTTGCTTTTATGCTGATATTAATATTTCTATGATGAGATCAAATTCCATCCTTAGGGTTGATTTCATTCTGACTTTAGAATAAATTTTCTTAGCACTAAGATTATAATAAAGTAACTTAAAGATGTAAAACTACTGAGAGAAAAAAAGGAACCTTGGTATTAGAACATGTTGGAAGCAGGAACAAAGAATAAAAAATCGATTTTTGGTTCAGATTTCAGTATGTCTCAATATTTTGAGCTGAACATTTGAGTCATTTAGGGAATAAGAGGGAGTGAAAGAATAGAGTAAATTTACCAAGTCTTACCATTTAAAACTATCCAGTTCTCAGTCAAAATATTTTCAATGTGCCATTTTTATATTCCTTTGATGTGAATTCCAAAAAGACTTAATGGAGAGACAGTGGACAGCAGACCCATAATTAAAACAATAACGGCTGTGAAATTTAGCCTCCAAACTAATTTTAGTATGAACTTCCCTCTGTGAAAACCATAAAAAATCACAAATAACACAATTTGATTTTGATCAGCTGGGAGTGTTCTAATCAGCTGAAACTCCATTACCTTTGAGCAAAGTCCAAAGCTTCCATTCACTATTACATCACTGAATGCCTCTTTAGCAGACTTACTCACTTGACGCTGTAAACTTTAAATGAATGCCACTTTTGTAAATGCCACTTAAGAGGATCCTTCTAAAAGCCACAGTGAGATGCCACACTGGCCTTCTTGTTGGATTTTCCCAAAGCTGATTTCCTTAGAGGAGAGGGGAGAGTGCTGTCTGGCACCAAAACCAAAGAGATTCCTGGGGTTTTAATCCCAAACTCTACATCTGACCACATTCAACCTGTAAATTTCCTCTGTGCAAGATTTCACAACTCAGAATAGTGCCTTTACTTCTGTGTGCCTTGCAGAGTATAAAGTCCCTCTGTGACAGATAGCACCTTAGGATAGGTAAAGGAAGGGGATTCTTAAACAGTTTTGAGCACCATGACAGAGTGGCCAGCCCCAACCCCGAGAAAAGATACTAACAATATTATGTTTTAGATCCAGTTTACGTGTTACAGGCATGACTCCTATCCTGGAATATTTTGTTATCATTTTCAGTACCTGGATGCTATGTGATTCAAAGAAGAAGCCTTATTCTTACCTAATTTTACTCCTGATTGATTAAAACATCTGACCTGCTTTTTGTGTGATGAAATAAAATTTAGGCCTCCTTAGAGAAAGCAGGACATAAGAATGCTAAGTTAGGAGGGTAGTATTCACTGTGGTTATGGTGCCTATGATGGTAACTTCCAGATGCTTTAGGGGAGGTGGGAGAAATTCTCAGACACTGAGAGCCTTTATAGCATACTTGCACTAGTTAGATTATGAAAACACAGCAGAAATTTCTTGTTAACCACCCCCTGCTTGCTAATCAAACAATATCTTCCATTTTCCCAGTGTGCAGCCATTTCAAAAAAAAATTACAGAAGACTCCATTAACATCTAGTTGAAAGGAAATTTTTCTATTTTGGAATGTGAAACATATTCATTTTTCAAAATACTGTACATTATGTGTACAATCTCCTTTGATAATGTGGAGTCCTAACAGCTCAGAAAGATGCTCGGAGACATAGAATTCTCAGTCAGTGGTCCCATTTTTATTCCCTGAACTTATTTTACAACCTGGTAGGAGACCTCCTAGTGTATGAAATACACAAGATATGGGGAAGAAGCCCACAAACCCCATTCTGAAAGCAAAATCCAATCTAAGTAGGAATTATTAATTAAATATATCTTTATTGGGAACTTACCATAAGCCATCAGCTCTACTAGTTATTCAAATATAGATTTGAATCAAAAAAGTGCAATCACAGTTGTCATAGAGCATAGGGTTTAATAAGAGATGACATACAATAACTGATTAAATCTTGGTGTGATATCTGTAATGATGGAGACATACAGGGGCCATGGGAAAGTGCAGTGGGCTAGGAGACCTAAACCAGCAAAGAACTGGGGAAAATAATTGTCCCCAAGGACTCCCCTGAGGAAAGAACTCTAAGTGAGGGCTGAAGTTTGAGTCAGTCAGGGAAAAGGGTTGAGAGGTTGAGAGAGAGAGATGGAGAGGGTGCAGGATGATGCTGGAAGCCGGAAGGGGCTGTGGGAAGCTATGAAAGGGATTTAAAGGGGCAGTGGATATGGTATGATTGTAAATACATTTAAAGATCACACAGCAGAGGAAAATACAAAAAGGGAATGAAGTTAATTAGATACGGAAAAATCAGTGAGAAGGCTTTTGCAGGAGTCTCAATGAGAGATGCTCATGGCTTAGTCTGGATGCATAAGATTCCATCTCAAGACATTTAGAAAGGATTGATTTTTCTCTGAGATAAATTAGAGCTTGGGGACAGTAAGTGGAGGTGAGGCAGTAAAGAAACAGAAATACCAACCTACAGGCAAAGTCGTAACATTTGGAAGCTGGGGTGCAAGGAAAAAACTTTGCCTATTTTTCAGTTTTGGCTGAGGTTGGCACTGTTATTATCCTACCGAAAGATAAAAAAAAAAAAAAAAAAAAAAGAACTTGCTATCTTGACAAAAATTGCAACCAACATTCTTGATTAAAGAAAGCTGCACTTATTTTGATTGAAAAACTTTTTGCTTTATTTCAGTCTTGTCTTTGATCTGACTCTTGTCAGAGCCTTTCTTTCATGAGAGGCTTTGAATATTACAGGAGGCAACATCTGTAATTTAAAGCAAAGTGGTCTAGTTTGGACTAGTAATTAGTTCAGAGTGGGATTCCAAAAGGGGGATACATCCATGGCAAATGCACTGTGCTGTCGTGTCTTTCTTCCCTGCTCAGCTAGCATCCAGCTAGTACCCAACCAATATCATCCAGTGCCATTCCTAAGTTTAAATCAGAGCTGTAAATGATCAAAATTATTCACATATTAAACAGATCCACTAGAATACAAGCCCTGTAAGGGATTTTCATCTGTTTTTTTTTTTTTTCCCATAGTGCACAGTGTGCTCCAGAATCTAGACACTCAATAAATAGTCATTGACATAATAAGCAAACAAATGTTGACCAAAAAATGTTGACATAATTCCACATATTGCATCTTTTATTCAATATCCAAGGCTTACTGAACTTAGAAAGTACATTCTCTTTACACTGGTGTTTAGACCCTCTTCAGCACAATCCTGTTACGTATTTCTTTCACTCTAGCAAATCTGTATTATTCCTCTGTCTCCACAAAATAATTTTGGCTTTCTGTTTGTAGCTCTCTTCTTATTTTGTTCCCTCAGCATGGACTTCTGCTTTTGCTTTCCCACCCCTCACCCCTCAGTTCTACTATCAATTTGTTCTTCATCCTTTCAGGACCATTTCAAAGACCAGGTCTTTCAGGAAGTCTTTCCAAGGAGCTTCTCAGCATGTGTAGATATATTCACTCCTCTTCATAAAAACCCAAGGCAACGTGTCTTTCATTGCATCCTCTTTAGCCTGCCTTTTATTACAATTATTTATGTCCTTATTGTAGCCTGTTGTATAATTCAGTATTCACTAAGGAAAACCAAACCAATCTAGGTATTTCAAATAGAGGGAATTTATTATATAGGTTATGAGAGAGTTAACAAAATCTATAGGTTTAATGAGGCAAATCAGAAAGTAACAATGGCAGAAAGTCCTTCCCACACTTGGGGCTGGTGAAGCACTGAGAGAAGGTGGTAAAAGCAACATTACTAGAATCCAGAATCCAGAGCCCTAGGGCCAGAAGCATGCTTGGGGCTAAGGAATAGGATCTGGGATCATGCGGAAGGTAGTAGCAATAGAAGAGACTCAGCTGAATCCAGAACTGCCACAAAACTACACAGTTCTTCTCCCCTCAGGGTCTCCCATGACTTCGTTAGTCAAATCTACTTGAAAATCAGTTGTCAAGAGAGCTTAAGAAATGTATTTCCCTACAAAACAGAGAAGAGTAGGAGAACAAATAGGCAAATCATATGGTCATTATATTTTCAGGGGGGAAAAAGCAGTGTGACAATACAGATACCTTTATAATGTCCTCCACTACCTAGCACACTGTCTTACACAAAATACTGATTAAATTTTTATTATATCTAACTTCTAAAAAGGGGAGTGCCATTCTATACAAAGAGGAAGATAAGAATTTATACATGAGGTGTCATTTAACCAGTAATTCTTTCTGTATGTCCACTAAGCATCAAAATAATTCTTTAAATATATGAAGCTTATTTTTTGTAAGCAAAATGTCATTTTAAATTTGGAACTCCACCTCTACTAAGCCCCTGACTGTCTCTTTTCCTTCTGACACTCTCTTAGCTTGTTTGAGTCGCCAAAGCAGAAATTCTAGATCTTGTCTGGGTCTTGAAATCCCATGAAAAACTGATGAAACTGTCAATTTTCTGCCAGGGGTGCGGTGGAGTGGAACACATACATTTGCATATGTACTCAATGTCTGAGTGTTTGCATAGGCCGAGGCTTGCCCATTAGAATTCTATATCACAGACTATTGGAAGTCTTGATAGTTACCTGTTGATCAAATGAAATTTGAAAATAGCACACAACATATACCTGATGAGCTACCTTGGCTTCCTCAGTGTGGTCATCTCTAAGTAACCCAAACAGATGACCAAAGTCAGGAAAGGCATAGTGTAGAGCCTCAACAGGTTCTCAATGGGGAGAGAACTTGACCTTCAAAAGATATTAGACAATATCAAGACATTTCTAATATTCATGACGTAGCTGTGGCATCTAGTGGGTAAAGACCATGAAGTTGCTAAATATCCTACAATGCACAGGAAAGCACCCACGACAGAGAGTTATCCAGTCCAGAAAGTCAGTGCTGAGGTTGAGAGACCCTGTTCTTGAGCAAGAGGAATTATATGCTTCTCTTGGGCTCAGAAAGGATGACATTAATTTACAATGCAAGACACACTTTCCATTCCTCTAGAAAAAGCTATCACGCTCCCAGAAAAAGACTTACAAGTTGCTGACGTATTTGGTTAATCAGATTTTACCTATGTCTCTGAGTTCTATGATTCTTAATCTTTTGTGTCAACTCTGTCACTGTATCTTTGTATCTAGTCTATAACCTTTTAGATGATAAACAATGAATTTCTATTATATTCAGAGAGAGAAACCACTGTCTAGCCCAGGAAACTTGGTTTTGAGGGGAAAATATATCAAGTGATATAAAAAGGTATACCTAAAACCTTAGCTGTATGAAGATGGTGAGACTATGAACTCGAAGTACGCCCAGAATATCCAGGCACAAGTCTACTTTGTCTTTTTCCCCAGACGGGGTATGTGTCCAAAGCCCCAGACTAAATACTCCCAGACCTCAGGCCACACTCCTGTAATCCCACATGGATCTGAGTGAGTTTCCAAAGCTGTTTCAAGGTAGGGTCCTTTAGTAGGCTGACTCAAGAAACCTGCTCTGGCCTTCTATTTTGGAATAGAGTTATACTTCAGGGTTCGCCTGATCCTAGGGGAGTAGCTTTTCTGCTGATGGTACATCTGATGCACAGACGCTACCACACACCCACTGATTCAGCATCTCCAAGGGTGGGGCCCACACATCAGGTGGAAAAGCACAGTTCTAGAGAGTGTGACCACCCGCGAGGGATCTTGTCCTGAGAAGACCCTGGGCTGCAATAGAGCTTTTCTTCTGGGTAAGGCCAAGAGACGAGATTCCATCAATATTCTAGAGAATTCTTGCCCTTAGTTATGCCGTGGAGACCTCAGGAATTCTAGAGCTGCCAGGATGGCTCCCACAGCCCCAGGCCCTGAGCCCACCCCGGCGCCAGGCCAGCCTCCAAGGACCTACACGCCAACTGGCTCTGCAGACCCAAGTTACAGACTGATTCTTGAAGCCCCAGGCTGCTGGCTCATCCTAGCACGAGGTTGTCTTCCACAAAACCAGGCTCCCAGGCAGTTCCAGCACCAGACTGGACCCTGAGGACCCAGATACTGGGCTGGCCCTAGTGGTCCCCAGCACTTGGTTGTCCCAGTGAACCCAGGCTCTTATCCTCCCCCACCACATACATCTCACCCCCAGGGGATTGTGGAATGAAGCCCCCCTCCTTTACTCTAGCATTACCTAAAACTGTGACATCTGGTCTTGACATATTCTTTCTGATTTTTCCTCACTATTTCTCTTCCAATACCATGTACTTCTGTTTCTTATAAGTTTCTAGTTCTGTGTTTTTTACTAATAGTTCTTGCATCTGAAATGTCTAACTCCAAATATCTCTAATACACTTTTTATTGACGTATAGTAGATTCACAATGTTGTGTTAATTTCTGGTGAACAGCATGGTGATTCAGATTATATATATATATATATATATATTTCTTTTCATTATAGGCTATTACAAGGTTCTGAATATAGTTCCCTGTGCTATACAGTAGGACCTTGTTGTTTATTTATTTTATATATAGTAGAATCTGCAAATCCCAAACACACTTATTTTTGAAATGCCCCCTTTTTCAAGAAGCCTGACTTCACCCCACAGTCAAAAATACCCACTCCCTTTTTGGAGCACCCACTGAAGTTACTATGTTTCATAAGAGTACTTTTCACATTTTCCCCTCTTTCATAAGAAACTATACATCTCCTTTATGGCTATCTCACATTGGTATCCACCACAAAACCTACCAGTGTGGTGCTTTTGGCAAAGTAGATGTTCCTCCTACTTTGATGGAATGAAGGCTAGAAGTTAAATATTACTGCAAGCCTGGTACTCTGCATCTATAATATTTTTATACTTGTCTATTGAGGTTATTCCATTTTGGTAGTTGAGATTTGGAAGAATAAAGTGGGGTTTTTTTAATTGAAGTATAGTTAGTTTACAATGTTGTGTTAATTTCTGGTGTACAGCATAATGCTTCAGTCATACATATACATACATATATTTGCTTTCATATTCTTTTTCATTATATGTTATTACAAGATATTGAATTTAGTTTCTTATGCTATACAGTAGAAACTTGTTGTTTATCCATTTTATATATAGTAGTTAGTATCTGAAAATCTCCATCTCCCAATTTATCCCTTCCCACTCCCTTCCCCCCAGTAACCATAAGTTTGTCTTCTATGTCTGTGAGTCTGTTTTGTAAATAAATTCATTCATTTATTTGGTTTTGTTTTTTTTTTTTTTTTAGATTCCACATATGAGCAATAGCATATGGTATTTTTCTTTCTGTTTCTGGCTTACTTCACTTAGAAAGATGATATCTAGGTCCATCCATGTTGCTGCCAATAACATTATTTTATTCTTTTTTATGGCTGAGTGGTATTCCATTGTATATATATACACCACAACTTCTTTATCCAGTCATCTGTTGATGGACATTTAGGTTGTTTCCATGTCTTGGCTATTGTAAACAGTGCTGCTATGAACATTGGGGCACATGTATCTTGAAAGAAAAAAGTGTTGTCACGAGATCAAACTGAAAATTTTGATGAAGAATGTAGTATGTTATGTGGGCAGTAGAGAAGGTTTTTACATGACCCATTGTTAGTTTTCTGCATCAATTTGGCCAGGCTATTATTCAATCAATTGTTCAAACATTAAGTGTGATTATATTTAATAGATATGATTAACATCTATAATCAATTGATTTTAAATAAAGGAGATTATCTTCAATAAGTAGGTAGGCCTGATTTAGTCAGCTGAGAGGTCTTAAGAACAGAACTGAAGTTTCTCTGAAGAAGAAATTACATCTGTGGAGAGAGAGCAGCTTCAGCTTATGTCTGTGAGTTCCTCCCTGCCCTTCCTGACAGCTGCCCTAAGGATATGGGCTTTCCCTGGCCAGCCCCCACAATTGTATATGCCAGTTCTTTGCAATAAATAAATAAATGAACAAGCAAATACCAGTTGTCCCTTAGTATCCATGGAGACTTGGTTTCAGGAGCCCCCACAGATACTAAAGTCCATGGTTGCTCAAGTCCCTTATATAAAATGGTATATAAAATGGTTGAATCTAAGATTGTGAAACCCATGAATATAGAGGGCCAAAAAATGTAAATAAATAAATTCTTCCTACTGGTTCTGTTTCTGTGATATACCTATTTTGAAAATTTTTACCCCAAATTTTTAAAAGGACAGTGATTTTACATGTATGTATACGTGTATAAATATTTCATAGATATATGTGTACATATATACATCCATACATAAATACACACACATAGTACAGATTAAAACAATATGAGATAGCTTTTTTGCCTAACAAGTAAGCAAGTTTAAAAATAATGATAATGCTCAATGTTATTGAGAGTTCTACAAGATGGACCCTATATGATTGCAAATAAGAATGCCTTTCTCAAAAATTTTAAATACATCCAACATTGCTATTGTGGTCAGAAAAATATAGAACTTCTTACATGTCAAAAAATTAAATAATACTCAAAGACATAAGACTAATAAAGATTAAGTTGCCACTTATTTGGTTAATTGATACCTCCTACCATAAAAGCTGTAAATCAAGCATGTCATCCATCATCTCATGAGTAACGAATCTCAAAGCTTGGTAAACCTCACCTGACTCAGGACAAGCCAAATAGTGGGCTTCCAGTTGGTTCTTCCAAAAAGGGACATGGGAAGGGCTGGAACCCAGCTTGTTTCTCCTGGAAGGAGTCACTATTTCATAAGGTTGATCTCTTACTGACTCAGGATGCGACTGCTTCCAGGTGATTTGGTCTTCACTTGCTTAACTATTGATAATTTGACTAATTTTACTTTAGTGAAACTGTTTTACCCTGATATTACCCTGTGTGTTGTGAGTGTAAGGAGTAAGAGGAAAACAGGCTTTCATAATGTTAACCAAATATTTTTCTCATAATATAATTTACTTCCACACAAGCCAACTTCAATTCCTCAGTGACTTTAGATTATAAAAAGTCACAGCTGGAAGAGATTTTAGACCAACTCCCTCTTTTCACAGTTGAGGAAGCTGAGGGTATGAGACGTGAGGTGACTTGCTCAAGGTCACCCCAATGGGTGGGGACAGAGGCAGGGCCATCATCCAGACCCCCTGTGTGATTTTACTATGTCATCCTCCCATCTTACTTAGGACTTGTTTGGGTCAGCAAAATCCTTAGCCATCATTAAAGCATAATAGAAACAAGAAAAAATACTGTTGAAGATAATAGTTTTCCTTACTTATAGTTATTTCTTTACTTGTATTCATGTAACTGTATTCAAAGCTCTGCTGTCAAATACTGTGGCCACCAGCTACATATGGCTAATGTGCACTTGAAGTGATCTAGTATGGCTGAGGAACACAATTTTTAAGGTTTAATTAATTTAAATTTTAAATTTACAACATGCTTGATGACATTATTAAGAACATTTAAGTTAGGTTTAGAACAATGTGGATACATGAATCTACTTTTTAACAATACATTTTATGAAACCTAAAATGAAGATCAGGTATTTCCAATGAAAACTGAGATGAACCATAAGTAAAAAATATACACCAGATTTCAAAGACTTAGTACACAAAAAAGAACATAAAATATCTCATGAGTAACTTTTATACTGATTGTCTGTTGAACAGATAGTATTTGGGAAAAATTAGTTAAATACAATGTTATTGAAATTAATCTCACTGTTTCTTTTTACTTTTTTTTTACTGTGACTACTAGAAAATTTTAAATTACAAATACGACCCTCAGTGTATTTCTATTGGACAGGGCTGATAGAAAACCTCAAGTTTTTTTTTTTTTCAAGTTTGTAATGAAGTGTATCATAATAACTTGTATTTTTAATTGCATTGAGGTGCATATGGACAGACTTCTGCTGCTACTCACTCTGGATCCGTCTTTGTTAGTTTCTGAAACACATCAGTCAGACATGAGCACCTGCCATTTGGGATGTTTGGCTTTATGATAGACTCCTGGTGAAACAGATACCAGGTCTGTAGAAACTCTTAGGGATCTGAGAGCAAAAATAATAGTTGAAGGAAACCAACGATATTCAGGGGGGTCTATGTTGCTTCCCTGCTATCACACCCCATTGAAATCACTCATGTAAATCCTAAAGGTTTATTTTTAACAGTGTCTGAGCCCCAGATGTTTCATTGATGAAGACTGTGAACGCTCTGAGGCTCCAATAGGACCTTTCTCTTGAATAATGTGTCTCAACATCACCTCCCCTTTTCAGTCTCGGTAGATGTAACAAACTTCAGACATCGAGCTGATACTAGGTTTCTTAGCGTAATTTCATTTGGGATCATCACCGAAACCATTGTGTTCTTTGTTCATGGCATCTTAGACTATGGTATGTTCCTCCTTATTGGCAGCGAAACTTTTCTCATACTAGACTTTGGTTTCCCTTTCTGAGAAAGAGAAGGCTTGACATGCCCTCCCATGGGTATATCACAAACCTCCATTTCAGATGTTCTGAACCATGCCTTGACTGCCTTCCACTTCAGGCATTCAGATGTCCTTCTGACCTCTGTTATGGGCTGAACTGTGTGCCCCCAAATCTCTTTGCTGAAATTCTAATACCTAGTACCTCAGAATGTGACTGTATTTGAAGATAGGGTCTTTAAAGGCATAATTAAGGTAAAATGGGGTCATAAGAGTGGGCCCTAGTCCCAGATGACTGGTGTCCTTATAAGAGGAGAAGGAGATTAGGACACAGACATGCACACGCACAGAGGGAAGACCATAGAAAGACACAGTGAGATGACCATCTGTGAGCCATGGAAAGAGATCTAAGAAGACACCCAGCTCACCAACACCTTGATCTTGGACTTGCAGCCTGCAGAACTGTAAGAAAATAAACTTCTGTTGCTTAAGCCACCTAGTGTGTGGTGCTTTGTGATGGCAGCCTGAGCAGATGAACACAGCATCCTTCTCAGTTGCCCTTGATTAAGCAGCCCTTCTCTAGACAACCATCAAATGCCTTTTTGTTGGATGTCGCTTTTCTTTGTCCTTGAAAGAACCTGTTTCCCACTTGCCCCAAGACATTATCCCTGTGGTGCTCCTCAGTTTCCTCCAAAATGGAGTTTACATGTGCCACATAGTCTACTTTTTAAAGTCAGACTATCCCCATACATTTCCTCCAAATTTGATGAAAATCTCTCTAGCCAATTTTTCACCATGTGTTAATTAAAACAGAGAAGCAATTTAATTTTTATAGATTACACTTAGATTCTAGCAATCAGCCTTAGGGAGTTTAGAAAGCAGTGAATGGGAAAGAAGGAGAAAGACCTAAGCAGGATGATGGACCAGGTTGAAATGTGACTGTGCCCTTACTCCCTCGGTGGCCTCAGGGAGGTTTTATAAACCACCCAGGTCTCTGTTTCCTTATCTTTAAATTAAAGCTACTAGTTCCCACCTCAAAGGGTTACTTGGAGAGTTAAATGAGACAACATATGCCAGGTTCATGGCCAGTAGTGCCACATAATAAATATCAATGCGCTTGCCCCTAAAGGAATGAAAGATCCTTTGAAATATGACTACAGATCTTTTTTGAAAAACAACAACAACAACAGAAATGTCTTATAGTTAAAGAAGGGGGAGGAAGAACATCTGTTTATGGTGTACTTTGGTGAAAGACATTCATTTATATTCTAGGGCAATGATGTAGCCCGAATTCTCTAGGCACTTGAAGGCAGGCAGTTGGAAATGCATCATCATTTAGCCTCTCTGGAAGGGAGGGGGTCACCGGTGAGCTCTTGCAGTAAGAGCCTCAGAGCAACCACTCTGGAACTGTGATTTCACTTTACCCCATGACTCAGCTCTGGAAGACTTGTTTGCTTCTTTCCTTTCTTCCTGATCAAAGTAATAATGTTAATGCTTAGTTCACTAAGAAGAAAATTTATGCTTAACAAGATATTTATGGGCAGCTTTAAGTATGATACCTAGAATATTCCTGTTATTGCATGTACACACACACACACACACACACACACACACACACACACACACACACACACATCTACCTGTCAATAAAGAGTCCCATTGCAATGGGAAAAATTTCCCCTGGTATATTCGATTGAACTCCACAGACACGCGGATACTAGCTGTCAGCAAGTTCCTCTCATGCTTCTGAGTGAAGAGGAGACAAACAAATAAATTGAACCCAGCCCTTGCCCTCAAGTCCTGGCTATGACATTGTTTTTAAAGATGGAATTTGAACCCAACATCACAGGATTTTAAAGCTCTTAGAAAGGTGCTGGGTGAATGTTAAATGGAGTAGAAAAGTAGCTGGCCTCCCATCTCTTCTCTAGTTAACTGCTACTGACAAAACTGGTTAGTCCCCTCAGTTTGATTGCTCTTGGGAACTTGTCCAGGCCAGGAAGATGGTCCCTTGTTAAACTGCATTCTTCTCACTGGGCCCTGAGCTCGCTGCTGATAGGACAAAACCTGAGTATTAGCTCTCCACTGCTAAAGGGAAGGGGGCTGGTATTAATCCATACACTCTCCAGAAAAGACATCAATCTATCCAGGTAACTTAAATAATAACACATCAGCAAGGTGATATTCCACCAACACAAATGATGGGAGCATCCGGTTCATTTATGTCTTTTTTCCATCAACTTATCCAAGATTCAAAGGAAATGGACTCCCAAAAGTACAAAGCAATTAAAATATAATCCTGTTGAGTGTCAATATTTTACAATTCCTCCCTAAAGGCATTGGATGAGAAATAAAATATTTTTATGAGAAACATCTATTAAAGGTATAACTAGATAGTAGAGGTGATCTAGAGATACATAAAGACTACTGTTCTTGAATTGGTGAGAATGACTGGATGCTGTATTAGAATTTGGAGATTTTAGGTACTGTCTTTTGGGGCAAAACACCACAGAATGGGTGGCTTAGGCAACAGAAATGTATTTTATCATGTTTCTGGAGTTAAGAAGTCCAAGATCAAGGTGTTGGCCAGTTGGGTTTCCTCTGAGGCCTCTCTCATTGACTTGCAGATGATGCTTCTCTCTGTGTCCTCATGTGTTCACCTCTAGCTCTGTGTGTGTGTGTTCTAACTTCTGCTTCATATAAAGACACCAGTCATATTGGGTGAGGGCCCACCCATATGACCTCAATTTAATTTTAAAGTTCCTATCTCCAAATATAGTCACATTCCAAGGTCCTAGGGATTATGACTTCAGTAAATGAATTTGCAGGAGCACAATTCAGCCCATAACAGATGCCATGGACAGATCTTTGGACTCATCAGTCAGTGATGACATTATTGATCTGACATTCTGGGGCATCTTCACCCTTTGTTCAACTATCATTCAGATTGACCACAGGGGCACCAGTGTGGTGATGGACACATTCTGGTCATTTTGATGATATAGGTAGAAGTGCAGATTGTAGTTCTTTCTTCTTTCCCCATGATCCTGTTACCCTTCCATAACCAAAGTAGATATTTCAGCAGACAACAGGAGGTTCTCCATAAAAAAGGAATGGGTGTAGCTGGAAGAACTAGGTTTTGTTTTATAATATACAGCAATGGCAGCTGCATTCAGTAGAATAAAGACCAAAGAAGTAAATGTGAAGCCTCCCCAAGAGCACTCTTGTTCATTCAACAATTTAAGAGAATTTGGAAACATTGGATTAAAATGGAGTCATTTTGTACACAGTTGCCCCCCCCATCTGTGGTTTCACTCTCCGAGGTTTCAGTGACCCATAGTCAACTGCAGTCTGAAAGTATGAAATGGAAAATTCTAGAAATAAACAGTTCACAAATTTCAAATTCTGTGCTGTTCTGGGAGCATGGTAAAATCCTGAGCTGTCCTGCTTCATCCCCAACCATCCGCATCCTCTGCTCCTGACATCCAACCAGCACCTTCGTCAGGGCTCAATGACCCAGCATCACCCAGAGCAGATGGTCCTCCTTCAGACAGTAGTAGCCTAATGCAACATCCCCATGCCTACATCATTCATCTCCCTTCATCTCATCATATAGACATTGTATCATCTCATGTACACCACAAGAAGAAGGGCGAGTGCAGTACAATAAGATATTTTTGAGAGAGGGAAAGAGGCCACATTCACATAATTTTTAGTAGAGTATATTGTTACATTCATTCTATTTTATTATTACTTATGATTGTTAATCTCTTACTGTGCCAAACTTATAAGTTGAACTTTATCATAGCTATGTACGTGTAGGACAAAACATAGTATATATAGAGTTCAGTACTATCTGCAGTTTCAGGCATCCACTGGGGGTCTTGGACTGTGTCTCCCTCAGAGAAGGGGGGGGTGACTGGATGTACAAAGTTTAGGTCACATGGTTGAGCACCAGACAAGGACAAGACCTCTTAACTTCTTATACCCATCTGAGTACCCTGACACCCATTCGTTCTTGGAACCAGAAAGGACCTGAGAGCCCATTCAGTCCAAGCTGTTTAATCCTACAGGTGAGAAGCTGAGACCCCTGAAGGAGAAGCTTGCCCAAGATTATAAGGATGTAACACAGTCAAGGCTGTAATTTAGATACACAATTTCATGACAGTGCCCTTTTCACCACATCATATTTCCTCTGACTCTGACTCTTTGGTCCTGATAGCTGTTTCTAGAGGTGTTTTTATTGCCAAACTACTAGGATTGTGCCCTTATTACAAGGTATACAGTTATGTATATTTTAATACAGTATAACATAATTATATATTATAAATAATAATAATACATATACTGCCTTTATATTTTATATATATTAAAATATAGTATAATATATAACATTATATAAAACAATAATACAATTGTATTATATTGTGTACATATATTGCATTATACATATAGTGTCACCACTTCATCAAGCTCTGACTGTGTCGGGGCAGCCTCTCGGCGCAGGGTCCTCTCTGGCTCCTCATTAACTCCCCTACTGCCCACCCCCACCAACTTCCTTTGCTGGGTGGTCACACAGTGTTTTCCCTGTAGCCCTAAGAAAATCACACTTGGCTCCTTTGTCAAGGTCTTTTCTCGTCCATAATGCTTTGCATCTGTTCTTCTCCACTTTCTGTTTCTTCAGATTCTACAGATGACCTGGTTGCTAACTGATTCCCTGTGCTTGAACCCCACACTTACCCTGAATTCAGATATATTTTCCTGTTGTTTGTATATTTCCCTGGGCTTCTGACCTATGCTTTTTCCTAGGGCTCTCTCTTCCTATATGCATTGTCCTGGAATATTGCTGTAATAAAAAAACCTGATCTTATGCAATTTTATAATAAATCGCTAAAAGACACAGGAGGAAATCAAGGAATTCTGACTAAAGACACTTCTCCTATTTATTCTTTAATACTGAGTAATATTTACCAAGCCAAAAAGAAAAAAAGGATACAATGTATCTTAGATTTAGTTTTCCATTCTTGCTAATTGTATTTCTTCCTTTTTCATTTAAAGTATTATCCCAGCTCCTCCCAACCCAATGGACCCAACCCAACAATTATCCTCTGGGTCCTCTATCCTCTGGTTTCACTGAGCACCCAAGTGCAGGAGAGGCAGCTGAGAAGTGTGAATGTAAAGTCATTGGATCACTGTAACCCACAATCACTGCCAACTCTCAGTGCCTTAGTGAATTCATAGTTTATCTGTTCGAAAATTCAGCTAGTTCAGTCTCATGTTTTACAAAGACATTATTTTCTTTTAGTCATGCCGAAAGACAAATTTGGTTTTAGTGCAAGCTGTGCTAATCTGAAACATCAGAATAATGTAACCAACCTCCAAAAGATCTAAACATGAGTATAGATTTGGGGCAGGTTTCCTTCAATTAGCCCCATAGTGGTAATCTATCTAAATTTCTCATAAGGAACCCTGTAGATATTCGTTTTGATAACTCTTCAAGGACTGAGTTTCTGACATAAAAAAAGACATTTTGAGAATAAGAAATTCAAGTGACTAATAAGAACACATAGAACCCCAAACTCTCTTGTACCACTTTTTTATGTTTCCACTGATGCAATGTCCCAGCTCATGCTCAGGGTAAGCACCACTGGATAAGAGGCACTCTGTCTGGGCAACTTTGCTTTGCTGTGCTTTTCCATCTATAAAAGGTTGTGGATTGTACTCTACTGGCTAGAAGTTAAGTCTAAAGAATTTATCTATCCTAAAAAGTCTGAATTTAATACAGGGGAAAGTACTTACTACAATGAAAACAGAAAGGAAAATGATCCTGATTCACCTACTAACTTTCTCTTGAAATATTTTTTAAGCATTATTATACACAACCCAATTATATTTTTCTACAAATTACAAAGTAACCATAGAGGTTACAACCTGTGGGAAGGAAGTGTCCTCTCTGTAGGTGGACACCTGGGGTTAAGTGCTGCCACTTACTGGCTGATCTAACTTCACTGTGTCTCAATTTTTTTCATCTGTAAAATGGAGCTAATCCTGACACCCCTTTTTTGCTGGTGTGAAGATTGGCTGAGTGAATACATAGATAGTGTTTAGAACAATGTCTAGCATATAGTAAGCACTACACATACACAAAATTAATACAGATAATTGAATGGTCCAGTCTTACATTTGAGTTGTAATGAAAAATCTTACTATCTTGTTATTTTTCTTATTGCATTAATGTGAAATTATTTACATGGCATTGGAGTAGTATGTAATTGTTTAGTAGTCTACATCTGGCCTTCCCAGTTATATTTATTTTTATTGCAAAAGCTATGCAGGGTCATTACTGGGGTTCTAGCACTTGGAGAGTTGGGTAGAGAAAGAGTCAAGGATAATAAAGGCAATTAAGGACAGTGTTTGTCAGTAGCTACCAGCAGTCTCCATGAATCCATTTACACAGTAACCTCAAACTACACCTCCTCAGGTACCGGGATACAGCGGCTTCTCAAAGCTGAGCTTCATGAAACCAGCCACTGCGAAGGACCTTCCATGGAAAGACCGTTTGGGGTTGAGGTTGTTGAATAAAACACCAACCTTTTGGGAAATACATTTGGGAAAGACCCTGATTCATAAAATTAGAAACCACACTTGACATATTTATTATTTTAAGGTCTATCCCAGAGGGGAATCAAATCCAAGAGTACTTAATTTTATTAACTAAGATTCTAGAATTTGCTGCTAATCAGGGACCTTTAAAAACAGTTATAGGATTGAAGGTTCCACTTGAACAAGTTCTTTCTTTCTTTTTTCCTTTTTCATCTGCTTTACCACACATGCTTTCTGAACCTATCAAACAGATCACATCAAGAGTATATTGAAGAAATTTGTTCTCTTTTATCACAAATTTTTTTTTTTACAGAAAGGACAGTTATAATTACTTTTTCAAAGTGGATTTGGCACTGAATATACTGAGGGTATAAGGAATATCCTGCTGAAGTTTTACAAACAGAATGTTAAGCACATGCTGTGTAGTAATCAATTTAAAAACTTATTCTTCAGGTAGTAAGAAGCTAATTGGTCTCCTCAAAATATTACATCAGTTTAATATGTTTAAATTAAAGATCTGGTCTGTGAAATCAGAAAACCAAATATCTGCACAATTGACATCATGTAGAATAAAAACCTGAAAAAAATTAATACAAATTTCGTTTTTTGTTTAAAAGTATATCATTTCTTAGTCATGACCTCAGATATGAAAACACTGCTTTAGTCTTCCTCTTGGAGCTAATCGCCAGATTTTAAGCATTTGAGTGTTTCTGGGCTTACAGTCTTTTCACTCTTAAAATAATTATTTCTGCATTTATTTTCTGTCATAAACAATAAAGGTTACAAATTGCTTTGAATTGTTCAAATGAAACAATTTCCTAAATATGTGATCATAGGGTCACAGAACAAGGCAGTCATCAAAGTCCTGATGATGTTTCTGGACCACTTATCCCACATCTGTCGGCTCCAGTATTTTGTGTGCATTATTTCTAATAATTCTGGGACAGGAAAAATTATTACTTTTATCCACATGTTTATTTACTTTATTTCATTTTTTCACATGCATATTTATATATCTCTTTTTTCTTCTAAGCATGCTGGAATAGGGTGATGGAAGGATGTGGTGGGCAAGCTTGGAGGGACTCAGGCCAAGTTAAATAAATCTGCATTAAAAAGAGGGAGATTGAGAGCTACGATAAAGAGCTGGGAAGATTTACAAACCATACTTGGCAAGAAACAAAAGAGGAGAAAAATGATTTGGGAAAATATGGGAATAAAATACAGTGGGGAGTGCGATGTAAGTCTCTCCTCCCATTTCCCACACAAATTTTGAGTAAATCACTCTAGAGAATATGGTCAGAGTGAAGTCTTCAGTGTGAACGTGGAGAAGGGTGGAATTGGCACCCTGAGCACAAACAGATGGTGCACAGACTGCTCTTATGGATGCACTGCAGTTCCTCTGAAGCCAAGTATTGACCTGACATCATAGAGGAATGGGTGGGGCTCTGAAAGACTCCACGATGTTCTCAGAGTCACCTTCTGATCAAGCAGCAGAGCTGGAATTTGACTCAAGTTCTCTCCAGCTTCAAGGTCCACTTTATTTATGCTGATTATTACCTGTCCACTGAGAGACACTATCCCCTAGACAGAGCTTTTAAGATTAATTCATCTTCTGCTCCCCAAAGCCTCCCAGTGCCCAGCACATCATAAATGTTTAGTAAAGCACTTGTCACTGATTATAGGTATAGATAACTCATGGTGGCACTAGACTGCAAGTTTCCTCTGCGAGGGCTGTCCTACTGTTCCACTTCCCACTGCATTCTCAGCATTTAGCCCCAGATCTGATCCAGAAGAGGTGCCAAAGAAAATCTTTGAAGAATGAGATCTTGGATCACCAGTATCTAGCCTGCAAGTTCTTTCAATTCTTAACCATTTCTCTTGTTATTCATTTTCAAGGTGATAACTTTCTAATGGAATAGTCTAGGATAGTGGCTTTTCAGATTTTTAATACTGTTACAATTATGCTCAGACTGGATACATCTTCTGCAATCTACCTGTCTATTTGCACAATTTGCATTCCATGACAGACGTAATGAATAGCCATGACTGAATTTTACAGCCGTGTTTCCTCATCAGCATATCTAGCAACTCTGAGCACTCTGAGCAAGGAGGATTTAGCAATAGATTGTGAAGTCTTCGCAATTCACTTCTTTTAAGGTGTACAATTTTTTTTCATAAAGATTATACTTCTAGGTCAAAATGTTTGAGGCTTTGCTGGATGCCTCATGGATTCTAACACTGGGCTCTTTCATTTGATTGCATGATTCATTTCAAAGGAAAGATTTCTGATTTCAGTCTGTGGCTTAGAGCCCTAGCCATCATCTCAGCATGGGCATATAGAACATAAATGCCACTTCCAGCATCATGTAACACAGCAGGGCAGAAGGAGCTTGCTGACAAATAGGCTTCCCTAGGAGCAAGACATGAAATAAAAACTTTCAGAGTTTAAACGTAAGAGCTAGTTTTGTTTACCCTGAGGAGTTAATGAGATATATCCTATCACATTGATTCTTCCACTCTCATAACACCATGTACCCCTTCAACACGAAAGGTGCAATTTCACAATTATTTGTATGATGCTGTGATGAATGTCTGCCTCCCCCTACAAGACGATCAGATGCCTGACTCTAAGCTGTCATTATTGTTGATTGTTTGGTTCACTATTACATCTCCATAGCCTAGCACAGGACTTAAGTACTCAATAAACATTGCTCAATGGATAAAATGAATGACTCTACATTTGGAAGTGGACAGGGTCTGTTTCATAGAAGAAGCATGAGCAGCAGTAGTTCTTAACTTGGCTCCAAATATAGCCCTAAGCCAGCAGAATCAGAATCACTGGGGACAGTTGATTAAAAGCAGAGTCTTGGGCTTGGAATCGGAATCTCTAGGGATGGTGGCGTGGCAATCTACCCTTTAATTACATACTCCCAGGAATCTTAGGCATACTGAAATTTGAAAACCCACTGCTACTTAGTTCTTTCATTTGATAGAGTCACATACTTCAAAGGGAAGGTTTCCATTTTCAATCTGAGATTTAGAGCCCCGATGTTATTTGGTGCCTATCTATCAAAGGCAAATGCCACCAGAGAAAGTCAAGACTTCACTGAACATTGTAGACTTGCCTTCCCCACGTGTTCCTTCTATTTGTCTGCTTCACTTTAAGACAGTGTGAGTTCTAACAGAAAGTCATGCTTGAGATTCTGGAAGTCTCGGTCTCTTGGGACAGACATGCAATTCTTCTCATCATTCAGGAAGCACCAGGGACAAATTTTTCCGAGCCAAGTGTGTACGTTTGATGTGCAAAGCATAACTCTAATTAATCATCTTCCTCCTAGCTGGAACACTTTCCCCAGCATTACTGCAAGCATGACTGAAGGCCCATTCTCACCTGTTTTCCAAGGCATGTAAGATTCATATAAATGGCCTACTAATTTTGTCTCTGAGCTTCTTTCCCTAATTTGGTGCATTTGTTTATTTTTGTCAGATTAT
Organism: Camelus bactrianus; assembly: GCF_048773025.1. Taxonomy (NCBI): domain Eukaryota; kingdom Metazoa; phylum Chordata; class Mammalia; order Artiodactyla; family Camelidae; genus Camelus; species Camelus bactrianus. Next base: position 67,557,341 of record NC_133543.1, read on the forward strand.
GAACTAGACACTTCACAATTAGGTAGCTGTAATGGGCAAAATGTTGACACATTTTGTAAGACATCTGGAGAGGGGAAAAGTGTTCATTTATTGAATTTGAATTATGAGAGGTGGGGATATTTCAAAAAAGAAAAATAACCATACTGCTTATAATTCGTGCTCCCGAACATGCTGGTTAATAGCCAGACCAAGTCAAATAACACTTTGTTCCCACTTGCTAGCAGTGAATTTCCAGCAGAGCCTGCTCTACAGAGTAAACCTAACGCAGTCTTCTATTCTCATTTACCAGTTTTGCTACATTTCAAGAGCATGCCTTCTTTTTTAGGGGGAAAGGTTGTTCTCATCTATCACGTTCTCCCTTGTGTAAAGACTAAAACAATTTTTGTCTTTTCTTCTCTGATCTTAAACGAAGCAATCTGTTACTATTGCACAGACGATACCTTTACACTTTAATGAATCCTTTATCTTAGAGGGACATGTTGTGTTTTATGTCTCAAAAGTAGTGGCAAAAAATGAACCTCAAAGGCAAATCCATCCAAATGTCTGTTGTAATGGGGATGGGTTTAAACATTGCCATTCATCAACATTAAAAAGCCGTGTAACCTTTTGCAAAATTTACAGTTCTGAACTATCTCACCATTACCTGTCAAGCCCACTCTTTTGAAACCTAGTCTTAGCAAGAGCTTTTCTTGTTGGAGACACAGCCTCCCTGGGACTGCCACGTTTCCCAGCCCCACGAATACTTGGAATGAGAATCTTTTTTCTTCTGGAAGTATTGTGCATAGAATGGGTGCCAGCCATAAATAACACTTTGTTGAAAGTGTGGACAGAGCCTTAGTTACATTAATACATCTCTGCCTCCCAATCAGGTGTCATATCTGGCAAAAAGAACTTGACTAGATTGAAGACATGGTCCAGGATGACTAAGCTAAAGGAAACCAGCTGTCACAGCAAAATTACCCAGCACCAGACGGTAGTAACTGCCGAAAACCAAGGCGGTATCTGTAGCAGGATGATTAATCCCCCTCGGAGAGAGTGAAATGATTGGGTCAAGTATCCACTTCTTTTCTAATAGAAAAAGGGAAAAAGTACTTAGAATTTGTGCTACTTATAGGAAATAAGAAAAATTCATATAAACATCTAAACGATATGTACCTCTTTTTCTCAAGACTTAAAATGCAAAGGTAAGGACACAACCTTAAAATGTTGAGATGATAACAGATCCAAATTAGCACTGGATACAAACCCAAAGTGAGCCAGCACTTTTCACTGGATTGTCACCTGCAGCCAGTACAAAGCATGGACTCTCCCTTTACCTCCAAAAGCCCCTTTCCCAGTTTCCTGCCCAGACCTTAGTCCCTGGTGACAGCTTGCCGCACCAGAGGTTCTCAAAATGTGAGCCCTTTGCCAGTGGGAACTCCCAGGATCTCCTGGGAACTTATGGGAAACATAAAACTTCAAGTCCCACCCTAGACCTACTGAAGCAGAAAGTCTGGGGTAAAGCTTGCCAAATGGTGCTTAAAAGAGCCCTCCAGGTGGTTTTGATGTTCACTAAAGTTTAAGAACTACAGTGCCAGGCCATGTGTCGCTCTAACCTTAATTGCAATTTGTTTCATTTGCATTTAGGATTTTCTCATTCCATAAGCAGCATAGGGAAAGAGAGTGGATCTACCACCTAGGTGACCAAGAGAAGGGTCCCACGATCAACCACTTTGGGGTGTTAAGGGTTGCAAAATGTAAATGTTCTGCTGTTTCTCCCCCTTTATTTTCTTGATTTTTTCTGCAAGATTTTGGTGACATGTAGCTGCTTTCCTGAATTCACAGACCCACACAGTCTCTATTTTTCAACTAGGCCTGATAATTTCCCCTCCTCCAATTTAATAAGATATTGTCTGCTTCTTTCCAGCAACTTCCGAGCAATTAATCCTTAGAATAATATTTCTATTATCATCTCTACACTTTCCTCCCATTACCCCATCTATTCATTTTATTATATACTTATTTACAGCAATAGTTCTCAGTTTTGGCACCATATTAGAATCACAAAGGGGAGCTTTAAAAAAAAAATCCCAATGCTTGGAATGTACTCCAAACTAATTAAATTGAAGTATTTGGGAATGGGGTCTAGGCATCAGTGCTGCTTTTTTTTTTTTTAGAGTTCTTAATTGTGCAGCCGGAGTTCAGAACCACTATATTACAGCATATATATAGGTCCTACATTAACGTCTTTATTCATCTTGGAAATTCAATTCAGGATCTGGTTCTACAAACACCTGTGTGTCAAATACTCTTTTTAATTCATTAAACACATACAAAATCCATCTACTTGTTCAAAGAAAATGAACGACAGAATGCTTTCTTTCTTGGAATTTGATACTGACAAAAGTCGACAGTGCCTTATCTCAATGATAGTAGACTCCTGAAAATATACACACATGTATTTTTAGTAAAGGTCAATATTAAAAGAGGAGAAATAAAAACTCATTCATAGACACAAAATTCTGGATTTTCTTCTTATATTTACAACTTGTTTCTAATGCAGATTAGCTTCAAAAGAAGGTCTCGAAAGCTGAGTGATACAATATGTATATATCCTTTCATAAGAATGCAAAAGAAAAGAGGGAGCTATATGCTATGTGAGAACAGAATCTCAGACTTGAAGGAGAAAACAGCAGCTGCTTATCTGAGAGTTAACAGATATCTACTTCCTGACCCTTCTCTACTAAGGCTTCTGTCAACTTTTAAGATCCATTTAAACATATATATATAATGGAAAAGAGCTTTCATTCTTACCAATGCTTTTACACTGCATAAAATCCTGGGTAATCATGCCCAGAGGAACTCAAATATATAAAATGCAGAAACTCCAACCTTAATCATATTATACAGGAAGCACAAGCAAGCAGAAGCAAAGACATGTTTTCCACAGAAGAGAGTCTGACTCCAGTGGATTTATATTAAGAAACTGATACATTTAAAAGTAATGAAGGAACACAAAGCATTTCTGTGGAAGTACAAAATTTATGCTTACTGAGCATACAGGATACTCTCATGATTATATAACTTGTTTGTGGTACAAAGGAGAAACACAAAGAATCCCAGAGTCACTCACCATAGCCCTTGCATTCACTGTCTGGTTCAGGGGCTGGCAAACATTTTCCGTAAAGAGGCACATAGTAAATATTTTCTGCTTTTCAGATCATACAGATATACAACTCTGCCATTGTGGCACAGAAGTAACCACAGACAACATGGAAACCAGTGGGTGTGACTGGGTTCCAGTAAAACACATTTTACAAAAACCGGCACAAACTGGCCTGCTCTGGCTCACAGGGAGTCTATGAGCATGGCTGGCCCCTGATCTAGGACATCATGTCTTTTCATGACCATTACAACTCATTTGCCTTAAAAGTCTCTGCTTCTACCCACCCTTCTATGCTGGTGTGAGTTCGGTCAACAGGACCTTGAGTCTTCTCACACAAAGCATTCTTCCAAAGTAATCTCATCTCTTTCACCTTTTGTGCTGATGACTCTAAAGTCATGATCCCCAGCATAAACCAGTCTCTTGAGATAAAGGCTTTCATAAGCTGAAGGCTTTACTTATTGTGCCAAATGCCTCCTCTGTACACCATTTTGGATGTTCCATCAGCAACTCAAACTCAACATGCAAACCACTGTCTTCTGAAGCTATAAAACCTGCTCCTCATTGTCTTTTCTACATAAAGAATAGCCCTCCCATTGACCCAGTTATCCAAGCTAGAGACGTGAAAATTAAAGGCAACCCACACGGCCGTGGCCATGGCTAGGTAAGATGTTGCAGATGTGTGCTCGGACTACTTTTCCATGCTAGGCAGCACCAAAAGCCATGAACGGCAACATGGATAGATCTCAAAAACCCGGTGCTGGAAGTGCCAAAGGCGAGAAACCAAATATGTTCTGCGATGTAATACAATTTGTGTAATTTAAAACTCATTCAATAATAAAAAACGGCACTGTCTATTTTTCAAAGATATGAAAATCCTCATTCATAAACTAAAACACTAAAGTGTTGGCCTTTGGAGTGGATATTGGTGGGGTGGGGAGGAAGTGGGGAATAATATCAACAAAATTAGAGAAGAAACTTGCCAGACCAATAACGATAGTTAGCCATCATGATTAATTCAATTCTCTGCACTTAAAAAAGTCTTTTTAAAATAGAAAAAGCATGTAATACAAGGCTGCAAATTCCTATGTGTCATTAAAATGGGTGAAATGAATGACTATTTGCCAATCATAATGTTTAAAAATTTGACAAAATTAAGGTTACATAATAATGGAAATTTAAACTACTTAGATCTTGATTTTTTTCAAGTAACATGGCATAAACATTTGTTCATCTCATTATTAATGAAATCATTTCACCACAAATGAAGTTTTCTAGAGCTGACTGAAGAAGCCTGACTTCATGATGTTAGCCTGCCTCATGATACAAGTGTCTTTTAAATCTGCTGCTGTAATGAGCTGTCCAAACATGGGGCGGTATATCAAAGCACACGCCACATTCAACAGTGCGTCATTCAACCAGACACACACACACCATGACATCATCGTGTAAGGCTGCTTTCGATATACCACATAAAAGTTTATAAGCAGAAACTTGAGAGGGTTAGGTTGTCAGTTTCAATTTGGAAAAGTACTGATTGATCAAAATATAGATATATTACTTTTTATTCTCTGCAAAAATATTTCAAAGTGGAAACAATACTCATTGCTGCTGACGGGAGCAGAAGCCAACTGACGGATGATTAATTGGCCAATCTCTAAAGAGCGCCTTGGTGAAATTTTTGAACTTTATGCTGAGTGATACAAACTCTTGAAAAAACTAGGTGCTAAGGCTTTCTGATGAAAGCTGAATATATTAGATGTGAGAACAAGCCGCAACTTTTATATCAATTCAAGCATGAAAAACAGCAAAAGGGTATTTTATTATATTTTTTAGTTTATTGTAAACTATGGTATAGATTTTTAATTGGTTACTAAATTTTCACTTTTCCATTACAGTGGCATCATACAGAAAGACAGACCTAAATATAGTTTCTCCCCCGGATGTTCAAAATCACTTTAATTCTGTTTCTCTCAAACCAATAAGCATATGCAAACCCAACATCAAAACTATTCTAGGGGCGGGGGAAAAAAAAAACTATTCTAAGACCTGCTGTATAGCTCAGGGAACTATGTTCAATATCTTGCATTTACCTATAATGGAAAAGAATCTGAAAAAGGATATGTATATGTATAACTGAATCATTTTGCTGTACATCTGAAACTAACACAACATCGTAAATCAACTATACTTCAATGAAAATAAATTTTAAAAAACCAAACCATTCTTAGGACAAAATGCAGAGTGAACAAATGCCATCTGAAGGCTTCTGTATGTTCCCTTTCCCATTCTCTTTCTCACTCCCTTGCCCCCGCCTGACCACCACACAAGGTTTTCCTCACACCTGCCAACTTATTCCAGGCATGCCGCCTTCCTTTCCTTCATCCAGACATCCTGCTCTCTGTCTCAGAAGACAGTGTGCATAAGTGCTTTGCAAACTGCAAGTCACTTTACAAGGCCTTTTGCATTATCTACAGCGATCAATATTAAGTAGGCTAAAACAAATATTATTTATTTATAAGTAATAGAAAGTTTAATTTGAGTAAGTGAGAAGGACTCTTTGAGAATGGGCTTCTGGTCTTTTATGTCCAGGTATATTGACAGCAATTGATAGTAAGCTGATGAGTTGCTGCCTCTCCCAGCAACATCTGGATTTTCATCAAAGGCAGGATACTCTAACCCGAAGGAATATAAAGATACCCATGCATGTCTCATGGTAAAATTCCAGACACTGTGCAGGTCTGAAAGAGACTTTGGGCTGGGAGGGAAGGGCTGGAATGGAGATCGTCCTGGAAACACCATCTAAGGCAGCCACATGCCACACGGTACAGGCTGCCCCTCAACTCAGCCCAGGTTCCATAAATACTGGCCTGGTATTCAAGAAAAAATCCAAAAATAAATGGTGACTATATAGATTTTAATTTGAAGTGTGTTGACAAGTTTCTGTGACTCTATATCCTATTTTGAACAGTCAACATTTTGTCTTAAATCCCTGTCTTGTCAGATTTTATAACATGGGACTTCGCTATTAAAACTAATCTGTGTGGATATATATTACAGTGACTATGGTAAGCCATCTGAATGTATATTTTACACCTTTAACTGAAATTTTTTGCTGCTGTTTAAGGTTTTTTATTGTTATTTAATGATGGGGCTAAAATTATTCATGTTTTGAAATCTCAGTGGAAACGTGGCGAGCTGGGAACTTTTGGCTTTCATCCAAACTTTCAGAACAATGACACATGTTGACTCACTGGGGTCTTGTTACATCCAGTCTGGATTCTAAACTATGAATTCAAGCCAGTTTCCTCAACCTAAAGTGCTATTTCACCATATTTGGGCAAAGAGTGTAATGGTTCTATTATAAACTTCTAGACGAGGTTTAGACATTGGAAAGTAAAAAAAGCAATTTTTTTCCTCTATACAAAGTTAAATCACCGTGTATTTGGTACACATTAAACTGGCAAGTTCATTTTAATATAATCCTATATGAGAGTTTGGGGACCTTTTTAAAAATAATGATGTTAAAATGCTTTTCCCCATCCCCACCCTTTAACTGATACTTTTCATAGGAGCAACCCAATAGTGCTGCTGGACCTTAGATGTGGATGGCTGTATCTTTGTTTATCAGGTTAAAGGTGGAAACAATCCTATCTCTGTGCTGGGTACCTTTTCAATTTCTGAGTCCCATCTTTTAGGGCAGAAATACAAGCTCAAAATAAAGTTAGTTTTCCCATGAGACAGAAGGAAGCACTTTTTCATGTCCTTAATCTGGGGATACAATCCTGTGGACCTTTTCTGATATGATTCCTGTATAAGAATTTTCTCAGTCACTTATTCAGCAAATGCTTATTGAGTCCATTCTCTGTGTCAGGCACTGAACTGGGTCCTGGAGGTACCGTGGAAAACAAGGTAAATATCATCCCTACCCTCATGGAGCTTACAGTCTAATATCAGATTAACATTAAACATTAACTACATAAATATTAATTTAAATCACAACAAGGGTCATAAAGGGGGAAGAAAAATAAAGCGCTATTACAGTGCATACTAGGGGAATGTACTCTGATTTGGGGACTCCGTGAAAAAATGAATTTAAGCTGAAGCTTGGGGATGGCCAAAGAGAGCGGGAAGAGTGTATCAGGCAGAACATATTCAAAGGTCTGAGTTCGAGGTGAACTTGAGCTTTCGGGGGACAGAAAGAAGGCCACAGGGGTGAAGCACGGTGATGATGGGGTGAATGGGAGAAGCTGATGCTGGTGATGTAGGTGAGTGTTGGTTATTCAAGAATTCATAAATCATGCTCAGGATTCAAGTCTTTATCCCCAAACCATGCAGAAACAATGAAGGTTTTAAAGAGGAGACACAACCAGATCTTTAATTTATAACCTGGCTTCTATGTAAGAGAATAAACCAGAAGGAGCCAAAGGGAGGCGGGAAGGCAACCACCAGCCTGTTCTCTGTATTCATGGGTCTGCTTCTGTTTTGTTATATTTGTTCATTTATTTTATTTTTTTAGATTCCACATATAAGTGAAAACTTAAAGTATTTATCTTTCTCTGACTGACTTATTTCATAAAGCATAATACCCTTCAGGTCCATCCATGTTGTTGCAAATGGCAAATGTTCATTCTTTTTTGCAACTGAGTATGTATACAATACTTGTACATGTGTGAAAAAAAAATATGTATGAAAGGATGTTTGCTGCTATGCTGTTATTTTTAATAGCAAAGAAAAAGAAAAACAGTGAAATCATCTATGGCAGTCAGAGTTATGGCAGGAAATGGAATCCACTTACGTAGATCAAGTTAATAAAGTGACTAACTTACAACGGGACTAGGATGAATGGATTGTCTCAAGAACTGATTGTCCACAATTCTTCCCAATACTGCATTTAGTAATTTTAAGTTGGCATCTTGAAATCAGTCATTGTGGAAGTATTTACACCCATAGAAATACTAAAATACTAAAGCATTCTAGCCCATCACTGGTTGGGGAAACAGTGAGGATGGTGAGGCACAGAGACTAGCAACAGTGGGAAGCCATTATCACCTCTAAAGGAAGGCCATATGGTACCAGAACTGGAGTGGAGGCATGGTGAAGGGGCTATCCATCAGGAACTACCTTTACAGAAGAGCTCAGTCACTTCCAGAAAATGCAGCTTAGAGAGGAAGGGAGTAGAAAAAACACCATGACTTCTTTCACATACCCCAAGTCTGCCATGCTTTCTATTGGCTACCTGCACCCAGAAGCCAAGGTTCAGCCTCCCGGGGCATAGAGAAATGCAGGAAAAGGCAGAGAATAATCTGTGAAGCAGGCAAACAGAAATTAACCAGTACATTATTTAAATATCTGTCAAGACGGAATGAGTTATACATGTGGAACATTCATTAAAAGGAAAGACTGCAGACACGAGGAGGAATGAGGTGGGCCTCTGTCATGACACAAAACTTTAAAAATGATTTTTTAAAAAAGTAAGTTACAGAAAAGCATACATTTTAATCTCATTTTTGTAAAGAGAAATATGTATACTTTTTTCATAGGTCAAACAAAACATCTAGAAAAGTATAGATGCCAAACTCTAAAGGTGATTTCTGTTGGAAAATGAGGTTGATCAAAGAAAGATAGGGACTTGCACTTTTGACTTTACAGATTTCAGATGTGTTTGAATTTATGGACATCTGTTAGCTTTGTAATATATTTTTAACAAAGCAGTCTGTTAGTGAGTCTCTTTTCTTCTCAAAAAAAGCATATGACATTAAGGTTGGCAATGCATCAACATTTGTCACCTAAAATGAGTACTTTTCATTTCAGCTATTTTTTCCTTCCAGCTATTTTTTCCTTCACCTGAGGATTCTTCATATTGTCTGATGGAACACGGAGGCATCTGTAGACCTCACTGCTATCGGAATATCAGTGTAGACATTGCGGGATCATCAGCCAAGAGGTGCAGGTCAACTCCCAGAGGGACATTCTATGGGTCTTATGTGCAAATTTTCAGTGAAGAGGCAGAGGTATTCCCAGAATCTAAATATATTCAAGTTTTGCAAGTATTGTTGGCTTTGAAAGACTGATTTCTTGCTTATATATCTAATAAGTGTAATGCTGAAATTTTAATCATGAACTGTAGCAATGGGCTTTAAGCTCTCAAGTACCAGTATAGATTCCTATGTATTAATTTTGTTTTCATTTAGTAAAAGGCGGAAAATACAGTGATAATTACTCATATCTCAGTAATCCATCCTTGGAATTTTTTTGGCAAAAAAATTTTTGTTTAGAAAATTAAGCATTTTGAAAAATAATTCCCCCAAATACAAAATTATTTTACTGCCTAAAACAAATGAATCCTTTTTTCCTGATATTGAGTACACATAAATAATCCCAAGTGGAGCTCTTTTTGGCATAAAGCTTGATTTTTTTTTAATAGAAAAGAAGGCCCAAGGACTGTTTATTAGATATACAAGCAAAAAATCAGTCTTTCAAAGCCAACAATACTTGCAAAACTTGAATATATTTAGATCTCTGGGAGGCTGAATTATAATCAACACGGAAAAGAAAACATCACTAAAACATTCTCCTGACCAAAATACACACTCCACCCTTCAGCCACTTCCTCAGGCAAGCATGTTGTCAGAAAACTATTTACCCTCCCTCGTCTGCTGGTTAACAAGTCACCATAGCTAATTAGAGGAATCCAGGTCGAGTTTGCCCAACGTGTCAATGAGGTGTATTGTTAGCAGATGCCATGGACACCTATGATCATTCTATTATCATCCTATCTTCTGGAAGCATCACGAAAATGAAATCGTTTCTTCAGAGGTTTGCTGTTGAAATGCTATATAATGCAGAACAACTATGAAACACATCTACTGAATAAATCAGGCCAAATGAAAATAAAAGCTATCCTCAACGTTAAGAATTGGGGAGAAATGACTAACTACTATATATAAAATAGATAAACAACAAGCTTATACTGTATAGCACAGGGAACTATATTCAATATCTTGTAGTAACCTATTATGAAAAAGAATATGGAAACAAATATATGTATGTATATGTATGACTGAACTTTTATGCTGTACACCAAAAATTGACACAACATTGTAAACTGACTATATTTCAATAAAAGATAAAATTTAAAAATTGGGGAGGAGTGGAATAAAAATGATGCTTAAAAACAGAATAAAATCCCCCCAACGTTATGCTAGTTAATAGTGGCAATAAAACATTAAATCTTGAAGCAAGAGTGAGAGTGATTTCTCCAGTTCAGTGGCCACTAAAAAAAAAATCTCTGTTCTTGCCCCAAGTCAAAGCAAATAACTCTTGAGGCTTGACATTAGTTAAAAAGTGGAAGACGCTCACTGGAGGACAAGGCCAGAGGGGGTGGGTGGGCAAAGATGAGTGGTCACAGGGCATATTTATAATGAATATATATTTTTTTAAACATATTTCCTATCATCAGGAAATCTATTTTCTCACACTGATAGTTTTAATATTCTCAGTGGGCTCAGAGAATGTGATTATGATATTCTGTGCTTACAGTCTCTGGTGAAATGGCATATTATCTAGTCACTTTTTAAAAATATTTTAAGCTAAACATTTTTCTTGAATCATTATATTAAATCAGTTCTCCATAAAATTGCTTGCCAGAGTCTCTCTGTATAAAACCAAACTGATGGGATTTACCAGTATCAACTAACCAAGAAAATAAACAGCAGCCCTTTTCTTGAAAACCAAGGAATGGTGTTTATACCAAACACTTGAGAAAGACTCAGTCAATCCCTGAGAAGCACACAGAATTATTCTGGACTAGATTAAGTGCCTCTACAGGACATTTTTCCTGAAGAGAAAGAGATAAGGGTCATCTCTTTCAGTGATAAGGGAGTTTGTCTTAATAACATGACTGGCTGAGGAATAATTCTTACTCTGAATACTTTTTACATCAAACGGTGACTCACAGATCTGGGGGTAAAGGAAAAGGGAAAAGCTCTGAGAACTTAAACAGACTTCACCTTTTAGGTATTTCTGAGCTGAACTGGTAAGCATGTCACATTTTCCTAACTGGGTACATATATGATTCCATGAAAGATACTTTTGTTTTATGAGCATAAGGAATGAGAAAGAGAGGGAGAGAGAGAGAAAATGAAATGGATATCTTATAGCTAATGAATAGATAATTACTCTATCTAAAATTATGGGTCATCTTTAAAAAGGATCTCTGATTTTAACAATAAATAAATGCTTATTTAGGATTGTGACCATTTTTATTACAATCATCAATGAAGGGTCGTAAGTATGTGAGTCATTTCTCTTTCCAGTTTCTAGGGCTGAAAAGGATTCCCTTGAAACTCTGCTCCATTTCCAAGATTGGAGTTTTCAGTTGATGCTGAAAACCCAATAATTCCAAGTGGGATTTGGATCCTTGCATAGGTAAGAGATGCTTTATAAGGCCCTAAAAAATTATTTGTCCCAATAAATTTAAAGTGGAAATGCATTTCTCACAATGCTTCATTTTCTTTGCTTTTTCTCCCTCATACCCAGAGCCAAAGACAACTTTATGTCTTCCCCACACTCACAAGCTCACAGTTGTACACTCAGCTTATTATTTCAACTCACTGTATACACTTCTGAGTTATCAATCCGATGGGCATTCAGTAACATCTTATTTTTTAAAAACAAAGTTTGTGGGACCCAAATGACAAACAAAAAAGATTTGTTTTAAAATTCTGGTACATCCAACAATGGAATAGTATTCATTTTTTTTTAATCATAATATTAAGTGCACTATTTAATGGCATGGAAATAAGTTTTTGATTTAGTGTTAGGTGAGAAAAAGTAGTTATCAAATACTAGGCATAAAAAGCATTTGTATAGTTTTAAGTAGAAACACTCATATAGAGCCACAGAGATTCAGAAAATTGTAGTAAATTAATGGTGATTATCTCTTAATGGTGAAATTAATAATTTTTATTCCTTCTGGAAAGAGTATATATAACTTATGGAAGTAGATTTATTTATTTCAGCCCTACTTTTACTCATTTTCCCATGTGGAAATTATGAGATTGGTAACAAGATTTCACATGGCTGCTTTGATGATAGCATTTTGATAGTCATTATACCATCCTGGTGGTAAAGCCTTCTCTTCCACTGTTCTTCTCTCAGAGAGGCCATCCTATAGGCATTTAGTCATCATGTGGTGAGCATGAGCAAAGGGTCAAAATATAAACATTGCAATCACAGCTCCATCCTTCCATTAGACTCCCCACTTTCCATCTCTCTCTCACTGGCAAATATACTGTCATCATATGACTTTGATAATCAGAAAGAATTAGCAGTGCAAGAGTCTCCAAGAGAACCTCCATGGAGAATTAACCTATATTGACATGTATACTAACATGTGTATATTCTAAGTGTTTTATATGCATGATGTATGAATTAGAGACTGGATTCAAACCCAAGTCTAACTGGTTGAAAATCCCATACATGTCCCCTAGTAGGTAGCAAACTCCCTAAAATATTTCTTGACTACCTTCCTTATTTCAGTACCTACCTTATTTTATGACATTCATTTGACCCTCAAGATACTTGATAGGTAGTTATTATTATCCCCAACTTACAAATGCGGAAACTAGTGTTAAGAGAGCTTAAATAATGTCCCCAAGGCTACACTAGTGCTACAAGTTCTCCTCAGATTTTAGGACTTCAAAGCTGAGATTTTCCTACCACGCCACTGTATTAGTTTGCTAAGGCCGTCATAATAACATTTTCTAGACTGGATGGCTTCAACAACACAAATGAAACTCACAGTTCTGGAGGCTAGAGGTCCAAGATCAAGATGTCAGCAAGTTTGGTTTCTTCTGAGGCCTCTCTCCTTGGCTTATAGGTGGCCATCTTCTCGCTGTTTCCACCTGGTGTTTCCTTTATGGGCACATGTCTGGTGTCCCTCTGTGTGTTCAAATATCCTCTTCTTATAAGGACATGAGTCAGATTGCATTAGTGGCCACCCAAAGGACCTTAATCACCTCTCTAAAGGCCCTATCTTCAAAAGCAGTCACATTCTGAGGTACTGGGTGTTAGGACATGAACATGTTAATTTTGAGGTGGGGGGCACAATTTAGCCCATAACAGGCACTCTGTAAGATCATAATGCAGATCTTTTACATGCTCCCTTCAGCTCATGTTTTTACTGTTCTGGGGGCTGTAAACTTCTTAATCTACACATGTGCATGATGCCCACTTATAAAAGTTTAGAAATACACTCATTGTAGAAGGAGTGACTAGATGGACTGAACTACAGATGGGAGGATAGACTCTAGCAGCAGACTCTATAACTATGTAGAAAAAAAGAGATTACGCCCATCCTTAGACAATGGTCTATTGTTTCAGCTTCTATGGGGAACTGCAGAAATACAAGGGCCACATCCTTGCTCTGTATTACAGAAATCTCAATCTTTGCCCTTGGGTTAGTGGGGTGATGCCTTAGGGATGTTCATGGCCCCCAGACATACCACCTCCTCACATCCTGAGGGGGGAAAACACAGCTGAATGAGTCAGCAGCTAAGCTGGGAATCAGCCCAGGCCTTCTGGAATTATAGGTTCAACATGTAAAAATGAGAATAATCCCCCACACTTATTTTCACCCTGAACCAGCTGATTCTAAAGATATGATTCGTTTAAGATAAAGCCAAATCCCTCCATCTGCATACTTTTTGAGCCATTAGGAAAAAAAAAACCATTTATATATATAAATATACATACTTTAAAGGCAGCTCCCTTTCTCTACTTTTGGCAAAAACAGAAAGAACCCAGGAATTCAACTCAGAATAGAGGGAGAGGTGGGAGATACAGAGAGACAGAGATACACACATAAGTATATACAAACACACATATCACAAAACAAGGTATGAAACTGGTCAATGGTCAATATGTTCAGACAGTATAGACAAACAATTAATGAAGAAATCTGCTTTGAAATCTATCAATGCTACTTCACAGCATAAGACATTTTTCCACTTTTTCCCTTTGTTCAATGTGGACTTCATTTAAGATATCAATTACTAACAGTCTTCTAAAACCAAGAGGAATGTCAACAAAATTATTCAGCTAACAAAAAGGTCAGCATGTTTGTTTTTTTTTAAATTTGTTTGTATTTGTCCTAATAGCCCAATTTAATTATTTCACTAAACTGGCTTATCGTTAGAATATTTGTTAACATAATACAAATTAATTCAAAAGGATTTGGAAAAGATTTCGGGCGGAAAAAGAGCTCAACTTGAAGCAATGTAGCGAGCTAATCCAAATAGTTGATGTCACTCTCCACTTTTTATTCGAGAGACGCTTTCTTTTGTTAAGTACATGATTTTATGCCAACAAATCATGTTCTCAGCGCTGCACTGATCTAGCTTTTCTTTTTTTTTTCTTTTTTTCAGTGGTGGTACTGGGGATCGAACCCAGGACTCCACGCATGCTGCCACTGAGCTGTACCCACCCCACTTTGATCTAGTTTTTAATACAGACACTGCAGCCGCTTCCTTTCTATGGAGCTAGGGACATAATGAGAGGATTCGTGCTTTGGATCATTCACTCATGTTATTACATTTTAGCCTTGGATCCCAAGGTCTCCTCATTCTCCTGTATGTGTATTTTTGATTCCTGTTTTGGAAAATGAGACTGAGGAAGAATCCATCCGGAGACCTAATACCTCCTGCATCTTATCAGCTAAGGGGGGGGGGCAAAACCCAGTGACAAAGGTCACCTCAAATGGGACACCCTAACCAGCCAGGGCTCAGATGTCCACTGCTGATCGTAACAGTGGTTACAAAAGCTTGGAGAGAAGAGGCTTCAGTCCATTAGGATCAACAAGTTATGGAATTACTGTTACTGACTGAATTATAAATTTTTAAATGTAATGCTAAATTTTATTTTTATCTTGAGTCACGTATTTAATCACATAGTTTCTCCAGGTCTCCCTGGCCTCAGAAGATGTAAGGGATAGATTATTATATGAGGGAGAAGGAAAGAACTGGGAAGTATTATCCTACATTTGGAAATAGCTACACATCTCTTTGGAACCAGAACAAAGATAGTGCACAAAACAGCAGCATAATATAGGCACGATTTTAAGACATAAAATTGTGAAGTTGGTTCTGAACTTTGTCATTTACATCTTCAGCCTCCCCTTCTGCTTCTCCTTTTCCTTCCACCATTCTTTTGGGTCCCAGGGAATTCCTCTTCCCCATTATTTCTGGAGTTCATGCCTGTCCCTTCTCACTGAGGTACTGATGAAACTCTTGGCAGGTTGTGGTCACGACCATGCTGGCTCCTCTTCAGGTCCCCTTCTTCTAAGATTCCCTCCAGTTGTGGGTCATCTGTGGGTGTCTTCCATTTCTCATGCTAATCCATGGAAAAATAATCACGCCCCTGCCCAACAGTGGACATGTTACAGATGTGAAGTCTTAGTCTGTAACCAATCGTTCAGAATTCAGACATAAACATCCAGGGTTTGCATCAGCTGTGTGTCTATAAGTGCTGGTCTTCCTCCCCACCCATCCGCTGCTTCTCATATCCTTGCAAAAGCTGAAGGTTTTACATTCCTCTAATCTGTGAAAATGCTTTCTTTATCGTGTCTGCTGGGCTGGGTGGAGTTTTACAAACTCTTCTCATCCCTGGTGGGGAGAAAACTTGCAGGCTAAAATACTCTCTAAAATGGTTTCTCCCACTGTTCCCCGGCAACCTTTGTGTTTGCTGTTTATCTGGGGGATTGGGGGTGGGGGGGTGTGCTGTTTAACTGATTCTTATTCACAAGTATATTATGCTCTCTTCTTAAGATTTAGATGTAGTTGACCCCAAAAGATAAAGCCTACTTTAAATAGTTGGAGGGAACTCAGCCAGCCCCTTTCCTTAACTCACGCCTTTTCCTCTCTCATCCCTCCGTCTTCAGGTGCCTGAGATAGAAAGTCCCTGTGAATTGCAGGTCCTTATCCACCTCTTGTGCCGTCAATCCTGACCCCTCCTCACCTCTTCTGGTCTCCTCAGCCAGGAAAACGGCCACACTGTCTTCCTCCCCAAGCAATCCACCACCATACGGTTTAGAGTTCTGGAAACTTGGGGGCATGACTGAAACAAGGAATAGATTGGCCGTGTAGAGCATATGAGTAAAGCAGAGAATATGAATTTTGGAGAAGGTATGTGAGGAAGAGGCAAAAGAATATGAATTATGGCCGGGTCCAGAATCTGTGTGAATTCGTATGAACGTTGGTAAGTGTGATGACAACACAGGTGATTTATTAGTCCATGTAAACAGAGGAAGCTATTGGCATTAATATTGATCATAAATAATGGAAAAGTGGGAAGAAAAAATTTTAAATTTTGATTGGGCCTCGTTGGCGCTAGGCCTGCTGCGTTAGAATTTCTAGCATGTTTAATATTAAATAAGTGAGGAATCTCCTTACTGAAATCTACTTCACAACTCCTACTGGTCTAGCTTTGTCCAGCCTCTCCTGCTTGGTCTAATTCCCTGGTTCCTCCCCCTTCTCTCAGCCTAAAAATACAGACATTTATCAGGACTCCTTTCTGGTCCCTCTTTCTTCTTTGTTGTATTTTTACCCTCACTCATCTCTTCTATTTACATAAATTTAACTTTATCTATATAGTGACAATTACGATATTTATATCTGTAGGACAGACTTTGATTCTGAGCCTCAAACTTGAATAACCAATTGCCTTCTGTTATCTGCACCTGGATAACTCACCCACAAAGGAATTCTAGATCCTTTCCCTTATCTGCTCCCACTCCCATCTGCCTGACCCTCACCCAGTAATCCCGACCTCGGGAAATGAGGGGTCATTTTCTACCCAGTTACTAAAATTAGAAATCTGGGGGGTCCTCCTGAGCGAATACTGATGTTCCTACCTACAAAAATCTATCTTTGTTCAACATTTCCCATCTGAATTACTACAAGAGTCACCTAGTCTGTATCGTTACTTTTTCAAAGATAGTACCCCTCAAATCCATTCTCTGCACAGCTGCTGGATAATCACTGTTAAACAGAGGTTATCTCCTGTTACTCTTGTGATTAAAAACCTTTCAATGGCTTCCTATTGTTTTGGAGTAAAATCCAAACTTTTCCCCATATCTTATAAAGCTCCCCTTGGCCCTGCCCCTCCCACCACGTTCATGGTACCTCCCTCCTTTACCTAAGTCTAGTCACACCAGCCTTTGCCATTTCTGGTTCCCTAAAAGGTTCTTTCCTTAATTCATCACGTGGCTGACTCCCTTCTGTCCTCTGAGTCTCTGTTTAAAAGTCAGCAGTTTTAGTTAATCGTTATGTTTGTCTTACTGTTGGTCTCCCCCACTGAAAAGCAAACAAAGGTCAGGGACCTTGACTGCCTTATTGTATTCTCATTGCCTAGCATGATGCATGGCACAGGGTATGTATTCAATAAACACAGTTGAGTGAATAAATGAAAAGAGAGTCAAAATTATGCGACAGATTTTATGTAGAACAACAGTAGAAACTAAAAGTGATTGAGAGAGTTAAAAGGTAACTATTTATGCCTAGCTATCACTTAGCCTGCTTATGATTAATCTTAGTTTTCAATATGCTAGATAAACTTTGTTGTTAATTTTACTTAATCACAATGGAACACTATACACTTATGACTACATACGCCTAGTATTTACGTCTGTAGAGTCTAAATCAGTTAATCATGTCTGAAGGTTTTTGGCTCCCAATCCCTAAAAAGAGCAGGAACCCTGATTTTATTTGGGAGAGCTTTAGAAAATTGTGGCCAATTTGTACATTTGCAACTTTGGCCAAAAAAAACTTATGCTCTTTCTGACCTCCTATCTGTACAGATTAAATGCTTTGGCAGAAGTATTTGTTAGTGTGTAAATATTAGCTGGTTAACCTGGGGGTGGTTAGAAGAGATCACTCCATTTAATTCTTGATACCAATTCTTTCCCAGAGTGTTACTTTCTTATTCTTTGTTTTCCATAAATTATTGGTTTGGTAGCAATTGTCCTAGGCTGAAAGCAACCATGCTGAATTTTACTCTCTTTTTTTGCACACTGAGGGACCTCAGCATGAAACAAAGAATGTACTGTTTATAAATCTTTATTGGCTGGATGTGAAGATAGCAGCTGCAAGCAGTTAAGCATTAAGAGACTTCCCTGCCCCCTCCCCTTTGGCCATTTAAATTCCCTTCTGATGAACCTACAAACAACCCACTTGATAGAGATTTGGAGCATTCTCTAAGTCTTATTTTGACTGATCTAATTTTCTGTAGAAACACTCAACCCTTGCCTAGGTTTGCTTGATGAGCATATTTTGGATTTTCTTTATAAAGAATTTTTCTTTAATTTGGTCGATGTATGAACTGATAGATGGTGGGTGATTATAAAAGGCAACACTTTTTACTGTTCTCTTTCTGGGAGAGATACTTTTTAAAAAGTCAACCAAAAATAGTTTCTAACTTAAGGCCTTAGAGATATGAGAAGCTTTACACATGCATGTTACTCAAGACAAGAATAAAAATGGAATCTACTCTTTCCAAATGGAATTTCTTACTAAGGAACATTCCACCATAACCTCTAAAATTATTAATAAGCAGGCCTAGACACTCATGGCATTAATTTTTCCACTGGAAGAGAATTTCTAGCCAGCTTTCCATGAGTTAATGTAATGTTTACAGAAGGTGCACACAGGAAAATGCTGCAGAGTAAAACTGGTCAGATTGAATTGAACTGAAGCAAATGAGCTGTCATAAATAGGTTGGATTCAGGATATAGTAAAGGCTCCTTAAGAACTGTTAGGGTAACCATAACCTTCACCCTTAATCCTAACTTGAATTCTAAATGAACATGTTTCATGAACAAAGATCTTTACAAAACATTTCCAAGGAAATAATTGTGAATCTTGTAGGAGAGGAGAAAGTTTTCTTCGACCCTCTTAGGATTGCTGGGTGGGTCTGAAAATTAAACTGACAAAGATTAATAAGATAAAAGCCTATAGATTTATTTAATATAAGTTTTATGTGGTATGGGAGCCTTCAAAAGGAACTGAAGATCCAAAGAAAGCTATGTATTTTCATGCTGAGTTTGATAGAGTGGACAGCCGATGAGGAATAAGATAGGTTAAGAGGTATGAGGACAGTGTAGTGAACTGGGGGAAACTGAGCAAAGTCTACATGTTAGAATTCTTCATGGTGGTCCCTTGTTTTCAGAGATAAGGATGCTCCTTTCTTCTAGGTACAGGGAGATCACCATTCACATGCAGGTTTTATGATTTGTTTCGGGGAAGAAGGGGAGGGAAGGGAGGTCAGAGTGACCTTCTTGCTTCTGTCATTTTCTCATACTCCTTCAGCTTAAAATATTCAATACACCAAGGGTGCCATATTTGGGGGATAGTGTGTCATGAACCCCATCACTATCAAGAAAGCAACCACATATAATAATATTCAAAGGGTCCCAGGTGATTACATGTAAAGATACACACATACATACAATAATGAGACCCTTCTATTCCCTTCTTGGTTTCTTTTTTCCTCTTTGGAATAAGGATGATTTGATGGTAGTGCATAATTTCTTTTCATAAACAATAGGCTGCTAGAGCTGGACCGAATGGTCCTCGACATTCATGAATCCAGACAGCGTGTTCCTGTGAAGAAACAGAAGCCAGGGAAGGGAAGTGAAGTATCAAGGGAGGCGAGGCACATCTCCCTAGCAGAGGTGTGGGGCTGAAAATTCCTGACTCAGCTCAGGGTCCTCTCAACTACACCATACTTTCTCTTGGTGGAGTTTTCTGACTGAAGGAAGATATTCAAAGAGGAGCTTGGAAAAAAGAGTCAAGTGGATTGCCAGATGTGTTCATAAGAATGGTTTTCCATATGTCTTCTAGGCTTGCTCCAGGGGATTCTGTGAGAGAACTGAACCCTAATGCCAAGGGTTTGCATTGGGTGTAATGAATTGGCTCCTCCGACCACCCTCCACCCTGCCCCACCCCACCTTCCCAAGCATCTACCCTGGCTCTGGTTAAGGACCGTCCTGGCATAATTGAGAGCATAGCCACTCAAATAATTTCCTGTGTTCTGTGCTTCAGATGCCATATGCCAGTTGAGAAAGATTGAATTTTCCAACACACAAAACAGATGAGCAGTAAGTAGGCAGTGGCAACCAGAGGGAGAAGATTTAACAAGCTAAGGAAATGGCTTGGTGTAGGAAGGCAAGGTGAGAATATGGGCTTTGTGACAATCGGAATTGAGTGTAAATCCCCTCTCTGCCACTTAGCTGTGCCACAGTGAGAAAATGACTTCGCTTCTATAAGCCTGATTTCCTTGATCTGTAAAATGGGAATAATATAGCCTGCCTCTCAGGAACCCTTGTAAAGATTCAATGAGATAACACCTATGACACACTTGGCCCAATAGAGATACTTAATACATATTTTAAGGAGGGATTTGAATAAATGGAATGAACATATGGTCTTTGGAGCTGGACAGAGTTGGACTCATATCCTGATGCTGCTACTGGGTCTCCTTATATGGTGCCTAGGACACTGTAGAAGCTCAGTGAAATGCCAGTTTCTTCCCTTTCGCTTCTTGGGTCTACCTCCTTTCATCAGCTTGTCAATATAGAGCTAAAGCTCTCAGACTGCTGCATGCAACAGAATCACCTGGAGGACTTGTTAAAATAGATGAGTGAGCCCCAGGGCCAGTTTCGGATTCACTGTGTCTGTGGTGGGCCACATTTTGTGTTTCTAACAAGTTCCCAGATGATGCTGAAGTTATTTGTCTGGGGACTACACTCTGATATCAATACAGAAACTTTTGGGTGTTGGAGGACAGTCTTCAGCTCTTTGGGCCACTTTTTGGTTTCTGATTGAGAGCTCTGTTAAAATACATCAGCTGAGACAACTTACTCTGATACTGATCATAAAAACATACATGATTTCTATTCTTAATTCTACTTTGTTATTAGTTCTCTGTTCCCCTGCTTACTGCTTTGGAATGCAGAGCTCAGTTTGCAGTCAAAAAGTAGAAGAAAGTTACTAGGTCAAGACTGTTGAACCAGACAATTCATCTCAGTGAAAAGCACAGCAATCTATTTTCCGTTCTATAATTTTCTCAAATTTCTCATTATTTCTTTTTACAGGTGAAAACTTGGGGTAATCAATTAAACAGCAAATCGAATATTGTGATCCAAATACTGTGATCCCAGTTCACAGCTTGGGACACAAATACAGCCAACTGAGGGCCAAACTTACATGTAACAGTTAGTTACTGTTTATATCAGAAGTCAAACACTGGTGTTTCAATGCTAGCTGCAGGACATGTTGTGTTTATTTTGTTTTATCTGAGTTTTTTATTTGATGCCTGCTATGGACTGGATATTTTTGCACCACCCCTCACCACCCCACCCTGTGCCCCACCCCAAATTCATGTATTGAAGCTCTAACCCCTAGTGTAACTGTATTTGGAGATGGGACCTCTAAGAAGTAATTAAATGAGGTCATAAGGGTGGGGCTCTGATCCTATAGGATTAATGTCCTTACAAATAGGAAGGACCCAGTAAAGACATAGTGAGAAGGTGGTTAACTGCACCCCAGTAGGGCAGTCCTCACCAGAAACCAACCATGCTGGCACCCTGATCTCAGACTTCCAGCCCCTGGAGCAATGGGAAAATAAATTTCTGTCGTTTCAGCCACCCAGTCTTTGGTATTTTGTTATGGCAGCCCCAGCCAACTAAGTCAGAGCCTGCATGCCCAGAGGGTTTTTCTAGAACTCTGAATTGGTCATCTTGCTGGACAGCTTCCACTTGCTCCTGTGGATCCACTTTCCACCCTTCTCCCGCCTCCATTTATGCTAATTTGGATATTCCATCTGTTTTCTGTTAGAAAAACTTATGATTCTCAACATTTTAAAAATTGAGAGATTTTGCATGAAAAGAAACCTGGATTGTCAGATTCTCATGAGAAACTAGAAGATGAGGCAGCAATGCTGGCAATAATAAACGGGCACCTCTCTTTTCAGCTGGGCGTTAGCTCTCGAGTTGGTCGTGCTTCACTCAATTACTTTACCATGGCCTCTGTGACCATTTGAGAATACTGTCCCTATTTCTCATGAGATGATGGAAGAGCTAAGAAGTCCAGGTGCTTGGAAATCTCTTTTACTGGCAGTTGTAGGTGTTGCTGGTAACAGCTCACAATTACAACCATTTCTGGAGTATTATCCTTGGGGTGATTGAAGCCACTTGGCTTGGAGTGCCTAGGGATTTGCCTCCTTCCCAAGATAAAATCAGCAATAAATTCTAAGATGAACACCTCCATCCTGGAAGGAGCAATATTTATCCTGACCAGGACTGATGTTTTCCAGAGAAGGGCTTGCCTTTACTATCCACGGTGCCTCAGCCAACCTCGGTCTGGTTCATGGAGTAAGTATCCTGTATAACATGACTAAATCAAGGGACCCACTTTGTGGTCAAAGAGGTGCAATGCTGGGCACATGACCATGGGGTCTGTAGGTCATGCCACGTACCACACTATCTAGAAGCTACTCGTATGACAAAGCAGTAAAATGACTTCTTAAAGACACAGCTGAAAATCAGCCTAGAGATGACATTTTTTTTGAGAATTGGGCACTATTCTTTAGGATAAAGCATAGAATAGTAACCAGTGGCTCTTGTATTGATCCTGTGCCCCCAGTAACTAGAAAATATGGGACCAATACCCAAAAGGTAGAAGTAGGAATGACCCCATTCACCATCATGCCCAGTGATCAACTTGAGCAATCTTCGTCTCTGGTTCCTGGAGGGGAAAGGCATCCCCTAGGAGACCATTATAAGATTTACTCTAAACCTAAAGGTTTGGCTGCCACCTGGTCACTTCTTGTGCCTCTAGTAAGCAACCAAAGACTCTCACACACTAGTGAGGGAAATTGGCCCCGATCATTTCGAGGAGGTAAGATCGTCCCTACAAAATGGGGAAAAAAGGAGTATGTGAAGTAGCACTTAGGGGATTCACTGAGCCATCTCTTGGGACTCCCAGGCTCAGTTTTACTGAGGCCGCCGCCATGACAGTGACCATGACCATGACCTAGTAAGTCTTGGTGTTCAGAGGCTCAGGACCCTCAGGAAGGCTTGGGTCTCCTATAGAATCCCCCAGCACAAGGGTTCTCATCTCAGGCTCTTTTTCTAGCTTATCCTAACACAACTTCTACCCTAATTATTGTCCCTCTCCCTGATACTGTCTGGAAACTTCCCATCTCTCAGCTAACACCTAAAGGGGAATTATGCCAGTTTGCCGAGAGTGTGATCTAGTAGACGTCTAGAGGAAAGACTGAACCACTTTGTGCCCCTGCATATTTTGCCCATGAGGCCTGAGGCATCTGCATATTTTGAAGACCCTGCAGGCCTGTCAAGCTGTAGAAAACAGAGCTACTCCTAATGCAAGCAGAATTAAGAAGGCAGTTAAGCTAGTTATCCAGAATCTTGAATGTATTCTACATAAATACCAAAGAACTGAGGTAAATGCATATTAAAGTTAAATTGTTCAAATTATTTCTTAAGTTCCCTGCTTCATATAGCTTAGACAGGTCTGAAATCAGAATCTTTTGAAATTTGTAGTAGCTCTCTGCATACTGTTTCTCTTAAAATTTCAGAGCTTGACAGATTTGAAAAATGTGAGTTTAATTACTAAGTAAAAAATTTCCAATAACTGTTAATATAACTCTTTTCTATGCCAACTTACAAATAACTTCCAAATATTGATTTTTTTTCTCTTTCCTTTACTTTCACATTTTAGTCATTTCCCAAATCTTAATTATTTCACTGAGTAAGAGAAAACTCTGGAATACAGAGAGAAATTCTTTTCTTAAATATATCTTGTTATGTTTGTACCTAGAATTGTTGGGACATTTGGAAATTACACTTTTTGCCATTACAAATGGCTTTGTATAAACACAAAACACACAGCAAAGAAAACAGTGGTATTTACAATTATAGAGAAGGAGAAAAATTCTAATTCTAAAAATTATTTTTTATTTCACTGGTAATAAAAGTAATAGGTGTTGATGTTTTTCTCCATAACGGTTACCCGAACTACTTAGCTTTTATATCAGACGGACATTTATTTTCCTCTAAGATTGCCTCTGGAAAAAATGTAAGCATTCCAAAAGTGTTTCTACTTTTTTTTCTTAAAATCATAGCACATTACTTGGAAAATAAAGATGTTCAGTGCTTAATATTCTCTGTTTTGAGAAAGGTTTTAAATGGTGTTTTTAAAACTATACAAAATCTCTTTAAGGTTTAATTGAAAGAGTTAAGTATGCTGTCTCCAATTTTTTTTTTTTTAATTTTAGACGTTTTTCTCAGGTAAGCCATGGTACTCTTCAATTTCATAAATTTTGTTGGATGTCCTAAGTCTTGAAAGCCTGGTGAACTCAATTTGATTGTTCTATGATGTGATTTTTTTTTTAAATCACCTTTTTCTGTGTCATATTACTCAGCTTCAGAACATTTTTTTTTTTCAAATTTCTCTTTCTCTCTCTCCTATGCTTCCCCTTCCCTTCCCTCTCCTCGTTTTTTCCTGACCAGTTTTATCTGCATGCTATTAGGTGAGGCCAAACATGGCAGTCGGTCCAGAGCAGGTTGTTGAAGCCCAGATGTACACAGGGGACATCCATGTGTACAGCTGCCCACACGGGATGTTGGAGCCTGAATGGGCTGAGGGGTACCTGTGCAAATACAGAGCTTTCATGGGGTGTTAGAGCCTGGGCAGTGTGAGCAGAGCCTTCTCATGGGGATTGGGGAATGATGGTGCAGAGTAGGGTAGTAAACCCTGAGCTGAGTCAGAAGGATGTCCTTGCAGGGGTCAACTCAATATGGAGCATCAAGTGAGGAGAGTGTCTACACAATTTCGGTGGTAAGGATGATTGACACAGAGTTGGAACCTGGGCAAGTTGTAACTGGTGTCCACAGCTGAGGGAGGCCGAGGGGTTCTGCTTGACACAGAGTTGGAACCTGGGCAAGTTGTAACTGGTGTCCACAGCTGAGGGAGGCCAAGGGTTTCTGCAGCACTGGCTTGGTCTGGAGTATCAAAATCTGAGTTGGTGTCCACACAGCAGTACCCATTACAGGGGGCTGGAATTCAAACAGGTGAGGAGGAGGACATCCTCATGGTGAGCAGGGGGTTGCCTAGAGCCAAGGGTTAGAATCCAAGTGGGTCGAGGGAGTTATCTACCTGGCTTACATTTACAGTAAAGAAGTCTAGCAGACATTACTTTAAATGAGGGATTAATGCAAATAGCATTAGAAATGAGATAAATAAAAATTATGGACCACCTGATAGAATACAACAAGAAGAAATTGACATCCTTTCCATGATATTAATGCCAAAGATGCCAACCTGAAAACTTAATCATAAGGAAACACCAGACTAACCTATGTTGTGAGACATTTTACAAAATAATTAGCCCATAATCATCAAAAGTGTGTAGGTAATCTTCACAAACAGCGCACAAGGGTTTTCTTTTCTCCACAATCTCACTAATCTTTATACCTTGTCTTTTTGATAATAGTCATTCTAACAGTGAGGTGATGTCTCATCATGGTTTTGATTTGCATTTCCCTGATGATTAGTGATGTTGAGCATCTTTTCATGTACCAGTTAGTCATTTGCTTGTCTTCTTTGGGAAAATGTCTATTCACATCCTCTGGCTATTTTTTAAATTGGTTTGTTTTCTTGCTATCAAGTTGTTTGAGTTCCTTATATCTTTTGAATAATAACCGCTTATCAGATAGATGATTTGCAAATACTTTCTCCCATTTCATAGGTTGCCCTTTTATTCTTGCTTCTTTTGCTGTGCATAAGCAGTTTTGGTTTGATGTAGCCCCGTTTATGTTTGCTTTTGTTGTTTGTGCTTTTGGTGTCATATACAAAAAATTGTTGCTAAAATCAATCTTAAGGAAAAATTTCCCTGTTTTCTTCTACAAGTTTTAAGATTTCAGGTTTTAGATTTAGTCCTTAAATCTATTTTGAGTTAATTTTTGTGAATAGTGTAAGAAAGAGATCCAGTTTCATTCTTTTGCAGTCAATTGTCCAGTTCTACCAACACCGTTTATTGATGAGACTTTCTCCATTGAATATTCTTGGCATCCTTTTCAGGTATTAGTTTGCTCTCTCTCTCTGTCTCTCTCTCTCTCTCTATATATATATATATAAGCATTTATTTCTGGGCTTTCAATTCTGTTCCATTGGCCTATGTGTCTATTTTTATGCCAATCCATTCTGCTTTGGTTACTTCAGCTTTGTAATATAGTTTGAAATCAGGAAATGTGATGCCTCTAGTTTTTTTCTTCTTTCTCAATTGCTTTCATTAGTCAGGGTTTTTTGTGGTTCCATACAAAATTTAGATTTTTTTTTTCTATTTCTGTGAAAAATGCCATTGGACTTTTGGTAGGGATTGCATTAAATCTATAGATAGCTTTGGATAGAATGGGCACTTCAATAATACTAAGTCTTCTAATCCATAAATGCAGGGTATTTTTCCATTTATTTGTATCTTCTTCAATTTTTTTCAACATCAATGTCTTACAGTTTTTAGTGTACAGATCTACCTCCAAGTTCAATTTATTCCTAGGTATTTTGTTGCTGTTTTCTTAATATTTTTATTTTTTCTTTCTTTTTTCTTAATTTTTTAACTTGTTATACAATTTTTAAAGATCACTTTCATTCATAGTTTTTACAAAAATTGGCTATATTCCACATGTTGTACAAATATTTTGTTGTATTTGATGCTATTATAAATAGGGCCCTTTATTCATTTGTTTGTATCCTGCAACTTTACTAAATTTGTTGATTAGTTCTAAGAGTTTTTTGATGGAATCTTTAGAATTTTATACATACAAGATCGTGTTATGCGTAAACAGAAATAATTTTTCTTCTTCCTTTACAGTTGGATGTCTTTTATTTCCTTTTCTTGCCTAATTGCTCCAGCTAGAACTTTCGATACTATGTTGAATAAGAGTGGTGAGAGTGAGCACCCTTGTCTTGTTCCTGATCTTAGAGGAAAACCTTCCAAGCTTTTACCATTGAGTATGATGTTAGCTGTGTGTCATACATAGCCTTCATTATGCTGAGGTGTGTTCCTTCGATACTCAATTTATTGAGAGTTTCTATCATGAAAGGATATTGTATTTTGTCAAATGCTTTTTCTGTATCTATTGAAGTGATCATATGATTTTTACCTTCCATTCTATTAATATAGTATATTACATCTATTGATGTGTATGGGTTAAACCATCTTTGCAGTCTGGGGGAAAAAAATCCCACTTAATTGTGATATATGATCCTTTTAATGTGTTGTTGAATTCAGTTTGCTAGTATTTTGTTGAGAATTTTTGCATCTATAGTCATCAGAGATATTGGCCCATAGTTTCCTTTTCTTGTAGTGTCCTTGATTGTAGTAATCATTTCACAGTGTATGCATGTATCAAATCATCGCATCATACAGATTAAACTTGCACAGTTATATGTATATATATATATGTATGTATGTGTGTGTGTGTGTGTGTGTGGCTGGGGGTAAAAAAATGTCTAGATCAGGAAAGTCAAGGAAAGTCAAAAGAACTGTCCTGATTTGACCTAGTCTATAGAGACATGACAACTAAGTCCAATGTGGGATTCTAACTTGGATTTTCCATACAGAATGTTACTGGGACAATTGGCAAAACTTAAATGGAGTCTGAGAATTAGAAAATCATAGTAAAGTAATATTAGTTTCCTACTTTTGATGATTACATTACAGTCATGTAAGGGAATGTTCTTGTTTGTAGAAAATACACAGTAATTTTTTTGAATGCAATAGTGTCATGGTGCCAACTTTCTCCCAAAAGGTGCAGGACAGGAAAAAAAATTCTTTATAATGTACTTGCAATTTTTCTGTAAATTGGATATTGTTTTGGAGTCGGGAAACTTTTAAACTTTATAAGAGATAAATTTATTTTATTTATTTATTTGTTTGTTTGTTTGTTTGATTTCAACTGGAACATCCTGATAAAATTGCCAAAATAAAGTTTTTCTGAGTGGCTTTTTGATAAATATATCTTGGATCTACCCACTTTCCTCAGTCTTTTCTGTTACTGCCTCAGCCTGAGCCAGGACGGTCTCCCCTGCACGTGTCAGGGGCCTCCTGCTGTTTAACATGGGCCTGCCTGCTTTCACCCTTGCCCACTTATGATCTGGTCTCCACCTAGCAAGGAGAGTGATCTTTCAAAAATACCCAGATCTTATACTTCTCTGCTTACAAAACTTCCCTGGCTCACTGTAACTTTAAGAATAAAATCCTAACTCTTCACCACAGACTTTACCTCCCTCCCTGGAGCATCAGGACCATCTGTTTGCTCTCACCTCCCACCACTCTTTTTCTCATTCACTGTTGTTGCCTTAGAGCATGCTTGCTTACTCTGCCTACCAGCCTGACTCCCCTCTTCTTTGTACTTCTGCTTAGTCCAAAGGCCGGTTCAGAAAGGGTATCTTTTTAATTTCCCAATCCAAAGTAGCTCTTTCTGTCCCTATTCTTAGTTCCTATCTTATTAACTTATCTAGATTTTTCTCCATGGAACTGAAAAACCTCTGAAATTATCTTCTTTTTGATCTTTGTTTGTTTCCTGTTTATCTTTCCTAACTAGGCAGAGGTCTTGCTTTCCAGCTCTTTGCTGTATTTCAATACCTAGAACTAAACCTGGTTCTTACTGTGAATGAATGAATAAATGAATGAATGAATGACAAAAATATAGGTTAAGAATACAGGGTCTGTGAGAGTGAGTTGTGAACCATGAAAACATTTTTCAGTTCAGAAAATAACATTAGATAAAAGAAGGAAATGAACAACTGAATATTATAAAAAGTAAGAGGTTATAATTTAACAGAGTACTCTGACAATATACTCTTAGTGAGATGAATTTTTACACATTCTTAGTAAAATGTATTCGAAAACAAACAAAAAATTGAATTTAGTAGACTCCTTGTTAGCAGTGTTATGAGTCAGGTAACGCAACTATTGTGTGCGATATAGGAGAAAGCAATTGATACATTGTTGAGAACCAAATTTCTCATTGGGGAAAAGGAAGTTACAAATATGGATGGGAGAAGGTGAGAAAAAGCCCTATAAACTTATAATTTATACCAATACAAGTAATACACACACATATTTCTGTTTCTATTTATATATATATTCTAGGTCCTCTTAAAAGGTCTACAATCAATGACAATTCTAACTGTGTATTAAAAAATGGTTAAGACAGAAAACTTCATGTATTTTTTACTAAATAAATAAAAAAATAAATTTTTTAAAAGGAAAGAAAAAAATGACAGCTGTCTTTTATCAAAGAATACAATAGAGCCCAGATCTTGGCTTCTAATATCATTCTTCATTAAAATAAACAAAAGCTCCTTAGAGAAATGGCTGATTCCAGGTCCAGGGTAGGAAAAGTGTAAAATAGTTGTTGAGAAAAAAGCAAGGAAATGCTCAAACACTAATAAATATGTTTCAAATGAACATAGAAGCTGGCTTAGAAGAGCTTCCATTGTCCAAATTTGGTGCAATGAGAGCATCAAAGAAAGAGGGGAAAAGGTATCTTTACAATAGAGAAATCTAGTGGTTAACCAGGTAAGTTGATATTATGTGCTTTCTAAAGAAACGTAATGGTAGGCACACGTTATCTATGCAGTCTTCTTGATTAAAATGTTTAACTTGGCTCTAATCACACGGAAACAACCAGACAAATATGATAACTGGTTTATTGTCTTCAAAAATATCAATGTCTCAAAAGACAAAAAAAAGATAAGATGACCTTTTTTTAGATTATAAGAACTAAAGCAATATGGCAACGAAATGCAACATCTGATCCTGGATAGAAGAATATAATTGTTCTTAAAAACACAGTTTCTCTGCAAGTTATTTTCAAGTGATTTTTCCAAAATACACACACGCAATATTTGTATGTATATATAGGTACACAAAGACACACACACATACATATACACACATAGAGAACATAACGAAATATTAACATTCAGTCAATTTAGGTGAAGGATAAATTGATGCTCATTGTACTATTTTTTTTCAAAATTCTATGGCTTTAAATATTCTAAAATATAAAGTTGGAGTAAAGAAGGGTAACAACAACAAAAGACCACAGGCTCTGCTGTCAGACAGCCTGTGTCCAAGTCCAGGCTCTAAACATCAGTTATGAGACCAGCATTTCGAAATCCGTTTTCTTGTCTGGAAAAGGAAGGCAATAAGGAATCTGTCTCATAGGATTTTTTTTTTCTGGAGGTGTAAACGTGAAAAAGGCATGCTGAGCTCATGGCACAGTTACTTGGCATACAGTTAGTATCCAATAAATGGTAATACTGATTATTGTTATTACCCCAAAACCTGTGATAGCTCTTTATGAAATAAGACTCTCACTTAGCTGGTGATGAAATGGTGCATATTTTTAAAAACATACTTTTCAAATTTTGTTTTTTCTCTTTTATACCAGTTTCAGGAAAATAAATATATAAGATTATTTACATCTGCATAGGAAAAGCATCTTAGAATGTCTTCAAGACAAAACGAAATCCCTAGTTTTGTTTTCCTTTCTTGCAAATTGACTAATCTTTTCAACTGTGGAAATGACAGAGCATAAGTGACTGGCCCATCATAGTTGCCCAGGAAATATGAAATAAGAAAGGAATAATAGAATGAACAGATAAGCTGACTCTGGAAGGAGGATCCTTTGACAGCCCCTGTTACTCGTTAACAAGCTCACACAATTAGTTTAATAGATTGAATGGTTTAACAGATTAGTCACTTAAGAAGGCCTCGAGAAAACAGGATAATTAAGAATTGGCAGAGTAAGAGGAGCAGATCAACTCTGGAGTGTGGGATGCTCACCCAAAAGAAATGCAGTTCTGGTGGCTGAGCCAAAAGAGGGGTGGAGAGGTACTTCAATAGCAAGAAAGCCACACAGTTGGGTGGGAGGGACTGAGGAAAAGAGAGATGAAGGTGCAGAGGACAGACCTCTTACTCTCTTTCTCCTAATGCTGGTCATTCATATTTCAGCAGCGTGTAAATATTACCGGACACCCTCTCACCATTTTTTGTCCTCATTTCTCATGACATATTTTTAAAGCACTCTGACGGAAAATTAAAAATGATAAAAGTATGTAATGAAGATTTTCCCTCTTCCATTAGCCCCCATGAATTTCTGAGTAAAATGTGTAATTGCTTAAAACCAAAACTTTGTGCCATTCACCGAATGGATTTGAGGAACTGACTTATGAAAAGGCTGGGAGGTGAACACTGAGTTTAAATCACATGGACTCTGACACCCAAAGTGATCACAGTCAAGAAAGTAGAAAGCAGCCTCCATTCCAAGGGCAAAAAAGCTGCCCCAGCTGAGAACACATGTGGCTGAATTATGTCCAATAAATGGATCCATCACAGCCTCTGCAGGTTTTATTCCTTGATTTTAAAAAAAATATTCAGTGTTTCTGATTTGGCAAAGTTTGCTCTATCATGGAATTCTTCCAGTTTAATATTATATCCAGGAATTGGCACAAAGGGAGTACTTCATCATTTACTATGAATTTTGAGAGTAACAAAAGAATGAGGGGAGGGGACAGATTCCCAGCGACTGGTTTTCCCCGATACTCCTCACCTCCTTCAAACTCTGTGAAAGGGCACTGTGCTGATACACGAATGGAATTGCAGAACTGACGCATGATAACAAAATATATTAAGCTGTGATTTATACTTACCTCCATTAACTTTGAAAGTAGAAAGGAGTAGTGATATGAATAATGTGAAATGGTCGATGAGCTAAAAATAAAACTGAAATATATTTCTGTTTTACACTTAATTTGCATGAGTTATGCATTCAATAACGCACACCACTTTGAAAATGATGAAAAAGCAATGTGGGTAAGGCACCTAGTTGGAAAACGTGGGTTTTGTTGTGTGTGTGTGTGTGTGTGTGTGTGTGTGTGTGTGTTTTAATGGACTTTATCTGGATCTTGATTTTATTTCTTTATTTTTAAATTTTTTATTGAAGTGTAGTTGATTTACAATGGTAGTTTCAGGTGTACAGCAAAGCGATTCAATTATACATACACATACATACACATTTTTTCTTTTCAGGCTCTTTTCCTCTGTAGGTTATTACAAGAGATTTAATATAGTCCCCTGTGCTATACAGTAGGTCCTTGTTGTGTATCTATTTTCACATAGCAGTGTGTGTCTCTTAAACCCCAACCCCTAATTTATCCCAGAAAGAGTGGATTTTTGGATCAGACAGAACTAAACACAATGTCTAGCTTCATCACTACCAGCTATACGGCAAGCTACTCAATGTCTCTGAGCCTTAGTTTCCTTAATCATGAATGGCAGTTACACTGCCTCATTCTAGCATTAAAGAGGTGATATATGTTAATCACATAGTTCACGAGTAGTTAACAAATGGTCACTGTTCTCCAGAGTTGCTTTAGCCCAACTTCCCTTTTGGCCCCACCCACCAGGCTCAGTCCCCAACACCCTGCTCCGTGGAAGGTGAACTCAATTGCCTCAATTTTCACAGAACCACAGCCTAAGAATATTCATTCCCTTTCTCTCATCTCACTTTCTGTCACGTTCACAACCTGTTAGAGAGTGTCATTGACACATAGGAATTAAGGATATAATAATCATGAGAGGCTTTGATACACTTAAAATGACAGTTATAAGATTTTATTGTCAAAGCAGGATTAAAATAGGTGTTTGACACAACATTGTAAACTGACTATACTTCAATAAATATATATATATTATATACAGTGTATAATAAATATATATATATATATACACAAAAGAAAAAAAAGGTATCATTGCTGTTTTTTGCTTTCTATCTAAATTCTCTCAGACTGTAGTTACATCCGAAATCCAGCTTTAGGCCACAGAAATTTAAAATATTTTCATACAAATGCTCTCTCTTCAGGGCCTCTATCTGGAACCCTCTCTCAACCCAGAAGGAAGGTTTGTCTATTCAGCAGATGGAATCCTTGAACTTGGATTGAACCGATACTTCTTCACAATACTCTATCCTTTTGTCTGCTTCCCACCTCCTGAAACCTGTCAGATTGTGACTATATTTTGACTTTGATTTTTTCTGAAATTCTTGGGAAAAGCTTTAATCACTTCCTCTTTGATTATTGCAATTTCCTCTTATATTCTTTCAGAACCTTTGCTGATGAAGTTTTCCACTTACCCACCAAACTGTAACCAGTCTACCTTTCTAAAACAGAGGACTCCCATTCCTCCTTGGTTTGTATTTTATCAAAAGCCAAGTCAAATTCAGAACCAGCTTCTGTTCTAAATTTTGATTGAACATAAAGATGTCTTTGTAATATTCACTATTTATTGGGTTCATTCAAGCCATTTTTCTTTTTCTGTCACTCGTTACAGATTTGAATTGGGAGGTGGCCTTCTACTGGACTTGCCATAAATTGAGAATATTTATTCCAGCCTCAGAGGTTTGAAAGGCATGAATTCTTGCATTGAACACATATCTCCTCAGTTAAGGAGGCACTCCGAAAATTTCCTAATGTTCCTGTGAATTAAGGACATCTCAAGATCTGTTTCAATGAAGCAATTTTCCTACTTCACATTAGCTTAACTTCGTGGATGCAATCGAATATACTATGTAAGAAGGTATTGTTTGCGGACAAGACAGAAGGCAGGAAACAAATTGATTGTTAAATCTTCAGGCAGTAAACAAAGACTTCCCGTCTGAGCTCTTTACCACAAACACAAACAACCCTAAACCCTCAAATCCACGTTCATTAATCTGAAGCTCCTATTCCCTCTGACACACAGAATGCCTGTCTCTCCCCAGCCTTGGAAACAGCTATTTAGCTGCTGTGTAATTGTTACCAGGTTCCTATCTTCACCCCATCAGAAAACGTTTTCTGCTGTCTTCTGGCTTAGTCATCAGATTTTCCTTGTACAGTTTCTGTCTCATCTCCTATTACCCCAGAAGACTACATGTCTTCCCACGTGCAGAGAAAGGTCCCAATGGCCCCAAACCACAGATGTTAAGACTTACGGATGATGGAGAAATTGAAGACAGAACACATAACTCATGCTGGTCATCCTGGGTTGTTTGAAAGACTCAGTCATTCATAAACCATCATTCATAAAAAAGCAAATTCATGCTGTACTTTTATCCAGAGAAATCCACAAGAGAGCTGCCCATGTGAAAGGCTGTTTGGTCACCAATCACACCTGCTTCGCAGAACACCTACCCTGTGACTTTCCAATCAGGGGATCTATTTGAAACCAATGTTTTATTATTTTTCATCTGTGGCTTCTTATTAAATATGACAGGTCTCTCCTCAATGATACTTATTCAGAATGCTCACCAAAGCCTACTTTCATCTCTTGGATGATGACTGCCTGTTTATTTGAGGTGCCCTAGAACTCTAAAGTGATTTTTCTGATATACCACATAATCTAAGTTTTAAATCAGACCTTTCTAAACAATACCCTACACATTTTGTAAAAGTTTTCCCAGGTGTTTTAACATGATACTCACAAATAGAAAATTAATTAAAACACACACACACACACACACACACACACAAAAGTATGTGGTCCTAAAAGTGTTTTTCTAGTGACATGGCCTCTACCCCTATAGGAAAGGGAAGAGAACAGACCTTTGATGCACCAGGAACTGCATTAGCTGCTTTCTCTACCTTATCCCAGCTTTTCTTCACAGCAGTCTTACAAATGATATTGTTAACTCTACATTGCATATGAGAAACAAAGGCTCAGAGATATTAACCAGCTTAAACGGCTGAGTTGGAATTTCATCTAATTCTAATGCATTCTAATGCTACATACCCTCCATAAGATGTGCCCCTTTCAAGAACGTGTTTTCCCTTCCTTTTAGAAAAAAAAAAAATCTGTCTAGAACAGAAAAAGAAAGAAATAAACCAATTCATCTCAGATCTGGAGGGAAGGCAAAGCTATTATTCTCTTAAGCTCAAAAGAAAAAATGTAGTAGTAAATTGCTTTTAGTGAAATATATAAGGTAGATTTAAAACTCAATAAGTTGACTTTGTTTAAATAATATGAGCACCTAACATATAAACATTTATCACACTTTTTTATTAGAGCTCTACTCAGAATTTTTTAAATGATCATTATGCACATCTGCTCCACATCTGTAGTCTTTCTGTCTACAACTTTACTGCTGGTGGCAACAGTGAAATCGCACCATCTCTCTCCACTGTTAGACAAATCTAAGAGACCTCCCCACTGAGCATAGTGTTGGGGAACAAAATGGAAAAAAAAAGAGTGTTTGGGCATATGGCATAGGGGCCTGGGGCAGTCTGTGGAGAAGGAAAAATTAAGAATCCAGAGAGAAAGTACCAAACATTTCAGATGGTTGAGGTATCCTAGGCAACAGGGCTATAGAAATCTCTGGAATAAGTACATTCGTAGATTGTAATGCTCAGATTCCAAGTTAGAAGTCCCAGTCTGTAAACTGTTCTACCTGTAACTGATCTGTTGCCCACCAAATGGTTGTTTTCGTTGTTGCTGTTGTTTTAACCTTAGTCTCAAACTGAGACAGGATAATTACTACAGTGTTTATTCAGATTCAACAGTGAGTTAAATCACCAGTCCATATCATTGTATTTGGCAAAGTGCCTCTCTTATTTCTCTATGACTGCTAAATCTATATTGTGTATTTAACATGAAAGACTTAAATGTGCATTTATGAATCAGTGTAAAATATGTCCAGCATGCAAGGCAAAATAATGGCCTCTAAAAATGTTCATGTCCTAACGCCTGGAACTGGTGAATGTGACAGGTTGTATATCCAAGGGGAATTAAGGTTGCTAATCAGCTGACCTTGAGATAGGGAGATTATCCAAGTGGGCCCAATATAATTGCAAAGGTCCTTGTAAGAGAAAAAGGGAGACACAAGAGAAAAGGTCAGAGTGATTTGAATGCAGGAAAGATTTGATTGACAACTGCTGGTTTTGAAGATGGAAAGGAGACATGAGCCAAGGAATGCAGGCAGCCTCTAAAAGCTGGAGAAGGAAAAACAACATGTTCTCCCTAGAGCTTCCAGAAGGTAGCACAGTCTCATTTTTAGCCCAGTGAGACCCATTTCAGACATCTGACCTCCAGAGCTGTAAGATACTAAATTTGTGTTGTTGTAAGCCATTAAATTTGCAGTCATTGCTCACAGCAGCAATAGGAAACTAATATGTCTACTGCAGTCCTCCCGCTGTGTCCAAGGGGGATTGGTCCCGGGACTCCCGTGTATACCAAAATCAAAGGATGCTCCAGTCTCTTATGTAAAGATACTTATATTTTACATACTGATAAAAGTATTGCTGATTCCCAAAGGAAGTTTAGTGCATTTTGAATGCCAGTAACAATTTAAAAGGGAGGGTAGAGGGGCAGTAGATGAAATAATAAAGCAAGATGTAGACCATTGATACCTGTTAAATGGTGGGTGATGGTTATACGCTGTTCATTGTATATGATTTTCTGAATGCTTGCAACTGTCCGTAACCAAGTTTAAAAACATTCCTCTCCGCCCAATTAAATAACTTCCAAAAGGGACCCTTTAAGCAAAGCCACTACTATATTAACTAAATACACTGTGATTCTTTTCCTAGAATGAAATATGAAAGACAAAAATCTAAACCTTTTCTCCTATGATTTAACTTGAAGCTTTTGGTATTGTTATATTTCCACTGGAGATGATAAATACAACATTTTCATAGCAGATGATTTGTTTTCTGCCTAAGTTTGAGAAATAAAGCTCTCTGTGTCTACTCACAGAGAATTATGTGAACATTTTTGGTTCTGTTAGCATAAAGAAATGCTCTTAGTGATGGGAGCAGAACTGGTAAACCAGAACACAATGGATTTGTATGATAAAAACCAGAAAAACATAGAAATATGGCATTGCACCCTGAAAAAGTATACTATCTTTGATAAGTAGAGTAATTAATCCCACTTTTGCTAGCATTAAGTGAAAATTGATATTCCATCTAAATCATATCATGCATTCTATCCATCAGAGTTTAAAAACAGACGAACAGAGACTAAGTTTCGATGAGATTAGTACAACAAAAAACAGAAAATTGCCAAAGAATTGGATGAGTTTTATGACTTCCTTGAGATAATTGAATAATCACCCTGACAAGCTACTATAAAGCAGATAGACATTTTTATTTTTTTTATTGTTGAATTGATCAGCCTCTCTTATGGGCTAGGGATGGAGAAATGTCTAAATCATACTGGTTCACACAGAGATTTTTGCATAGAAGCAAACCTACTTGCAAATCAACTAGAAGAATTAGCCAATTGGAATAAAAAAGAAAAAGAAAAAGGCCTGGGATTCCTCTTTGTGCCAATATAATTCTAACTGAGGTTCTTAGTGCCTACATAATTTTAGTGTCTATTGCATATTTTTTCTGCCTCTTGATATTCCCTTTCTTTGAGTCAAGTAGCAGCAGTATTTTCCTGAGAAATCAGAGCATCACACTAGAAAGTCTCCATCTACAGTCCTTATGGAAATCATGCCTCCTTGTCTCAATTTTACTTATTCCATGGAAAGTAGATCATAGATTCTATGATTCTTGGCCTTTATCTACACATATTCCTTAAAATAAGTCTCTGTTCTTACAGATTTATAAATCATAAGGCAATATTAAAAAACCACGATATAAATTTTATCTTCCAATTCCCAGAAAATGAGACCTTAAAATACCATTCTATATTTAAATAATTCCAGAAAAGTTTTTACAAATTCAACAGTTACCATTTCATCTTTTTAACACTGCCACCACCACCACCACCAAGAAGCATTTCCCTATATTTGATCTATGCCGTGTGAGAACGTGGCCTCTGGTTCTCTTTGATGAAGATGGAAAACAGCTGGTAACCATTATGTATATTATATACCTTCAAACCCTGCAAGACTGTCATTAGGTTACCTTTCTTCCCTTCTCCAAGATAAGCAATTCTGATGTCTTTTAACTCTTTCTTATAAGTTCCATTTTCCAACCCTTTCATCAACAATCATACTCCTTCTGAATCCTCTCCAAGTTTCAGAGTTCTCTTAAGATGTGGGGCCCCGAACTGGAAAGTGCTTTCTTATAAATTTCTGTCCCACGCTGAGTAGGAGAAAGTACCATCTATTTATCCATCTGTCTATTTAAAGGTAAGCGATCATGGAGGGTCTACCACCAAAGACCATAGATGCTGGGTGTATTCTGGTGTAGAAGTAACATGAACACCAAAAGGGAGAAAGCGTGTCTGTTTTTGCCTTAAGCTCTTGGCTTCAGTGAGACCACACCTAAACTGGACCTTAAGACACGTCTAAAATCAAGTAACAGACAACTTCTGGTCTAAATCAAAGACATAGGCGTTCTGCTAACTCAGAATGATTATCTTTGGAACCACGTGTTCTTACATGGTTAAAAATTTGATCACCAAATTCCACTGGGGGCTGGGGGGTGGGGCGGGGACAAACTCAGCAGCTCTTCCTTGTTTACATGTCTTTTCCAGTATTAAAATGCAGGTAGGTCCTTAATGAAAAACTTATCAATTTCATATGTTTTGTTTTATGAAAGAAGCCAAATTGTCTAACCACACATAGCAAAATTTCCCATATTTTAAAGCAAGGAACTTATTTCATTTTCCCTTTAAGTTTTCTACCCATTGCTCTGATGCTCACCTCCTTTTGTCTTTTCTACTCATTCACTTTGTTTTTCCCTTTTATTCCTTTATTTCACTTTTCTGATTTCTTCCCTCTCATTCATTGCATCTAACATTTATATACATGAACTACAAATGGAGCAGAAAAGATTTAGTAAAAATGTGAGAGCAGAATAGGGGAGAAGAGATTTAGTTAAGAATAGAAAGTCCCCACATTTGAAAACATCAAATAGGAATGATGGTGTTAGGTACACTTAACTGAGAAGCAAGAGATAACAGGAGATAAAGTCATCAAGTGACCAAGGTGTTGTCCCAGAACCTCAGACTCAAACTTTCAACAGTTCAAAATTTAAGACGCTTTTATTTCTAAGATAAGTTGTGTGTTGTATTTCATCAAAAATAAAGTGTGGAATAAAGCAGTCCATTTAAAGAAAAAAATTCTCTCCAGAGCCTGGGGGAGAAACATCTTCTAGACTCTCCTCTTCAAACAGAAGCCATGTTTATTAGTGCAGGGAAAGTGAGAATGGAGCCCACGAGTCAGAGGCAGAGAGAGGCACCCCAGCTCTGACCCACCACCACTAGGCTGGCGTACTTACAGCCAACCTGCTTGGCAAATTGATGTTTGAAAATGTTCCGTCTGGAGTGTCATAAGTCTGCAGGCAGAGTTATCAGACAAAAATCTCTGTGTACCTGGGCTCGGGGTCCAAGTCTCTTCAAACCCCAGGCTTCGCACCAAGTTATGTCAACATATGACTCAGAAGAGGCAGAAAGGGAAAAACAGGCACAAAGAAGGCAAAGCTGAGGAGAAAAGAGCAAATAAAAACATAAGCCAAAGTAAGCCAGCTTGGTTCTAAGGAGAACTGCAAATACTTTCTTTTTTTTTAACCAAAGGTGAAAGGGAAAGATGAATATGCATCTTCTCATGACTAGACCTTTCTTCTCATCTCAGGGGAACAAGGAGATAATCAGAAAATGTGTAAGACTTCAAAAGAGAATTGATACTGCCCTTTAATCCAAACCGTTGCCAGAAAGCACCAGTTATTTACATTCTGGTCTCTCAGTGAAAATGGGGATTTATGTTAGGTTTTCTGAACAGTTCACAAAGATAGCTCACTCATGGTTATTAGGAAATGATATTGGGAGGAAAATCAGACCCTCTCTTTGGGGCTAAACTACTGGACAACAGTCTCCCACGTCCCTGAACCTCATGGAGAAGCACCAGCCTGAAACAGTAGGCGTTGATGCTTGCTCCAAGTATCATCTGATTAATTCCATCCTCAAAGTGCACTAGCTTAAAATGAACATACCTGTCTTCTAAAAAAAATGCTTTCATGAAATAAGGAAACTTTTATTCTCTTCCTGCATAGTCAGGATTATCAGTCAGAATTATTGTCACCAGAAAATGCTAACCAAAAGAAAAAAAATGTAACTTCTTTTCCACTAGACAATAGCAATTATGTTTCAGTGAAAGTGCAGTGATTTCTGTTTCCTTTTAAGTGCCAGCACTAAACAAAGGCTATGAACCTGCTGGCCAGGGACTGAATGTAAAGCAGATGTTTTGTGTAGTGCATGACTTACTGTGTGTCCTCAGTGAAGCCCTCAGCATCCCTATAGAGTGAATAAGACCCTGAATCAGTCTTCTGGAAAAAGAAGGATGTAGTAGAAAAAAAAAAATGCTTTGAGAATTTGATCTATTTTACAAGACAATTTAGAAAATCCAGCGTTCTTTGCTTTAATAGAATATGCTGTTGGTTGATCAAATACTCTCAAACACATACAATAAAATCCTGTGTCCTGATTCTGGCTGCACAGACACAACCGCGTAAATACAAGAGTGTAAAGAGGGAGTGAAGGCTGGATGCGGGTGGAAAGATGGCAGATTCCATTTAAGTGGGCAAGATGGGCGTAAGTATTTAACCAAGGGTTTAAAATTCTATTTGGAAACCAGTAAGACATTTTAAGAGTTGTTTTTTTTTTTCTCTTAAAAGTAAAATCTAATATTTTTCATGTTCTTTTGTATGTGTTATACAAGATTCCTAAATATTTCACATGTGTTTCTAGCGACACTCTGTGCTTTGAAAAAAAGCGGGTAACGAAATGTTAATGATTACGAAATGCTAACGACCCGAGGGGTCCTATGGCATAAAATCCATGTGGCTCAATGTGATACACTGAGAAGGGCAATAAATGTGACTTTTCTCATTTTAACTACAGTATAATTATAAAATAAAATGAGTTGTTAATCCAATTTCTTCTTTAGGACTTTTGTTCTAGACATATTTTCCTTAAGAAACTTGGGAATGATGGTGGGAATGTACAGCTCAGTGGCAGAGTGCACATTTAGCATGCACGAGGTCCTGGATTCAATCCCCACTTCCTCCATCGAACAATAAATAAATAAGTAAATTTAATTATCTCCCCCTGCAAAAAAAAAAAAAGGAAACATAAACTAACATAAAAGCAGGGTGTAGTGAGTGTAGGAAGATCGTGCTTGAGTTAGCAAATGAAGAGGAGACCGACCACATTTTCTAGTGCAGCCGCATCCCTGCTGCAGCAGCTCTGTGCTGAGACGGCACCAGCCTGACGGGCACGTGACGGCAGAACCAATGGCTTGTCCACCCGTGGTCACTGAGGCTCACACACATTCCCATATAGGTTGTCAGGGCTGGGCTGGCTATGGCTGATAGAGTCTTTCCAAGACTTTCTGCTTCAACTGCGTTGTTTGAAGTAGTAATTGCCTTGTGGCAAACCTGCCCAGCTTTGCTTGATTAGTGGTGTGAATATTGTAAGTATTGGTTCAGATATCTATTGATAAAGTTTTCCCCCCAATCTGCCTTCCTCTCATAAGTGATGTGGGAGTTCTCCCCTCTTAGCAGATCTTTACCAGTACCAAGAATTATAATAATGAGTAATTTTAACTAAAATTTCTGTTCTTAACATGGAAATAGTATGCCCTTGACAACAGGGTTAACAGACTGAGGAAAGTAAGTTCCACAATATTTGCTGGGTTCTATAGATTATCTGCTTTTTTCTTTTTTTAAAAAAGTGATGTCTTTTTTTTTTTAAGTATTTTTTTTTCTTTTTTTCTTTTTTTCTTTTTTTTTTCTTTTTGGTTAGTGTAGGTACTGGGGATTGAACCCTGGACTTCGTGCATGCTAAGCATATACTCTGCCACTGAGCTATATCCTATCCCCTCATGGCTTCTTAAGTGGTGGAGCTACAGACTCACTATATTTGCAAATTCCAGCACATGAAGGGCAAAATCTTCAGGAATAGGAGGCCATTTTAACAGCATAAGCTGTTCAAAAGCTATTAGAATGAGGGCAAAGGACTGAGAGATAATATTTGAACAGGATTCTGAAGAATAAATTGGGAGCCTGCTGCCCAGATAGTAGAGCAAAGGACATTACAGATGGAGAATAATATCTGTAAATACATGGAGGCATAAATGAGAGGCTACGTGTGGAAACTAACACGCCCATCTGTCGTTTCAGAACTTGGAATGATGGCACAGAAGCTAAGACTGAAAAGAAGCTGTAGCCTGGGAAGGGCTATGCATCCAGGCTAAGGAAGCTGGAATTTATCCTGAGAGACATGTTCATAACTTAGTTGATTTTAAAGAAATAAAAATGACTTTGTATCATGAACAAGCCATCTGACAGATGTAATCATTTTTGATTCTGAAAACAACTCCACAAAATAAGTTCTATTATTCATGTTTACAAGGTATATCAAAATTAAGGTCAGTATCAAGTCACTTACAT
This sequence comes from Camelus bactrianus, assembly GCF_048773025.1. Classification (NCBI taxonomy): domain Eukaryota; kingdom Metazoa; phylum Chordata; class Mammalia; order Artiodactyla; family Camelidae; genus Camelus; species Camelus bactrianus. Next base: position 67,600,007 of record NC_133543.1, read on the forward strand.
GGAAGAACTGAGATTTGAATCCAGGCCTTTCTGGCTTCAAGCCAATGATCTTCTCATTGTATTATGTTTGCCTTCTATGCTGCAATGATGTGGAGGATAAATTGGAAAGGAAACACAGTGCAGGGAAAGAAACATATTGTTCAGGGAAAAGAAAATGTGATCCTTAATTAACTACATCTAGGATAAAGTAGGGTTCAAAGAGCCAAGACTAAAAGAAAGAGATTTTTCAAGAAAAAAGCACTAGATGAAACATGGCAAGTCCCTGACGGCCTTCTCAAAAGACTTCCAAAAGAAAGCTAGGAGATATGGTGGGAGATGAGGGATGGGAGCCAGACTGCAGTGGGCTGCAGAGTAAATGGGAGGTGATGCTACAGAAATGGTTTGAAAGTATGGTTGAGACACTTCTGTAATATTTTCTGTAAGTCCTGTTTACCACTGCTATGACCACTAATCATAATTCTTCAAGATCATAAGAATCAATTTATATTATCAGAAACTATGCTATGATTGTAGACATATTTCCTTTTATCATCAAAATATATTGGAGGGGAGAAACTATCTCATAACATTAGGAGTCAATGTCCAAGAAAGTCAAAACTGTAGAAAAGTCCTAGCTTCAACAAGATGGTAACAGATTTCTCAAGACATCTCTGAAAAATTGCACTAAGAAGTATGCCTGTGTCTTTCTATCTATATCCAGCCACTGTAGTTAATCTACTCCAAGTCAGAGATGAACCTATTGTTTTTAAGGAAAAACATAGGGGAGATATTTGAGGTTTTAGTCAACTAAGGTACCACTGAATAAATTGTGCGTACTATGGACTAATTTAATTCTGTCGGTACTAGTGCTTTATGTTAAACTCTATAGAGACTATAAAAGGACTCTGAGGAAAGACCTTAGAAAGTCCCTCTATGTAGTGTTTGTACTTAATAAACTCCTCACTATCCTTAGGGTAAGATCTTTTCAAAAATTGGCCTTGTCTAGGCCTATTAATAGTTTATCACTAATGACATGACTGTAGACGCCCAAAGATCCAGAAACAGTTTCAGTTCTATCATTTAGAATTTCTGTTAGCCTTCAAATCCTTGATTTTAGAGTTTTCTTTCAGAGATCTTACAAACATCCTACATGTGTGTATCAGTCAGCATCCAGTCAAAAAACAGAAATTATTCTAGATGTTTCCAACAGAATAGCTTAATACAGCAAATTTGTTATGCTAGTAATGGAAGATCTGAGAAGGCAAGGAAAGTATGGTGAGAAAACCAGAAAATAGCTAATTAGTAGCCACAACTACTAGAAGGAGGAAGGGAGAAGTCAATGTTACTGAAGTTCCAAAGCCAAGTCCCAATGCCTAGTGGAACCACGGTGGGCAACTCAATGGAAGCTGGAGCCACCAAAGAGATGGAGGAGAGACAGAGATATCACTCAAAGTAGAAAGAGAAGAAATGTCTTTTTTTTCTCCCTGTCTCCTGATCTCCAGTCTTTCACTTGTGCCTCCTATTGACCAAACCTCTCCAAATGCCAGAGTACAAGGGAACCTGGAAAGTGGAGCTCTCTCCAGTATGCATAAGGGCAGGGAATGTATGTGTAAGCAAAACAGAAAAATGACTACCAAAATGCGCTAATATTTAAATAATATGTTAATCAGGGGCTCAATCAGATAGCCTGAATTCACAGAAAAACTCAGAGATCTATAGAGGGGAATAATCTTGGCTTCACAGTTTCCCATAACTGCCAACAATGGTAAAATTCTAATGTCTTTTCAAGCAAGGGGGAAAAAGTGCTGATAATCCCATAAAAGGAGGACACAGTGGGCATACAAATGCTGAGGGAAGTTCTGGAATGAGAACGTCTACTGGCACCTTCTTGGATTACCTTATCCCTGCTATCAGCATGTGGCCAGCTGAGATAAGTGTGCAATTCCAGATGTGATCTAAAGTCAAGCACAACTAAACTTTCCTGGGGTGCCACACTTTCTACCGTTAAAAGTCTGTCATCCCTGGATTGCTTCATAACTTATTGGAAATACCATTCTAGGGAGCTGGTCTTGGCAAAATATTGCTTTCTGAAGTATTGTATTATCATTCACTTCCCGGTCAGAATTTGTTTCTTATGTTAATATAAGGATACACCAGAATTTCCTATCAATGATTCTTCAGCTTATGGTGTGGGCTATACATAGTGAAAATAATAACAATCATAATAATAATCATAACAATAATGGTGGCTGGCTTTGAAAAGTACTTCAGAGAATATCATCTACGTCATGAGTTCTTTCTGAAGTCAACAATCTCACAGCTGCTCAGTTTTCAGCAATACAACACAAACCTCATTTGATTAATTATCATTATCACTATCCACACAGCATTGAAGCCACATGCTCAGTGGTCATGATGGGCTCTCTACTTGTCCAGAGTGTAGTGAAAGTAATAGTATGGAATTCTTCTTTTCATGGGGGAGGTAATTAGGTTTATTTGTTTATTTACTTTTTAGCAGAGGCACTGGGGATTGAACCCAGGACCTCGTGCATGCTGAGCACACATTCTACCACTGAGCTACACCCTCCTCCACACCCGTCCCCATGGTATGGAATCTTGATGTCCAGAGATGATTGTCACAGGAGATCCCTGGAGAGATTGTAACACTTCCAGAGAAAGTGTTGATGTTAAAAAATGTGCTTGAAGCATAACTTCTTCCCTGAACAAGCTGGATGACTAACTTCCCAGAACCCTAAAATGCTTTATGACAGTGAAAGGGGAAATTCTTGAGGAATTCAAGATGCTCAATGGTTCATTCACAAAATAACAGCAAATGTTAACAGTTACCGAGCGCCTACGTCACAGCAAGCACACTTGTACACACTGCTCATCTCTTACCTCCTTTAAACGTTACAACAACTCTATCATCTTCATTTCAGAAATGAGGAAATGGAGGCAATGAAAGATTCATTTTCTGATGCTAGAAAATCAGAACTTGCCCTAGGTTCACACCGCCAGTGTCAGAGACAGAAATGAACCCAGGCTGACTGGTTCTGGAGTCCATACTATCAAATATTCTACTCTTGGCCTTTTTCTTCTAGATGGTCATTACCTTGTCGTGGCCAACATATCGCGGTGCTTTCAGAGAGCATTCACGTGAAAGCTTTGTCTGGTGAACCACAGTTGATTTAGATGTTACACTGGTAGATTGCATTGCTACATGTAAGCCCCCTTCTATTCTATAAGGATTATATTTGCTCAGTAGTCCCTATGGATTTCTCAGGACCACATCAGGGAAAGAACCACACTGTCAACAAGAATCCTGAAAACACCTGGAATAAGCTTTCAGCCATACCAGATAGTTGCTATAGATGGCTGTAAACAATTTACCTTAATCAAGTTTAAGGGTTTTGTGGACAGGAATCCTATCCAAGCTGCCCAAACTGGAGAAAGTCAAGTTGAAATGGGAATTCTGACCTATAAGTTAAACCTATAAAGTGTTCATCTGCAGAGGTAGCCCACACATCTTGATAGGTTTCTCCAGCTCATTCTGTGACTCTATGGTTAACCACAGGAGCCATTCTACCAAGTCACAAATGAAGAAATAACTCTAAAGTTGCCACAACCATATGCTTCCAGCCTACCTGAGGACTTGTTCAATAAATAAGAATATAACTTTGTTACTGCTCTGTCTGTATGTATTGTTTACTCATCTGCAGTCCAAAAATTATTTTTGTTAGAATTACAGAGACAGATGAAGGTAAGATCTGGATTGTTCTTGCTACATAAAAGGTGCATGGGCGCGACATCAGCATGTTACCATCTATGAAGGTGTTCCTCCAAGAGCAGAACTAATGGAAGCATTTTACTAAAAGCCAATTAATGGCTTTTTCTAGTTCTAAGAACTCATAGGAATCACAGAGCAATAATTCTCTGGCCACTTCCTATTTCTCAAGTGGTCTCACTAGCTTCTCCTCTCAAGGCAATCACAAAAAGAGAACTCTGTATTTAATAAAAAGGGACATATTCTAAGTATGCCAGGGATTGCTATGGTTCAGCATTAGTTTTTGAGATGCAATGGAACTCAAATTACATGAGCAACATGATTTTTACAGTGTCAAAGAACTAGCTAGTTGAAGGCTGTCTCGGTTATCTATGGCTACATATTAAATTATCCCAAAATTTAGAGGCTTAAACAGTGGCAACATTAATTTTGCTCACAAATCCACAATTTAGGCAGAGCTCAGTGAAGACACCTCATCTCCGTTCCACTTGACCTCAGTAGGCGTGGCTCAAAGGCAAGGGGGTGGAATCACCTAAAGACTCATTCACTCACATAAATGGTGACTGGTGCCAGCTGTCAGCCTGGCTATTAGCTGGGATTTTAGCCAGAACACTTACACATGGCCCCTTGGTGTGGCCTGGACTTCCTCATGACATGGCGACTGATTCCAAAGGGGCCAGTACCCTGAGCAAGAAAGAGAGAGCCAGGCAGAGTCTGGATTTCCTTCTATGGCTTAACCTTGTTAGTCATGTAATGTCACATCCATCACATTCTACTGGTTGAGGCAGTTAGAAAGATGCACTTAGGTTCAAGGGGACAAAACTGAGCCCACTTCTGATTGGAGGCATGTCGATGCACCAGTGTAAGAAGAACACATGGGGTGGGATATATGTTGGTGCAGAAATCTTTGGAAAAAACAATTAACCACATAGGCCTACTAGTTTCTTTGCTCATTTTTTGAGTCAGCGGACAAACAACAATGCCACTCTCTGGGATGCTTGCCTTACAGTCTCTATGTCTATAAGGATGCCTAGCAAAGTATTTTTCTTACTCCTTTCTGGATCCAAAGAGAAGATTAATCTTTTTCTCTTACTCTAACATTGGCAAAACTCCACACAAAGTATGTGAAAGACTGTAGGACATATAATTAGCAAAGTTATGTGTATTATAGACAGTATCTTTTTTATGTCTGTGGTCTTTAGAATAATTTTTGTAATGAACTAAAGGGGAACTATAAAGGGTTACATGGATTAAACTTTAATATTTCTGGTTAGTTTTATATATTGTATAAATTATATTACAAAACACTATTGTTGGATGACTATGGTTTCTTATTTCAAAACACTGCTATTAGCATTTCCCTCACATCTTTGGGATTTTATAAATGTTATTAAGTTATTAAAAAAAAAAACTATGTAGCCAGAGAATAGTCATTTTATCTTTGAATTTGTAGGTAATAAATTAGATGCTATCATAGTCAACATTTGCTGGCAAGCCACACCCACTGAGATGATTTGATGTGGTTCAGTGTATTGGCAGTTGATTCCCAAAGAAGACAAGAGCTGCAACAAAACAGTTTTTCCTTGATATCCTCAGGGGATTGGTTCCAGGATCCTTGCATCCTACCCTCCAGCCCCCAGCAGATACCAAAATCCCAGGATGCTCAAGTTCCTTGTAGTTGGCCCTCCCAATCCGTGGGTTCTGAATCTGTGGATTCAGCCAACCCTGGATTGAATCCAAGGATGTGGAACCCATTGGTACAGAGGGTGGATTGTATTTCAGATCAATACTGTGTGTTTATTTGAGGATGGAAAGATTAGGAAGCTTCCCTGTCTTTTGTAAATATTTTGCTTCCGTCTAGATTTTGCTAATTGTGCTACATCATATTCTATCAGATATTCTGAATTAAGAAAGGGAAAAAATAATGGAATGTCTTAAAAAGATCAGGTCTCTGTGACTAACACAATGGGAAAAACAGCTGAAGAAACTAATTGCCCTACCCTTAATTCAGAGACTAATTTCGTAGTGGAAGAAAAAAATTCCATCAAAAGAGGGACATTGATTCTAACAGTTAATCAGAGAATCTTAAAAAAAAAATGAAGAAAGGCAAAAACATTTCGGATTTATGGGCAAAATTCTTTATAACTGCTGACAATAGTAAAATTTCTATCGTATTTTTTAAGTTGGTAATTTTATAAAGAAAGAAAAAGCAAGAAGAGAAAATCTGCCGTATTTATTTTAGGGGAAAAAATTCTGAAACAGTGTTGTTTTAAAGGAGACATGCTCTGAACATTTGTTGACAAGACCCGAAGGATGTTTGGGTGTTTTTTTTTTGTTGTTTTGTTATTTTTTGTGGAGGTTATTTTGTTTGTTTTTTGTTTTTGTAGTGTCTGTACTTTAAAAAATTCCCCTGGTAACTGAATTTCAAAGACTATTGCTCAAACGTGGTAGATTTGAGCAAATTGTTTATGAAAATGTTGTGAAAATAAAAAAGACTTAAATAAGGCCATCTTTAAAATTAGAAGCTATGAATCGGAGTGGTTGGAATTTTTTTTTTAAAATTACTTTCAGCATAGCCAAAATTGTTATGAGTCAAGATAATTTTCTCAAAGAGGTGTCTGAATTTGCAGGAAGGGGAGAAAGAATAAACAACTGAGGGGCTCAGTTATTGCAAATTAATGCAAAATAAATAGCCCAACTGGAATAACCATTACCCACCCACATACTTGCACATATTAGTAAGGAGACGTCTGTCAATACCTACATATAAGCCACTTTTATTCTTTTACAGTTGTTCTTGGCCCATGGATGAGTAGAAGATGAGGAGGAGAAAGGAGAGATCTAGAGGCCATAACATGATAGTTTTAGGACTCCATGTTTCAAACGTTATTTTAATCACATTTGTCTTTTTTTTCCCCTGAAATTGAATCAGTGTTTCAGGAAATCTTTCCACCTAAATGTTTAGGTCAACTAAAAGAATAAAATGCCTGTGATATTTAAAGAAAGGATGAAAAGAAAAAAAAAGGATAAAGGAGAAGGGAGGGTATGGGAGAACTAGCAGTGAAACAAAGGAAGGCCAAAAAGAAGATAAGCGAATGATTAGGAAATATGGAGGAAAGGAAGGAAAAAGACAGAAAGAAAAATTGAGGATGCTGTGAGCTGGGCACTGGCCCATGGGGACCCACCAACCATAGACAGCCATCGCCTGCGTGTGTACACTCCCAGCTAAGAGTGGTTTTGATATTTTTAAATGGTAGGGGAAAAATCAGAAGAAGAAAAATGGAATCTTCATACATGACATTTTATTGGTTATATAAAAACTTGTGCTCATAAATAAAGTTTTATTGGAACACACCTACGTCCATTGTTACATGTTGTCTGTGGTTCCTTTTGTGCTACAAGCACAGAGTAGATCTGCAGCCCTCAAAGACTGAAATGTTTATAATGTAGCCCCTACAGAAAAAGTTTGCAGACCCCCATAAATATTTATTAAATATGTACTCAGCACTACCCGCTATTCCATGGAGGATACGAAAGAAAAAAAAAATGAAGACGTGGTTTCTGTACTTGGGAATTTACAGTCTGATTGGGAAGGGGGCAACTAATAACAGCCGTTCTTTGTTGTTGACTTCTGGGAACTACAAAAATGGCACTCACATATGGTTCATTTCTTCTTATTCTTGCTAAACTTGATACCTCGAAAACAGTCATAGTTCTTGAACTCAGGCATTTAGACTACAACTGCTTCCTTAAGACTCCCATGTGTATCCTCAACTTCTAGTTAAATGTTATCATCTACATTTTCAATAAACGTACAAAATACCACAAAGATGCAACACACAAAAACACAACAATCATACAAAATACCACAGAGGTTTGACCTTGAATAGATAATCCCACAAAACCAGGGACTCTGTGAGACAGCTCCTAAAAGAGGAAGGTTTTGGCAGAACATGTATACAAATATCTGAGGATTAAACGTGACCTTTTATGTTCGGTCGCTGATTCAAAGGGGATGATGCAGGTCACCCTCACTGGGCTAAAATAGAAATAAAATTCCCTAATGCTTTGTTTGTAATAAATTTCTTCTTCACCCTGAATTAAGCTTTATCGCCTCTCCATGGGTCACGTGCACCTCTGCCTATCTTGGAGGGGCAGGAAAGCAGAGGGGCCACTCACTCCCCTTGAGTGTCTTCTTCAAAAGTGGCAATTTCTCAACACTCTTATTGGCTGCACTGTCCAACATGGTGGCCACTAACCAAGTGTGGTTACTGAGCACTTGAAAAGGGCTAGTCCAATTTGAGATGCGCTGTAATTATAAAACACCCATCCCATGTCAAAGACTTAACTATGAAAAAATAAAAAAGAATGGAAAATATCTAACTAGTATTTTTTTCTAGACCTTGATTACATGCTACAATAATATTTTGGATATATTCAGTTATATTACATTTTTTAATATATTTTTATTGAAGTATAGTCAGTTTACAATGTGTCAATTTTTAAAAATATTTTTTATTGAATAAATAAGTTAATATTTTATTAAAATTAATTTTGCCTATTTTTTAAAGTTTTAAAAATGTGGATACCACACAGTTTAAAATTACCTGTGTTTGCATTGTACTTCAGCTGGACAAAGACGCTTTAACACGTTGATTTAGCAGCGGTTAAGTCTGTATTAACGAGGTAGCTGCGTGGCTTATTCCCTCAACTCCTTCAAGCCTTTGCTCAAATGTCACCTACTTAACAAGGTCACGCAATGTAAATCACAACTCCCCAAATTCCGGACCTCCTGACCCAGCTCTGTTTCTTTTCAGTTAACATTTATCATCATCCTGCTCACTATATAGCTTACTTATTATATTTATTGTTTATGGTCTTTCTCCCTGTCTCTACCCTCTGTAAGGCAGAACTATGTATCTGTTTTTTCTCACTGATGCACCCTCAGCACATAGAACAGTGCCTGGTACCTGGGAGGCATTTTTTTTTATATGCTGAATAAATGAACAGTAAATGTTAAAAGAAACATTGCAAAATATTCTATTGAAACATCAATGGTCAGCTGGAGATCGTCACACAAAGTAAAGTAAGCCAGAAAGAGAAAGAAAAATATCATATGATATCACTTATATGTGAAATCTTAAAAAAAAAAAAAAGGACACAAATGAACTTATTTAAAAAACAGACACAGAAAATAAACTTATGGTTACCAGACGGTGGAAAGGAAGTGGGGAGGGATAAATCGGGAGTTTAGAATTTATAGATACTAACTACTATGTATAAAATAGATAAACAACAAGGTCCTACTGTATAGCACAAGGAACTATATTCAATACATTATAATGGCCCTATAATGAAAAAGAATATGAGAAGGAATATATATATGTATAAATGAATCATTATGCTGTACACCAGAAATTAACACAACATTGTAAATCAACTATACTTCAATTTAAAAAAATGGAGTAAAAAAGAAATGTCAATGGTCAGTATTTGAAGTTGTTAAGCAAATTTGTCGAAGGGTGGTGGTTTTTTTTCAGCCTTCTCCCCTGCAAGCTTCTACCCTCCCACTTACATCCAGTTCTATCCCCCAAGCCTCTGCCCCTGTTTCTGAGACCTAGCTGTTTTTCACTTCCTGCTTCTAGACCAGCTGAGAGATTTAGGGTTTGGGAAACTAGAGATCAGATTTTGACACTGGAGAAACGTTACTGAGCCTCCCCCATGCAAAAGAAATGATATGCAGTATCTCAAGCAAATGTTTCTGTGATGTAATTTACATGCATGCCCTCATCTAACTGGATTCAAGTGAATATGACAAAATGAGATTTGTTCATTAATCTCTGAGTTTGGATTAGAAAATATTACCAGCAGACGCTCTTAAGGAATGGTATGTAGAACACAGCTAGGTGCTAAATTGATGGCATTAAATACATAATAGTGCAAAACATCAGAAGCTGGGTTATAGATATTAATGACACCCCAAGCTTTTCCTATCAGAGGAATAAAAAGAAACGTGGCTCTAAAAATGGTCCAAATAATCCAGCAGTGCTTGATTTTATCCAAAGCTCATCAAACTCCATACTCTCCATAAGCCTGCTTAAATTTTGATACATTTAATCACAACCAAACCATATCTAAATGGAGATTGCTCGTGTCGAGAAAGAATTATTGTAGCATCAGCTCATTTATTATATCAAAGTTGCTAATAATTCATTCTACTTTCCTTTTTTTCCATTTTTCCAGAAAGAGAAATATTCTCATTTTGGCACAGTCCTTATACCAAACTTACTACTTAATTTCTCAATGCAAATGTTACATCCAAGTAGAGCTGCCAACTCTTACCATGTAACCTAAGAGTTGCACTTGTTGCCTCATAATATTTCTCAAATGGAACTCCCTGACTTTGAGTATGATATCCTTACCATTAGAGAGTCACTCCTTTGTTTATGTTACATAATCCGGGATAAGACATTTTTACCTTTGGAAGTCTTTATTGAATGTCATTACCCCACGGAGTGCTGCACATGATTAAAGCATTATTTGAGATTTGTACCTTAGCATAGATTAGTATATCATATTGTTTCTCTATTAAATTGCCAGTTGGCATTGGTGTTCTAAGAGAATGAAGCATACAAGATGAAAATTGATGAGAGCTTCAAGAAATGGGAGAGAGTGCTATATTTAGAATATTGGACTTAATCCAAAGTAGAGAGGATTCCTTGGCGAATGGAAATGGAAGGTATTGGTCAGTCATGAGGAAACAGGGCTAGAAGAAGGGAGAGAAGTCAGGATGATCCAATAGAGCTGGGAGGTGGGAAGGGGCTGTAAAGAAGCTTCTTTTAGTGCTCCAGGGCTTCTTTGCTCTCTCTGGCTCGTCATTAATATTGGTCAAAATGCCTCTTTTTACCTCTGATTACTATCTTACCCAAGGACCTGGCAAAAACCAGAAGGTACACTACTTAAACACTGGAAAATTTGAGGAGAGTTTAATTAAAACCATTTTTTTGCAGAGGTGTGTGCAGAGTTTAAGAGGAGCAAGAAGGCATGTTAACAACACCTTGAAACCAGAACAGAAGAGGACTGTTGCCAGCCCTGTGTCTGAAAATGCAAAGGGAGGGGAGAGAGCATTAGAACTCAGTTACAAAACTGGGTAGAGAGATTGCCTGATGTGAGCTGTGCCCTTTCATAGAGGAGAAACGCCAACCCATAGCCACCTGGCAGACAAGAAGGTGGGTGAATCAATCCTACAAGGACATCTCATGCCTCCCAGCCTCCAACTCCCAGCTGGAGCCTCCAATGGCCAGACTCAATCTTTAACAGGAAGTCCTGTTAATAGCAAAGAGGGCTTACCTATTGTCAACAAGAGAAGAGAAAGAAATCTCTTTCTGTCAACTTTTTATAGAATATTACAGTTTTTAATAAACTATTCTTCAGTTCAAAGTGAGTTAATGCTTTCCTCGTCCTCTCCATCCTTAGCCAAGGCTTCAGAATTTGTACAGACATTACATTTTGTGTTGAAAATAATGCATCATATTGCAGACAACGGAGTACAAATGTAAAGTGCCCCTAACTTACAACAGATTTTTTTCAGTTGTTGCAACTGCATTTAATCAACTGTACCCAAGCAACTGAACTAAACTATTCTAAGTCAAAGCCAAAAAAATGACAGGCTCATGCAAAAATTATTTTGGAAGCTAGAAACATTTGTCTTGGTATCACCCTCTATGTTATTTGAAAATTTTGTCCACAGAGACAGACATAGGATACACATACACACACCCCCTTAGAGACAGCAAGCTAATTGGTATTTAGTAGCTATACAGTTCACAATTAAGTAAAAAAAGAAAAAAAGAAGAAAAAACACTGCTATCATGCACAGACAGACAAACAATTGGAATGACAGGCCTATGCCAATAAACTACGAATGATAACTGAAATGAAGTTGCAAGTTAGGTGCAAAACAAGGATGTGTTTTTAGAGTTGTGTTTTCTAAAACCACTAACAAATAAAAGAATATAATTGAATTTAGAACCCCTAAAGATTAAAATCCATACGTTGCATAGGAAAGAATCACTGTTTCAGAGTTGCAAGTCTGAAGTTCACTACTTTGCCAATTACAATTTCCAACATTTTCCATAAAGCAAATGCGTTCCCAGGAAATGGTGTTATTTTGAGTTTTGGGGTTTTGTTTGCTTACTTGCTTATTTATTTATTTACTTACTTATTTGTTGGTCTTTGCTTATTTTAGCAATTTTTTTTCCTTAACCAACAAACTTGAAATGGAAAGAAGAAAGTCAAGGCAGTAATAGATGATGATAATGGTGTTTTTTGAAAAGGCTTTGCTTCCATTCCGGGAAGAAAAGAAAATTACTGTGAGATCAGCCCTTCAACGGTTCACAGAAATTTGCTCCAACTGCTCTCTTTGAAGCCAGTGTTGAAGCATTGGAGACTTTGCAGCACCCATGTTTTGAGCTCCCATGTTTTGTGGTACCCCAGCAATTGAGAATAGGAGAGTGATTCTCTCTCTCTTCATGTGCCTGGGCTTAATGCTAGCAAAGCAAAGACAGCTACTTTTTCATCCACTAAAGCCAGCGTTTTCTCTGAAGAATGACTGGATGTTAACTGAAGGTAAAGGAATTCCCTTTTTTAAAAAATTGAATGATTTAGGAATTGTAAATTCCTTCTTTTCCACCACTGATGACCATTTATATCCAAGATACTGTTACTTCTATATGCACTAGGATGAGCATGTGGGTTGTACAAATGGTGACCATTCTGATCAGTAAGTGCTCGTGATACAGCAGTTATTACATGTTTAGAATATTATGCCCATTTTATACCAGACAAAACCACATACCATCATAAAAAGGCTCTAAATACAAAGCTTATGGAAGGTGAGAAAAACAACCTTCTTTTCATGACTCCTTCCATTCCATACCACATTTTATGGAAATGATTCAATGTTTATGATCAATGATAACTGACTTTTATATTATTTTTCTCTTTTAAGAATCACTTTCTACAATTACACTAGGCTTTATAAGTATATTAAGTATTTAGATAGCAAACCTGTTTTCTGGTCTTGTTTGCTATCACCCAGCATCTTTTTAATTCTTAATTTCCCCTCTTTTTAAAGTGATGTTTTATTTTTTTATGTTGCTTCATTTCTTGATTGGATGAAGAAATACAGGAAGGTTGCTTGGGTTCTATACAGAGGAGGAACCCAGGTTTTGGGGGCCTGAAAATTATACAATTTTAGGAATTCTATTCAATAATAAGAATACACAATTATGCTTACTCATTTTACTGTACATAAATGGTAACTTGCTAAAAAGTAGGTATGAAAATAAATTTTTATTCAGGATGAGAAATAAATTGCAAAATCTTACAGTACTAACAAATACTACAAATGTCAAAAAATCCAGAAAATAACGTAGTATTTATAGTAGTCAATTTGTCTGCTATAGTATACATTTTTAGACATTTTTTATTGCATCTTCTTCATTCACCTCTTCATGACAACTTTGTAATATCATTTTTTCATACAGAGAAGCATAAGGGAATTCCTACAGCAGAGTTTATCAAACTTTGTTTCTTATTACTAACAGGTTCAAAAATTACTTTTGATTTCACAACTTGTTATTGATAAAAATATCAATGTCACATAAATATGTGATAAAAATATGTAATGTGACATATTTGGGGAGGTCCTTGTCATATCTGGGAAAACCATTATCCAGAGCGGGGTAGTTAAGATATTCACAGCCTCTCTTCAGCTTGTACATTTCAAACTCTGCTTCCCCACCATTCACTCACCTTGGGGGCTGGTGTCCTTCCCATGGAGACACAGCCTCTGCCTCTGCAGCTTGATGTCATGATATCTTTATCTGCTGAAAGAATTTGTCTTTAAAATTCAGAAACCTTATGCTTATGACCCTGTGTGGGATTTACTAATTAACATGCCTGATATTCTGTTAGCCCTTTCATTACAAAGACCAAATCTTTACAGACTCAGACCTGTGAGTTTTTGTCATCAATCCCTGAAAGCCCTCATGCGTATACAGAACTACTCAGATCTCTCTTCCAGGTCTGTTGTCTCTTGCCTCTTCTCATTTATTTTTTTAATCTCCTCTCAGTGCTGGGAGAATTTCTAAGTTGTCTTCTAACTTACTGGTTTTTATTCTTGCCATTTAAACCTGCTATTTCCTGCTTCCTTCACCATCACCATCATGTTTCACCTCTAAGAAAGGTTTTCTGATCTCACCTTAAAATATATCAAATGACCTCACAATTTTTAGTAATAAAATTAATGGCATATTTTCTAAAGTTTTCTTTTGTTTCTTGCATTGTCCATTTTATAGGGGATTTTGCCAGAGATTGTATAAATTCCTGCACAAATCTTTCAGAGTCAGGAGAAAGTAGCAAGATAAAATTTAAATTGTTGTTGTTGTTTCTTTATGTAGTTGTTTTAGAGGACCAGCCTTTAAGAGTCTGCACAGCATTTGAAGGCATCACCCTTGAACTGAAGTCTCTTCTCCTTGGTAACTGTGGCAGCCCACCACTGTCCCATTCCACTACTGGCAACACATTCCTTGTTAGGGATTAGCTATGACAGAGCCCTCCTCTTTGAATATAATAAAAAAATAAATATTTGCTCTTCGTCCCCAGGTCCTGGCACACAGCTCCTAAAACACTTGCAATCTCCAGTGATAAAAGTATCTTTTATATGCTAATGAGAAGATCAATGGCTGGGGACCGAAGACACCTTTTGGTCACCAGAAAGGTCAAGGCATGATTAGAGGGTTGGAACTTTCAGCCCCACCCCTTCAGGAAGAGGAGAGGTGTTGGTTGTAGGTTGAACTAAATGACTAACGGCCAATGATTTAATCAATTATACCTATGTAATGAAACCTCCATAAAACCCCCTAAACAATTGGTTTGGGGAAGCTTCCAAGTTGTCAAACACATCCACATACCAGAAGGGTGAAGTACCCTACTCTGTGGGAACAGAAGTTCCTGTATTAAAGATCTAAGTGTTCAGATCCTACCCTGTGCACCTCTTCATCTAGCTGGTCATTTATATCCCTTTTCATACTGATAAATGCAAGTTAAATAGTTCCCTGAGTTTCATGAGCTATCCTAGCAAATTATCAAAAGACTCTTTCTCTTTTCCTGCATTATAGAAGATTTTTTAAAAATTGAAATTATCCATTTCTTTGTTAAGTGTTAAAAGAGTGTGTCCATAAAATTGTCTCAGTGCAATATATTTTTTGGAAGTAAGATTTCTGAAAAACAGTTGTGGGAATCCCCAATTTTGTAGCCAAGTCAGACAGAGTGTGGGTAACCTGGGGACCAATACTGTGACTGACGCATAAAGTGAGGGTGTTCTGTGGAACAGAGCACTTAAATCTGTGGGGTCTGATGTTAACTCCTGGTAGTTAAACCTGATTATTGAAATGAATTGAATTGAATTGAATTGAACTAAACTGTGGTACACTCAGTTGGTGTCAGAATTAGTTGGTGTCAGGAGGAAAAGAAACCTAACAATGCACCAGCCCAGAAGAGTACAAGACTGGAATGAAAGCCATTTCCTATTGTTTCGTGTATCACAAAGGTACTCATCTCTGAGGTCTTAGCTTCATTTCCACACTATATTTTTTAAGCGCATCGATGCTTCCCTTCACCTCTACCTCCTGCCCTTGCAGACTTGAGAAGGCCGGTTACTTCAGGGCAACTAAACCAAATAAACAGAGTAGGAGGAAAGTTACCTGTCTAAGAGGAATAACAATTCAAACTACTAAAAAGATTCATGGATTTAAAATGTCTAAGTGGGGTCCAGTTACTCAGGTCCAACCTACTGTTCTCTTCAATCCTTTAGTTGTACTTTACCTGTTCTTTGTCACTCACCAAGTGTCCCAACCTGAATAGTATAACCATTTTTCAGTTGATATCTTTAAGATTTTATAGATTACCTCTACAAATAATGAGAATTTTCTCTTAATAGGGAATGCCTTTGCTCTCCCATCGTTTTTTGTCATGTTGGGCATTTGCTTCAGATAAACATTCTCTTTCATGTTCAGGAACTGTCCTAGTCTCTACCCTCAAGTTAAAAGCTCAGGTTTTGTTTGTTTGTTTGTTTTTAATGAATTGGGCATTATGTCATCAGATGCATGTTCAAAATCTCTTGACACTTCAAATAGTTTATCTTCTTTGATTTGCTGATCAAAAATTTTATTAACCTTGGTAGTAATGAAACATGTTTGCATTTTTAGAATAGACCCTACTTGGCTATTGTATGTTACTCTTTTAGCCTAATACTAAAAACACATTGCTATCATTTGTAAAGCTTTGCATCATATTCACAAGTGAAATTGGCTTGTGATTGATTTTTTTAACTCTTTGTTAGACTTTGATAAACAGAGATATGATGGCTGCATAAAATGGATCAGTACACTTTTTCATTCTTGTCCCGTGGCTGCCTGATGGAACATTTTAAATAAAATGAAAATTATCCATCTCTTTGTTAAGTGTTCAGAACTCATCCATCAAATCATCTCAATCCAACACTTTCTTTGGAAGTAAGCTTTCTGAGAAACAGTATTTACTTTTTATAATTACACAAAGAAAACATGTCCACTTATGTTAATGTCAAAAAATTAAAAATACAGTCATCAAAAAGAAGTTTATAAAATCATTTTAATGTCACATTTCAGAGTGTATATTAACTTTTTGCCTATTAATTATTTTGGTGTATAATTTTCTAATATTTATCTTGTCATTGACAACACTCACTCTTTGTCCACACCATCTACACCACCTCCCCAACCACACACATAAGCACAGTGCATTTACTTTACTATTTTGTTACCTAGTTTGTCTCTCTCTCTCTCTCCTTTTTTGAACTTAGCAGTATATTGTAAAAATCTTTCCATGCCAATAAAAGTTTTGAATAATATCTTTTTAAATGGCTACCATTTTTTATGGTAACGGGTCACAGTAATTTATTTAATCACTTGCGGAGGATGAGCTTTTAGACTTGACCTTTTGATTTTATCTTTCATAATCATTGTCTCCCAAGAACATCTTTTCTCAGAATCATTCCTTCCTTTGAATAGCTGAGCACTCTCACCTATCTAACCTGTGATTTATCTCTGTGTACCCAGCCTTCCAAAAGCAGGCACAGGTGTATCCATTGCTATGGGTGAAATGCTTTCATCAGAAATTGCAGGTTTACTTGTTGAAATCATTGATCAGAGAAAGAAAGAGAGGGCGGGAGGGAAGAAGAAAGAGAGGGAGAGAGGAAGGAAGGATAGAAGCAAGGAAGGAAGAAAGAAAGAGAGGAAGGAAGGAAAGAAGGAAGGAAGGAAGGAAGGAAGGAAGGAAGGAAGGAAGGAAGGAAGGAAGGAAGGAAGGAAGGAAGGAAGGAAGGAAAGAAGGGGGAAAAAACCCAGAAAATTTTACATGGCTTTCTCAGATGGTGGTCCATTAGCTTGTGGACCAGGAAGGGAACTCCAAGCCAAAGTCCTTGTACCCAAGAGTTCCTGTCAGTTAGGGAGAATTCATTTTCTCCTCTGTTGTGCTAGCTGAAGTAGTCTTTCCCTTCTCTAACTGGCACAGCTGCCCTCATTAGGAGCCAGCTAAGGGAGCCCTGGCTTTTTGCCTAGAAACAGCCATCTACATCAAGTGTGAGCTCAAAATATTTAAAAGCCACAGCAGGAATCATGCTCTGTGTGGGCTCTGGCCACTGTCAGATATTTGTACTTCACAGACCTCTCAAAGCCTTCCCTTTCCTCCAGCTCCTATCCTCTGAACTATGAAGTGCTTGTGAGGTTTTTCCACCTGCTTGTGTGGCTGGCTTCTTCTTATGCAGTAAACCAATCATTGGTTGTTTGATCCATCACTCAACCCAGTCTATCCACGTAACATCTCTCACGAATTCCATTCAAAGTGAACATGGGGGTGGTACCCTTTCTTGGTCTCCACAATGATCCAGAATTTCCTCTGCATTTTCATGGGAATTTGGGGGAAGGGAGGATCCAAACATATGTGCTCAAAGTGCCATCTTGAAACAGAAGCATTGTAATGTTTCTGGGAAGAAACACTTCGATAGTATGCTTTACAAACTAAAAAGTTATTGTTTATAAAATAAAGATTCCCCATTAAGAGAATATTTCATTTAGTTTTCTCCTACTTTTTCCTCCTTATCTGTTGGAACTCATTATCCACCAAGTTCTGACATTTTGTTCCCTGAAAGCGGGATGGAGGTTGTTCACTAGACTGGAAAGTTCAAGGTGATCAAAGATGGTGGTCTTTTACCTCCAATATGTCACATAAAATAAATGCATAATAAAAATTCTTAAATAAATGGAAGGAAAGCCTGTGCAGACAACCACTTCTTTAGCGCTGGTAACATGCAGACTTGATGACAACACCGAGAATCTTTGGAGTAGAATGACAGCAGGCGGTGCTACTTACATCCTTTCCAAAGGTGAGAGGGAAAAGTAACATTCTTCAATTGCATAGACAGGAAGTAGAATGCCATTAAACCCAACGTGGGACTCAGGGCCAAAATGATACAATACATCACAGTAGATTTCATATAAACCAGAACATAGCACATGTTGTCATTTCCTCTATTTGAAATGTAGAAAAGACTATGTATTCATAGGGAAGGAGGGAGGAAGGGAATTATTCTAAGATGATTTACTTTCCCTAAATTTATGAGAAACATACTTTGGAATTTTCACTAAAAGACATGAAGTCCTCAGATTTGAAGCTATATGAGTTCAGGAAATTGATATTTCGCCAGGAATTTAAAGATTGCTTTCTTTATTAGGTAAGAACATAATTTCTGCATTTACTAATGCTTTTGGAACATGAGTCTCTTTAAAAATCTAATATGTGAAAACTTTTTGTTCTATTTCAAAGCATTTAAAATGTTGGAGCAGACTTTATAAATGAAACTGCTAATATTCACCTAAAGTAACTCTGAAAAAAATCAATAAGAGAGTACCACCAATTGTCTTACCTTTGAAAGAGCTAAAAATGTAGGAGAAAAATGTCTTTATTACAAGGAAGAAAATGTCCTTCTTACCCAAAGGTTTTTAAAAAGACTGTTGTTTTGAAAAAAATAACTAAGAATGATATAATGTAGAATTCTTTTTGATGACAAAAAAATCCTTCCACTCGGCAAATAATTGTTGAGGGTCTAGTCTATTACAGGTCCTATTCTAGACATCAGAGATCAATAACAAGCCAAAAATTCCCCACACCCATGGAGTAACATTGAAGTAGGTAGAGTAGAAAGAAAACAAAATAAGTAAAATATTCAGCATGGCACATGGTGACAAGGACATGAAGAAAACGAAACAGGTGAGGGGAATGGAGCGTGTAGAGGTGGGGGTGGGGAGCGGTTGTATTAGTTTCTCAGAGCTGCTGTGACACATTGCTGTTAACTAGGTGGCTTAAAATACACCCAATTGTTGTCTTACAATTCTGGAGGTCAGAAGTCCACAACGGCTTCCACAGGGTTAATATCAAGGTGTTGGCAGGATGGTGTTCTTCTGAAGACTCTAGGGGAGAATCTCTCTGCTTTTTCTAGCATCTGTAGGCTGCCCACATTTCCTGGCTGGTAGTCTCCCTCCTGTGATCATGTCACTCCCATCTCTGCCTCTGTCATTTACCCTTTTGCTTCCTCTTACAAGAACCCTTGGGATGACACTAGGTCCACCCAGGTAATCCAGGATAACCTCCCCCATTATAAGATTTTTAACAAGCCATGCATTCCAGGTAACTAGCATTGGCTGATCAATATTTGGCAAGGCTAAAACCAAGATTTTCATCTATTCCTCTTTCTGGAGACCCCTCCAAGTCTGTCATGCCCTTTGGCAACATTAAATACTCAGCTCTGGGGACACAATCTTCCTGTGGATGACTGCTTTAGGGGTTTGGGTACCATCTTGTTTCTAAAAGTGGTAGATGTAAGACCAGTGCTTTGGAAACCTTGTGCATCCCGTTGACTCTTTGGGTTCATTAAAAAGTGAGATATTTGACATTGAACTAATATAACTTCTGAGATCTTCGAAAAACCACACTGTTTCTCGAAAAAAATAGCCTAGGTTGCACCTGCTCAAAGAACCTTACCTCTCCCAAGGTACTCGGAGTCCTACACACTCAAACTAATATGCTGAATGATAAATTGGTGAGAATGGCTTTTGAGCTTCATTTTATGCAAGAACTTTGAACTTTGGGCTTTTAGTTCACAAGGATAATGACACTTATTTGTAGAAATGAATTTGTCTAGATTTTAATATCTGAGGATTTTTTTATTTAAAAGAGGGCTTTGTTTATGGATTTTACAACTTCTTCCTAGGACTATGATCATTGAAAGAATGTTATATTTACGTTTGGGAAATCTCCAAGTGGTTGGAATTGTACTAGCGGAATTTCTATGTGCTCCATTAGTGAAGTATATTTATGATATCATTTGGTCTCTGAAAGACTATTTTGGATGATTCTACATATCCACATGGGCTGGGGAGTAGAATAGGAAGTGAACGTTCAACACTGGATACAAACTGGCTTTGGAGTTAATTGAATTAATACGTTGCTCTGACCCACTTCAGGGCATTCTGGGTCCCCAAACTACCCTGCCCATTGGCGGTCCCGAAGAGATTTTCAATGGAGGGGTGATTGGTACTAGGGGTACTAGGTGATTGGTACTACAGCAGAACTGTCCCTGGTGGGAGAAGCTGCACTCCTGGCTTCCCATGGGCTTACTGGTTAATTCAGGGGGTTAAGAGAACTAAGAACCAGGAAACCGGAGGTAGGAACTTTCTCCACATCCGTGACATTTCCTTCCATATGGAAATTGTTCCACTAGCTATAACATTCCTAGCCTTTCTTCCTCCTCCCCTTAGTCCTTAGGGGAAGAATGACTTACCTAATTGGTAAATGTGAAAAGAATAAACTGGGTACATTCACTGAGCCAGCCTACTCACGGAGGCCCCTTTGGGAGGCCCGGCCTAGTGCAGCACTGCCTGGACCCAGGACTGAGTAGAAAAGTCTGCCCAATGCTACGGTTCATATTAGGAAATCCATCTGACTCCAATGCCAACCGACATCTAATGCCAACTGAAAGTCTTTACCAGAAATAAAGGTGATATTTGTGTCCCTTATTATTTGCCTTATTTCTCAATTGGTTTGGAAAATGAAAGAAAGATATTTGCTAAGCACCCAAAAGATAGTATCAGTGGGGAGAGGTGTTCTTTCCACTGGAGTTTCTAAATTGTTAGATTAGAAACCTGGTACTCATCACTGCATTTGGGGACCAGGGGGCATCCCTCCTGAAAACAAGCCAACGAGGAGAAGGCAGAGCCAGGAGTATTGGAAAGAGACCACATCCTGATGACACATAATTAGCATCTGTATCCAGCTGTGTCTGATGCTCGTGAACTTTTCAGTTATAAGAGCCAACACATTCCTTCTTTTGCTCAGGCCAATTGCAGGTAGATTTTGGACCCTTGCATTGAAAGAGATCTGACAATATTGTGTAAGGATGGGCTCTTTTTCTTGAATCTCAGACACGAAAACATCTGCTTTTTAAATCTGTTTCTGAACTGGATAAAATGTAAATTTAAAATTTGCAAATCACTAGCATGACCCTAAGATCCTGGTCTGACAAAGTTAGTAGCTACTCTCAGCCCTACTCCTTTCAGAGATATTCTTGTCAGATACCTGGAGGGAACAGGCAGACTGTGTGGCTGAGGAATAGAATATTACTTTCCCAAATAACATAAGGGCTGCTTTGTGGGTAGCTGCATTATGTTATATTTTGTAATTTTTTGTTTTTGTTTTTGTTTTTAGCTTTTGTAGAAATTTAATTTTCTTCACACATGAATATACATCTGATTTGAAAATGTCTCATGACAATAGCTTTAGTAGCTCAGATATGAAACTTTAGAAAGAAATTTCACTTCTAAACACTCCGAACACCTCTTGTTCAGAGAACTAAAAAAATATGATAGATAAATTCAATATGCTTCCCTAAAGAAGTTGTCAGAAGAAAAGGAACATTAATTAGAAATCAGTAACATTGAGAGTTTAAAACTGATTTCTTGTTTGTCTTATTAACATTTTAGGAGTATGACTGTGCCTGTCATCATAAAAGAATTTCCTCAAAGCTCCTTATCAAGACTCAATTTTAAACTGAGACAATTGCTCTAGGGCAAAAAAATAAAATAAAAAATAAAAAATCCTGTGGAACAGCAGAGGGTGGGAATTCTACTAGAAATGTTCTCCATTAAGGTCAGAGCCACTGGCTCATATCTCTGAAATGGGATAGTCGCTGTGGTATATAATTTGGTGATCACAAGGGAAGAACACAATAGGGTTTAGGAGACCAACAGGAAATCTAAACACAGACAACTCACTTAACTGTGAAATTGGTTGCTTAATGGTTGGTATGTCTAGACTGAATCCACACAGAATCATGCATAGGAACAGGCAGAATTTACCAAAAAATGGGGGTGAGGAATAGGTTACACTTACAACTGAATTTATGAAAGGACGCCATGGGTAAGTTAGATAACTCCTAAAGTTCGTATTTTTTTAATGTGCTTTTGTAGGTTTTCTTTCTTTCTTTTAAGTCCAATGAATTCCTTAGGCTATTATTACACGTTGTTGATCTACCTCTGAAAGTCACTGTCAAAATTGAATGGCTTCACTTCATTAATTTTGGCAAAACCTTTTCATAAATATGTGTATGTAGTAATAGGTTTTTCATGGATATGATGGCATCTCAATCTTGAGGTGGACAAAATGGAAAAATAACCTACTGAAGTAATACAAGTTGAGAAGAAATTCATCTCTTATTTCTTATTTAAAAAAAAACCAACTGGACAAAACTCAGGTAAAATAGGGAAAAAAGCCAAATTAGATGACATAAGTTGCTCTTGGGAGAAAAATATTGCTCATTTGTGCTCTATACATACCTACCAAATGTTAACTGATACAAAACTTTAAATATTAAATAACTTTAAAAGTTAGCCCTCCAGCATACTCAAAAGAAAAGTCTTTTAATGACTGTAAAAAAGTCTGATAGCTTTTTAACTTTATATCTAATATGTATGATTTGATATGTTATAATAGATATCTCTTTAATGAAGTTCATGCATAGTGTTAATGCTGAAAATTTTTTTCTACACAATCTGTAATTTTTACAACTTTTATTCTTAATCACAATTAATAGGATATACTTTAAAGAAAATGTTTTACTATTCTTTTCCCGCTGCAGAAAATACATGTGTAATCTTTCAACTGGTCTCAAAGGCCTTGCAGGCCAGGCAACTCAACACGCCCAATAGGGACGCAGATTTGGTAAGCACTGAACATTTTATTGTTTCTTTATTCAGTAAATTATACTGAAGTCTATCTTGTGTGAATCAATGCCATCTTTACTGTTACTTCCACACTATTTTATTAGAGTGTATTTTGTTTTTGCTTTTTTTTCATTATAAGCAACAGAAATCAACTTGGCTATTGTAGACAAAAGAGAATGTTTTGGGAGGATATTCAGGGTTTCCCAGAATCAGCATGAAACTGGAGAACTAGCTTTGAGGTCAGAACTTCTCTGAGTGCCAGACCTGTAACACCTACAAGGAGATTTCTTAAAGGCATCTTAGGATCACTTCCTCTCCTTTCTAGACAAACTTCTCTCCTCCTATGGCTCTCCTTTGTCCTTAGTATAATCAAGTACCCTTAACAAGGCCTCTGTGATCTTGGGCAGTCTTATAAGTATTGCCTTTTCTAACTTCCCCTTTCTCACCTCTCACTCACCACCCAATCCGCTCCAATCTGGCCATGGTCTACTTCGCCAGCATCCTTTCATGCCAAGTTCTCTCATGAATCCCAAACTAGAGATTCCCAACTGGTTAGCCAAAACTCAAAGCAATTCTGCAAGTTGATTGCAGATATGCTGAGATACCGAGCCCTTTGGGACTGCCAGGGGCATAGGCTGGTCCAGTGACTCCTGTATGCAAAGATGTGAAAAATACTAGGAAGCACTGTCTACTCCAGTCATGCTGATCCCCTTTCAATTTCACAAATACATTAGCCTCTCCTCCACTTCAGGGCTTTTATCCATGATGATTCTGCTGCCTGGAATACTATTTACTAGCTCTTCACTCAGCTCATCCTTTGAGACTCAACTTTTACATTAATTTTTCTGTGAAGCCTTCCCTGACTACTCAAGTTTGATTAGCACACCCTATCATTCAGTTCCACAAAGCCCTCTACTCTGCCTTTTGAAATATTTCTGGCACTTAAGATGACTTTCATCAATGTCTGATTCTCCCACTCTATGCCCAGGGGCACAGAAATCCCCCAGCAGCAAGAACAATTACTGAATGGACATTCAATACATTTTTGTGGCTGAATGGTTATTAGCAAACTTCATTTCCAGATTTAGGTAAATAAAAAGAATAACAATTACTATCTTATATGTGTGTGCTCTTTTAAAACTGTTTTTATAATTTAAAAACTTTTTCATTTAGAAATTTTGAAAAAGTGAAACACTGAAAGCAAGACAATCAACAGCATGCCAAAGATAGCCCAACCCACCAGTGGGAGATCAGTAGTGAGAACTCAGGTTTCCTGTCTTTCTTCTGTGTTAATTAGAAGATGTTTGAGAAAGCTTTGAGCCCATCTCTGACTTTTTAAGACTAAAATCCTGGAGGGCAAGTAGAATTCTTTGTTTCAGAAAACATGCATGACTGCCACAGCCAAAGGCAGACATTTTGGTAGCACGATGCATTGGCCTGACCCATTGTAATAATCGCCATGTGCTCATATCACTTCCTGCTGGTCTGTCAGATAGTAGAAGCATTAGGAGAGGTTTGTTATGAAAATTCTTGATTAGCTGTCATCTATCAACTTTGTGCTTTGATTTGAAAATGCATCCCAAAATATATTAATTAGCTAGATGAGGGGAATCCTTTCACAGTGTACACAGATATCAAATTACTACAATTTTCACTTTAAATATATTACAATTTTGTCAATTATACCATGTTAAAGCTGAAATTAAAAAAAAAATGTGATGGGAAAAATTCCTTTGAAAAAAAAGGAAGATAGGAAGGAAGAAAGAAAGGGAGAAAGAAGAAAAAAGTACATCTGAAAAGATAAGGTAAAGTTTAAAAGATGCTATACTATTGTGATGGTTAAACAAACAATTTTTATAATTTTCTGAAGTTGCTGGCTCTCCACTTGAGTTTTTCTGTAACAATTCCTCACAATTTACAGAAATAACTAGCAGAAGGGAAACATTTCTGGTAAGAAATAGAAGGAAGCGAATATAGCAGCCATGTGCAATTCTGATTTCTTTTCAATACATCATGTGACATTTCTGATTATAAATTGATGGCAGACAAGCATCGGCATGAAAAATTTACTATTATGTCATGAAGACGTGTTATTCAGAAGAATAGGCCAGATGGAAAATGTGAGCACTTTAACTGGAAAGTGAATTATTCGGTCTTTCCATTTGTGTAAATCTTCAAAGCATAAATTAAAAGCAGAAGATGTATTGTGTGGATTCAGGATCTGAACACTTCTACTATACTCTATGTATCATTCAGCAGCGTGGAAGACAGCATATTCAACTGACCAGACGTACACTCTTACCTCTTCTCTAATGTTGTTGTTCTACTTTGAGATGACAAGGTTAAAGAAAAATGTACTCTGAAATGAATATTTCCCACTCTAAATATCCCACATGAATCCTAAAGCCAGACAGGGTTTATTTTAGTTTCTGGTCCCAATGTTCTGTGTGCTGCATCATCCTGAAAGTTTTTTCATTCAGAAAATATTTCAATCCCATGGTTTTGCAGTGTCTACATGAAAGAAGACTCAGTACACACAGAAATGAGCTCTTAAGTGGCCACTTGAAATGTATTTATTTTATTTTCATGTCACCTGAATAATTTATGTGATATATTTTGCTCCTTATGGAGAAATGGAACTCAAAAGAGAGCTAAGAAAACCATTTTCCCCTATAAGCATCAAGCTAGCACTCAGAACATCCTTATAAGCAATATAATAAATTAAAAGATAAATATTTAATATACAAGCAGAAATAGAAAAATTCACACTCATGTTGTGGCCAAATGCCTCAATGAATAAAAGAACTACAGAGCATGAAACCGAAATGTCAAGATGACAAAATCTCCAAAAGAGAAGTAGCTGCATTGGCCAAGAATGCATAAATCATTTCTACCCTAAACATCTGCACAGGAAACCACATAGCATATTTTAAATTTGGAAATAGGAAGTAATTGTCATGTAGCATATGTGGCAGCAACAACAGGGAATATTAAGTGTTTACATTGCCCTGTCCCTTCCTGTCCCATCCCTCAGGTAACTGCCAGAATAGCCTTCCTAAAAAGCACAGTTCTGAACATGTTGCTCCCCAGGTTAAAAATATTCAAGTAGTTAAAAACTTTTTATAGAGAAGCATACTGAAATCCGAATAAATCAATTAACATTATAACCTAGATTTGCTTTAAAATGATCTGGAGGCATGGAAGGGAGGGAAGAAGTGGGAGTATAAATGGAGTAGGATTGACCATGAGTTGGTCATTGTGGAAGGTGGACTCAAGGGGTTCATTATCAGATTTTCTCTACTTTCTATAAAAATTCTTTTTAAAGACTCAACGTTGACTTTCAAATCCACCTGTGATTTGTACCTAATAATTTACCTTTCAGATTTACAGTCATTTTCTCAAGCATCCACAACCACATTAAATCATTGTCAGAATGTTTTCCCTGAGCATATCTTGTCTCAAATCACTGCCTTTGTTCAAGTTGTTTTCCCTTCCTGGAATGTTCTTCCTTCTTAGTTTGACTTGTTGGACTTTGTTTTCTGAGTCTGAGTTCCTTCTTCTGTAAAATGATAGGGTTGGGCTAGATAACTTCCAAGGTCTCTTCTACCATGTGATTATCAAGCTAGATTAACCACTTTCTTCTAAGGAAAAAGATCTACTTAGCAACAAAGTCTATAAACAGAGGACTCAGCCACACACAGTCTGAGCTACGACTGATAAGTACTGCGATATTAAGTTCTTTGGGGAATTTTGATAAAATAATTAAGTTTCCCCCTTGGTTGTAGTTCACTATTACTGATTTCTTGGAAACATGATTCCAAAGAAAGCAGTTCTAAATCATCTCCAAGGTCTGCTTAGCAATACATTAAATGATGGCATGGAGCGAGTATGCCTTAGGGAGAGGGGCAGTTCAAGTCTGAGAATAGATCATAGAACTGGTTGGAGGAATTTGGCTAAAGAGTGTGAGACTGCGAGGCATGAAAAGGAAGAAAAAAGCTGTTTGGCTTCCCACATACCATAGGCACACTATTCCTCTTATTTCGAATGACTTAGGGGAAACATTTTTGCTGCATGGGTTTCTGTTATTAAATTTTAACTAAAATTATTTGAAAAATAAAAACTCCTAGCAATCATTGAATTTAATGAGAGCAATTTTTTTTTCATTCTTTAATAAGTGTTCTTATTCTGATTATAAAAGTTACACACATTTTAATTGTTGTAGTTTGTAATAATTAGAGCAAATACCCATTTATAATTACTCTTTTCCAAAATGTCCTTAGAGACTAAACCAAATGACTTTTTGGCATGTACCTCTTTGTGAGAACTACATCTCCTTACCCATCCACCAGTGTAAGCCCCAACAGCAGGCATGTTTGTCCACTTGAGCCTGTCTGATGCTAAACACAGTTGATTGGACCGGGAGGTAGAGATTCTCTCTACCACGATTCTATAATTGGTACTAAAACTAATTAATCAAGCTGGATGGTTAATGTGATGATTTTAAATCTGTGTTAGAACTCTTTTGGTTGATAGTGAGACATGAAAATTTAAATGTGCTTAAACAAAATATAAATAATTTATGGGCTTATTAACTTAGAAGTCCAAGGGGTATGATGTTTACTGCATGGCTGGATATAGGTGCTCAAATGACATCTTCAAGCCTGAGTCTATTCATTTCCGAGTTCATTTTCTTTGGATTGTTTCCATTCCCAGACAGCCTCTTCTCCTTTAGAGGAAGTCACCCACCAGTTGGCTTCACACCTATATTTTACCACTTTAGCAATCCCAAAAGGAAGCACAATTATTAGTTAATTCTATAAAAATTCTTAGGGAGGATTTTCATTGGCCTAGTTTGGATTGTGAGTCTATGAACCAATAGCAGAGGCCAGAGCATTCCCATGCTCTGATTACCCAGACCCAAGTCAAAATCCTGCCCTAGAGGTCAGCCAGGCCTGAAGATCATGGACTGAAAGTGAAGGAGGAATGGTTCTTCAGAGGAAAATCGAGGTGCTTTCTCTCATTACAGCGTCATCTATTAGAAAAAGATGTGATCATTGATTGGTTAATTGGCTGCTGGCTAATTGATCTGTGGATTGGCCATCTACGGTCAGTCTTGGATTAGTCAGTTCTTGGCTAGGAAATATATAAATGGAAAGTTGTTAGCAGAATGGACTGAGTGGGTGGCTATAAATCCAGGCTCTTTGTGATCTCAGAAACTATGATGTTTTTCCATTCTTGTGACTGGAGGTTGCGCCTTAATCACTTATTGCTCATCTTGGCTTGGTTTATGTTGGAAGGGAATGACTAAGGCATTTGGGCCAGTCAAGTGATGGTGAAAAAGCACACACAGGTTTCCTCCCTAGTCAAGCTGAATATTCAGACTCAGTTTACCAAGTTCCTGGGGTGAGCCTCGTATATCAGGAACAAGCCTGCTTCTCCAGAGTAGGATGCTAGCCTATTGGCCTGGTGTGCCTTGTTGGTTTGTTTGCTTGTTGCTATGGTCTGAATGTTTGTGTCCTGCGAAAATTCATATGTTGAAATCCTAACATCCAGTGGGATGGTATTAGGAGGTGGGGCCTTTGGGGGATGATTAGGTCATTAATGCCTTTATGAAAGAGACCCAATAGCCTTATCCTTCGCCCCTTCCACCATGTAAGGACACCAGAAGAAGACAGCAGTCTGCATTCCAGAAGGGGCCTTTCACCAGAATCCAGCCACGCTGACAGCCTGATCTTAGGCTTCCAGCCTCCAGAACTGTGAGAAGTAAATTCTTTAGTTTATAAGTCATCCAGGCTGTGGTATTTTGTTATACCTGAATGGACTAGACACTTGCTTACTTATCTTTGAAGAAAATGAAATTACACAGACCTGGTAGAATGTGTGGATTGTCTCTAGTCCTGTTCACAGTCCAAATATAATCAGTTTCTCACTCCTACGAAATAAAAACTTTTTTTAGGAAATTTGAAATAATTGAGAATGAATGGATTTCCCCCTCTACCAATTATAAAAATTCAGTTTAACTCAATCCAAGTCAAGCCTCATCTCTTTTATAAACCTTGAATCACTCTGCCTAAATCAGTCTCTTTCCACTCCCTTTTTCCTTCTATCCTCCTTTATCCAATGATAATAGTAATAGTAATGAGTATTACTCACTGAGCAGTCACTTCGTGCAAGGCGCTGTGCTAAATGTCTTTCACAGATGATCTGATTTCATTTGCTCAACAAGGTAGGTTATTGAAGATGATGCTTGTTTTGCAGAACAGAAAGGCTAAAAACTGTGTCCAATGTCATTTAATTAGTGATCAATCATGGCTCTGAACCCAGACTGTTTGGTTCTCAAGCCCACACCTTTAGCCATTTACCTGTACAACCTGTCACAGAATTTTTAGTCTGTAGCACTCATCATCAGTAGTGCCTGACACATAGTAGGCACTCAACAAATGGTTGTCATTGTTTTCACGATTATTACGCTGCAGTAATAGGTGCTCACAGAAATGTCTGTATTTTCTTCTCCCCACAGGCCAGCCCCCACAACTAGTGGGGCAGGCATGACACTTAAAGTGTTTTTAATCTATCAAGTAGACCAGAAAGTAGAAACTTGCTAAATATCACAGTCTCTATTAGCAGGGGCAATACATGAATCTGTCAGATTTGAAAAGCAGAGGTCTTTTGTAATTTCTTTAGTTTTACAAATATACCAAAGCTTTTAATTCTTGGTTATTTTTTTTAAAGTAGTACCAGATAAAAATATAGGATGGGTTCTCTGGAACTTATTCTCAGATTCTCATTAGACTTGTTTTATTTATTTTCAGCCTTATTGAGGTATAAATGGACGTATAGCATTGTGCAAGTTTAAGGTGTACAATGTAATGATTTGATACACATATATCTTGTAAAATGAGATTAATTTTATTTTCATCACAACATTTCCCAACAATTTTTAATACTAACTCATGAAATAGTGAGTGAGTGTTATTTTATAATTTAGAATGGAACTAAGGTTAAAACTGAAATGTATTAGGAGAACACTAACTACATTTAATGCAAAAAAAAATCCTTTCAGGTTTGTCACTTTTGCAAATACACACCATCCTTTCATGGACATCTTGTATCTGGAGAAATATCCCAGGTCACAGATAACACAATTAGACAATTGAGGATTTTACAACCAAGACATTTGGGGTCATGTTTAACATATGTAGTAGACAAAATTCTAAAACAGCCCCCCAAGTATCCCATTCTCATATGATGAGCTATCAAGACCTGATCAGTTATGTTCAAATGACAAGAGAGATTTTGCAGATGTAATTAAGGTTATTGATCCATCGACTTGGAGTTAATCAAAAAGATTATCTGGGCAGGACTAATCAATCACATGAATCCCTAAAAGAGAGCTTTCTTGGGATGGTGGAAAAAGAAGTCAGAGAGATTTGAAGCACAAGGATTCAACACACCATTGCTGGCTTGAAGATGGAGGGGCCATATCCAAGGACTGGGAAGCAGCTTCTAGTTCCTGAGAACATCTGGCCACAACCACAAGGAACTGAACTCTGCCAACAATCTAGCTGAGCTTGGAAGCAGTTTCTTCTCCAGAACTTCCAGAGAAGATTCCCACCCTATCCTGATTTTGAGCCAGTAATCAGAGAATTCAGTCCAGCCTTCCCAGACTTCTTATCTACGGAACTGTGAGATAATAAATGTTATTTTAAGTTCCTAAATTTGTGGTAATTTGTGACACAGTGATTGAAAACTAATGCAAATTGTTTTTATTGGTTGCTCCACATGAAATCGACAATATTCAATGTTTTTGATCTATACAAATAATGAGTTCATTTGGTTCAGCCTAATGTTATTTGGCTGTGTTCCATCTAGTGTTATTTGGTTGGTAGGTTCTTACAGCCTTGACGTCTTAGGAAGACAACAAAAATAAATGTTCACAGACTATACTCACTCCCTTGTTCTTTACTCTCCAAAATACACACATCAGAATATGTATATATGTTGATCATGAGTCCTGCAACAGAGAAAATGTCTCCTACCTCTAATCACGTTGGTCCTAATTGTTTCTGTTACCAACTATGAGTCATATTATGCCTCGTGTCTGTTCTCAAATGTGATCTTAAAGTGTTTGAGGTCAGAAAGCCTATCTTTATTTCCCAGATTTTTTTTTTTTACATAATACTCTCTTAATAAATGAACAATGTAATGTTCAGATTTACAGTGACGGCCCTTTGAAATGCAAAGAATATGTTATTTAGTTATTCAGAGTGATATGGGGGATTTTGTTTTGGCATGACCAGTGGGGAGTAAAGATGTTTAACAGTTTAGACCATAGGTTGAAACTTTTAACCTTTTTTTCTTCAAAGTAAAAGAGCAATTGAGGAGTGCAGAAGTTTCCATGCCCAGAAACAGGACTCCAAGAGCTGATGATTGAGTTGAGAATTCAATAAGCTATCGAAATGGCTCAAGAAAACATTTGATGACAAAAGTGGACAGGGAATCTTCATTGGCATGAAGAATCCAGCAATCATGTTTTCTTTATAAAACATGTATTTTTCATTACCATTTATATATGTGGCCCAAAAGACACAAATGTGAATTAAGTAGATGCAATGTTGTGATTCCGTGGAGAGGGTGTTGAGACAGAGTGAAGACTCAACAGCTCCTCCTAGTTGTCACTGAGGGTGTGGCATTCATTATCAAATCAGGAAATATGTTTCCAGGGAAGTCTCACTCTAAGATGGAATAAAGAAATTAATCGTGTGTCCCAACCGTTGTTGCCTCAAAGACTGTAACTCAATATTGTTCCATCCAACCAGTTTAAAAAAAAAAAAGCTGTGGTTAATTTATAAATCATGGCCAATTCACTAGAATCCATGCTTCTAAATCCTCAGGTCCTTAGGACCATGCTTCCAAATTAATACTGTCTGGGCAGCTTTTATTCCTGAGTTTCCTCTTATAAGTTTTAGAATCAACCAAGAAATTTTACCAGGATCATTTACGTCATTGCTTAAGGAGTAATATTTTGAGAACTAGCAAAGGAACACTAACAGAATAAGAACCTTCATCCACACAAAGATCTTTTAAAAATCTCTTTAGAATGTAGATATGGTTCTCAACACATTAATTTATAAAAAAAAAAAATTATTTCAAATGGTTCCCTTCTTCCTTACTGTAAATGTTTCTGATTCTTTTCTATTATTACAAGCAGAGGCATGCTGGATAGTTTTAGTAATATATTTTATTAACTATATAAAAGAAAAAAAAAACTTTGAAAGGGTTTATATCACTGTATGTTTCAGTACCTCTTATAGAATTTCAGCATTGAAAGAGAACTTGGAAGTTGAATTCAATACAACCCAGTACAAAACAAGCATAAATGAATCTCCTACACTTCCCATAACCAAGTGATTGTATCAGTTTTGCTTGATTACAGCAGCCCATGTTGGTCTGGGACAGCTCTTACTATTAGGAAGTTCATCTTCATGCTGAAATAAAATCTACTCCCTATAATTTCTATCTATTGCCGTAAATGTCAAACTGTACTCAAGATTGCAGCTATTTTGTTCTTATCTTTCTAGTTATTATTTAATTATAGGTCTTTGTCTGGTCACTGAGAAAATTCTGCCAACATACTCATTCTATCAAACTACATTCTACATCAATATATATTTCCAAAGAGACAATTCCCACAAGTAGAATTTTAATTTCCAAGCGGCATGCTCTTAACCATTGTCTCAGAAGGCATTTCATTACTGAAATTCATTCAAAGCCATTTTTGAAGTTTCTTTAAAACACTACATGAACTCACATTGCAAAAATGAGTTAAAGCTCCTTTGAGGTCCTGCTTTTTTTTTTTTTTTAATTCCTCCAAAAGGAAATGTTAAAACTTAAATGTCAAAGTAAAGAATAGTAATACTAACACAGTTAATAGTGAAGATAAGTGTTAAACAGATGCATACATTTCTTTGCAAAGAGAATCTGCAAATGTAGAACCAACAGTGGCTTCACTATAGACAAATCTGCTTGAAAAGTTACATCAAATTATTTCACATGCCATTTCTGGTCATCTTCTAAGACTTCCCCTGGATTTGTCACCTGTGGCTCGTGGAAGCTTCATCATCTCATCCCCCAACAGGTACTAATTGAGCATCTGTTATGTGCTTCCACACTTGGAAGAAGGATACAAAAGAAAGGTAAAGATGATCTCTGCCCTTGGGGGTGGGGGGTGGTTATTCTTTAGTTGGGGAGAGAAAAATCAAACTTAAACAACTTCCACTCAACCCACTCACCACATCAACCCGAACTCTCCATAAAACAGCAGTGATGCTCAAAGACCACTGTCCCTCCCAACATGCCAGTGCTCTTCTGCTCCTATTATTTGAGTTATATGGTTTTTAAAAAATTTTTTTATTGAGTTATAGTCATTTTACAATGCTGTGTCAAATTCCAATGTAGAGCACAATTTTTCAGTGATACATGAACATACATATATTCATTGTCACATTTTGAGTTATACATTTACCAGGGGTCAGTTGTTGGCACCAAACTGCTTATTCTAGTTGTATCTGTTTATATAATTACATGATTTAGTAAAATGCCTTTGTAACCTTTGAAATAGAAGTATGAAAAGAAAGCACTTTCTATGAAAACTAATTTGAATTACTTTGGAGAGATGTGATAAAGTTGAGACACATAAAATAGTGCTTTTGAATTAGATTTGGGCAAGACAACTATAAAAGACTGGGGAAATATGATAATAATTTGGAAGGGATACTGCACTCAAATGTTCTACACCAGGGGATCAGCAAAATTTTCCCTCAAGGGACAAACAGTAAATATTTTCAGTTTGGGGATCCATATGGTCTGTCACACATATCTGCCATTGGAGTGTGGAAGCAGCTGTAGACTATATGTCAAAAAAATAAGCATGTTGGTATTGACATATAACTTCATTTATCAACACTGAAAGTTAAATTTCATATAATTTTCTCTCATCTTAAAATATTATACTTTTGACTTTTTTCAACCATTTGAGAAAATCTAAAAACCGTTCTTAGCTCACAGGCTGCCCCCAAACAACAGGTAGGCTAGATTTGGCCCCTAGGTTTGCCAATTTCTTCTTTAGAGGTATGTTAAAAAATAGAGGAATTTAGAATTGCTACATTGAAAGGCAGGCACATTTTGTTTTTGATGTCCATGTAACTTTATATAATGTAATCTAGATGAGGTATAATTTTGGACATTTTTATAGATGTATACTAGATCATTAGTACATTCTGGAAATAATCACCAACCCGCCTCCTGATTTCTGACCTACAGTGTACAATCTCCTCGTTGCCCAGATGTCTTTCTGGTCAGCACAGGTTCTACTATCTGGGGTCTAGGAACAAGCCTTTTTCTCTCCTTCTCAGGTTGCTGAAATAATTCCTGTTTGCCAAAGACGGCTTGTGGGGTTTGGGTAGTCGCTCTAGGGCTGCAGTAACGAAGCACAACTAACCAGGTGGCTTAACCAACAGATCAGTAGCATCTCCAGTTCTGGAGGGTAGAAATCGGAGATCAAAGTGTCAGCAGGGTTGGTTCTTTCCGACGGCTGTGAGGGAAGAATCTGTTCCATGCCTCTCCTCTGGCTTCTGGTAGGTTGACGGCCATCGTTGGAATTCCTTGATTATAGAAACAACACCCTGATCTCTGCCTTTATGTATTTCCACATGGCATCCTCTCTGTGCATGTCTGTCATAAACTTCCCCTTTTCACAAAGACACCAGTCATAGTGGATTAGGGCCCACCCTAATGGTTTTGTCTGAACTTGGTTGCCTCTGTCAAGTTCTGTCTTCAAATAAGGTCACATTCTGAGGTCCTGGGGGTTAGGTCTTTGACATCTGAATTTCAGGAGACCCAATCCCACCCATAACAGAGCTCTTAGTAGAAGTTCAAAATAACTGATGGATAACTTGAATTTGTTATTTCTAAATAAATGATAAATATCAGGAGAGTTTAGCAAAGAAGCTAAAATTTTGCTGCAAGTGTATACGGAGAGCCTGGGAAAGAAGAAAAAATGAAGCAGAATTGCAAACAGCAGGTCAAAGCTGGTAAACGAAACCCATGCAGTCACCAGGAGAAGGGTAGCTCAACAACTGGGCATCTAAGGAAGGCAGTGACAGGCCCATATGTGGGTTAACGTGGAAGCTAGGCTGCTGTCACAAAGATGACCAATAGCTCAGAGGCTTAAAGAATAAAGGAGTGTATTTCTTTCTCATGCAACAAACAGTCCCAGTGTCAAAGGCCCAGGTGAGTGGAGAAGGTCTGCCCTTCATTATGATTCAGGACCTAGGCTTTTTCTAAGTTGTTTTCATCATTTTCTTGGTAAAAGCTGGGTTGTTTTCCATGTCTGCATTTCAGCTGGTAGGAAGGAATAAAAGAATCTGGAGCAGGCATGCTGAATGAATGAAGTCCCAGACCCAGAGTAGGGACATAACACTTCTCACCTTGCACTAGTGAGAACTATTTCCACTATGATGCAGCTGCAAGGAGGGACTGGAAAGTGTGGTCTAGTTGTGCACAGTGGGACCATCTGGGGAAGAACAGACCGGATCTGGGTGGGCAACCAGCAGTCTCCATCATATTCCTTAAAGAACTTCAAAGAATAGAAATAAAAACATCTTCCCACTAGGGATAAATTCAGTGCCAACCATCCAAGAGTATATAGTGCTATTGGGGAGAAAAGACTCAATCTACATTTCTTTCAATAGGCTATAATAATATGCCAGTCTCTGTGGAAAAGAGTATAAATGTAATCAAAAAGTAGAGAAGAAAAATTTCCCATTGGGCCAAAACAATCAGAGGCCTATAATTATTACTATTGTCGCTAATAACCGTCATCTTCCTGTTGGTTTTCTCACTGCACACAGAGACAACCGGCGGCGGCAGCAACTGCCTCACACAGAACACGTGTATCACCTTGTTTACATCCTAATTACATAAAATGATAATAGATCCCGTAATTACCTGCCAATTAGCTTGATAACCGTTTAATTCAACACCCAGAGAAGCTGTGGTTATAGCATTTTAGCGTTTGTTTCCCGTGCTGTCTTTTCTCCACATGGATTCCAGCTTAAACTTTCCTCCAACTTCATTCTTTGACATCCTGTTCCAGGAGAAATAAAATTTGTTCTCAAAGCACAGACTGGTCGAAAAGAACATAATGTCTTATCAGTTAAAAGGAAATACTAAAACAGTAGTCAAAATTTTATGTAATAAAAAGCTGTCAAAAGTAACACTTTTATTGGGAACAAAATAACAGAGACACAAAACGGATTGTCTAAAACGGATATAAGAATGTAGATATTTAAAATCTCTGAAAATGGAAAGGAATTCCTACTTCCAGCTAAGATTGAGTAAGAGGGAACCAACACTATCTCACTTGAAACAGCCAGAGGCAAAGAGAAAGAGAGAGAAAGAGAGGGAGGGAGAAACCTCCAGAAAAAAATATATAAAACCATGGTTTTTCAAGACACTGGACATCAGGCAATAAGGGATAGTGATCTTTGAGAGACTCAAAACAAATGAAGTAGGAAAAAAATGGATGAACTATACTTCATCTAAATAGAAAATTTTGCACTTCAAAAGACACCATTGGGGGAAAAAAGACAAGCTACACACTTCAGAGAGGTTAAAAAATATCAGAACTTAACATTCTAATGATAATTCCAGATGGTTTTTACTTTGTGTTGCTCTTCTAAACAGAAATGGGTTTGTGACTTGGGTCTATAAATTTTTGCATTATTTTGCTTCAAAATAATCTTGAGTAAGTTTTCCTTTACTTTATAAGCTCTCATCTAATATTTCAGTATCTAAAACGAATTAAAAAACAAAACTCGCATTTTTATACATGTAAAAATGTGTAAATTCTTTAGCTTTTACATATATGACATTCACAGATTCTGAGGGACTTTTAAAGATTAATTTCTGTTCCTGACATGGTAGAGCTCCTGATCCCAACTTCTTTGCATGAATCAAATTACTCTGGTAGACAAGCCAAATCATTTCCAAGGGAGTTAAGAAGTATGGACAAATACTATATACTTATCAATAAAATCCTGGTTTCTTTTTTTCATCATTTTATGATCACTAGGTCATTGCTCCTACCATCAGAGCAATTTACTGTAGAAAAGATACAGAATTCAAGGGGCACAAGTTTAGCAGAGAGAGAGAGCACATGCATACAAGAGCCCTTCAAGACAAGGGAAATACTCCAAGAAGAAATTATGGAGTCATATTAGTTGCCAAGTCTGAAACATAATTCATGCAACACAAATCTATTTTGCTACAGTTTCGACCTAAACCACAACTTATGCAAACTGTTTGTGTCATGGTTCGAGACTGTTAGGATCTGGACTATCAGAGTTTCAGCAGGAAATGAAATTCAAATGATTTCCACTGAAAAAGTCTGGTGAAGGCACTGTTAAAGGGGTGTTGGCCCAGCCAAGGGGTAAAGCAGGATGCTGAGGCTCCCAGGGACCAGCAAGGTAGGCAGATTTATTGCTTCTAAGGCAATTACGGGAGGGAGCCAGGGAGAGCTGGAGCCTCAGGGAACAGTCTGGCAAGAGCTGTGTAACCCAGAATAGGGTTCCTCCCCATTTCTTTTTAGTTATTATTCCCACTGCCAAGAAAAATTACATCTAACTTCAATTCTACCTGATGAGATCAATTAACCACTAAGGAATAGCTTTTATCAGGTAGGGCTGAGTGGTTGTTGTTGTGTTTCTTTTTACTCTCCACTCCCCACCACCCACCGAGAACCCATTTTCTCCCTCTTGGGGGCAATATTGCTCCCACAGAGAATGCTCATTCTAGAGAGAGGCAGCTGTCACCAGAGGTGGCTCTGAAACCAGCCTTCCGAAGAAACACTGTGACTTTTGTCCTCCTGCCCACAGCAAGCAGAGGGCTCTGCCTCCCGTCCAAGGGGTCAGCCTGGGATGCAGGGTGAGGCAGCAGAGGACAGAGCCCCAAGATCTTGAGAACAAAGAAAGGAACCACCAGAGTTTTTTCCAAATTTCTTATAACTTAAATGGGGCAAAAAATCTTTGGGGGAGGCCTTGTATGTCTTAGTGAAGAACATAAATTTTTTGGCCAGAAGACTTTCAGTTTCAACTTTGTCTCTCTTTCCTTGCAGAAGCTTAAGGACCATCTTTAAACTGTCTGAGCTTCAGAGGATAAAATGGGGTTATGAATATCTGTTTCTGGCAGTTGCTTTGAGGAGAAACTAAAATAACATAAGTGGAGCACTTAATGTGACTGGCTGGACAAATCATCACTAACTGTGGATTCGACAGTGTTGGTCATCTGCCCTTTTTTTCCTCTCATTCATATGTGCCAAGCATTCATGCAGCAGTGCACTATACCCAGTGCTGGGCATACAGGGTAAACGAGACAGAGACTCTGCCCCACCAAGCCTGCAGTCTAGTGGAGGGTCAGAGGTAGCAATCAGAATGGCAAAACAGGTCAGGCTGTTTGAAGGAAATTGGTTCGCAAAAGATACAATGGATGAAAGCTGGTAGCATATCACTTCACAGAGTTCTGTGTGACATCTGAATAAATTAGTCTCGGGTTGAAAAAAAATCATCCACAAAATCCTTCAGCCAATTGCTTTGCCCATATCTGCATTCCAGAAGGAGATCATTAAGTGATACCATTTCTACAAGGATGCTGATTCAGCAAACTTCATTCTAGTAATTTTTCTAAGCCTTGTATCCCCATCTGTAAGGGTGAGAGCGTGATCATACTGACCCTAGAGGGTGTTTGTTGGTTGAATGAAAAAAATGCCTATAAAGTACATAGTACTGGATCTGGCTCAGAGAAAGTGCTTAATAAAATCTAGCTGGTCAGATGTATTTCAGACGTACTGAAATCTTTATGACCTTGTTCACGTGCTTAAGCGTGCCTTAGTTTTTCATGTTGAACATAGTAATGATTTTAAATGTCCTTTCCATCACAAAGTAAAATTTTCATAACTAATGAGAGAATATATCAAATTTATCAAGAAAATGTTTCAGCATAAATTTAGGGATAGTTATAATTATACTTTCATGTTATAATTTTGTTATAGCTCAGTTGAATATGTCCTTAGTTTTTTGTTAACTCATCGATGGAGTGTCTCTTGATCACCTACATCATAGTAGTCTTCTGTCGGCACAAAAGTTTATTTAAGAGATAATGTTTACAGTTGTTTTTAAGCAACTGATGCAACCTTCACAGTTAACTGCATGTAAGATGCTGAACATATGTGAATGGAAACAAGATAGAAAAAAATTTAAATACTAAGAATCTTTCAAGTTTCAAAAGAGGTTTTCAGCCTTTTTAAAGCCACCTACATAAAATAAAGCAAAATTGGAAAAAGGAGCAACGGCACACAAAAAATAAAAATTTTCCAAGAAACTGCTACCTATCTTGGAAAACCAAACTGTTTTACAACACGGTTCTGGGAGAGCGTTCCAGCTACACAGTAGTTCGTTCCACTTTATGGATGAATAAGACTCCTTTGCAAAGCCTTTTGGGAGTCCCATCACTCTAATGAGAAAAAAGAACACTCCAGTTAAAAAACAAAGGGCACAGATTAAGGCTTTTAAAAGTGCTGATTAAATAAGAAAGGAACTTCAAATAGAAACAAAGTGCTGATTAACTGAAAACTGGCTAGTTTTCAAGGCATAAATTAAAGTCTTTATCAAGTATTTTTTTTCCCCTGGTTGCCGGGCCCTGTCAGTTCTAGACTAACTGCCCAGACATTTTACCTGTGAGGGCTGCCCATGGGGCAGTTTATTTTTCCTTCTCGCACCTGTGTTTAATGAGTAGCAGCTCTTCAAGCCTGGCTGTTTTCAAGGGAAGATGGGAAGGATTTCACACCAAAAAAAAAAAAAAAAAAAAAAAAAAAAAAAAATCAAGACAAGAAACCAAACTACCATAATTTCTCTCCATTCAACCTACCCATAGAAGACCACGAAATAGTAAAAGACACTGCAGGCTCTTATGGTAGAAAGTTCCACAGGTCACTTAATCAATGGCCTCACCTCTAACTGGACCGAAAATGATTAAGAACAGATAAAAGCCAAAGGTTTTCTGGTAAAACAGCCCATCTTCATTTAAATGTAACCTTTGGGGTCAAGAAGTTACTTCTTATCAGGGATAAGATTTTTTTCCAGCTGGCAAGGGATTTGCCTACAACGGGTATTGTCTGTCATGTGTGTATTACTCTTAGAGAAAAGCCATTTTCCACTTAGGAAAAAAACTGCCTTTTAGTACTTATCCCTTAAGTTGTTTTAATTTCAGTCCTCTCTAAATGACTGGATCTGATAAATTCATTTTCTGCTTAACCATAATCTTCAACTCAGATGAAGTCAAGTCACTTTGGATTTCCATAATTGTTCATGCTCCTTATTAACCTTCTCCAACAAGAGGACGTTCAAATAACAACCCCCCACACACAAATGTATGTGCTCCTTTTTGTTACTGAAAATTTAAATTGACCTAAGTTCTGAGAAAATCCTATCTCCATGGCAAGTCCAAGAAGAAACAAGGCACAATCCTAAATGAAGATTTGTTCCTTCTCTCCCACATCCGTGCCATCACACAAATACCAGGTTTCCTAAGGGGTGACTGATGTAGAAGAAAAAAAAATCCACTACTATATTAAAGGCAAGCTCCCTCTTAGAAAAATGAAGACAGGAGGTCACTTTGTGTGTGCTGCAGCCACTTGGGTGCATTTGCCTGAAACAAAATCAGAAGATGGTACAAGTTAAAAAAGAATAAAGAAATACTGCACTTTAATCAATTAAAAAAAAAAAACCTTATTCCATACCATAAAATTCACTCATTTTAAGTGTACAACTCGATGATTTTTAGTAACTTTACCAAGCTGTGCAGCCACCACCACAATCCCATTTTAACATTTATTTCTAAGACCCCAGACAGATTCCTTGTGCCCATTTACAGTTAATTCTTGTTCCAGCTCCAGCCCCAGGCACCTAGCAATCTATTTTCTGTCCCTTTTGTCACAATACCCCCTGCAAATCAAGATGAGGAAAAGAAATCCAAGAATCTAGCCTATAAATAAAAAACTACTGTTTGCTGAAGAACCCACCCTGTCAAAATCATCTTCAGAATTCTTAAGGGAGTGCAAGGGAATCTTGGACCCGCGGCATGCCTAGTTTGAATAGGGTCAGTGTGGAGAGATTTAATTATCTCTCCAGTTAGAGATAACAGACTTACACAATTACAAGGGATTTTGATAATGAAAGAATACTGTAGCAAGCCTTGTTATTTTAACTAAGAAAAGGTCTCCACTACCAAGGTTTAAAAAGAAAAATTAAAAGTGTAAATTCGTAAGCATTTCTCTAAAATTCAATCAAAATATTATTACATTTTTGCTTATGAGACACTAGAAATATGTCATATCCTTAAACAAATTATATTTCAATGGATTAAAACATGTTTCTTCTGAAATGTAAGCTGCTTGGGCTTTTTCCCTCCAAGCTGTCATGTGTATATTATTCTAATGTATTTTGAGTACAGTAAATATATCCAACTATCATGGTTTTGGTTGACAAAATACTTTTCTAACCACTTATTTCCTTCCCCTAGAATCTATGTATTTTAAGAAAGTATTAGCTTCAGGTTTATCTTGCTTACATCCTGATTTCCAGGTATCCTTCCCTCTGGAAGGAACACCCAGCTTCCCAGAAATTTACTAAGAATTTTACAAGGGGCCCTTTTATATTTGAAAGAGAAAACTGCTTTGTCAAGTTGATGATGAGAAATTCAAAAAAACTCTGACCCAGACAGGACTCTAAATTTGGGGAAGTCCGTGGCACTCTTTCAACTTGAAAAGTTGGTCACAAAGATTCCTCAAGAAGTTATTTTACACTCTTTGTAAGAAACTGATATTTGCTGTGTTTTCCCCCCTTTAATTCCCTGTGTTAATAAAAACAAATGTTAGTTTTGTGTCTTTGATGTGCTGGACATTTTATAGACCAGGGTTCGAATTACCCCATGGCAGTTATTGAAGGTGGAACTTTTGAAGAAAACAAGTACTTGCAGAAAGAAACATATCTGGCTGGCAACTTTCATAGGTTCTCAAAGCAAACGGGAGGTCTGCACTTACTAACCTAACTAAGAGGCGAAGCTTTGAGTTTGGGCCCCTCAGGAGTAACTGAAGAAAGCTGAGGACTCCTTTGGAAGATCTTTAAAAAGCAAGTGTGACCTGTGTTTGTCTGAAAAAAGGGCTGATGTGATGAGTTGCTAAATGCTAGCGACTTCTCAGATTCCCTTTCTACTCTCTGCCTTTACAGGGAAAGACCAGGAAGTTTCAAATGGGAACTTTCTACATTCTTGGAGTAAGTAACACTTGAAAAAAAAAAAATTGGCAGCGGCGTTGGGGGAGGGGAATTCTGTGATGAAACCGATGTCTACCAAACAAAAATTCCAAATAAAAAGCGAGGAAGGGACTGCAGGAAGGCGAGACTGGGAATGGTCTTGTCTCAGCTTTAAGTGACTCAGAGGTCTCTGTGTAAGGGGCGCGGTGAACATGGTCAAGGACACCACGATCTTTCTCTTTCCATGATCGGCCCAACTTTCCAGTTTTCAGTGGTAACAGGCATCCTATCCGCAGGAAAAGAAGACTTTCTTGCATACTTGAAAAAAAAAAAAGTAAACTGCTGCTCTGTCTTTTCAAAAAAACCTTCTCTGAATTTCCCCCAGATCCGCCAAGCGCCCCGCAGAGCTCCTGGTACTTAGTAGAAGCTCATTAAAGGATTTCTTTTCCCTTTCGCCCCGCGGCTAGCACGTCTCAGAACCGGGCAGGTACAG
This sequence comes from Camelus bactrianus, assembly GCF_048773025.1. Taxonomy (NCBI): domain Eukaryota; kingdom Metazoa; phylum Chordata; class Mammalia; order Artiodactyla; family Camelidae; genus Camelus; species Camelus bactrianus. The sequence continues at coordinate 67,643,009 of NC_133543.1, forward strand.
AGTTTAGAAGGGGAGAAGTTTTGAACAGGAAGCTGTAAAGGCAAAGAAAGTGAGTCCCCAGTCAGTACACAGTAGAGCTAAGAAAGGGAACAGGAGGCGCGCCAGCCCCGCCCTGGGACGGCAAGGTCTACATTCCTACAGCAGCAAGGTGGTGGCTACTTTACGGCTTTTCCTCCCCTTGAAATACACTCTAGTGAGCAGAGATTTTTTTTTTTTCCAGAGGTGATGCAATGTCCTCAACCTCCCCCTACTACAGTAAACTAGAAAGGGGAAGCGGTGGGGGGGAGGTGGGGGAAGGAGGGACTAGGGACCCCTTCGCTTCACACGACTCCAGCCCCTCCCTTTCCTCCCAGTCTATCCCTTTCCAGCCGCTTCCCATCCCTCCCCCTCTGCCCCCAAAAAAGTTTGACGACCGCAAAGGAAACCGAAAAAAAGTTCTCTTGCCCCAATCCTGGCGGGCGATCAGCATCTCTTTTGTTCGCGGCGAACCCACAGTCCCCCTGACGTCACCCGGAGCCCCGGCCAATCCGCGCGCGGTCGGCGGCGGCGGCGGCGAGAGGAGGGTGGGGGGAGTCCGGACGGTCCCTCCTCCCCGGCACCCGGGGCCTTGCGGGGGGCGGGAGGGGACCGTCCCATATAAACCCCGGCTCTCGGAGCTCGGCCGCCCGCGCCGACTGCGCTTTGCAAGAGGGAGTCCTAGGCGCGAGCGGGGGAGAGGGGACCTGCAGCCACAACGTCTTTGGTCCTCTCCTTCCCCTCTGTCCCTCTACCTTTTCCCTTCCCCATCCTCCAGTCCTTACTATCTTGGCGGTGTCAACCCGCTGGAGGCACTGGAAGGGACTCCCCCCGCAGGTTACGAAGGGAACCAAACTTGGTGGCAAGTTGCCTCCTGGTGAGAGCGTCTCTCCCCGCAACGTCTCAAGATGCTCGGGGGTCCGGGGCCCGGGCTGCTGCTTCTGGCCATTCTGTCCTTGGGGAACACGGTGCCCTCCGCCGGAGCCTCGAAGAGCAGGAGGCAGGCTCAGCAGATCATTCAGCCCCAGTCCCCGTTGACTGTCGGCCAAAGCAAGCGTGAGTACAGACCGCGGGCTGGAACAGGCTGTTGCGGGATGGGACCGTAAAGCCAACTAAAGTTGTGGCTGAAGTTTTGTGTGCGCGCGCGCGCGCGTGGAGTGTGTGCACGCCTTAATGAGAAAAAATCGGCTGTGGACACAAAAGACTCTTGGTTTGAGCAGGCTGGTTCTGAGGGCCTAGGATGAGATAATGCCTTGGAGGACAGGGGCTCTGCGAACCCCCGCAGTACTCTTACCAACTCTTCGTTCAGGTCTTCAGGTTGTCCTCCTATGAATTCATCAAAACTTGCCTTTAAAGAGATAATGATGTACGCCTTTAAATTTTCCATTTGGGATTAGTGTGGTCCTTACTCTTGTTTTCTTTGTTATTAAATAATTGGTTAAGTATTTTCAAAATGGGGGTGCAGAGAGGGTAGCTAAGTAACTATGCTGTTCCTGCTTTGAATGAGATGTAATTGGTTCAGATTTCTCTGGGGGCCCTCAGGATGCTTCTCCAAGAACAGAGATCAGAATTCCTCATCCAGGTTTTCCAAAGACACACCCTGCCTTTTCCTTGGCTAAAGGAAACTGCTTAATGTGCCCTTCTTGACTTATTACCCCAAAAGGGCACTGAAATTCCTTGCATGTTTTAAAATGTAATTCCCAGTTATCTGCTTTTCAAAATATTTCCACTTCTTTGATGCAAGACCCCCGGCCAGATGGAAATGACATCATTGTATAACATTTAACGAAGTAAAAAGGGGGGGGAAAGGAATACTTAAATATCTACGTGTGCAAGTTGTGGTTAACTCTTTAGATAGCTAGTTGCTTTTAACTCTCCTGGTGCTCTGATGATTAACTTTTTGCTACATTTGTTACTTAGGTTCATCAATTTCACTGTACAGGAAAATTCCATAATCTGGAAAAAGGAAGGATACAAATTTAATAACTTTCCCCTTCAATTACTTACAGCTGGTTGTTACGACAATGGGAAACACTATCAGATAAACCAACAATGGGAGCGCACCTACCTGGGCAGTGCCTTGGTTTGTACCTGTTATGGAGGGAGCCGGGGCTTCAACTGCGAGAGCAAGCCTGAACGTAAGTTGGGGGGAGCCTGTCTGCTACCTGGTATCTTCTAATAGATGGAGAAGTAGTGCCTGTTAACTAAACCTAGCATTAGTAGTGAAATTACATACACATTTTCCCAGTTGAATTATCTATCTTTTCCTCTTTTAAAATGTTTAATAACTGCTTAGATTTGCTTTCCATATGTTCTTTTAACCTATAAAACAAAAGAACAAATATATCCCAAAGTAGTTCCTAGAGTCTTCTTTTTATATTACTTTCCCAAAGCTTTTGATGAAAAAAATGAAAGATGTTGTGTGTTCTTTCTTCCTCTGGAAAAAAGAATTGCTTATAAAATTTTAATTTATTAGAAAGTAATTTCAAATCTTAAACTATAAAATTATGGGGCAAAAAACACTTTGGGCGCTATAATGTGAAGTGATTTGTTGGCTGCGGTTCAACATAAAACCACTAACCACTTCAAAGTTCTCATTCCTTTATGATTCTTGATATGTTTCTTGTAAATTATGGCAACTCCTACTGAGAAGCACTGTTGAGGCTAAAATGGAAATAGTAGGACTAACAAGTGACAGAGCCTGATGGGAGGTGGGGCTCTTCAAACTGTTTGCTTTTTATGTGGACCTTGGTTTGACTTTCTGAACCAGAGAGAAGAGGAAGCCCTTCCTTCACAATCCAGCCAGTCCTAAGGTCTTACTTTATATATGACTTTTCCCTAAGGGTCTGAGAATCCTTTCCAATGGAAATTATATTTCCAGAAAATCAGAGAACTTGTCAAATGTTGAAAACTGAGGCTTTATAACAGCCTAGGGTAAAATCTACATCTCCCACTTCAATTTTTTTAAAACTTTCCGTTTGTCCTTTGCTGCTTGTAGGATGGAAAAGTGAGTTTTCCTTTGGATGGGGTCAGTGGAATCGAAAAGCTTTTACATATGTGGGGCTCACGCAGACTTTCCTTCTCCCCTCAGCTGAAGAGACTTGCTTTGACAAGTACACTGGGAACACCTACCGGGTTGGCGACACCTATGAGCGCCCTAAAGACTCCATGATCTGGGACTGTACCTGCATCGGGGCTGGGCGAGGGAGAATAAGCTGCACCATTGCGAGTAAGGACAGCGTTCCGTCAAATGACTGGAAAATCTCCCCATATGAAGTTTTCCATTCCCATCACTGTCACTTTCTGTTATCTATGACTGGATATTCCTAACTTGGGGATTTGTCCCAGGTGACCAGGTACTCTTATGTGGACACCCAACTGGTTCCTGTGCTTCTGGAAGGTGGTTCTGAGCACAGGTGGTGTCAGTGTTGAGTCTGTGTGGATTTGTGTGTGTGTGTGTGTGTGTGTGTGTACATAGCGTTACCAAGTGGATCTCTTGGGTTCCATTCCAAGCAAGGCATGCTTGGAGGAGTTGCCCATTTTGCATGATCTGGGCATCTTCAATCCAGACTGATCCTGGGGTGATCTGCAGTGATTGGGAAGGTGGCCACGGAGAGCGAGTTAGCCACTGTGTGGTCTGCTCTGCTTGTTTGCAATGCACAGATGTCTTGGATCTCACAGCAACAGTCTGGTTTCTTTGTGACCAGTTGTTTATACCCAGGAAGCAGATCTCTCTCTTGCCAGGGATAATATGGGATGATTAGCCTAAGAGTGTTTCCAAGGTACTTTGGGATCTGGATTGACTCAGCAACTCTAGTTCAGCTAAGGCAAACTTTCCAATCTGAGTCATTGGGTTACCAATAGATTATATTAACATAGCATTTAGTTTTTTTCATATATCATTTAAGTCATTTTAAGGTCTGTCCAAAAGACAAATCAGTCTCTTGGGAATAAGCCCAATCAGCTTTGCCCTTATTTAATGTTAGAGTTTATTCAACTTTATTGGCAAATCTTAAGAGTCAGTGGTCCACAGCATTTACCATCCAGTGGACAGTTTAGCCCTTGCCTGGGCCACTGTGTTTAACAGCCTAGAGAAGTGCCCAGATTTCCACACTTAGATGTATACATCTCTTTGCTCCCATCAAAATGACATTTCTATCCTAGAGTAAAATACAGTCTCCACATTCCTGAAAGCTGGAAAACTAGGCCCGATGTCTCTTTAATTGACTTAGTCTCAGGCCCAACCTGCTATGTATGCATGGAGGTCTTGCCTGCCAGCCTTTCTTTTCTGCTTTAGAACCCAATTTCCTGTGATCTCTCTGGGGAACCAGGATTTATGACTCCTTTCCTTGCCATTCAATTTTCTCTGTGCTTTCCCATTGTGCTTAAACAAGACATTTAATTGAATGACCCAAAGTGACCAGACCAGTTAATTTTTCCTCTGTCTGTGATGGGAAAGCTGCTCCCTGTGTCCTTACTTTGGCCAGCTCAAGTGCCTATCCTGGTTGGAACATGAGACGTTTTCTTTTTTAAGAAATATTCTCGGTCCCACTCTCTCTAACATTAACTTTTGATCTTGAACAGACCGCTGCCACGAAGGGGGTCAGTCCTACAAGATCGGTGACACATGGAGGAGACCGCACGAGACTGGTGGTTACATGTTGGAGTGTGTGTGTCTTGGGAACGGGAAAGGAGAATGGACCTGCAAGCCCATAGGTGTGTGATGCACAGTCAAAATGTCGGGTTGAGCCCAAATCAATGCAGACAAGAGATCTGAATTCCAATAAAAAAAGACAACAAACTGAAATTTTAATTTCAATGATGTAATGTTATATAATCCATTGTTGTCTTAAAGGAATCAGATCAAAAATACCAACCATGTGTAGAAGTCTTACTTTTGTTTCAAAACACAAGATAAGTTTGAAAGATTTAGGAAGAAATTCCTTTTCTCTCTTAAGATCTGATCTCAGATTTCCCCATGGTCAAGATGTAAGTTATTTAAAAGAAAGAAAATGACATTTTTGCCATATTTCCTCATTGGAACACACTGGCCTGAAACATGATATGGTGTGTGCTCTGTCATCTTTTTGTCGAAATAAAAATTGTTGGGTTTCTTTCTGTCTCAATCCTCGGTTGAACTCCATAGATACAAATCTAAAAGTTTCTGGCTATAAATTTTACTCTGATTGTTGTTCTCTAATTCAGAGGCTTTCATTTTTCTTCGTGTTGTCTCTGTTTTCGCAGAAATCCAGATTTTGAATAGCTTTCTTGTCATTGTATTTAGGCATTCATTATTGGTCATTCAGAATTAAGATCGGAATTTTGCATATTTAGTCTCCTACAGACTGGATACATACATAGATCCTTTTCACTCAAAGTGCTGGCATGAAGAAAGGTACTAGCTGAAAATACATAGTCCATGTGCTTGTTAGGAGAACAGAATTTCTGCCTGCCAACTTGGCTATGACTTTCTTTCGTTTTGGTTACTTACTATGTGCTTAGTTACAGGGCGTGCCTTTCATTTTGAACAGAGTACCACTTAACAAAATGTGGTTGGATTTTTGCTTATACAATACACTCGAAATTACAGGGAAATGGCACAATTCAAAATAACCCCTCCCCCCCTTTTTTCTGCTTCTCTTTCAAATTTCCCTACAGCTGAGAAATGTTTTGATCACGCTGCTGGGACTTCCTACGTTGTCGGGGAGACTTGGGAAAAGCCCTATCAAGGCTGGATGATGGTGGATTGCACTTGTCTGGGAGAAGGCAGTGGACGCATCACCTGTACCTCTAGAAGTATGTTTTAGATCTTTATGTTAAAGATGAGGCCAGGTCTTGTTTTCTGGATTCCTAGAGACAATCGTCACTTAGAACACATCCATCCCACCAATGTGGTAACGTTTGGGTGTCAAGAAAAATTCCAACTTATCCTGCTTCTTCAAAAAAGACTAAATTAAAAAACAAAAACAAACACAACAACAACAAAAAACCTAGTTCCCTAAGGTCTTAGGTTATCAGCTACTGAGAAAGAACTTTAATACACATTTAAATGCCAAATGTGTTGTGGACCTGAAGATTAGTTGCAAATGTTTCATCCAAGTTATCACTGAAATATTTTCTTAAGTGTTAAGAGTGAAGAAATTGTTAAAATAACACGTAAATGCATCTTTGGGCATGTAGGTAGTGTTGACATAGGAAGGACCAAAGCTCTAAAGTTTTTGGGTTTCTGCTATGTTTGAAATTTAAATAAGACACATTCATTAGCAAAATTGATGAAAATGAAAAGCACTTAGCCCATAGGTTAAAATTATGTGTCTGTTTCGGGCTAAGGACAGTGTCTCTTTAGGCTTATTAATGCTGTAAAGAAGCTGCCCGCTGGCATCTCTGCTGCTCCTTCTAAGATTGCCCTGGGGCCTGACTTCTTGCCTTAGGAATTAAAGGTTCCTTTTCTGAAATTTCAAACTAACAGCGACTATGGAGTTTGTGGAAGCAGAACAGTCATTAACGGTGTTACAAATAAATTTAAAATCACATCGCAGTATTTTGAACACATTACATTTATCCAGCTGAAGATATTTAATCATCTTAAAATGCTCATCACCCAAATTTGAATTCTTTGCTAACAAAAAAATAAGTATGTCCTGGAAAGTGGTAACATTTCTGACCAAATCTTTCCCAGAACCCTGCCAGTTCATTAGATCTTTGGCATTTAAAATTGTTATGGTCTTCAGACTTCCAAGACCTTGGTGGCAATGCTTTAGCTTAAGACAAACTAGATGTTTGACTCAGACTCTTTATCTATTATTTAAAACTCTCCTAATAGCAAGTTGAAAAAAGTTTCTCAAAGAAAAGTAATTTATTCCACGAAATTTTGTAAGTCCCTACTTTGTATAAGACGATATAGGGATGCAAAAAATGAGTTGGACAATAGCCCAGCCTTCAGAGAGCACTTAGTAAGTAGGTCAGGGTGATGAGAAAGGCTTATACATATTCATCTTCTACAAAGCACAGTATTAAGGGCGTCAAGACAAACACTGAAATAGTGCTATGGAGGTTCAGGGAAGGACAAGACTTTTTGTTGGGGGTTTGGGGAAGAGCTATCAGCAGCAATGGTATCTTCATTCAGCCTTCTGCTGTGGTGGGAGATCAGTGTGGGTGTGTATTTGTCTGAACTTAAATAATTATTATTTTCTCTAACCCAGTGCAGTGCTTTTCTGATTCACAAATACATCAAATCCTTTCTCCTCACACTGTAGCATGTGGGCAAAGCTGGATTATAATGGAAACAATCCACTTGCCAGATAATTGACCACAGATTAATGGTAATTTACCAATTATCATTTATACTGTGTTTATTATATGAAATATTAATTATAATGATAAGCTACCAATGATCATTTTACATGAATAATCGCACATTTCCATCAGAGGGTTAACACAGAGCAATTCCAAAGAGGCCATTTTGTTAGTGATGTTAAGTAAGTGGGGGGAGTGGAGATTTAGAGGGGTGAAGAGAATATTTCAGTCAAAGAAGTTGGTTCTCCCCTGAATTTTTTTCACATGACAAATGAAGAAAGAGATGCTGCTATCTCTGAATTGCTTCTCTGGGGCAGTTGAGGGAGACCCTTTGAGACCTACTTGCCTGCCTACTGTTTCTAGTTTTCTAACAAAAGTCCCCTGCAGACGGGAAGGTTGTCTACAATAATCACTAAGAGAAAGCCCAGAGAGCCTGAGAAGGAGAGAGAGGGCAGATTAGCGAGCCAGAAGACGAATTTGGTCAAAGGAATAATGTGAAAACAATGTGGAAAAAATGTAATGGATGAAAGATGATGAGGAAAAACTTTGGCAAACAGAGAAGTGGAAAGAGACTAAGTCCTACAGCTCAGTTCACACTGTTTCAGACACAATCCCCTATTTCAGAAGTTTAAAACCTGTGGCACCAGGGCTGAATATGGACGAATCACTCAAAAACAGCTTACCAAGCCTGAAATAACCATATTCTTATTTTAGGTTTGTAGGGAGCACTTGCCATGTTTGGCCTGATTTACATACTGAAATGCTTCCTTTCTGACACAGACAGGTGCAACGATCAGGACACTAGGGCATCCTATAGAATTGGAGATACCTGGAGCAAGAAGGACAATCGGGGGAACCTGCTCCAGTGCATCTGCACAGGCAACGGCCGCGGGGAGTGGAAGTGTGAGAGGCACACATCTCTGCAGACCACATCCGCTGGTGAGGCACAGAGCGAGCACGGACAGGACCCAGGGCGCGGTTCAGGGAGTATTTCCGCAAATCCATCTTTCCCTTGACACGCCACTTAAGGATGTTTGGCAGTGTTTCAGCTAATAAGCTTTGTTCAGACTCTTAGTTGTTAAAACTTTGTTTATTGTCTTTTTAAATGTAAATAAAAATAAAATGAAAATGGATCTTGGGAAAAAACAGTTTTAGCCCCAAGAGCTTAAACTAATGTTTAAGAGGATGCTAATAACATAAAATCTACACTATTTATGTATAAAGATATAGATAGATAAATACAGAGAGATCTATATATACACATATAGATGCACACATATGCATACACGTGCATATTGAATATCTATAGTGCATTTTAATGGAAATGAGAGACTTTTGATTAGTTTACGTGATTACTTGATTGTTATGCTAGGAAAAGGGAAAAAAGTACTTTTTTTTTTGAAATGGAATCTAGCTCCTTGTCCTGACATTCAGCTCTGTTTGTAGAGGAAGTAATCCTTTATGTGTGCTTTCCATGCTCCAGCAAAGTTTTTTGCATTCCATAAAGTAATGCACAATCGTTTTCTTCATGTATTGGCATTCACAGTTGCAGAAATTCAGAGGGGACCTAGAGATGGGAATGAATGATATACTAAGCTTTTTTTTTTTTTTAAAGCTTTAATTGTTTCTAGAATAAGAACAAAATCCTTGCATTGTTGCTTGTCTTGTAAGAATCTAAGGAAAGAAATATGGCAGTCCAGGGTGTGTACTTCTGTTGTTATTCTTGCTATGTTTTGATGAAGTTTTCACTGCACAATGAGCCAGCATTGTTCCTGAGTCTTTTATCAATCAGTCATTTAGTTAAAAATATTAATTACTTTGAATTTTTCTCCTTTGCTGAGTTTTCATTTTTCAGTGAGCAGGTGAACAAGATGAGATTTGATAATATCTTTAAGGTATTTGATTATTTTCAGTAAAATTGCTGCTAACCAAAAAAGAAACAATTACAAATCTCAATTTGCTGAAGTGTAGTTGGGGTTAAATGGGCGTAAGCATTCAGTAGTTGTTATCTATTTTTATTAGTATTACTAATATTATACTGAAATAACTTAATTTTTCAAAAAAGTTTGAGAAGCACTGGGTTAAACCAAATGGAACTTTCTTATACAGGATCTTAATGTTCCTTTGCATTGTGGCTCTCCCGGGTGAGGTGTATGAATACAGACGCCGTGTCCCCCCAGTATGTGTGACCTTGGGACCATTGTCTGTGAAGTATTTGGGTTCTCTTGGGTTCAGCAGCACTTAGGGAAATGCTGAATTCAGCTGATCGGTTACTCTAGCATCAGTTCCAACTCCACTCCTCCTTGGGCCCGGCCCTCAGGAGAACAGATTTCTAGAAGTTTAAAGAAAAGATCAACATATTCTGTCGTTTTACTCTGAAAGGAGAGCTGTTTCAAGAGGATTGACTGACTTTAGAAAAAAAACCATCACAGAATTTCCAAATAATCCTGGGGAGAAAGAAAATATGGAAGGAGGGGCAGCATCTAGAGAATCCAACCTGGCTGCCCAGGGCACCCTCTGGGATGCTCAGAGTCACACAGATGGCAAGAGGTCTGTAGCAGAGTGGCAGGGACCTCTCAAAACAATCTCAGGAAGAGAGAGGCCCAGATATATCGGGCTAATGGGAGCTGCTAAGAGAGGAAGGGTGAGATAGACCATTCCAGGTGAATGGAACAGCATGAGGAACAGCATAGGGTGCATGTTGGAATGATGAGCAGCTCACTGAGACCAGGCATAGAACAAGGAAGGAAGTGGTCAGAAGTGAGCTGGAAGGAAGTTAGGTGTGGAGGACCATGAAGGCATGGATTTCAGGCTCACTGGAGTGAGTAAGGAGTTATTGAAGTTATCTGTTCTGTTGAGTGGCAGAATAATGTCAGTGATTTAGAAATATAATCTTGGTAGATCCAGATAAACTGGAAGATGGAGATCATTTGGTAGATGCATGTGGATTATTTTCTGGGCTGCATGCAGTTACTAACTACTATATATAAAATTGATAAACAACAGGCTTCTACTCTATAGCTCAGGGAACTATAGTCAATATCTTGTAATAACCTATAATAAAAAATATGAAAATGAATATATATATAGGTATAACTGAAACATTATGCTCTACACCAGAAATTAACACAGCATTGTAAACTGACTGTACTTCAATTAAAAAAAAAAAAAAGCTAATGCAGAAAGGGAGAGTGGGCATTTCTTCCCAATTCCAGGTCACTCACAACATGGATTGCAGAGGGATCTGTATGGGACCTTAAGGATCCCGACTCCAGAAAGTAGTTTTCTCTTAACCAGCTCTGTGACTTCCCTTTCTCACGTCCTCAGGGTCTGGCTCCTTCACAGATGTCCGAACGGCCATTTACCAGCCCCAGCCTCACCCGCAGCCGGCTCCATATGGTCACTGTGTCACAGACAGCGGTGTGGTTTACTTGGTGGGGATGCAGTGGCTGAAGACACAAGGGAATAAGCAGATGCTTTGCACTTGCCTGGGCAACGGAGTCAGCTGCCAAGAGACAGGTCTGTGGCATCTTTTCAAAAAAGGGTACCGATAGCTTTTTATTATTTTGTTTTTTGAAAGGCAGCAATTCATTTGCCAAAAAAAAAAAGTAAAACAATAAAACAAACAAGAAAAGCTTAGAATTTTACCACAAAGTGATAGCAACCAAGGCTGGCATTTGGTCTATTTTCTTCCAATCTTTTTAATCTATGTATTTTCCTTCCAGTGGTGAGTGTTACACTGCTCTGTATTACCTTTATTTGTCTCAAATGTTGTTCCAAGAGGTTGCCTTCTGAATAGCTAATCATCCATATTTTATACTGCAAATCTCAAAAGGTCTGGAACTTTGTGATGTAAACTTCTTTCCGTAACCTAATGCATCTCTTCTGGGCTATAAAAGTGAAAGTAACTGTAGTAATAATAATTGGTACACTTGACTTTTCCCCTAGAATAGTCTCATGTGTTAATTGTCAGGGCACCAACAGAATCATATATATCCCTCCAGTATCTCTTGAGCAGCGTCCTTAACTAACCCATAGTAATATAGCTTTGCATATGGGGAAACTGAGGCGTGGTAGCAGAGATGGTAACAAAGGATGTCCCCAGAAGAACTCAGGTGTTGCTCTATCCACGAAAGGCATGGCTTCCAGAGTAAGGCATTTTTGGCAACATGACGATCTGGTTAATACTCACAGCTGGTCGTATAGTTGTTGTTATTGTTTTTTTTCCTTTTGAGGGCACACGCTCAGTCTCGGGTAAGCTATAAATAAGGAAGTACTGGGGGGAAATAAATGCAGCTCTGTTTGCTGAGACCCTGCTGGTTATGCCCACAGCTGTAACCCAGACTTACGGTGGCAATTCCAACGGCGAGCCCTGCGTCCTGCCGTTCACCTACAATGGCAGGACTTTCTACTCCTGCACCACAGAAGGGCGGCAGGATGGACATCTCTGGTGCAGCACGACTTCCAATTATGAGCAAGACCAGAAATATTCTTTCTGTACAGACCATACTGGTGAGTATCCCAAGGGTAAAACACAACAGTGAGAAAAACCCATTTCCCATGCCCTATTTTTATCTGCCAGCCATCTAGCCATTCATTTTGAGGCTGCACTTGGGAGGTATCACTTTTGTGCAATCTGGACCCAAGAGACATGAAACTAACTCAGCAGCTAAAGATCCTTCCAAGTTTCCCAGTAGTCTGGGGAAATGATACCAAGGGGAAAGCCCTCTGGTGCATTTATTTTTGACGCCTTGGGATTATCATGCGATTAAAGATACTCTCATGTTAAAATCAGTGGGCAGTCCCACAGGGCTGAAGGATACACAGGACAGATACCTGAGTGCTTTTGCTTCTCTTTTGGCTAAAATTGTTTTATTCAAAGCGACCATGTGATCTTTTTGGAGTGTAAAAATTGGATTTAAATCTGCTTTGAAGGTGAAGGTGAATACACTAAGGAAGCTTAGAACTATATTCTCAGACGTTTTTATTTGAGAGAGACTCTCTGAATTAGTCACAGAAACTCAGCTCTCTCAGAACCTTGCTGTAGTAATTCCCTGCTGTCCATTGGAAATCTCAGTTGTAATCTTTTTCTTCCTATTTGTGTATTGTTCTGGACAGTTTTGGTTCAGACTCGAGGTGGAAATTCCAACGGCGCCTTGTGCCACTTTCCCTTCCTGTACAACAACCACAACTACACTGACTGTACTTCTGAGGGCAGGAGAGACAACATGAAGTGGTGTGGAACCACCCAGAACTATGATGCTGACCAGAAGTTTGGATTCTGCCCCATGGCTGGTAAGATGAAGCCCTTGTAGACAGTCATTTATGGAGGAATTCAGAAGGATGATGTCCAGTTTACTCCTATGTCACCCATTAAGACTTAATTTTGAGATAGCGGAAAACTTTGTGATATATATATATATATACATACACACACACATAAAATCAAATATATAAGAATTATATAATTATTTACATGGTTTTAAAGTCCTACTGATATAGTTTAACGCCACCCGAATATATAAATACGATATAAATACTTCTTTAAAAATCTGGAAATGTAAATTTTTCACGAGTTAGTCTTTTGTAAAAAGCACCCAACTGAGTAGCTAAAAACATTCAAGTGGCTGATAAAGTCACAGATTTAGAGTCTTTGCATACAATCTTGGTTTGACTGGAATAAGCTCTATCATGTATTGAATACCAAAATGACCCAAACTCTGTGTTTTCTGACCAGTAGAGAATTTTGTTTAAAAGGGAGGGCTCTAGCTTGTGTGAGTGGAGAAAGAGGAACCAAGGCCTTTTGTTTGTTTTCAAGTTTCAAGAGCCCCATAGATTGCATTTGATTTTCCAGTAGTGGGACCAAAAACCGGTGTGCTGTGCACTGTCCAATGTGAATAGTAGGCAGAGAAATATCAGAAGAAAACTACTTACACTTATTTCTATTCCTCTCATTTGTTAGATTTAGAAGGAAAACACACATTAGCTTCCAATTCTATACCCATACACACGGTTTCCCTTTGATCTAGTATAAATCAGAACTAGAAAGAGTTCTGGGGCAGCAGTCATATCCAGGCTTTGAGAACATTGTACACCCTTTGAATGCATAGGCATTACTGTGGTTTACATCCCCTAACCACTCTGTAATTACCTCATCTTTAGACTGTGTTTTCTCTCTCTGGTACTCAGAACTCCACGCACCCTCAGCACAGCACTGAGATTTCTTTGAGGCACACAAAACGTCTTTCCAAGTGAGACTTCTGAAGATAATGAAACTAGACTGATAATATTGCATTCATTTTAGTCCTTGTGGTCATTTATCCAGTGATGCACTTCTTATCTGTTTCCAAACAGCCCACGAGGAAATCTGTACCACCAACGAAGGGGTCATGTATCGCATTGGAGACCAGTGGGACAAACAGCATGATATGGGTCACATGATGAGGTGCACGTGTGTTGGGAATGGTCGTGGAGAATGGACATGTGTTGCCTACTCCCAGCTCCGAGGTATGTTTGTTTGCTTATTAATGAAAATATGTGAGAGGACAAAGAATACAGAGAAGGTAGATTTTTACATGATACGTTTGCTTTAACGAAAGCAGGAGAAGAAATACTCAATGGCTACTCCATGTAGTCTACGGTGCTAGGTAAATTTTGCATGTTAGGCTGCCAGTTAAGAAAACCTGGCAGAGCAATTCTCAGATTCTGAAACATTCCTTAGGCTGAGCCAAAAAGATGACTTCAAAGGCTAGAGCACAATTGATTGATCCTTTTAGCTTGTAGTTATGCTGATTCTTGTCTAGGAAAGGCTGGATCATTTCTATAAAGAAAAGAGGTTCTGCTATTCTCATATCAGATCCTCACAGATCAAAAGTTAAGGAGACAAAGACATAGAGACCAATTTCTTTTGTTCACTTCAGTTTTTCCTCTTTGGACCCAGGAGTATAAATGGGTGTTGATCTATTAAAACTATTTTAGTTTTTCTTCTTTGATTTGAAATGTAAGATTTAGGTAGAACACTGAACTAAGAAATAGTCCATATGGCCTCTGTTGACAATGGCCTGAACTTGTTCTCCTTTTACGGTGTCCAATGGGTGACACCGTCCAGGTGTAATAATAATCACATACGATGTTGCACAGATGAAAAGGGCACTAGAAAGTCATCCAGAACAATTCCTCATTTTACAAATGAAAGAACTGAGACCCAAAGAGGGAAAGTAATTTTCTCAGGATCTCGGAGATTTAGCAACAGAGTTGGCCTAATTTTTTTTTAATTTTCCAAATGCCATAGGTGGTATTTTATTTCCCAAATCCAAATATCTCCCCACCCCTGCCATTCTAGAGGTGAGACTGTCAGTCACTTCATTGCTGGGTGTCTTATAAGTATGTTTTATCTCCCTCCTATTTATTGTAACAAACAGAGGCCTCAACGTCATTATCAACACAGCAAGAACTTTTCCAAAAGTTAGACAGATACTTGGTTAAAATTTGGCTTTCCATAGGAAGATATATATATATATATAAAACCACATTCTTTAATTGTATATACTCCAATCTACAATCTTTATAAGTTTATAAGAGACAGATTTTTTTCTTTTGCAAAAATTGTAGTGCTGAGTAAGCTTTGAAAAAAAAGCTCATTCTATACCAGTAGAAAAATTATTTTAGTGGGAGGTGTTGATAATTAAGTGGAAGGAACTATCTGCTTTGAAAAGCATAGCTTCTTTTATTTCATCAGTGAAACTTTAAAATTCTCCACTCATCCCACTGTTACCTAAACAGATCAATGCATCGTCGACGACATCACATACAATGTGAATGACACATTCCACAAACGTCATGAAGAGGGACACATGCTGAATTGTACCTGCTTTGGTCAGGGCCGGGGCCGCTGGAAGTGTGATCCCGTTGGTAAGTAGCTGTGTGTCTCTAGCTGGATTTGGACACTGAGAATAGTTAGCAAGTGTCAGGTAAGGAAAACTATTTGATATCACTTGATTGAAGCTGACTCCAGACTTTGATCATGGCTTGCAGAGAGCTTGGCAAAGTCTTTTCTCTAATCATGGGCCAATATACAATCTTGATATTGGTAGTTGTCTATTTTTGCTTAATTTGGGAACAAATGGAGGTTTATTTTAACTGAATGGGATTCGTTCTTTGCATCTGAATCATAAAGATAGTTCTTGTTATGAAAGAGAACTTTCCTTTGCTGACTGTGCAATAACATGGGCAAATGATTATGCCAGTAAATACCTCCCTCCAAATGCTTTATTTTTCTTGGCTGCCCTTTTCAGTAGATCTAAGCAAACAGTGAAGGTTGAGCCTTAAAAGAGCTGTGTGACCAGCTTTAAGGTAATCCATTAATATTCCTTTACTCAAAGAGACATGTTGCTCGCTAAGAAAACAAACTGATCAGATGAGTTTGTTTGACCTCAGATTGCCACAGCTGAGAGAGAACCCTGAGAGGTTTTCTTAGACACTTCTCAGCAAGTGTTCATTGGTTGAAATCTGGCTAATTCATTTGTGTGTAAAATTAAGTCCTCCACACTTTGAAGAAGTGTACAAAGTGATATTTTATCCTTGCTATTCAAGTGATAAATCAATTGCACTTAAGTGGGTAAGATATAATACCTAACTTATTTTTCTCTAAAATTTGGATGTCAGTATGTATAATAATATCTAAATCTTAACATTTTTATTCAGAAATATTATCCTTTTAGAAAGCTAAATACTCTTCCCAATGGGTACTTTTAAAACCACTAACTAGACAATAAGGTAAAAGATATGAACAAAATATTTTTAACTGTATATAATTGTAAAGACAGTGCAAGTTTTAGTTAAAACTAAGAACATGTGCTCTAGCACACTGAAATTAAATTTGTAGGTTTAAGTCTTCAAGGCTGCTAATCTTTTACTTGTATGTGTTTTAGACCAGTGCCAGGATTCAGAATCCCACACCTTTTATCAAATTGGAGACTCATGGGAGAAGTATGTGCATGGTGTCAGGTACCAGTGCTACTGCTATGGCCGTGGCATTGGGGAGTGGCACTGCCAGCCCTTACAGACCTATCCAGGTAAGCAGCTCTATTCCCACAAACAGAACTGTCAACTGGGTTATAAAAACAGGGCAGCATCACTGTTTATTCATCCTTTGATGCTTAACTTGGTGTCTCCTCCCTTCCTTTCCCATCCTTTTCTCATCCTTTCTCATTCAGTAATCAATTGAATTTTTACTAAAATGATTTTCCTTTCCCCCCAAATCAAGTAAAAGGAGTGGAAGGCTGTGAAAATGTCACTGTATGTAAATTTGTTTCTTAACATAGTAGAACATTCCAGGAGGTGAAAGCACTGGCTAATTTGCTCTCTCATCTGTACACAGAAATAGAAACCATGAGCTGAGCTATGCTGGGAGTAGAGGTCGGGGTTTTATGTTATGATTCTTGCCAGAGAAGTTGCATAGAGAAATTGCATGAAATACAGCATAGGGTATATGTTCATTCAGCATTTCATCCAGGCCCTCTTTGTCAAAATGTTCATTTGTTTGATCAACTGGAGTCTGGAACAAAGTATCCTGGGTCAAGAATTGAGTAACTTGGTTAGTTCTCTGCCCATGCAGTTCAAATACTCGAAAATGTTCGTTGATGGATTTTTTCAGGTCACAGGACAAAATGAGTATCTGCAGGTATTATTAATTCATTTTAGAAAAACAATTTTTAATTTAATTTTTGCTGAGTGATTAATTACAATAAGATGAGTTGAATTAAGAAACTCTAATTTTTAGGCATTCATTATTTGAGTAGTTACTGAGATCAAAGCCTCCTGGAACTCTGTTAACTTAAGACTTAAGGCATAGCCTACATTTAGAAACAAAAAGAGAGATCTTCAGGGCACCAGATTCTGCCTAAGACAGAAATCAAGATGAGGTTAGATCCCCCCATAAGGTGATAAGAGATTCACTATCACAGGGAGTGAGATATGGAACAAGTTGGCCAAAGGCAGTAGATCCCAGCTCTATACACGCTGCTAAAGAGCTACAAGTCAAGCTTCATTCATTATTTCCTCACCTGAAAAATGGGGAGACTGTAGCTGATTACCTTTCAAGTTCCTTCCAACACTAACAATCTAACAATCTGTGATCCTAAATACCAACCACCCAGATATACCCTTTCTGAACTTTGACGAAACCCTCCTCTCCCCAACCCTCAGTCGCTGTCGTGGCTGCAGAAGATGACGTGGCTTTAACAGACTCACAGCGCAGACTGACCTGGCTTTTCAATTGTATTGCCTGGTGGATTTGGGCATAGGAATCACTTAAAACCTTTTTCTTTTTAATTTAATAGTTTAAAAAAATCTGATTGTAGAATTATTGTAAATTGAGAAAGTGTATAATTGAGTCTTTTTTTTTTCTTTAATGATGCAACCAAAGGATAGAAACTCCTAAAGAAATGCCCTTTGGTGTCTGTGTTTGTGGTTGTGATTGGTGTGGTGTAGCAACCTGCTGAAAAGTGATTTACATCTCAATGATTGAGAGAGAACCTCTTTTACTCTCTCTTAATGTAAGCCTGTTCTTGTAGCTGCTTGCTGGGAGCATTTAGGTGAGATGCAATCTAGATGGGAGGGAATCCTTCTGTGTTGGAGTTTCATGTGTGTTGACCTTGTTCCCACTCTTTAAAAAGGGTAACAGTGGGGCCCATTGAGCACAGAGGAGATTGAGGGGAGAGGAGATTGACCTCAGTGCACGGTCTGGTGCTCATCTGTATGTTTGGTTTGTTCAGTGGTTCTTGCCTTGGCTGTGGGGCTTTGAGAGTGTGAGAGGAACAGGGGAACAACACATTAGCGATAGCCTTGTCCTGTTTGTTCCTCCAACAGTGGACTTGGTGGAGTTGTTCAAACTAACAGAAGATAAGAGGCATTGGGTTTGTCAATAAACAACTGGGAAAGCACAGATCTCAGCAAACTATCATAGAGAAAAAAGGACTGAGTCGCAAACTCATCAATGTTTAACTTCTCCAGGGTCACCGTTACTGGAAATTATTCATTTGGGCCTTCTTTCAGACTGATTTTAAAAGTATACACATGGTATCATGTCTTTTCTTAACTATTTGATTGTTGGTCTGATCATATTGAATAGGAGAGGGAGTAAAGTTTTCACAGTGGGGAGTCATTGCTCAGTTAGGTTAATTTTTAAAGTTTTACCAACTCACCAATATCAAAAGGATTATCAAGATTTTAAACCTAAATAATGTAAATGGGGTCCGAATTTTCATATTTCCTGTCTTCAAATCAATAAGTAGAAAAAGCAGAGTAGAGTGAGGGCTGGAATTTAATTGACTTTACAGGTAATGGACACAGTCTCTTTATTTTCTGGACAAAAATGTGCTAAATGCATGACACCCCATTGCTGTTAGGGCAGTTCCCTTACAGGTGAGCTATGGCACAAACCCAAGATTGAAAACACAGGATTTCAAACCAGCACTTGAAATTTTAGAAAGAAAAAAACTTTCGTAGTTTTGCTCCATCACTGAAAAAAATATTGAGTTGCCTTTTTCTTGTTCCTCCTCTCTCCTTAACTATCCTTGTCCTGTGGACACAGCAGCATGATTGAGCTTAACGGTGGGCTGGAAAGGTCATTGGTGTTACTTTTCTAAAACTTAATAGACATTTAAACATCATAAAAGTTTTTAAATTAAGGATTATTTTTTAAAAGCAGTTTTCAATTCACAGCAAAATTAAAACAAAAGTTTCCCATGTTTCTCCTACCCCCACACAAGCACAACCTCCCCTGATGTCAGCATCCCTCCCAGAGTGGTACATGTGTTACAGTCAATGAACCTACATTGACACATTATCACCGATGCCTATGGTGCACATTAGGGATGGCTCTGGGTGTTGTATGTTCTGAGGCATCATAAATTTTCCCCCTCAAATCATGGTTGCCTACCTAAACAAAATACATATCAGGTGTTTCTTTACAGGAGAAAATTATGGTAGGATTTCCTTAAAGGATCAATATTTACACAACCTTATGCCAATTATTGTAAATAATTTAAGGACATGCTATTCCTATGTTTACTGATATATATGGAAGTACTTTAAATAATCACATCTCTAAAATTTTGCTTCAATGTTTGTTTTTAAAAAATGTATTTACATTTGTAAGGGGTGATTCAAAGAGGGACATGGAATTGACTTCTGCCAATTGATTAAAACAAACACCCTGCCATGTTTTATGAAGTAGACACCACTTTAGAATTAAAAATTGAGAATATTGTGTACACATCTTAGTTTTCATATAGCTTACAAATTTGTACATTAGATGAAATTAAGATTCAAAGAATATTTGTTAGTCTTCAGCCAACTTGGGATTGTTCTTAGTGTGGAAGTGAATATATTATTCTAGAACTTTTGAGTTTATACAGATATGCAAGTTGTATACTTGTTCCGCTAGAAAACTTTGTTTCAAAGATAATTTAAGAGCAAAAATAATAATTAAGTTTGAAAATCATTTTTTTTATAAGACATTACAGAAAAATCTGTTAGTAATCTGGTGAAGTGCTTTATTAAATGTGCACAAATTTGCTCTGTTTGACAGAGTGGCAGTTAGAAATCCTTGGAAAGGTTATTACAAGGAACGTTACTTTATTTCTAATAAGTTGAACATTGACATCATAAAAAAATGGCAGTGTTTAGGAAAAAGATAGTTTTCTGTTCTGCAAGCATAAATTTTCCATCTATTTCATTATTATCAATAATAATGAAATTGAGTCCACTTCTTTCTTTGCCTTTCTTTTAAAAAAAAAGAACCAAAACCATACTTTAAATTTTGTTGGTTATAGTTATACACAATAAGATGTGGAAATATTGAATTTAGTATACACTTCAAAATGTCATTTCATTGGTCACTACTTTTGAAAAAATATAAGTGTGATCTGTTAATAATTTGACCAATCAATGGAATGATTGTAAACTTCTTGAATAAAAATAAAACTAAAACTTTTTTTCCAAACTGATAGAATGCCTAGACTGATAGGAAGAGAAATAAAACTGAGTCTTTAATTATTACCTTTGTCTGTTTGTCTAAGACTCTACCCCATTTAGAAATGTGTTTGTTTTACATCATGTCATATGGCCTTTGGAATGTTGTTTCTTTCTTAGATAGTAGATTTGTTCTTGATGAAAGTTCCCACAAACTAGAATTTCCTTCAAAGAAGTTTAATATAATAAGTAAATGAAGTTTGATTTCTATATTACATTATTTGTGTTAGGTTGGTTCCGCAATTTTCTCACAATTCTTACTTTGAAAATGGAGAAGAACTCAAACTAGGTGGCATTTAAAAATTATTTTATTTGCTTATAAACAAGTTCTATATGTTTCTCATGTTTCTCAGCTAAAAAAGGATTTGTTGCATTGATTTCCAATGTCAATATGTAAAACCTTATTCCCAGATAATTTTTATTGTGCTCCCATTTACTGATAAGCAAAACTGTCTTTAATAATGCCATCCCTGTGAACTAAACTTTAAGTTGAAGTGAGGTAATACTCAAGATAACCAGATCTCACATTTTTCATTTTCAGGCACAACTGGTCCTGTCCAAGTAATCATCACTGAGACCCCCAGTCATCCCAATTCTCACCCCATCCAATGGAATGCCCCAGAACCATCTCACATTTCCAAGTACATTCTCAGATGGAAACCTGTGAGTATCCTGCTCAGAAACCTTGGACATGGAGGCTTCTGAAATTAATAGATTCTGAGAAGTTGTTTTCAGCTTTTGAGCCAACAGATCTGATTAACTATTCACATGGCTTTGTATTTGTTTAGTGACCAAAAATTATGCAGTCAATCTAACTGACATATCGATTTTTTGGTTTTTGGAAGAATTTAACTCTTTGTGTTAGAAAGAGCTTTGCAAGGACTTAGAAATGATAATGCTTAAAATTACTTTTTCTCAGTATGGGAAGAGAATCTAAAGTTTCGCATGTCTTGCAACTCCATCAAAGGGAAAAAAAAATTATTGGCATAATTTCTATGTTTTGAGAGACAAAGTAGCTAAATTAATATCTTTTTTGATTCATTTTTTCAGTGATCATTTCTTAAAACCTTATTTTCAGATGAGATTGGGAGCATTCAGGGGTATGGCTGTAGACTTAACTATCTTCAGTCCCTTGAAGTTATTTAGATAGAAAGGAAGGAAATGATGAGAGGGAGGTATAGATGAGGGATTGGTGGTGTATTTAATGAATGACCTTGTGATTTTTCTAATAATCATCTAGAAATTGAAGAAACCATGCTAAGAAGGATATTGGTCACTTAAGCTTTAGTTTCTCTTTCCCTCCCATACCTGCCCTGCTATTTCTCCAAAATGCATGACTCATAATTTGAGAAACACTATTTTAAACACAGGAGAAAAATGCCCATTTTTAATTTCAGCTATTGGTTTCCAGCAATTTAAAGTAAAGCAAAACAAAACATTTGACCAACTTAGGCAGTTGTATTAAATTCTCCTTGAAAAATTCAAGCTGTTGAAATCATTCTTTTTCTTCTTTCACCCCCTTCATTAATGTCCTCAGTATACGGAGTAGCCATTTGCAGAACTTTGTGTGTAATGATGTTGATCAGTGGAATCAAAATATTTGCCCCTCCAACACCTTGTCTCTCATCTTTTATCTTGTCACCAACTTTATTTACTTTAAACTTAACTCTGAAGTATAATGTGAGCCCACTGTAATAAGGAGCAATTACAGATAGGTATAAAATATTTATTAAATTAGGAAGTCTTCAAAGAGTGGAGTGATTAACTTCGTTGAGATTTTTAACAATTCCAGGTTTTTCCTTAATGTATGTCACCTGAGAATTTATTTTTGAGTATTTTCTTCTGATAGGTAACCAAGGAAATTCACATTGAATGACATTTTTTTTGTTTTTGGGGTTTTTTTTTTTAACTAATCTGAGCTAATTACAATGACTGATTTTATTTTTTTCCACAGTGTATTTAAATTTAAAGAGTACTGGAATCTCTTCCATTTATTCCCAAAATATAAATGGGCACTTGAGTATTTGAATTATTGAGGAACTGGTTGATTGGATAATTAAAAAAAAAATTACTGGGCATTAAAAATGTATTTTGACTTTTATTAGTTTAGAATATTTATACTTAAAAGGATCTCATCTTGTTTGAAGTAAGGATGCTTCTTTTCCACACATTTTATTGCAGTGAGTTTTGTGATTCATGGTATATTAATGAAGTTGGACAGGATGTGAAAATATAAACTGGGAAACAAAGATTAAATAAACTGAAATCATATTCTTCTGCAGTCTTGCCCAAAGTTGGCTAACCACTTTTGATGGGATAGTTCATGTCCAAGAATGAGTCACAAAACCAGAGCAGTTAAACCTTGTATGTCATGGCCCCAAGAACTGAGTCACAAGGGAATATTATGCCTTTGACTGTCAGCAAGAAACTTGAATTGTATCCCACCAAGTGATACAACATATGGTCTTTTCCCATTTCAGAGAGGACTATATCTCTGTTCATTACAGAGTTTAAAAAATAGGGAAACACAAAACTTGGCTTCATCATATTGTGTTGCTGGTATTAATTAAACTAGCAAAAACGAAGGTGCCCAGGGCCTCCGACAGTGTAACCTTGGGCTTGTCACATAATTCTGTTTCTGCATCTATAAAATCAGGGTGATAAGATCCTTAACTTGGAGGATGGGGAGATGGAAGATTAAATGGGAAAATGCCAGTAAAACAGCACAGAGCATGGTACGTTGTAAGCTATCAGTAAATATTAGGTTTAATAATCATCATTAGTAATGTTAACAAATTTTGCTACAGGTTCCTATTCTGATTACCATTTTCCATGATTTTTCTCCAAAATGGAGCTGCATAGGCCCCTCATTCTTCAAATACTCCACCTCATCTCTGAATGTTCATCTTTGTGAATACGCGTGTGATTTTTTTTTTCTTTTTACTTATATTTTTAGAAAAACTCTCCAGGCCGTTGGAAGGAAGCCACGATTCCGGGCCACTTAAACTCATACACCATCAAAGGCCTGCGGCCAGGTGTGATCTACGAGGGCCAGCTCATCAGTGTCCAGCACTACGGCCACAGAGAGCTGACACGCTTCGACTTCACCACCACCAGCACCAGCTCAGCGGTGACCAGTACGTCCCCCAGCCATCCCCGCGTCCAGGACTGCTTGCCTCAGAGCTGGGCTCCCCAAGGAAGTGTTTTCCTTCTCAACTCATAGTCCTCCATGGATAGCACCCATGATTTTTTTAAAATGATGTTCTAGAGATAGCAGTAGTACATTTTCTCGATGCCTGAAGGCTGTCTGTCCCCTATCTGTGACTCTCTAGGCAACACGGTGACGGGAGAGACAACACCCTTGTCTCCTGTGGTGGCCACTTCTGAATCGGTGACTGAAATCACAGCCAGCAGCTTTGTGGTCTCCTGGGTCTCGGCTTCTGACACCGTGTCCGGATTCCTGGTGGAGTATGAGCTGAGTGAGGAGGGAGACGAGCCACAGTACCTGGGTGAGCTCCACGTGCTGTCAGGACAAGCTGCTGGGGACCCCTGCGTGGGGCTGGCCCTGGGGGACATCCAGGCAGGCGGCCGGGGAGGTTTGGAACTAGTTGACAGCTCAGACTGGACAAACGATCCTCCAATGTGAGGACAGAAAACAACTTACCCTTTTTAGCACTGAGCTGGGTTTTTCCTCAGCCACGCTTGCTTTCCTGGTCCCTGGTGGGAGCTGCATTATGCGTTTGCCCAGGCGCAGGTCCATACAACAAAAGTGTTTTCTTCCTGGAAGCAATCGCCAGCAGGAGGGCTGTGGTGGAAAAATGTTAGCTTTGGGGGAGGCACACTACTCTCATTCATGCTTTTCAAATTCTCATGTTTAGGGGCCTTTTAAAAACTTTATTGTGGAGTAATATACATACTGAAAAGTGCACAGATCATAAACGTAGAGCTCAATGAATTTTTATAAAGTGAACACGCCCACATGATCAGGACCCAGATTAAGAAAAAGAACAGCCTTCCTACCCGCCTCCCCACCCTCCCCCACCCATAACAACTGACTTCTAACTACAGAGGGCTGTATTTACAAATCTGGGGGTGAATTAAAATTATACATCTTTAGAGAAAAAATTTGGGAAAAGGGGGAAAAAGGAAAAATTATCTCATAGTGCATTGATAATTATTGATGCTCAACTAGTACAGCTCCTTCTGGTCTCTCCCTGCTCCCCCACCATGAATATCTAGTTTTTAAAATATTCTCAGAGGCTGTGGAGTCATTCGAGGGATTGGTACGCTCTGATAGTAACCTTTCCCTATTATTTTAAAGATCTTCCCAGCACAGCCACTTCTGTGAACATTCCTGACTTGCTTCCCGGCCGCAAGTACATTGTGAATGTCTACCAGATATCCGAGGAAGGAGAGCAGAGTTTGATCCTGTCTACTTCACAGACAACAGGTACACGTGTGCTGTGTGGGCTGAAAGAATCTTTTTCCTGTAAAACAGACTTGTGGCAGTATTTCCTGTTTTTCTCACGTCTTTTTTTCTTTCTTTTGTTAGCACCTGATGCTCCTCCTGACCCTACCGTGGACCAAGTTAATGACACCTCGATTGTCATTAGCTGGCGAAGACCCCAGGCACCCATCACAGGTCAGCTTAGCTGCCTCCTCTTGGCTCTTGTGTTCATCTTGATGTAGTAAAAGTTCAGGGAGCAGATTCTGATCTGTGGGCAGGAAAATCACTTAAATTTCCTTTATAATTACTACATCAGGGTAGAGATGTGTGTATGTGTGTGTGTGTGTGTGTGTGGAATGCTAAGTCTTTACAGCCCGACTTTCTCAGGGATCATTTCCCCTTGAATCTGTTTTTCGACCTCTTTCATACACACGAAACAAACACACACAGTCGCACACACAAACCTCTAAAGCCAGCTCTCCGACTTATTACACCACCAGGCATTGCTGTGGTACAAGAGGAAGGATTTTTCTGAAAACCTCACTCTAAGATTTATTCTTGAAGAGGCAGCCAAGTTGCCTTCTTAGCTCATTAGGTGATTCAGCTGTCCCTGAAGTTCCTAAAAGACACAGACGTGCTAGACAGCTCTGTGCTCAGAGTGGTTCATTAATTGCTTCCATCGTCCAGAGCTCAAAGACAAGAAATTGGCTTAATACCAATCTTCTCACCTCCTGGCTTCTCTAATAGACATTTATTAAGGATCTTGGGTTTTCAAGGATGATATTTATTATTAAAAAGTTTTGCATGACTGTTCTTATTTTATATGAACAGTCCTTATAAGAAGTAGCAATATTGAAAGAGTCAAAAAGAAACACTCGTTCTTAACTAGTCCAGCAAGATGCTAAGGGCTATTAGAAAAGGGGGATTTATGCCTTTTGAAACCTCTGTTTCATCAGCGTATCTTACTTTTTTCCCTGAATCCACAGGATACAGGATCGTCTATTCCCCATCCATAGAAGGCAGTAGTACCGAACTCAACCTTCCTGAAACTGCCAACTCCGTCACTCTCAGTGACTTGCAACCTGGTGTTCAGTATAACATCACTATCTACGCTGTGGAAGAAAATCAAGAAAGTACTCCTGTTTTCATCCAACAGGAAACCACTGGCGTCCCGCGTTCAGGTAACTTGAAGACGCTTCCTGTGGTGTCTTATCTCTTAAGGCTTTACAAGGTAACATCTTTAACCTCCTTTTTGCTGGAGGAACAAAACTGACTGGCTTGTGTTCATTCCATGAACCTGCTGGGGAGGAGCAGACGTGTAAGAAGAAAGAATAATTGTCTCTGTGGGAGGGTGGTTTTATCTCTGTCAACAGTTCTTATATGAAAGTAGTCATAGATTAGTCTATCCCTAAACATATGCAATGTAGCTGAAATATCCTCACTGTAAAGTAACTTATCAAAGCTGGCTATTGGCCTTCCTGATTAAAAATTGACACCATAAAGTCTTCATATTTTTCCCCAGAAACCTAAGGGTCAGTTTATCTCTTGCTCTCAAGTATGATAAAATGATTTAGTAAAATAAAAACCACCACATTTTTCCCTGTTGTCATAGAAAGAGCTCTTTTGGGGGGAGGTTGGTATGTTAATTTTAAACCCCTCAAAAGGACACTTCATATGTTGGAAACTCATCTGCTTGCCTACATATTTTACATAAAAGCTTCAAATGTCGTATGTAAGCCGTATGATTGAATTGTAAAAATATAACCCTCAAAAAAGCATATTCTTTGATTAAGAGATAAAACAGCATTGTTCTGGAATGAGAGGCTCAATGAATTGCTTTATACACATCCAGGAAATTGACTTTTTAAAAATAATCCTTCACAAAGGGGAGGGTATAGCTCAGTGGTGGAGTGTGTGCTTAGCATGCATGAGGTCCTGGATTCAATCCCCAGTACACCATTACAATTAATTAATTAACCTAATTACCTCCCCCTGAAAACAAACAAACAAATAAAGTGATTTAAAAGAATAATAATAGTCCTTGGCAGGAATTGTGAATGACTGGTTGGCTCTTGTCTGTTAGATAAAGTCCCGCCTCCCAGGGACCTGCAGTTTGTGGAGGTGACGGACGTGAAGATCACCATCATGTGGACACCCCCCGAGAGCCCGGTGACCGGTTACCGCGTGGACGTGATCCCTGTCAACCTGCCTGGGGAGCATGGCCAGAGGCTGCCCATCAGCAGGAACACCTTTGTGGAAGTCACCGGGCTGTCCCCCGGGGTCACCTACCTCTTCAAAGTCTTTGCCTTGCACCACGGGAGGGAGAGCAAGCCTCTGACGGCACAGCAGACGACCAGTACGTCCTGCTGCAGACTTCACCTCCACCCCACACTCCCCACCCTCACTTCTGTCCTGTGATGAATGGGCAGCAGGCCATTCACTCCCAGCTTCACAGTCAGAAACAGGAAAATACTCAGGGGGTAGGGGGAGTGTAGAGTAGACACCAAGTACGTTAAGCTTGAAAACAGAACTTAGACAAGCTCCATGGAGGCTAAATGGTAACCTGCTTCCCAAATAGCCAGAGCAGTGGCAGCGAGAGAAATCTTAAGAGAACCTAATTTTCCTTGCAAAGGGAGACATGGATTGAAAATTTGAGCACATTTTTATGTAACTAAATATACCTAGATCAAATTTTAAATGTCATCACTTAATCCTTTTCTAGTAGAATTATTTACAAATAATAATTGCTAAAACATGTAGTGCTTATTAAAGTACCAGGTCTTCTGCTCAGTTGTTTGCAAGCATTATCTGCATGTTTAATCCGCATTCTGAGCTAACGGGGAAGACCTCATTATTATCCCTGTGCTCTACATGAAGAAACTGAAGTTCATCAAACGTTCTGCAACTTGTAGGATCAGAGATCTAGGAAGTGATGGAGCTGGATCCTCATAGACCTGTGTCTTTTTGACACCAAAGCCCATGTTTCCAATTGCTATATTTGACTACCTCTTAAACCTTTCCTCCCTCTGACAAGTGTTTTAAATGATTGTAGGGAAACTGCCTGTTACCACACTCAGGAAGAAAACCCACAATTTAAGGGGTTGTTTCTGATAGTGTAGACTCACCAGGGTCTTGCCATCAATCTGAGGTTCTGAGTATAGGTTATAATTATTGTCTCATCTGAATTATGTGAAAAGAACATTTATGTTTCCAGTAAAAGACTATTCATTGAATAAATGCACAGAATATTGCTCTTGTTCCATGTGGAGCTGTCTTCTTGCCCTCGTCTTAGTGGGCCTATCTCTCGTAACCTGTTTGGCTCAGAGCAGAGAAGACTGTGGCTTCATAAGTGTTTGTTTTTGGCTTTGTTTCAAATGCCATCTCTGTAATGTTAGTGTAATTTCTGAGGGTGATGGGAAAGTCATGCTGGGAAAATTAGACTTTCCACAGGATCAAAGTCAAAGAAAAATGGTGAGCAATTTCTCATGACTGACACAGACATTTGCAAATTTCTCTCTAGCAGTCAGTCTCTTCATGGCTCAATATTTCCAAGGTTTTGATCGCTCCTTAGTTTCAATCTTGAGAAGAAAGCACTTAGAAAATTCAGTCAAGCTTTAGAGTTTCAGTATAATTACTAAGGCTCAACTATTTCTTGAATTTTCTAGAATTGGATGCTCCCACGAACCTCCGGTTTGTCAATGAGACTGACTCCACCGTCATAGTGACCTGGACTCCACCTCGTGCCCGGATAGCTGGGTACCGACTGACCGTGGGCCTGACCCGGGGAGGCCAGCCCAAGCAGTACAACGTGGGGCCCTCGGCCTCACAGTACCCCCTCAGGAACCTGCAGCCTGGCTCTGAGTATGCGGCAACGCTCGTGGCTGTGAAAGGCAACCAGCAGAGCCCCAGGGCCACTGGGGTCTTCACCACTCGTGAGTCAAAATTTAACTGTCTTTTCTTAGTGATGGCCACAAGTTTTTACCTCTTACCTCCTGGACCAGCACTTTGAGTAACATGGTTTAAAACACCCAGTTATTTGCAAATTGAAGGCTACTGTATTCAGTGAATTTACCAAATACTAGTTAAGGCAAGAAAAAAATCAGCCCCTACGTCTACATCCTAATCCTTTGGGTATCAAATGAGAGCAATAAAAACGTGGAACAAAAACATCTACCAGCTGAACAGAAACCAACAGGACAAGAAGCTGAGGAAATGATTTCTTTACAAGTGTTGACTACAGCGGATTAAAGTACTTCTGCAGAACAGACTAGCTGGGTTTTTTTTTTTTTTTTAATCTTAAAGTACTCTTGAAATTCTACAGAAGGAAAAATACTGACAGTAATTTTTTGTCATTTCTGTCTTTTGCTCAACATTGTACAGGAGGTGGCCTTAAATCTCTTATATATCTACATCACAATAGAAGACTGTATTCATAAATTGAATTCTGTTAAATGTATCCTCATTTACATTACAAAGAATTATGAGACCCATAATTTCTAGATAAGCATTAATTGTTATTTTTAACTTGACATTTTGAATTAGAGAAGGACCTTACATGACACTTTGTCAGCATATATTGCAACTGTGAACTAGCTTGCAATTTCCTAAAAGCTTTGAACAAATCTTACTCTGGCTAATTTTAAAAATCAGTGTTAAAAAGCATTCAAAAAGTGACTGTAAATTTAGTTTGTAAATTGCTATGGGATTCATAAGTCACCAAAATTTTATTTCCATTTAAATTTGGTGTATAAAGTCTGGCTAGTTTTTCTCCCTAAGTAATTGCTAATCATAAGCAAGTAAAATCTGCTTTTTATCTGTAAGTTAACCTTTAAATTTTGCTCTTTTATATTATATGTTACTGAGATACTCTAAAAGCTATTAACATGAAATCAATGTCTTTGACTTCTTGTAAATATCTATTTCTTACAGATAACTTTCACTGCATTAGAATGGAGATTTCAGTAGATTTAATCTTTTACTGAACACATGTAATTCTATATAGCATCATTTTTACTTTTTAACATGAGACATATTTCATATAGTTTCTTTTGTTGGAGTGCTTATAAAAGAAAAAAGCATTTTTAATCATACTAACAATAATTAAGTGGATTGGGGTGAGTCAATATGGACTTATTTCAAGTACTTTTGGAGACTGATATATTGGGCATGTTATTTTATTGTCTGCACCATACATTTATAAAAATACAATTATATGTGAATTAACTGATAGAACTGATTTTATTAGATAAAGGGGAACAAGGAGCCTTGCACAGAGTATACTTTCAAAAAATATTTGTTGAATAGATGATTGCAGAGCAGCTCAACCAAGCTTAGATTTAAATAAACCGTCTTAAGCAGGGAGTTCTACAGCTTCATTTGAGCTTCAAGTATTCTCTGAGGCCATAAACATCAGCAGGGCTTGCATATCTTTGAAGTTGCTTTAAGTTTCTGTAGCTTTTTCCTGTTACCAAGCTGAATTCTGGGAATAACTTTTCTGGGTTTTAAAACTTATGCTAAATTCTTACAGGTATATGGCAGCGGGTTTGGGAGAGCTGTTTCTGGGGAAAATTCAGCTTACTCCTTTATAAATAGGGCAGTTTTATTCTGTTTTTGTTTTTTGTTTTTTTTTGAATATCCAGACTGTCCTTCACCCAACAAGACCTGCCAGAATCCATAGCTCATACTTACAGTCACTCCCTCTGTTTGACATCAGTCTGTGGGTTTGTGGTTTGGAGATTTTTCTGTAATGGCCTTCCCAGGCAGAGAGCATCGTCTTAAACTTTGGAAGATTCTAGCTGGCTGGCTCAAGCCATAGAGAAGACCCAATCTTAAAGCCCAGCACAGTTGAGGAGAATGTAATTTGTGGAAAAAAAACAAAACAAAAACAAAAACAAAAACAAATGCAGATGTTCAGTGAAAGAAGCTGACTGCTCTCTGAATTGTTTCTTGTGGCCCTTAACATGGTCACCCAGGGCTGTCCATGGCATTTTAGCAAAGTCAGTAGCAGCCAAGTGGTGTATGATTTCGGAGACTCTTGGACAGCATCACCGGTCACCTATCCCAATTACCCTGAAAACACCATCAAAATCATCATATACTTAGGAACCGCCTCTCTCAACCAGTAGAATGTCAGTCCAGCCATTAGAGCAGTCATCACAAAGTGGCCCCCACACAGAGTTAATTTTTTCAAACAACAGTATTTTTTAAATAATTTTTAGAAATTGCATGTGAAAATCCAGCCTGAAAAACAACAAAAGAATTGTAATGGTGGGGCTGAAACAATTGACTGGAGCTCTGGAGGATGAGTCTTTGTCTCACCAGCCATGCATAATTTAGCATAAATGCATCTACTAGGTTTTTAACCAGTGGACACAGAATTTGGTTGGGACATAAAAAGGAAGGGATTGAAGGCACAAACTATGACCAAGTCCATCCACACACTTGAAAGCCTTACATTTGACTAACCAACACAAATGTCTTGGCTTCTAAGCCCTCACCTTTCCCATAGCAGCCAGTTATCAAAATGCTTGTAATCCTTACTACAAGATTTAGTTGTTCAACCAATTACAGTTTATAGATTCTGAATGTCTGTTAAGATTTGTAAGACTGTTGACAATCTCTCTTTCAACTTTGTGTTCACATGCTCTTTTTCTTCCCTTTTTATTGTATTTTTAAAGTACTGTTTTCACTAAGAAATAACAGTGATGTCAGGATGCTAGGAGACTCAAGATAAACTTTTATTATCATTCCTAATTCCAGTGGCAGAATACTAAATTTCTGCAGTGTGATTATTCAAATCACACGTTTAAGGAAAGAATCTTTAGAATGTCTAAGTGCTTCCATGATGACAGATTTTGTTTACCTTTCCTACGGCACCTTTTTTGCAACCAAAAATAATTGGTCATCATTATGGAAGGAATCAGCAGAAAGCTATTTGTAAGATAATCATCTATAATTTAACATTGTTCTCAAAATAATGATTAAGAAGTAGAGTGATAATCAGTTTGTGGTGACCAGTTTTACATTTACATGGGATTCTGTACTGACAATATAGGGAAAGCTATTGTCATCAAACTCAAGTCCCAAACATGATGAAAGACACAAATTCTAGAATCCAAGGAGTTGAAAGGATCCTCTGAGATCATCCAGCCCCCTTGTCACTCAAATTTCATTCACACACCAACAACGTTGGTGTTACAGAAATGCAGACTACCTAACCCCATGTGGACCTGCAGAATCGAAATCTGCATTTTAAGAGGGGAGGGTATAGCTCGAGTGGTAGAGCACATGCTTAGCATGCACAAGGTCCTGGGTTCAATCCCCAGTACCTTCTCTATAAATAAATAAATAAACTTAATTACCCCTCCTACCCCGCCAAAAAAATCTCAGAATCTGCATTTTAGCCAGATCTCAGATGATCTGTATGGCATGGGAAAGATTGAGAAGCACTGCCCTACTCCAGATTTTCATATATGTTACCTTCTGGAT
This sequence comes from Camelus bactrianus, assembly GCF_048773025.1. Taxonomy (NCBI): domain Eukaryota; kingdom Metazoa; phylum Chordata; class Mammalia; order Artiodactyla; family Camelidae; genus Camelus; species Camelus bactrianus. The sequence goes on from NC_133543.1 coordinate 67,675,290, forward strand.
CCATTAGCGACTAAAGTGCTGTTCTTGATAAAAGTATTTGTTATCTACTTTCTGTACCATCATCTGTGATTCTGAGGTTTGAACACGTGCCTTGATTCCATTTCACAGTGCAGCCCCTGGGCTCCATTCCACCTTACAACACAGAGGTGACAGAGACCACGATTGTGATTACATGGACGCCTGCTCCAAGGATCGGTTTTAAGGTAAATTGCAGATGTTCCTAATCTCTTGTGACACAGCCCTGAGGTGCCCTCATGCTTCTAGATGTGGTTGAAATAGGATGTTCAGGAGTCAGGAGATTTGGGTTGTATCCTGCTTCTGTGCGTACCTCCCTGATCACATTGTCAAGGCATCACAACACGTCTGCCTCCCTGAGTTGCTGGAAGGATGGACTGGGGCAGTGCCGGTGCTTTGCAAAGAAGAAAACGTTAGTCCCGAACTGTTAGTTATTGTTATCTTATTTTCTCTATTCTTTCCCCCAGGGAACTACATTTAAAAATATATAGGGAAACTCTATTTGTTGTGTTGTTCTAAACGGATATCAACAAGTTCACAAAAACCAATTTAAGGAGACCAATTAAACTCAGAGTCACTTAAAAATCACATTTCATCCAGTCAGTTTCATCTCAACTTGTTCAAAGCCCCTTGGGTGAATCGCTTAATGGAAGTTAAGATTAAGGTCTTCCCTCTAGATAATCTGGATTCATTCTTTAAAGTAATGGTACCAGGGAAGTGATGAATAAACAAATGAATGTGTTTAAAAAATGAATTCCTTTCTCTGGCATTTAGAATGTGGGGAGAGAAATATTTATTATAATTGAAAATCAAGACTAAATCCTCATGGTTCCTTGTTAAAAAAAATGCATCAAAAACCACTTTTTTTGAAAAATATGCAAATGGCATATTGATGATTATGCTACTTAAATATAGAGAAACCCTTTCTGAAGATTGGCAGTATACCTTTTAAATTTCCCTTAATAGTGTCATTCTTTCAGAAGCCTTGTAACATACTAAGAATGTCTCTAGAGTTGAACGATGTTTGATGCACAGTATTACCTAGGTTTTTGAAATAAAATACTAAGGATTGAAAATTCTGGGCACATTGCTTTTAATTCTTCTTTTGTAACATATCCTGCAGTTGAAGCAATGAACATACTTCTTCAGAAGGAGTGTTTTTGAAGCACAATGTTACAGGGGCTGGTACCTTTAAGTTGAGTGTCAGTAACTCATTAAAGAGAGAACTAGAGGATTTCTTCCAGGAAAAAGAAAATAATAAATGAACTGCCATGTGGCCCAAGGTTCCTATGTACTTCGTTTGTATCAGGAGGTTATTTATCAAGCAAAACAGTATGCAATGACATTTCTCTGGAACTTTCCGTTACAAGCTACCTTAACTTTGTTTTGGAAGATACTTCCCCTAACTTACACTACTCTTCCCCCCACCCCACCCCCAAGCTCATTCCAGGGAATTTCCAGCTAAATTATTTAATAGAGCTAAAGTAAGGCCCTAACTCATCCCCAGCTGAAAGCGGAGTACAGGTCCTAAGGAGTTCACATTATGCAAGGCGTAACCACAACCTCTCAGCAGTGGCCCAGCTCTTGGTGTTTATTTTGCTTTCCTTCTTCTAGCTGGGTGTACGACCAAGCCAGGGAGGGGAAGCACCACGAGAAGTGACTTCAGACTCAGGAAGCATCGTTGTGTCTGGCCTGACACCAGGCGTGGAATACGTGTACACCATCTCAGTCCTGAGAGATGGGCAAGAGAGGGACACCCCAATCGTGAAGAAAGTAGTGACGCGTAAGAGGACTTCTTTGCCTCTTTTCTTTTCCTTTAGTTTTTAAAACTGTTCCACTTTTAAAAAATAACTGATAGTGATATCACTTTTGACTTATAATGACACAGGGGAAAGATTCCATCCCTACTTATATTATTAGCTATTTCCAAATTTGGAGTAGCAAGTTCAACTCACGTCATCTATTCCATGGCATTGCAAGTGTTCTTTCCATGTCAAAAATATTTATGAGCTGGCAAGACAGAAACAAATTTCAACAGGGTTGCAAAACAATAAATTGGGGAAAAAAAATCCTCTCAAAGAATTGCTGTCCAGAATGGTTTCATAGTACAACTTCTTTATTTTTTACTAATTCTGGAAGGAACAAAGGAAGGAAGGAAAGAAGGAAGGGTGGGAGGGAAACATTTCATAGCTCAAATACTTTGTGTTAAATTCTTTTTTCGCCCTAGCACTGTCTCCACCAACGAACCTGCACCTGGAGGCAAACCCCGACACTGGAGTGCTCACTGTCTCCTGGGAGAGGAGTACCACCCCAGGTAAGCCTGAAGTGTGTCAGAGGGCAAGTATACGCACTGCCTTTCCAAGACAAAGTTTAGAAACTGTATTCCTATCAGAGAATGATAGGATCAAAAGTATAAGTACCTTGCTCTCCATAAAAAATACAGGAGTACATGAGTGTACATCTAAGAGTTACATGTAGGGTGTTTTACTGCACGTTTGTTTAAGTCACAAGAAAGACAACAAGGCAGAGTGTTATTGAGCTACAGGGAACCATGAGGGCTGAGGAAGAGCATTCTGGGAAGTGTCTTTTGCTCAGTGGCATTCAAAATTGCCATGCAAATGCCAAACAAAGTTATACTATCTAATTTTCCTTTTGTGAGTTATCATAGATTCTAACTTTATTGTTCAGTACACTTAGATATTTCACAAATATTTTGTCATAAGTTGCACTACAAAAATCTAAGGGTGAATAAAGGTAGAAATGACTCCCATTTTACAGAATTAGAAAACTGAGGCAGAAAAAACTGACCTACCCACAGTCACCAATTTTAAGTGTGACAGAACTGGGATTGTACTTGTGTGTTCAGACTCATTCTCACACCCATCATGTATTGGATCTTAACGGCTAGTTTGTTTTACTGATACTCAGTGCTGAGAAATTTGGCTAAACAGCATTCCGTGACTATTTTTAATGCTTTGAATAAAATTTTTATCTAAACTTTTTGTTTACACATATTAAAAAATATCTATAAAATCCTAAAATGTTTTAAGATACCTATAGCAATATTCAGGAATCATGGTGTACCAGGGCAATGTCAAGAGAAATTTTAGATATTCCTGATCTTTGTGAAAGTCTCTTTAAATGAGAAATGGTAACTAAAACAGTTAATATGGTTACAAGGGGGGAATCACTAGTGAGATATCAGGATACTCATTATTGAGAAAATTCTAAATGAAACAAAAACAGAAATTCAAACTGATATTGATTATATCTGTGACTGATATACTTATTAATTAGAGGACTATATTTAGTTTATTTGTTCACTGTTTCTGTTTTTATTCTGACTTTAAAAAAAAAAACAATTCTTACCTTTGCTTGGGCACACAGCTAAGACAATTATCTCTAAATCTGATCAATATGTGTAGTCACATCCAATAAAGTGAGCTGAAAGTATCCTTTTTAATCCTGCTCTGAAGTAAAGTGATTTTGGTGACATTTTCATTATCTTTGGAAACATCATTTAAGCCAAAATGACACTATTTCCAGCTAAATTACTCTACATTTGAAACTTGCAAGTTGGCAAGTTTCATGCTTGTCAGAAGCTGGATGGTTAATATTTAGTCTTAATGGACGGCCTAGCCTGTCCATCGGGATGGTCACTAGCAAGTGTAATGACCCAGACATTTATTTCCCATCCAGTTGGATTTCCTTGTATAGACCACTCTAGTGTTCACCCTGTTCCTAATGACAAAGTATACCATCATTTTCTTGCTCTTTAGTAAGTTTAACTTAAATATACTTTTTCATTTTACTTTTAGTCTGCCCCTGTGACTCTCAGGTTATCATTGGTTTTTGTTTTTGCTTTTGTAATTTATATGTCTCTCTACTCCCCCTCAACCCCCTTACTGCCTGATTTCTGTGACTCCTGAAGACTTTAACAGTTAATATTCATTCTCTAGAATAAGTAGAGACACTTTTGTTTTTCATTGTTTCTCCTTTCCTTTCTCCCTTCCTGTGAATCCCATAGGTTCAGACCTTGTAAATTAGGAGAGCCCATTCTGGGGAATGTGCCTTAAGGGTGAAAGCCTTTCCTTACCAAGCAGGTAAAATAGAATATTCTTCAGCTGCCCTGCAAATGCTCCATTAAGGAAAAGCAGGGTAGAGTGGTAGAAGGAGCATGCAATTTGGAGACAGAAAAAACCTTTGGTAATCATTTTTCTTTTCCAAGATACTCTTTAAACTGAGAATGTTAATACCTGCCTCCAAGGGTTGCTATAAGCACTGAATGACAATAGGTAGAGTCTTCAGTATGTAAATGCTGGTCCTTTCCCCATTCCCCTTCAAGGATTCATCCTTGCAGATTAGTTTAATAGGCTCTGGGTTGCAAAAGTTCTGTGCAGTAACTTCCTCCTTTCTGTTTTCTCCAGACATCACTGGTTATAGAATTACCACCACACCTACAAACGGCCAGCAGGGATATTCTTTGGAAGAAGTGGTCCACGCAGATCAGAGTTCATGTACTTTTGAAAACCTGAGTCCTGGCCTGGAGTACAATGTCAGTGTTTACACAGTCAAAGATGACAAGGAAAGTGTCCCTATCTCTGATACCATCATCCCAGGTAATGGAAAAATAAGCTGTTATCCTCAGAGTGGCAGTTGCAGTAAGAGTGGGGATTAACATCTTAATCCCTGGATGGTTGAGTGTGTCAAAAATGTTTGGGATTTAATTCTGACTTCCCATCCACATGCTCCAAAACCATGAAGGTCAAAGCAACTATTTGGACAAATGCTTGCTGTTAACACTGCTTGACTGTCTGTGCTTCACTGGGATGTTCTTTGTTGCGATGGGTATGTAATGGAGTGGCAACCATGGCATTAACTCTGTCCGCTCACATGGAAATATTACTAAAACGATGTCATGTGTCTGTACTCAGTACTGACAGGCAAAAAGTAATATGGTAAATGCATCCCATCAGTACATTGGTGCCTGATCTTACAGTCTCCATACCTGGGCACTGAAATAGCACTTGGCTGACACGTTCAGTTCTTCATCTTGCCATTTTGGATCATTCCTTTTTGCTGTTGAAGGAAAAACAAAGAAAGGTCACACCTTTGGGGTGTTCTTTCTTATGGACTGAATGACAACATTAAAAAGACCTATCTAGGGATAGGTTTGTTGTTTGTCCAAAATTGAATTATGACTGAATGAAAGCATTGGACATTGTGTTCTTCTTTGCACTATTTGGTAGAATGCTTTTACTAATGCTAATTAAATTACTGATTACAAATTGAACAAAATATTGGCAGTGGCCTTGGACTCAGGCCTGTCTTTCACCTGAATATGCTTTTGAATGGCACATTTTATACCATACATTCATAATGCATTCTCATTATGGTCATGATGTTATAATGAGTTTTTGTATGGGAAAAAAAGAAAAACTCATCAATCAATTTTTTTAACCCTCTTCATGCAAGCTTTCTTTTTCTACTAAAAATTTTTAGATTTTTTAAACACTACTGATACTATAGATATTATGTCTAGGTTCTAAGAATGGTTTTGACATCCAGAATAGGACTATATTTTTTAGAACCTAAGAGGTTCAAACTTTACTGTCTGGGGGATTTTCAAAAAACAAACCAAAAAAAAAAAAATCTCTAAAGGAGTATTATAACCTGTTTTATCCTCCCAGGGAAGCAAATTATTCATGATGCTTAAAAAGTCTTTTCAGATAATTTGGAACAGATTGCATATTACCATCATTGCTTTAACACCACCAATTTTACCACTAGTAACGTGATGTACACTGCTTTATTTTTTCCTCTTTTTTGCCTCTGTTTTCCTTTTGCCCTCCTTTGCTTTGTAACTCAATAGAGGTGCCCCAACTCACTGACCTAAGCCTTGTTGATATAACCGATTCAAGCATCGGCCTGAGGTGGACCCCGCTAAACTCTTCCACCATTATTGGGTACCGCATCACAGTAGTTGCGGCAGGAGAAGGTATCCCTATTTTTGAAGATTTTGTGGACTCCTCAGTAGGATACTACACAGTTACAGGGCTGGAGCCGGGCATTGACTATGACATCAGCGTTATCACTCTCATTAATGGCGGAGAGAGTGCCCCTACTACACTGACACAACAAACGGGTGAATTTTGAAAACTTCTGTGTTTGAGACATGGATGATGGTGTTGCATGCTGCCACCAGTCACTCTGGTTAAACGTGGATGTTTCAAGGGAAAAGCCAGCAATTTGCCAAAGATTAAGAGAGGGTGGATCAAGGGGTAAGGATGGAACACCTATGCTAATCTGATTGGATAAAGACAAATGCAGTCGTCTTAAGTACACTTTCATCAAGCCACAAATAGGTATAAAGCTAGAGAAATGTAGATATCTGGTCTATCAAATACAAAACGGCAAAAGTTGCTTGAATTTGCAGACCTAGCATTTTTTTTTTAAACTAACATTAATACCAAATTGTATCAGGAGCACCAGTTAATAAGAAATGTACTTCCAAAATGTACCATTATACCCTCCCTTCTACTCTGACAAACTCTGCCATCCTCCTTCTTAACTGTTTAAAAAACGATTGCAATTTAGGATAGAGTGGAAGGAGGTTGTTTTGTGGGAGGAGAAAAAGAAACTTTGGAACATTCTAAGTTTCATTGACGTGGTGAGGTCAAAGAACTCCTCTTTAACCACAGTCTGGGGACCAGCATGCAACATTATAAAGGTTCTCTGCCCTGCATGGTAAGAAACATGCTGAGAACCAATTTGCATGAAGCCTTTTCATTTGTAAGTAGAATTCACTGAATGGAATTGTAGCCATGCCAGTAGCTGTAGTCACTCCTGTCAGGGGGAAATTTAGGACCCTCTTGTCTTTTTGTCTGTGTGCATGTGTTTCTTTGGAAAGTATCGCTCTGTTTCTCTCTGCTGTGTGGCAACTTAAGCCTCTTCAGCCTGGGATCAAATAATCACCAGTGGTATTAATAATATACTTAAAATCAATGTCTTTGAAAGCGGCTTAAAATTATTCTTTAAAATATATTGACGGCAGAAAGGTTAAAGGGGCCTAAGAGCAGTACCGGGTGTAGTGTTTCATTTTTAACCGTAGTTCACTATGATTTAGATTAGATTTAGCTTAGACTATTTGCATGATTATGACTCGTTTTCTTTATGCATGAAATCCTGGTTTTACTTTTCTAGCTCTTCTTATTTGCTTTAATTCTTAAATTATATTAACTTAGTCTTCTTTCTTATTTGAAACCAGCTGTTCCTCCTCCCACTGACCTGCGGTTTACCAATGTTGGTCCCGACACCATGCGTGTCACCTGGGCCCCACCTCCATCCATCGAACTGACCAACCTCCTGGTGCGCTACTCGCCTGTGAAAAATGAGGAGGATGTGGCAGAGCTGTCCATCTCCCCTTCAGACAACGCGGTGGTCTTAACAAGTAAGTGCTTGAGTGCATGTGCCCAGTAAATGCTAAGCTAGCACACAAGCAAAGAATTCCATGTTCTCAGGTAGGAGCAACAAAGATTAAGACAGTCACAACAGAACCGCAGGCTGAACTCCGAATCTAACGTTCAGTTCTGTAAATTGTGAAAGGTATCATGTTTGTTGTTATTTTAATATATCTTTGATATCTACAGCTTTTAAAAAATCAAAGTGGAAAAACACCAACAGTGAAGTTCAAAGACTTTAGACAGGTTCTGCTTCCAAATAAGTATGTGCAATTAAATGTATGTCAAGAGAAATTATGTGACTAAATCTAAACATTTAGTGAGAGAAAAAAATGGGGATTGAAAATAGTGTCCCCACATCTTTTTTTCTTCTCCTTTTTTTTTTTTTTCTTGAAGTGTCAGCAGGTCATCTACTTGGCATTTGAAAACTTAGAAATAGTGACTGGTTACTCAGGGTAGATCAGGATTCTATTTTGAAGAAAGAGCCAGAAATTTAATTTGTACTTCAAAAAGAATCTGTGAGCAGGATTTCTCGGATGGCTGAGGATTCAGAAAACAACTGACATTAAAATAAACAATGACAACAATTTATGGAAATTGTTTCTTTCTAGTTCCTACCCTTTTGAAACTGATATCTTTTATTAAAGAAAGAGGCTGCAGCATGGTGCTGTGTTTCACATAAATTTTGCTTCTCATTATTTTCACCATAATAGTTAAATGCCCATGTAAGAATAGCAAGAGTTTCTCAGTTAGGGGAAAACAGCTCACATTTAGGTACACTATCAAATGACGGTCTGAAAACAGCCTCCATCTTTCAAACACGTTTTAGAGGATGAAATACAAACAAAGGCAATTCAGCATGACCGTAGTCTTGGATCCTCATTTTGTGGCTGAGGGCGAGAAATCCTTAGGTCTGCATATCAGTCGGGTTGTTGTTTCTGTTCTGGAGCATTCTGGAATCAGTCGTCACAGCGTTACCCAACACAGAAGGTCCTGCTTTAGGATCACTATCTGCCCCACCTTAGTCACAGACCTGTCTCATGTTGTTCATAAGATCTTATTCCAGATCCTACTCTGGATCTCAAGGTTTTACTTCCCTGAGAGAAGCCATTTTTACCCTATGTTACAGATAAAGCAGCTGAGGTCACCAATGACTAAATAGATTGCCCCCGGCCAAGCAGGAAGGAGAGTGGAGTCCCACCTCCTAGTCTGGTGCTTTTCCAAAACTTGCAGGAGCCCCTAAAGAAGGGGAGATGGCGTAGAGGGAAACGGGGTCTCATGAGTAGGAGTTTGAAGGTTAGAAACCTTATCCTGTACCTTTTTTGGTACCTCAGAGTGAGAGAAGAGGATACCCAGGAATGTGTATTCCATTCTTTTGAGTATTCTGTTCTTACTTTAATGGGGCAGAACGAATCACTCCCGATGACTATGACTCTTTTCCAGTAAAGAAAAACAGAACTACAAACTACAAACTGAAACAGCTACAGCAGAATTATAAACTACAAACTAAACTAGTTGTTAAGACCCACTGGTCTTGGCTCAGGTCAACTGCTGTGTGATCTTGGGCAAGTCTACCAAAGAAGATAACTTTTCTGGGCCTCAGTGTTCCCACTTCCAAAGTGGGGATAATTTTAAACCAGACTTTTGGAGGTAATGAGTATGTTCATGATCTTGAATGCAGCGATGGTTTTACAAGTGTATACGTTTGTTAAAACCTATTAAACTATACACTTTAAATATTGGCTGTTTGTTATATGGCAATAAAGCTGCTTTAACAAGTAGCAAACTACCTCCTAGGGTTATTGTGAGGAGTAAATGATAAGCCACAATGCCACAGTCATTACCACATGCCCTCAACAGTTAAGTGGATGATAGAGATATTACTGTGCTGCAGCCACTCCGTTTTATGTCAGATGCGGCTGAGTCACGCTCTCAGAGGTGGAATTGAGAGCAGGGCTTAGAGATGCTACAGGGCAAGGCGACCCTTCCTCATCACCTACTTACAACCCCTCTCCAGGTAGCAATGTTCGCTTGGGTGTCAATAGGCTATAGGACTGGACTCTTGGATATTTTATCAGTTGAAATAGTCCCAAGGGTATTTTGGCTTTTCATTCTTTCAAGCACATTTTGAAAATAATTCTCACTTGCCTCTTCAGATCTCCTGCCCGGCACAGAATATTTAGTCAGTGTCTCCAGTGTTTACGAGCAACACGAGAGCATTCCTCTTAGAGGGAGACAGAAAACGGGTAAGTCATGTAGGCCATATGCTTATCAGGTAGCTTCCACCTACCAATTTTAAAGAGCAAAATGCAGTGCTACTTCTAAAAACACATCCCCGTCTTTGTGGGAGTGGTGATGCTTGTTGCCTTGTTGCTACTTTTGATCACTGGTCTTAAAAATTAAGACACCTTATTCAACTATGATGCTGGCTTCCAGTCACTAAGATTATACTCTCTGCTTCCAGGAGGACTAAAAATAGTCCAGAAACTTTGTTGTCTATCTTAAAAAAAAACTCCCAAGAATAATATCTCATAATCTCTATTAATTAGAGATGGGAACAATCCTTCTCATTAGGCAGCTCTGTCCTGTGGCCAACCCAACACTGTCCCTGTCATCTGCATATTTTCCCTCCTTTACTTAGCCAACGAGTTTCTCTCTATTTTCCACTTGGTGAAAGAGTCATTAAAAGGAGGTAGAATAGACTCTCATAATATTATATCCCTTCTTAAACATGAGTGTTTCTATTAATTTTTCCCTTTCAAGAAAGTATAATTTAATATAGCCATTTATTTATTTCTTATAGTCCACTTGCTTCCAAAAAGAAGTTGTGGTAACTCAGTTTGATTTAAATATATTATTGAATAGAATATGTGAATGTTATAACTAAAATAAAAATTTGCTGGAAGTCCCAGAGAGGTTAAGTGATTTGAATTTGAGATAAACTTTAAATTCTTGCTAATTTTTCTTCAGTGCACTGAATTCTCAATTCATGAGGAATTACCCACACTGTAATTTGTCCAGGGTGATGTCTTATTTTAGTTTTAGAAAGTTTTTTGTTTGGCATCCTTACCCCCTGTTGACACAGCAACTCCTTCTTGAGGGTAGAAAGCTTCTGTTGAGAACCAAAGACTTAACTTGAGAGAAGGCAGATCTTGCCTTACTTTGAGAGATACACTTACAGGGTAGAAACGAGTACTTGAACACTGACGCATTTGAAAATATCAATTCCCAAAGTATCTCAAACATCTGTCTTCAAATGTGATGCATAAATCACTTGGATTACTTAGCAAAAGAAAAAAGAAAAAAATACTTGAGTTGGCCATTTTGAACGGACTCAGTTTATGATTTCGAAATTCATGTGTGGCTTCGAATCAGTGCGTCATAACCTGGGGTTCATGGCAATTCATTGTGTTAGTGGGAAAAGATGGAGACATTGGTTTTATGTTACTTTCCCTCCCAGTCTTCCTCACTTCCTAAATTGGTGCTGTCTTTTTTTTCCCCCTTTCTCTCTTTCTCCCCTGGGTGGGAAAAACAGGTCTCGATTCCCCAACTGGCATGGACTTTTCTGATATCACTGCCAACTCTTTCACTGTCCATTGGATGATTCCTCGAGCCCCCATTACTGGCTTCAAGATTCGCCATCATCCCGAGCACATGCCTGGAAGACCTCGAGAAGATCGAGTTCCCCCCTCTCGGAATTCCATCACCCTCACCAACCTCAACCCGGGCACAGAATACGTGGTCAGCATCATCGCTGTTAACGGCAGAGAGGAAAGTCCTCCCTTGGTAGGCCAACAATCAACAGGTAACTTGTTTTCTGATCTGCAAAGAAACTCAGAGGACTTTCCTATGCAGGCAATAGCTTCTGTGACATAGCTTTGGGTTGTCAGAGTCATCATCTTAAAAGAATTAGGTCATGGTTATGAGAATATATTAAAGAAGATGATTTCTTTATCCCAAGAAATTTCTCACCTAATTTAAGTATTTATGCATTTCTAAAAACTAAAGTTTTATTCAAAATGTAGAAAACACTGTTTCAAATTTCCCTTAAAAACAAAATTATTTTAATATAATAGTGCCATTGTTCTTAAGAGATAGATGCTCAAGTAATTAGGGGAGAAGTGTCATCCTGATATCTGTACTCTAGTCTTAAATGAATTAACAAAAATAGGGACAGGGAAATGTGGCAGATGTCACCAACTAGCAAGTACCTAAGGGAAAGAAATGGGTGTTTACTACATTATTTTATGAATTTTATGTTGTTTTAAAAATTTTCAAAATAAGAAGTTGACGGGAAAAAACTCTTCAATAAACTTGAAATAATCATCTTACCACGATTTTAATTGTCCCCTTACCTTGCATTATTCATAAATTTTAATTTGGCCAATTTTGTATAGTATTTACATGATAACATGGAAGAATCATAAAGGCAATGATCTGAAAAATGAACAAAAGGTGAATCTGGTCATCTTTGAAAGTTACGCATGTAAAAACTTTCCCATGTTTTTCTAGTTTCTGATGTTCCGAGGGACCTGGAAGTCATTGCTGCAACTCCCACTAGCCTGTTGATCAGCTGGGATGCTCCTGCTGTCACAGTGAGGTACTACAGGATCACCTATGGAGAAACAGGTGCGTTGGCGAAATGCTGCTTCCACTCTGATCAGGTACTCAGTTGTGGGTACCCTGAAAGCCCAGCAATAGATACATCATTAAAGAAACCGACAAGTCCATTTAGTGGAGCCTTGTCTTTCCTAAGACTACTTGGGAAATATGTATGATCTCACTGGTGGCAAAAATTCAGATAAAAAGTTATTTGTATAATACTAGAGGGGAAAAGCAGAGCTTGTAAAGTCACAAACATATTATCAATGGTAAAATGATAAGTAATTTGTATTTATCTTCCTCTTTTTTTTTTTTTTAATGGGGGTACTGGGGTTTGAACCCAGGACCTCATGCATGCTAATAAGCATGTGCTCTACCACTGAGCTATTACCCGCCCATTCTTCCTTTTACTTTCCTGTGTTTTCAAACTTTTGTTTACTATAAATACATTCCACTAGATTTGAAAAAGGAACACAATATATGCAATCCTGGGTTGAGGTCTTACCTCCTCTCCCCTTCTAATGTTAACCTGCCAACGTTAAAGCCGAAATGTTAAAATAGCATTAGCTGCAATTTTCTCCCAATTTCTACACACTCATCAAGGCTTACGACAGGCATAAATAAATATAACTTTCTGTTCAGGCTGTATTAATAGCACCTCTTTTAAAGGGCATAAGCAAAGGTGTGACTTGCTGCTCTCAATACATTAATTCAGTTACTCAGCAGTCCCCAGGTGCCTCTCAGCCCCTCACACTTTGAATTAACCCCTTTTCAAACAGGAGGAAATAGTCCTGTCCAGGAGTTCACTGTGCCAGGAAGCAAGTCTACAGCTACCATCAGTGGCCTTAAACCCGGAGTCGACTACACCATCACTGTTTATGCTGTCACTGGCCGTGGGGACAGCCCTGCAAGCAGCAAGCCCGTTTCCATTGATTACCGAACAGGTACTGACCCTTCCTCTGGGACAACTCAGGCTTATGTACTCACAGAGTTTTCACAATGATCTCCCAAAGTGTTTTCCTCCTTGTGGAACTGATTTTCTTTTTTAATAAGACAAGGCAGCAGCTACAGCTAACAGAGTTTTGAGCCAGAAACACAAGGAAGCACACCAAGGGCAGGGATTTTTGTCTGTTCTGTTAACGGATGTGTTCTATGGCATATATAAGAACAAGTATAAAAGATGTTCAGTAAATCTTTGTGAATGAATGAATGAAAGAATGAGCTGTTAAGGTAAGAAGACAAACATCTACTTGAAATGTAGTTTCTTTGTAAAGGAAGCAGCTGCCTTGGAAATAGGTAATGGTATCAAGATGCACATACTACCTGCCAAAAGCTGTCTCTGTGTTTCTGCAAGAGAAACCCCTGGGAGTCATTGACAGGAGTAAGAGATTATTCCACTGAACCAGAACTAGAGACAAAGACTTGTCCAGTCTTGTCCCCATAGAGTGGGGTTTCATTAGTTTCTCTTGTTTTTTATTTGTAGAAATTGACAAACCATCCCAGATGCAAGTGACTGATGTTCAGGACAACAGCATTAGTGTCAGGTGGCTGCCTTCGAGTTCCCCTGTTACTGGTTACCGAGTGACCACTACTCCTAAAAATGGCCCAGGACCATCGAAAACTAAAACTGCAGGTCCAGGTAAGAATAGCCAGCATCTCACATACATCAGGATACACAGAGTAAGACCATAATAAATAAATATACGCTTTTTAAAAATAAATGGCTCTGAGTACTATAGTTTCATATCATGTGTCAGAGTTTCCTCATTTGTGAATTTTGGGCTTACGGTTATTACCAACTCCCTCCGCAGCAGAATTTTTCTAATGAGTTCATTTCTGTTTTTACATGCATAGTTTTGTTTGATGGTGTGAACATCTTAAATTTTTAGATCCATCTTTGTGGTTTTGTTTATCATGCACACCGAGAAGAGAGAGATGGGCCTGACTTTTTAAGATCCTTTTAGCGCCTTGTTTTTGCTTTCGTATAAAATAATTGTGAAATTAGGACCCTAAGGCAGTATCTTAAAGTCCAGTTAATTTTCATTTTACAAATACAGCATCATTCGTTGTTAGTGGCATCACAGTTAATTTTAGAGCTTTTTCATTAGCAGGACTTCCCTCCAATATGGTCATTTGTATTAGCAATGAACACATTTGTCCAAGAGAAAATCCATGTGGGACTCCTCCATATTTTCATGACAATTCTGCAAATGAAAATTCTAGGCCACCACACATTTACTACCCAACTCTAAAAGCCACTGGGTTGATCTCCTAGTGAATGACATAGATGCTGCATTTGTTTTTCACTCCCTTTGCAGATCAAACAGAAATGACGATCGAAGGCTTGCAGCCCACAGTGGAGTACGTGGTTAGTGTCTACGCTCAGAATCGAAACGGAGAGAGCCAGCCTCTGGTTCAGACAGCGGTGACCAGTACGTAACCAGTGCCTGTTTTCCACTTTCAAAGTCAAATTTTGTTCTTAGGCGTCTGGATACCTAGTTTGTATCTCGAGCTGAGTCCTTTAAAACATCTTTCCTTCTCAGTGCCAAGCGATGAACACATAGGGAAAGAAGTTGTGGAACTACCAAAGTTAGTTGCTGTGCTTTGAATTTCTTTTGCTCAAATGGCCTCAGCAAAATCTTATTTGCCTGTAGCAAATCTACAAAATGTTTTGCTAGCACCTTCTTTTCTAAAACTGGATGGTAAAGTTGATTAAAGTATGCTTCGTGAAGCTGTTATGTTTGGAGACTTTGTGGCTGGACCAGACTGTGGCTGGACCAGCGTTTAATGTAAATATTTAACACAAGGGTGGAAGGGGGAGGGTGCAGTTAGAGGAAGATTCTAACAATCTGAATCTGATGTTGAAAATCAACTTTACCACTTCCAAGGTATAGAAAATCCAGGTCTATGAGACTAACATCACATTGCAAAAACAAATCTTGGTAGAATATCTTAAAATATAAATAAATCCTCATTGTGGGGACGTTTTGCAGGGTGTCTGCATCTCACGCACACCTATGTTTTAATAAGTGATATGACATTAAATATTTTCTAAACCAAAAAGAAAAAAAAAAGTAAGCAGGTGTCCAGTAATTTTTCATTTAATGGTGAGTTAATTGGAATTTAATTCATCAAAGACAAAATGGTGTCTAGAGAACTGCTTTGCATGTTATAAAAATGCTTATTTCACAACTTGCTTTTCACATAACCTCTTACCGTTAATTTGCCTAACAGACATTGATCGCCCTAAAGGACTGGCATTCACTGATGTGGATGTCGATTCCATCAAAATTGCTTGGGAAAGCCCACAGGGGCAAGTTTCCAGGTACAGGGTGACCTACTCAAGCCCTGAGGATGGAATCCATGAGCTATTCCCTGCACCTGATGGTGAAGAAGAGACTGCAGAGCTGCAAGGCCTCAGGCCGGGTTCTGAGTACACAGTCAGTGTGGTTGCCTTGCACGATGATATGGAGAGCCAGCCCCTGATTGGAACCCAGTCCACAGGTATATCGTTAATTGCACCACTGGGTGCTCATGGGCGCAGCGGCTTTATGCCCTGCTGAATGAATCATACTTTATCGGGCTATTGATTCCCGTATAAGGGGGGACCAAAAAAAAAAAGCAGCCTCTCTATTAGGAAAGACCCTCTTTACAGAGGAATAGTAATAAGCATTAAAGTGTAGGTGGCATTTAGATGAAGTCTAATAAAAGGAAATTTTGGAGTAGCCTGGCTTAGAAACCAGGCTATAAAGCAAGATATTGGAAGATAATACTGAAATTGTGGATTATTTCCTAAGCCATGATTTCCTGTGGTTACACTCACCGTGTATAAAGGAAAGAAGTTTGGCATCCTAGAGTTTTCGCTAAAAAAGGAACCCAAAGTGGGCCATTTCATAGCAGCATGATTCTGAGAACACGTGGGTAAGACTTTCCTTCTCTGGTTAGAGATTGTGTGCTGGGGGTATAATTTGCTTAACGGATTGAGAATCAGACACATAGGAAACAGCTGATAGGGCAAATGCTTTCCACAATACTTTATCCTCTTGTGCTTTATTTCTGAAGCAGAGTGGAATGCTAAAGACGTGTCCTCAGGACAGCATAAACCCTGGAGGTGACAATCTGTCTTATTGCTCTTTGCTTCTCTTTTCTGCTTTGTTGTGAGCCAATTTTCTTCTTACGCTGCACCACAGAGAATACTTCAAGTTTAGCAGCAGTCTCTGTCGTGGGGTCCAAATAAGAGAATAAAAACGTAATTCTATCTTTGGAGGGATAGAATACTCTGTGAAATGGTTTTTCATACAAAGATAATTTATATAAGAAAAGGACGTTTTCTCATCTTTCCATGGCCGATAAGCCAATTTTTGACTTTTTTTTTTTTTAAGGGAAAGCAAAAAACAACTTCTAAAACCTAAAATCTCTTAGGGTTTTGGCATTAACCCATGTTTCCAAGTGATTCTGAATATTGGTGGATTAAAAACATTTTTTTTTCAGCAAACATTTTCTTCATTTTGCATCCCCCTTTGTACTTTTTTGCACAGAATCTTTGTTTGATCAGAGTACTCACCTAAGCAAACAAGCACTATCTACTTCTTGGAATTCACTTTATTTTTCCCTTTTCCCCCTTTACTATAAGATAACCTCTAACCAATGACCATCCCGACAGCCATTCCTGCACCAACCAACCTGAAGTTCACTCAGGTTACACCAACAAGCCTGACTGCCCAGTGGACGGCACCCAATGTTCAGCTCACTGGATATCGAGTGCGGGTGACCCCCAAGGAGAAGACTGGACCCATGAAAGAAATCAACCTTGCTCCCGATAGCTCATCTGTGGTTGTATCAGGACTCATGGTGAGAAGTGGCCTTTTTTCATTGAAATAAAAAATGTACGTCATCTCTTACACAGTTTAAGGTGGTAGAAATATAACATAAAATAAATCTAACTGTGTTCTTTGCCTCTGCCATCAAATTCATTTTATTATAATTTTGTATCAAGTAAAATTACTTGTGTTGACCTGAGCTTTTCCAGATGACTATCTGGGACCGCATTTTACACGTAGCTTTGGATATTGCATAGATCTTTAAATCTATTCTATTTCAAAAGGCTGCGTGTATGTGGTGGGGTGGGGAGCAATAGGTATATCCATAGACTGAATGCATAAATCATTCAGCCTATGAATATATTACCTTTACAAGGAATATCTTCCAGTTTTCACCAAACCACCTTGATCCTACCTTCCTTAAATCATTTTTACTCCTTCTATATGTGCATGCAGAAAACTAGCCAGGAACCTAGGAGATTGGTGTACTTCTTAACATAAGGCCAATTCCAGGAGAAACTTCAGAAAGAGGGTTCAGAGATAGGCTAGAGCATTCTCTTCGCCTCTCTGTGATCAGAAAAACTCATGATTTGTACCTGTCAGATTATAAAGGAGAAAAACAGACTAATACCCATTTTCTTCCTTTTGTATTAGCTTAGTGTAAGTATGTGAGTTATGGCTTCCTTGGGGTTAACTCCTAAACATATTTTTAAATTTATGTGATTCAAACATGTTGTTGATCATCTGCAGTGTAGAAATGAAATCAATCCAGAAACTTACAGTGCTACGGATTTTGCTAGTTTATTTTTTCTTTTCTAACCATTGCATTTTTCTAATGCTGGAGTGAAAATCCCTGGGCTTCAGAAGATCACAATGCTAAAGCTTACCACGTCCTTTTCTCTAGGTGGCCACCAAATATGAAGTGAGTGTCTATGCTCTTAAGGATACTCTGACGAGCAGACCAGCTCAGGGAGTCGTCACAACTCTGGAGAGTGAGTAACCAAACTTTGTGGTATTGACAAACATCCCATATCAACAAAAATTAAATGGCAAATGCCTTTCTAGATCACTAAGTTAACAGTGGAGTGATTTCTAGTTTGGAAATTGATTTGTTCGCCCATCTTTTTGAGTTACTACAGTCACCTTTTATGCCTCTCCAGAAGATGTTCTGCTGGCCAGTAAATGGAATTACTTCATAATGTTGTAATGTTGGTGCAATGAATTAGGACTACCTAGTTCATGTTCTACTTATTAGAATTTGTTTTCATAGAGATAAGTTTGGAGAGGACATGCTGGCTTCTGCTGTATTTTAACAGTATAGTAAGATTTGGACAAAATTGGGCCCAGATTCTAGTTTTCTGCCATAGCAATAATCCACAGTTATTCTCTTTCAGAAATCACAAAAAGTGTCAAAGTTTCCTCATCTACAAAATAGGGATGGTGTTACACCTGTTAAACAATGTGAAGCCCTATAAAAATGAGAAAATACTAGCAAATATGTATATATTATTGCTGGCTGCCATATCATTGTTATTCCTACTACACATTTTTTACATTACAATAACTTAATAATTTTAACATTTATTGAGATATTTGTAGATATCTGAATACAGCCTTAGGAACCAATGGCCATATCTAGAAACCTTTTCAGTTCTGTAAAAAAAAAAGATACAAGAGGTGAATATTTTCGTATTTCCTAATTACTGTCAGCTTTTCTCTTTAGATGCCATAGGAGAAAATCTACACATTGTTAGTCATGTGTAGAAACTGATGTATTTTGTATATAATAAAGAAACATTTTAAAATATCAAAACCTTGCCTACATAAGCCAGCCAGGCACTAACCCCTGGCTATCATCCCATGCAGATGTCAGCCCTCCAAGAAGGGCCCGTGTGACGGATGCTACTGAGACCACCATCACCATTAGCTGGAGAACCAAGACTGAAACGATCACTGGCTTCCAGGTTGATGCCATCCCAGCAGATGGCCAGACTCCAGTTCAGAGAACCATCAAGCCAGACGTCAGAAGCTACACCATCACAGGTCGGGGAACTCTCTGTACTGACCCCATGTGTTAACTGCTATTCAAAACACACATCAGCTTATTTGTTTTTCTACCACTTACACTGATTAAATGTATCTTCAGTGCTTTATGATAACCCAGCTCTATTTTTTAAAACTTATCTTCATACCATGATCAAAAACTTTTGTCTTGTGAATATCTGATTTCATCTAATGTTTGCCAGAGAAATGGCATAAGTCCCATTCATCAGATTTGATCTTTGCCGGGGGAAGGTATAGCTCAATGGTTGAATGTATTCTTAGCATGCATGAGATCCTGGGTTCAATCCCCAGGACCTCCATTAAAGATAAATAAATTAAATAAATAAATAAACCTAATTACCTCCCCCCTTAAAAAAAACAAACAGATTTGATATTGCATCCATGGACTCTTTCTTATTAAAAAAAAATTGTACATTAATGCTTAAAAACCAAAAGAAACTCAATGATAGTATAGATTTCTTAACATTAACATAGATTATAAAGTAAAATTAAATTAATAAAAAAGCAAATAACACTACCTCATAGAGATCATTGTTATTGTCAGAGAATGTTCCGTATCTGGGTCAGTTTAGGTCTTTCGGAGATTTAAAATTCTGATTCCAGTGACCATTGGATGAAACACACTCAACAAGTGCTCACCCATCACCAAGATGGCCACTTCCAACACACCGTTTTTGTATTTTAAAATTTGTTTTAGCCAGTGTCTTTGGATGCAGGAGTGATTTTCCTTGGAGACAGGTTTCTCATTAACAGTGAACAACCATACCATACTTTATTCTTCCAACGTGAACTGCTTCCAAGGGCTACATAAACATAAATATATAAGTAGGAGAAAGCATGACAATTGCAGATGAGTTTGAAGATTTGCCTAGTAAATGAAGGTCAGATAAAAATCTTCTCTTCACAAATCCCAGGTTTGCAACCCGGCACTGACTACAAGATCCACTTGTACACCCTGAACGACAACGCACGGAGCTCCCCTGTGGTCATTGACGCCTCCACTGGTAACTACACTTTCTCCTGAAGAAATGCCACTGGCTTAGGTGTAGGTAATCAGTCATGTGAATTTCAGAAACAAAAACGAGGCTGATACTTCTATATTACAGATCATAGTGAACCATTTTCACAGTTTACAGAACTCTCAGATTTACTCCAATCTGTCTTTAAGGGCTGGGGAAAGAGTGTGGGAATAGTTTTCCTGGTCATTCATTTTCTTGGAGACTGAATTTTGTTTTCTTTTAGCCATCGATGCACCATCCAACCTGCGTTTCCTGGCCACCACACCCAACTCCTTGCTGGTATCATGGCAGCCACCCCGAGCCAGGATTACTGGTTACATCATCAAGTTTGAGAAGCCTGGGTCCCCACCCAGAGAAGTGGTCCCTCGGCCGCGCCCTGGTGTCACAGAAGCTACTATTACTGGTATTGCTGCTTCCACGCTGCCACTTTCCTCCTGACTCCCCAGGGCACACAAAGTGCTCGGCAGTCCCCAACTGCGTGTTTGACACTGAACCATGAGAACGAGAAGCCCCGTCCTCTCAGTAGGAGCTCAATACATCTCAGAAGTCATGAATTCATGAAAATTCAATAATTTCAATACTGTCATTATCACTAGAGTCTTTTTATTTGCTCTACGTTTGCCAGACACCGCTCCGTGTGGTCCTAGAAAAAGATGTTTTTCAAAGCTAACTGGCAGACTTTGATACTGTCATCTTACTCTGCAACCTAAAGGAATGAGAAGCCGGCAGGATTTGCCCATTTCACAGAGTAGGTCTGGAGGCAAAGTGATTCCCAACTACCCATGTTGGAGAGAGTGCTGCTTGGAGTGGGGAATAAAAGATCAGAGGCCTCTGGGATCATTTTTGTCCAAGGGATTAAAATTGTATACTGTGAATAGGGTATCATCTGGACTTAAAAATCTTGGGGGGAGGACATAGCTCAGTGGTAGAGCGCTTGCTTAGCATGTACAAGGTCCTGGGTTCAACCCCCGGTACCTTCATTAAATAAATTAATTAATTAAATAAAACCCAATTATCCCCAACACACACACACCAAAAGAAAAATCTTATAGAACACACAGGTCCCAGGAGGAGACGCTGCTTTTTTAGAAAGTTTGCGGACAGGGAAATAGAGTCAGACATGGGAGGCAGTGAAGTGGATTCTGCCTGCAGGGACCGCACACACAGTGGGCACTCTCTCCTGCAGAGCACTTCTGTATTGTCTGACCTTTCACTGAACCAGCCACTGAGGGCCACTGGACTGCTAAGCTTAAGTAGATTTGTGTCTACGGTATATGCATTGATCTCTCCAAATGTGTATTCTGAGGGCCGTGTACAATGCTGATAGATTTTCCTGAATTCAAAAGGATGGATAAGAAGTTAGAAGAATATCCAGGGAAAGTTAGAGTAAAAGTGCTTATTCAGGTGTCAGATTTGTTAGGAAGATAATTTGCTAAGTGGCCATTGCATGCAGAGTATTTGGGTATTCATGGAAGTCAATATCATACCTTTCAAGAGTCCAAGGACCAGCTGGAGAGAGGATGCTTGCTCCCCAGGAGAATATCCTGGTGGGATCAACTTCCATTTGACCACCGAGCCCACAACGTAATGTGATCATCTGTCCTTCCATCAGGTCTGGAACCAGGAACTGAGTACACTATCCAAGTCATTGCCCTGAAGAACAATCAGAAGAGTGAGCCTCTGATCGGGAGGAAAAAGACAGGTAAAGAGCACCTTCCGGGTAACGGAGACCGTCACTACAAAACTCATTACAAATGATTCATTTTGCAGTGAAAAGGTTCTCCAGGTTCCGCTGCATTTCTCATAGACCTTTTTTCCCTCTGACAGCATAGCATGTACATTGTGCTTCGTGACAGCAGGAACAACCTGACATAATCTGCAGAGTTCAGTTTGTTTTTTTTGTTTTGTTTTGTTTTTCTTAGCCAGTCAATACAAAAGCTTTTTATTCACTTTTAAAAAAATTCAAACCAGGTATTAGAGTGTAAAACTGAGTTGTGATCATTGCTATTCTTTTATACATTCTGGTGAAGTTAAATATGTTTAAAAAAAAAAAGAAAAAAGCAAGGGGAGAGAAAAATCTTTCCCATTTGCCTTTATTTATTACTTGGTTTCTGAAACTAAATAATGTCTTACTTTTTTTTTAATCCAATTTCACTTTAATTTGAAGAAAATGCTTTATTTGTGCAGGTAGGAGAATTTTTTATAATAAACTTTATGTATGTATTTTAATCTACTTTTATTTTAGCATTTCAAACTGAAAATTACTGTGCCAAACCTCTGGAATTCTCGTACTTCAGATGCTGATATAATTATTCTGGATTCCAGTCCTTATAACAGGATTCTCAAGTGAAAAGGAGAAAAAAGGCTTCACCTTTCAGTTCCATTAGGCTTAATTTGAGCAAAGGCAGCGTCTATGGGGCTCGGCATTTCAAAGCTTTGTGTGTATGATAAATTCATACGAACACTTTTTTCATTCTCAACTGTAAAGAAACCTTTGAGAAAAACCATAAAGATTTCTTTCTGGAAAAAAGTGTTTTGGGATCTAAGTACTGCTAATTTTCCAGGGGCTTTGATCGGATTGTCAAGTAGTTGTTGTTGCCTGAATTGATAATGACTTGCTGCTGCTACTTCTGGGAGCTTAATGCGCTCTGCTTTTTTGGCTCTAACCTCTCTTGGCTAGATGAGCTTCCCCAACTGGTAACCCTTCCACACCCTAATCTTCACGGACCAGAGATCTTGGATGTTCCCTCTACAGTTCAAAAGACCCCTTTCATCACCAACCCTGGGTATGACACTGGCAACGGTATTCAGCTTCCTGGCACTTCCGGTCAGCAGCCTAGTCTTGGGCAACAAATGATCTTTGAGGAGCATGGTTTTAGGCGAACCACACCGCCCACAACGGCCACCCCCGTAAGGCATAGGCCAAGACCGTATCCGCCGAATGTAAATGAGGAGATCCAAATTGGTCATGTCCCCAGGGGAGACGTAGACCATCACCTCTACCCTCACGTTCTGGGACTCAATCCAAATGCTTCTACAGGACAAGAAGCTCTCTCGCAGACAACCATCTCATGGACCCCATTCCAGGAAAGCTCTGAGTATATCATTTCATGTCATCCCATTGGCGTTGATGAAGAACCCTTACAGGTAATTAATTTTTCTCTTTACTTCTGGACAGCCTGGGAAAATAGTAAGCCAGGTTACTGAAGGGATAGAGCTCTGATGTCAAGTGGCCATACTTCTAGGACCTCTCAGAAAAGTGGCATGCTTAAATCCTGATTTTTTTTTTTTAATCTCAATGTGGCTCTACTCTAGGGGATGTACCAAAGAGTGTCATTAGCTTTTGTTTAGTAGAGAGAATAGAATCATTTCTATTATTCTCAATCATTTGAGGCTCCTTAGTAACATAGACAAAGAAATGACCTTAGAAAAGAGAGAGAGAGAGAGATTCTGCCTGAATTTCCATTTGTTCGAGAAGGGCTAAAATGCCATTGTGATGGTTTGTCCTTGAAGAATCCCATTTCCTACAATGTGTCTGAGGAGAAAGAACTTGGCCGAAGCTGTGTCTATCAGCTATTACCAGTGGTTGATTCTCTAAAGCTTCCTGTTCTTTAATTTGTCTTGTTGATTTCCATTTTTTACTGTTTTCTTATTTTTAGAAAGTGGCAGGATTTTTTAAAACTGACTCCACTGTGGAAGATTTATGAGCTTAGAAACATGAATTTGAGGATTTGCCACGTATTTTAAGGACCCTGTGTTGGAGTCAGGTGCCACTTGACCCTTGTGTGGGATGAATATATCTCCCACATAGCGCAGCGTCCACGTTTTATGTGAAGGAGGCATGGCCAGGGGTTTCAGGGGGCTTGCCCAGACCTGACAGTACAGCAGGATGAAGAGGAGGCTGTCTCTAGAATTAGTGAGAGTTCCTGGTGTCTGTGGAGCACATAGGGTAGATTTTTGGCAGGAAAATCTGGCCAGTAGAAATGATGGCCCATCACCCAACTTCTATTTCTCTCCTTGGCTGGTCGGTTGGGACCTTTACACCCTCTATCTTTGTCTCCCTTTGCATTGCTTACACAGTAAGAGTTATTGATAAGAGAATAGGGTAAGTCATGTCGCTTTCTCACTATAATGCTTTCTCCTCCACTTTGGATGTGCCAATAATTGTAGTTCCGAGTTCCTGGAACTTCTGCTAGTGCCACCCTGACGGGCCTTACCAGAGGGGCCACCTACAACATCATAGTGGAGGCACTGAAAGACCAGAAGCGGCACAAGATTCGGGAGGAGGTGGTGACCGTGGGCAATTCTGGTATGTGAAGGTCTGCGTTACTCAGGCATGGGCCCTGGACTACACCAGAGAGGCTTCTTCAGTTGACTTTTCCTTTCTTGCTGTTGTCTTTTGACTTTGGGAAGTAATTCCATGAAGTAAATGAGCAACTTTAAATTCAGTTAGTTTCCCCTCAAAGAATCCTGGTATTTTTGTAAAACACATACAGAAATAGAGTCTCAAACAGTGATATGATAATAGACCTGGAAGAGACTTCAAATATTATTTAATTCAACACGCTAAGTCCCTGCTAGTGGATATCTGACTTGATGAAGGACACGAGTCTCTTGATCTCTTTTCCCAGACCCACTTCATCTTACCATGTTGCTGTCCTCCTAATTTTTAAGTCCTGAAAGTGATTACCTGTAAAGGATATTCCTTACGTGCAGACATTAGTGCCTGCTGGGTTTTGTTCCTGATGTAAAATGCTACCAGCAGAGCCCATGTCTGTCCAAAGAGCTCCCTTATCCCAACATTATTTCATGATTATAGACGTCCAGAACAGCAACAGAAGTTAAATGGTCATTGATTCTTCTTTGTAGCACCTGGGAAGTCCTTTTAAACCAGTAGTGTATCACCTGGCTTTTCAAACTGCGGCAACTGAAGATTTACCAAGGAACACACGATAGGGAATAATTAAAACCATGAATCTCGAATCTTCCCGCCAGAGGGTTCTCTATTCCACATCAGCAGGGAGTGCTAAATTCTGTCTCTGTCAAGTGACAGGCTTTTATTCCTAGGGCCAGTTACTTAACCTCAGCCTCCTTCCTCATTCGGTAGATGACTGTGCCCTTTTACATGTATAAATGCCTGTGAATTAAGCTGTTTTTGTTTTGTTTTGTTTTTGTTGTTGTTGTTGTTTTGGTTTTTTGCAGGGGGGATCATTTTGTGCTTACGTATTATATACCTATGCTAATGCACACCTTTTTCTTTGTGTGGTTTTGCTAGTAGAATGCCACGTGAAAGGAATTTTCAGAAGCACAAAGGTCTTTGCATTTTTTCCACATCATTTTGAAAGAAGATTCCATCTCCAAAAGTTTAGCCAGGTGGAATTTCAACCCCTGGCTATTTTTAGGAGGGCAAGTGAAACCCCCAGCAGCAGTTTAAGTTCCTTCCATTTTTCTTTCTGAGGCCTTATTCCCAGCAGCAATATTCTGCATTCTAGCCAGGTTCTCCCGGCTTTGAAACACTTCAGACACCTTTGTTTCTCCAAAACTCTATTTTCTTCCAGAGTGATGCCTTTTAAAATATTAGACACTTCAAATATCTATTGCTTTTGAGCTTTTGATTTTCGCACTGTGAAAAGAAATATGCAGGGTGGGATTCAAAGTCACAGAAGTTAGTCTACTTAACTTTTAGAGAATAATTTGGAGCATGCTTTGTTTGCATAGATTCTTTTAAGATAAGCTTTACCAAAACATAAGGCCCAGATCTTAGGCAACGTGAAGAAGCTCTATTACTTATTCTTAAGTGATTGATATCCCATTGTTTTCTCTTATTTGGAACAGTTGGTTTTACTGATAAAGTAAAGCAGTCTGACCATTGTGACAGTAACGTACAAAATCTAGGCTTTTTGCCCTACCATGCAAAAAAATGCAATAAAAGTGAATATCCCATTAGTGCAATCATATTCTAATGGTATATAAAAATGCTACGACTTATGTATTAAAAGCAAAAGATGTCCTCTGATAATCATTCTTTATCTGGTGCGTACTTTCTAAGTGTTGGCAATAGACCAGTGCTTTGAATTCATGATCTCATGTAGTCTTCAAGAGATCCTGAGCAGGTGAAGATATTTTTATTACTATCGCCACATTACAGATGAGGGAAATCAGGCAGAGAAATGTTAAATAACTCGCTTAGAGTCACTCAGGTACTGGTGCAGAGGAATTTCCAGCCTTTGCATCGCGCTGAAGTTCTTAACTAGCTTCAACCGCCTCACAATCTGTTCCACGTTCTATAGACTAGATTTACCAGAAATGATAACTTTTTTTAGAACTGAGGACAAAAAATGAAAGACGGGCTCCATTTAAAATGCTCATGGCAAGTGTTCACTGACAGTATCTAAGCATTGTTTATTAGAGCAGCTGATGCATTGATAGACGAGATGAATGCTTTTTAATACTACTGGGATTTTTGTTTTAAATTAAGTCATTACAATATACAATAATTCCGTTTTCTTATTATGGTTCAAAAATAACAATAAAATGTCTTTTTTTCCCTCCTTTTCTCCACGTAGTTGACCAAGGCCTAAGCCAACCTACAGATGACTCGTGTTTCGACCCCTACACCGTTTCCCATTATGCCATCGGAGAGGAGTGGGAGCGATTGTCTGAATCTGGCTTTAAACTCTCATGCCAGTGCTTAGGCTTTGGCAGTGGTCATTTCAGATGCGATTCATCTAGTGAGTAGCTTGCTTTGTCCATCTCTTGCATTTCCATGCATTTGCACAATGTGCCAAGGAAGCATGTTTGGCAGACACAGGCTCTTCCAAACATGAAGCAGACGAGAGGAGACTGCTTGACTCAAAGTAACATTTTGCATCATGAAAGAAAAAGTGATGGGAAATTTTACTTGTTGACCGTTGCTTCCTCTCAAAGGTTGTATTTCAGTGTGACTGTGAATTAAACAGCAATTTGTGATGGTAATGTGGTTTTTTTTTTTCAACTGTTAAAACAAATTAGTAAGGTCATACTCTTTGGAGACAGGTCTAATGAAAGGTATCAGAGACACAAAGAAACCCAAAGCTCTTTTAATCTTTATTGTTGAATGAGCTCAGAGATGAACATTTATACTCACAACACTTTCTTTCAATACAAACCAAATGAAGACATATCACAGTATATACATTCACTCACACACACTCAAATCCCTCATACACACTCATATCCTACATAGACATGCATACATATATTTAAATCTTGCCAAGTAATGGAGAGAGTACAGATAACCCACTTGTAGATAATTAAGAATTAACTACAATTGAAAAATATTTGATTTTTAAGTTATAAAGAGATTTTAATATTTTTAATTATTTTTAGTTAAAATAATCCTAGGAATTAGTTAACATGCTTTGAGATTTAATATTAGAACTTATAAATATTTCACTTATGCTTTGTTTTTAGGGGATGTGATTATTATTGAAAATTGGTTCATTTTTATAGATGTTTATTTTATATAACTATGCTCCATAACAAGCCTCCTACAGATATATCCATAAATTATATTTGGGGAAATAATGACATTGTAGATTTTTTAAAAAGATTTTCAAAGTGTTTTTACTTAACTTGTATACATGAAATGGTTTAATTCAGACTGAAATATAAAAACAACTAATTTTTGCTTTTATATTTCATCTGAAAATGGAAAGACAGCATTAGAAGTGTCATATGCTGTTTAGGAGTTGAAAGTTTTAACACTTGGTCAGTTAGTTGGTTTTTAATATCTAAAACTGAACCATTTTAAGTCTGTATATTCATTACAGAGGGAGGAGAGCTCTAAGTTGATTATGTGATTCTTTGGCTCCACTTACATATTCTTTGCTTAGATGTCATAACTGTTGAATAACTTTTTTAAAGTTTAAGGAATGGCTGACTTGATAAAATGGAAGAAATCATATGTTACACAAACTTCTGCAGTTTCTTTTGTTTTAGTATAAAGATTAAAAAGTCATCTTTTGTGTATAGTAAAGACATATAACTGTGACTTTTAGATATTCCTTAGAACCGGTCTTATTTGTAGGGACAATAACCACTCATTTATCATTTTGTTTGTTTTGGTTTTGTTTTGATACACAACTTTCTGCTTTTACTTTTCCCATTTAAACGAGACAGGTTGTAGCATGTAGAAACCAGCCTATCTTTTGTGTTTTTTCAGTTAATTGAACTACTTTGTATCCAGGACCTGTGCAAATCCAAAAGTGACTTTTCACTTGTGATCTATTCCTAAAAATCTGCTCAAATTCTCCTTTAGCTTCCCTAATTTTAAACCTTCATAGTGAGAATTCAAATGAAGGTCATTGTCTATTCTTGTGAAGTGATTATAATGGAATAAACTGGATCTTAAAATATCCTGGAAAATGTTAAGTGGTAAAGACAGTATTCTTAAATCTGACCAAAAAATTGGTTTGTCTAAGGGATTATGACCTTCAACTTCCCTCGCCACTCCTTCCAGATACCTGCCTTTGGAAATCCTGTGCCATGTCCCAGTCTGCTCACTGTCTTGTGAGTCAGAACACACCAATAACTCCTTGCCTCTGATTTTCGCCACCCCACAGAATGGTGCCATGACAATGGCGTGAACTACAAGATTGGCGAGAAATGGGATCGTCAGGGAGAGAACGGCCAGATGATGAGCTGCACGTGCCTCGGGAATGGAAAAGGAGAATTCAAGTGTGACCCGCGTACGTTGCCCCCGATCATTTTCAGCGCCGCATTAAGCACTCCCACTTTCATGACGGAGCGGTAACTCCCATTCCCAGCGGTGATTAGAGGCATCAGGTCTTCTTGAGGAGTGAACCGTGGGTTTGTTCATCTTTTGATTTGGGAGAGCAGAGACCAGCTTCAAAAATGAGCCATGATTTAACGTTATTACAGGGCACTTGAGCATTTTTCCGACCTGAGTATTTTGACCATAATCTGCAGTGAAATGTCACAACAAAGCTTTACGGAGCCTGTAGATTAAACTTTTAAAATATGATCTCTATCTTTGCATCAAACCTCTTCCAATCTATGTGATCTAATCTTTGGAAACGCTGCCCTGAGATCTAGTCAGCAGTGCGTCTCTTATGGTTAATTCCCATTAACATGTGGGATTTGGGCTATGATGATACAATTTTAGGAGAAACAGAACCCACTTTCATTGAGGGGTCAAGTTTGTACTGTACCTAAGTCTGCTGACTTGTGTGTCCCTGTAGATGAGGCGACGTGTTACGATGATGGGAAGACGTACCACGTGGGAGAACAGTGGCAGAAAGAATACCTTGGTGCCATTTGCTCCTGCACGTGCTTTGGAGGCCAGCGGGTAAGACCAGATGTGCCAGGCTCCCCAAGATCAGATAAGGGGGAGGCTCCTGCACGGATGATCAGGGTTAAGTTTCCTGTGTGTGAGCTGTACATACAGTGTGGGAGCACCCCTTATGAAATGCTGAAGTGCTTCATTTCCCATAGCCCAGCGCTGCCAGCTTAGGGCTCCCCTTCCCGGTTCTCCCCATCCCCGGCAGCCTCAGCCCCCTCCCCCACACCTACTGTTCTCAGACTGCCTCTCTTCTTCAGCAACTAAAGTGTTAAATGCTGGGTAGCACTGGGCATCTTGCTCAGTTCTGATGGACAGGTGGCCCTGTGACACTGTCTTTAAATAATCTGAATACCTAGATCTAAGTAAAATACCACTTCTTTGTACCCTCTCTCAATCTCAAAATAGGTTTTTGCAATAAGTCTAGCTCTGTGCTCAGGAATATGGGACAGAGGGATGAGAAATAGTCCTTACTCTTAATGATATAGTTGGAGACATTAAATTAGCATACATTGAAAGTCAAGCTAATTAAGTAAGGTTCTCAATGGGTTCAATAAATACAGTACCCAGGTAGGCTGATTATCAGCAAAAAGGGCTCATAAAAAGAGAAGCATAACTTGGCTCGGGTTTCAGATGGTTAAAATTTCGTCAAGGGAGAGGGGGAAGCAGAGAGACCAGAGGGAGCACACCCCCTGAGATGGGAAGGAGCTGGCACGTGTGCGCTCTGGTGAAACAACCCTCCACCTGCTGTCCAGTGGAAAGACGTTAGATGGGAAGAAGAGGGGGGCGCTCCTGGGAGCCTTGGAAGTCCATTATTTAAGCCAGTACTCCTCAACCATTTCTAATCCATGTCCTACTTCAATATAACAACAATGCTGTGCTTTCCTCTCACATTTGAAATTTCGAAATGAAACAACTTACAACAAATAAAAGCAACAGAACATACTATTTTTTGTTTTCAATGAAAACATACCTTCCCTAACAGCTTTTCAAATTCTGGTCCCTGAAGAGTGTGCTCCCTACTTCTGGGTAAGTCTCACTGGTTGATGCCTTTGGCATTAGCCAGTTGCAGGTGCCCAAGAAGAAAGGGAACATGATGGGAAATAGTTTTTAGGAAGATTAAACTGGCAGCAGGGAAGAATCTTCAGGGGTCTGGCTCTGCCGCCACCTGAGGACCCGGCGCAGCCGCTGGAAACTGCTCTGACCTCATTCCACCACTCATGGGCGGGTGGGGAGGGAGGCACTCCCCACGCAAACTGTGGACTGTCCCTTTCTCTCATTAACACGTATAAAGACTGTGATCATAGAACTTAGTCATCTCTGGTCATGTGCTTGGTGTAGAAATGCATGATGGAAAGTGAATTTGTTGTGTAGTCGGTTTTGGGCTCACTTCAGCCTCTCCGCCTCATGATTTACGCATGTGAAAGGTCTCACATGTGACACCTATTTTGTTCTAAAGCAAAGGGCTACATAAACACTTAAGACAGGAGTGAAAACTTATGTTTTTATATGAAAGCAAGATTCGTTGATTCTGTAAGTAGCTATTTACCTGTATTGCCTTAGGCATTATGGGAAACATGCTTTTAAATGGAGAAATACATCTGAAGTATTTAACTGACAGTGTAAGAAAGTGATTGTTATTATTTAGGGATTTTTGGTTTTAAGAGAAAAGCCCAACTCAGGTTTACTTTGGCAAAAGGCAGTCCCAGGACCCACCAGCTCCAGAGCTGCTCCAGCAATGGCATCCAGAGCCTCTCATCGTCTCTGTGCCCCGTCCCTTCGCATTGGCTTCATTCTTCAGAAGGTGGTGCCGATGGTGAGAAGGGTGACCTCCATCAGCTCCAGGTTTACCTCCTACCAGCTTAGGGGCAAAGAGGACACATTTCCTCATGTTTCTAGCAAAAGTCGCAGGGAGGAGCAGCCCACCAGCCCAACTCGGTCCCATTCCCTCTCATCCCCTCTCTAGCCAGATGACAGGCCACCGTGTGACTGGCTATAGACACTTAGGAAGGAGGTGAAGAGGTGGTGCAGCAGAGAGAACGTGCCCAGGAGTCGCCCAGCTGGGTAGCAGCCCCGCACTACCCACAGGTCACTGTGTGACTTCTTGCTCCCTTGAGCCAGTCACTCCTCTGGGTCTCCTTTTCCTTGCCTGTAAAATGAGGGTGTTTGTCCATGTGATCTCACGTCCCTTTGAAAAGCACTAGCAGTCTAGAGAAACCTCTTCCATCATCTAGCATGGAAAGCTGATCAAGGAAGCTGGGACTAGGATGAGCCTGGCAGACAGGTGCAGTGTGAATAGAAAGCAAAGACATTTCAGGAGACAGGAAAAGCATAAATAGACAGAGGCAGCTTTAAGATATGGGTAATCAGCCAAAATACATTCTATGAGTTATAAATGCATGAGATCATCATCAAAGCTTCCTTTGTGATTAACAGCTCATATTCTGCAGCTGAAATTCTTCTTTGACACAAACACTAAATTGTGATGTTCTCGTGTTACCATTAACCCTCCCACTTCATGCCTCTGCTCTCCAGGGCTGGCGCTGTGACAACTGCCGCAGACCAGGGGCTGAACCTGGTCACGAAGGCTCCACTGGCCACTCCTACAACCAGTATTCCCAGAGATACCATCAGAGAACTAACACTGTAAGTGCACCTGCACCCTGCCTGTCTCCCCCCTACCGAACGCAATGAGGCACGGAGTAGGGAGTCTTTTTCTGTAGGTACCTTTCTTCTGAATGGACCACATTTTTTTAAACTCTTAAATGACGTAAGAGTAGAACAGTTTACCCTGTAACATAACCTAGCTTCTAACATATTAAACTCTTGAACATCTCCTATTGCCCAGTATCTTGCTAGGTTCTCAAAGGTGGATATACTCTCCTATCCAGAAGTAAATGTCATGGAAGCCACCCTCCCCCTTTTTTCCATACATTTTACACTATTTGCTGTTAATTTCTCTTCTTCTATTTTAACAGAATGTCAACTGCCCGATTGAGTGCTTCATGCCTTTAGATGTCCAGGCTGACAGAGAAGATTCCCGAGAGTAGTAGGTCCAACCCAGAGAAGCAAGCGTGGCTCTCTGCCAAGGTCCATCCAAACTGGAGTGATGTTAGCAGACCCCGTCTTAGTTTGTTTCTTTCTTCAGCTCTTTGCTCGGGAGTAACTTTTCCAGCTTCAGCTCAACTCACAGCTTCTCCAAGCATCACCCTGGGAGTGTTTTGAGACTTTTCTCATAAATGGGGGCAGTACGTGGCCTGTTCTCCAAAGTGTGCGTTCACTACCGCTCAGTATTGTAAATGAAATGATTCTAACTTGTGATTTGGATCAGGATCAATAGGAAAAGCACATACACCAACCAAGATGCAGAATGTACTGAAATGATATGACCAAAATTTTAAGTAGGAAAGTTACCCAAACACTTCTGCTTCTACTTAACTCTCTGGCCCACAATATTGTAGGAAAGGCATGTCCTTGTTGCTGTGATATTTAAAATATCCACAGTACTCACTTTTTCCAAATGATTCTAGAAACTGCCTAGAAATATTTTTCTCTTACCTGTTATTTATCAATTTTTCCCAGTATTTTTATATGGAAAAAAAATTGTATTGAAGACACTTAGTATGCAGTTGATAAGAGGAATTTGGTATAATTATGGTTGGTGATTATTTTTTATACTGTACGTGCCAAAGCTTTACTACTGTGGAAAGACAACTGTTTAATAAAAGATTTACATTCCACAACTTGAATGTCGTGGCTTTTTTACATAAAGAAATTGGGGGGAAATAAGAATCCTCAGGAATGTTCTTTTTCTTTGTGATTCAGCAAACATTTGAAAACTCATGATGTGCACGGCTCTTGAAATTCTGGTGATTTAAGTACAAGATTTTCTAAGTCTGTCCATCCAAAAACCCAGATTCAGTCTTGTTATTTCATCTCTTCAGTAATGGAGATAGTTTTCTATCTCCTGCTTTACCAGATTTAGGTGGATTCAAATATTTATTTAACTTGCTAGCTAGCTCTTCAGAAGTATAATTAGAACAACCTTTTTGTCGTTCTTTTCTAACCATTACAACCCTTTCCTCCCTTCCTTCATTAAATAAACATCTATTCAAAGAGATTACCTGCAAGGAAAATTAAAAGATGATTGAGGTGTTAAATCTACTTAAATCATGTGGCGTAGAGTTCTGTCTTAGGGAAACGCTGTGGTATGATAAACTCAATCCAACTTGTCTTAATTCCTGCCAGCTGACACTTAAGAGTGCCCCAGATGAACAAAGTTTGCATAGTCCTGGTGTGCAAACGCCATTTCCTTTGAGTTTTACTTTGGGGAAACAACAGAACTTTGAGACTAAATCTGGAATCCAGAAGAGTGGCACTGGAAATAGTTCATTATTGATTAGTAAAAGAGCAGTAATTCATAATATATGAAATATGGAAAACATTTTTTTACCCACCATGTGCAATGTAACAAAATTTTTCAGTATATACCTGGCAATAAATATTAAGACTAAATATAGAAAGAGATTTTCTCAGGGTTCATTTGTTTAAAAAAAACAACTAATGTTGAAATTGATTTACAGTTTCTAAAATTCCTTGAACATTTAGCATTTCATTAGGGAGAAGTTTTACATTCTAATTTTACAGGACTATCTCTCAGATGAGTTTTCCTTAGCAGAGCACAGACCCATGGACTTCCGTTAACCTCACTCAAATTTTAAGCCATTAGTCACCACAACAGCTGCTCTGTACATGCGAAAAATAGGAAAAATCACGAAGGACAGATCATGGTGCTACTAAATGACAGTCCCACACATGTGGGTCATCATTGCTCACAGACAGAGAATGTGACCCAACAGAAATCCACACGTGGTGTAAGCAGAGGTCCCACTGTGGGCACGCACCAGGGAGAAAGCCGGCCGGTGTCCCCATAATCAACATGAAAAGGAGGCCCAGGCACCACGCTGGTGAAAGTCGGCACCCCAGCAACACCTTGTTGAAAGGTCTTAACATTTAAAAACGTAAGAACAGCTTTGGGTTGAGACTGACTTTGCTCCAAACCACAGATCAAATGACAAATCTAAAACTATTTTCCCCAAAGCAAGTGTAAGCAAATTCAGTTGGACTATATTGATTAAAGGGATAGCGAGCCCGTCAACCACTTACACACTGAGGTGGAAAAGAACGCAAATTCCACATTTAAGATTAAAAAAGCACCACTTTTTCCAGGATGTCTGCTAGATTCTCCAAAACAACATATTAAACCTACAAACGAAACTATTTCAATAGTGAGTCAGTAACTACATTTAGATAATCTGAACAAATGGCCTTTTATGTTTTGGCATCACAATGCAAAATGGTAAAACTTTATTTTTTAGTATTTCTCAGCAAAATCACTCAAACACCTCAAACATAAGTATTTCCAAGGATCGTTTACAGTTTTTACTGACTCATGTTACTGGTGCCCCTGAGAATTGCCTTAAGTAGGCCAGACTGAAAAGGCAATTAAAAGACCAATCTGAATCTAGACAAGAAATAGTCAATTCAAGAAAAATCAGTTAAAACTAGTAAACATTTCATGCTTAAAAGGAAAAATTGTAGTTTTGAAACTATACCTTGTCTTGCTGCAGTTGATTTGTAATAAAATTTGTTTTGTGTGTTTATATTGTTTCCAGCCCTAATGACCTAAGTGAATTATGCAAGTCAGTCAGTATGATAATATCACCATAAGCCTAGAAGGCACACATTCTGTGGAGGTGAATAAAGAAATGATCAGGTGGAAATTACAAGTATAGGAAATGACTTTTCTATTTAATTATATTTCCATTGAAAATTCTATTCCATTTCCAGTTGTATGAAACTCATTAAAGTGATTAAGAAACATCACATCAGCACATTTAAGTGCTGAAATTGCTTCCCATTCAGTAAATTCCCATTACTGCAATAGGGAAAGTGGCAGGCTCCAATTAAAAAATCCCATTTTCAGAAGATATATTTCAACCATTAAAAAAAACCACCACTCTTGGGACTTCTCATGTTTGGGAACATTTAAAGATTACTACAAAGGTTGATAAAACAGACGCAGCAAAAAGATGACCTTGCCCTGCCCTGAATTGTTCAGACTAAGAAAGTTATTTTTCAGGAGTATATACAGCAGTCATATTTGAAATACAAGTTATTATCATCGCCACTTCATCCCATTCCATATCCTCATTAAAATAAAAGAGCTTAGATTTGAATTGCAAACAAAAATCTATATAAATTACAAAGAAGAGAAGAAAATGCTGTAAGTAATAAAAGAGTAAGAGAAACAGTGCTTCAGCTGGAAGCCCCAAACGGGAAATTCCTCTTTTAACTTTCCTCAGTAGAGTTAGATATGAGATATTAAAGCATGTTTTACATTTCCTTGAATTCTTGTTTACTTACTCTTTAGAGACATAAAAGTTTTAACAATCTTAGAAGCCAAATTTATCCTAAAATGGCTCTTGTATGGAGCCTCCAAAGATTTGAAATTAGCTTTGTTTGGAGGTGGCCAGGCTGGGGTGATTGTCGGCTTCGAGGGTTGGAATCGCCTGTCCTGCAGGCTGCCCAGGACAGCCTTTAGGAAACATACATCGAAAGCGGAGGATTTTCTTAGTGAGCTCTTTGCATCACGGTACTTTGGAAACAGCCACTGCATTCCAGGAGGAAACATTGCCTCTGCCAGGAGACTGCTAGACAGGACCTAACAAGGAAACCCACTGATCTGTATAATTCAGCATTAGTCGTTAAGATACTGAGCCAAGTGCTGAACAAGCCGCTTTGGTAGAGAAACTGGAACCCTTACATACACTTCTGATGGAGAAGTAAAATAGTGCAGCTAGTGTGGAAAAGAGTTTGACGATTCCTCAAAAAGTTAACCATCAGGTTACCATATGACCTGGCAATCCTACTCCTAGGTTATGTACCGAAGAGAACTGAAAACGTATGTTCACGTAAAAACCTGTACACAAATGTTCATAGCGCCATTATTCATACTAGGCAAAAAGTGGGAACAACCCAAATGTCCATCAGTCGATGAATGAATAAACAAAATGTGGTATATCCACACAGTGGAATATTATTTGATCATTAAATGGAGTGTTCATACATGATAAACCATGAACCTTGAAAACACACTAAGTGAAAGTGGTCCTAAATGTATGGTTTCACTTCATGGGGTTCCAGTTCCAGACCCTCCCAAAGTGCTGAACTCCTTTGGCTACTGGCTCCCTTGGCCGAGGTTAACCCCAGATCAAATAAAGAGAAACAGACATAGGGGAACCCCAAGGGTGAGCTGGTGGCTATTTTGAAAGGGTGTGTAAGGGGTGGGGCATTGGCCTAAAGCAGGACACTGCTTGGCAGGGCAGTGGAAGGGTAAAGTGACAGAGGAACTGTTGAAAGCCCTAAACTAAGTTGTTTCGAGGAGTGAACGATTGACAGCTTCTTGCTATTAAGGGTGCTCCTCACCAGGGTTCATTCAAACTTCCCCTTCCTGAACTTCTTGGGGCTGAAAAGGAGTCCCCTGGCTGGGCTGCCTCAAGCACTGTCTGCCGCAGTGGCCAATACTGGTGGGGGGAAAAATGAGCTCATTACTAGATGAGATTCCAACAGAAGCAGAAATAGTAAAGCAGATCTGGGAAGAAGATACCACCAAAGGAGGAAAAAGAAGAGAAATATTAGATGTGAAATAATGTAACTGCCAACATAAAGGGCTCAACAGATAGGACCAACAGAAGGGATATAATGTAGGGGTTAATTGGTACATTTGAAAAGCAGACTGAAGAAATCTCCTGAAGTGACAAAGGGAAGAAAAAGAAGTATATAATATAAAAGAAAAGCTGGGGAGGGGAGGGTATAGCTCAGGGGCAGAGTGCCTGCTTAGCATGCACAAGGTCCTGGGTTCAATCCCCAGTATCTACAAAATAAATAAGTCAATAAATACATAAACCTAATTATCCACCCCTTCTGCAAAAAAAAAAAAAAGAAAGAAAGAAAGAAAAACTAAGAGATGTAGAAATTGTATTAGAAATGCTAACATTTGGGTGAAAAAAAATTCTTCAGAAAGAAAAAATGGAGCAGAGGAAATACTAGAAGAAGAAATTACAAGATTTCCCAGAACTTAAAAAAAAAAAAAAAAAAAAAAAAAAACCCAAAACCTCCGATTGGAAGGGCCCACAGAGTGCCAACAAGGAGAAATAAGGAGAAACCCACAGACACATTATAGAAGTTTGAAAACATCAAAGAGAATTAGAGCAAGTATCCTGTCAAGAAACAAAAACCACATTCACCTCAGATTTTAAATACAATAATGGATGCAATCAAACAATGGAGTAGGTTTTCAAAATACTGAAGAACTTAGAACTCAGAATTTTATGTATAGCCAAGGAAAGTCACCATTCAGAGCCCACATCTAAGAGGTGGGGAGTTATGCTCACCTCTTTGAAGGTGGAGTATCTGTATAAATTACTTAGAATTCTTCTGCATGGGAGATTTATTCTCCATTTATTTACTCAATCATTTACACCAGGAAAAACTCGGTTATTTTATATTCTGGGTTATAATCCAACACCACATTATTTTGTAGTGCTTAAACTGTTCCAGCTTTGGCCACTGGAGGCTCTTTCAGTTGGCTCCTGCCCTACGTCTTTGACATACTTCCTTGTTTTTGGTGTTTTATAAGTGCTTCCTTACTTTCTGGCACTATAAGATGCTCCAGGCAGTTTATCTTTTGTTTCCTGCCCCAGTCCAGAGTAAGCTACTATTCCAGGGAGTCCTGGACCCTTTTATTAGAGAATGGTATTAGAAACCAAGATCTTAGCATTAGGTATGCTTATTGCTACTGGGGTGTCATACTTCTTGGCCCTCTTCAACAGATAGATGTGGTCATATATTTTAAAGAGTAAAAATATTCCTTTAAAAATCATTTTTTAGTTACTTTTAGATTAACTGACAAAAATTCACAGATGAAACACTTAGACCTTTTAAATATTTTTTTTTTATGTAGCCCCAGAGGGGACATGAAGGGCTTGCTGAAATTGTGGGAAACATCTGACTTAACACAGAGGGAGAAGTCAGTACCAGCAGCATCCTTTTATCAGGTCAACAGAGGATATAATTCCCCTGAAGGTTCCAGTCCACTGGTTATAATTTGCTGTTGTTTAGAAGGTAATCAACCAAGTCTTTTAGAACTGGGATTAGAAAACACTCTGCATGAGCAGAATCACCTATGAGGAAACTAGAGGGACTTTACGAGGCTTGTACCACCTGCTGCGGGGGCTGCTCACTGTCTCTGGTTTACTTGATGATTTTTAGATGCTCACACAGGTAATGTTTGGGGATGAGCTGAGCTCCAGGAGGCAGGGATGCACCTGTATTTCTTACACACAAATAATTCTGTGTAAGGTTTGTCAAACTAAAGAGCCTAGAGCTGAGACAAAGTAAATACAACTACCAGACACTATGGATCCAAGATTATTAAAATTTAATGCTTTATTCTTTTAAAGAGGTATTTTCAAAATTCCGTACATGATTTTTCACCTACACGTAGGCAGGGTATAAAATAATGTGTGACGGAGTCAGTGATGGAAGAGCCGAAGGTTCGTGTGAGCGAGGATTATTCCCAGCTCATCGCAAGCCTCGATCACGACCTTGTCGGCGGCGGAACCGGACGGAGCAGCGATGTAGGCCACGCCACTCTGAGGGCAAGACAGAGACAGACTCTCCAAACACATTTCTGGCCCAAACATGCCAGAATCAACCCCCTACCTCCCATAAATAATTCACACTGCAGACTGACTCACTCAATCAAAAGAGCAGAATAATGGGGTTTGGGTTATCCATATATCAAACGAAGAAGTCAGAATAATTGCTGATCTATCACTAGCACATCACCACAGCCTGGAGACGTACTGTAACTCAGAGAACTGAATCAGAAGCAGGATTTCTGAAATAGTTTCTAGTAATGACCAGATCTACACTGACACACACCAACCACACACTTACCCTCTTGGCTCTGTCTACATTGTCCCTGAAAGGAAAGAAAGCATCAGAGCTGATGGAAACTTCATTAAGTTTGTCAACCCAGTCCTTCTTCTCTGCTTCAGTTAATAACTCAGGGACCTCCTCAAACAGTGCCTTCCACTTCACCAAATCTTCATCCTGGGAGGAGGGCAGAAGGGAGAGACAGGTTTGGACACTTTCCTTAGTACTACCTGATGCAAATCCGAATGCCAGAAGACACTTAGGCATTTTCCCTAGGACGCCTTAATTACAAATAATGACTCATCTACATTCAAGTTCGTATTTCTAGAACCTGTTTTTTGATGCTTTCTAACATTTCATTAAGGAAGAAAATCCATTCAAAGTATATCAAATAAAGACTGTACCATTTACTTCTAAGTCAGTTTATTCCAGATATATTTTGTTCTTTAATCTCTGCCTTAGTTAAATCTACTGCTTTATACTCCCCATTATCAAAGCAAGCAAGGAAACAAATGATGGTTGTTCTAGAACTACACTTCTACAATAATTAGTCTCAAGTATAGTCAGTTTTATAGACAAATCAAGACATGATTCATAGCATTCCCATTTTTAAAAAGTACAAATATTTGGGGTGATCTTTTTTTAGCTTATGGAATGTACTTAAAAAAAAAAAAGAATGTACTTTTATTCTTATTCACACATACAAGTCCTCTTCCAGGACTTATGGCAGAATCTGCTGTGTAATATCAAGCAGAAAAACCAAGTATTAAAGTTAAAAAAAAAAACAACAGCCATTTTAAGCACTTCCTGGTTACAAGGCACACTCTCCAATGACCCCTGCTGATTATGTCCCAGATTCCTGTCCCTGAATGGACAGCCCTGTATAGTTGACTTCCCCCTCAGAAGACCACCAAGCTTTTGATTATCAGGCTTCTTCTTTTTGTTTTGCATCCAGTACCTGTTAAGCATTTCTATTTCCAGAAACTGGGGTAAATCCAATTCTTTTGACAGGCTATCTAACACCTGCAATTTTAATGAGCCCACATACTTTCTTCAGAGCAGAAGACATTAAAGAACATGAAATGTAACAAAAAATAAATTGAATTGTTAATAAATGGAACTTGCAGAAAATGTGGGAGGAGAAGAAAGACACCGGTTACCTGCTATCAGGTATCTGTATGCAATGCTGAATACACGCCTATCACACAGCAAGCATCACACCTTGCACTGTGACGGACACCCAGGATGGGTGAAAACCAGCCCCTGCCATCAAAGCTTACAATCAACAGGGGAGGAGCAAATATGCAAAACTAAACGAATGTTTATAATTTAGATGGTTTGTGGTGTCAGAAAAGAATAAAGAATTACAAAGAAAGGTAAATGAGTTGGAAGTTTAGATTGGTAATTTTAGACAGTCTAGAATGTTAAGCAAAACAGCTTTTCTCTTTGCAGTGATGAAGCCAAAGGGTGAACATACTAATACACTCCACCCATACCCAGCCCTTTTACCTCGCCGATGGTCCCAGTTACGTATTGATCAATGGCATTGGAGATTTCTGCTCTCTTCACTCCAGTTTTAAACTTCATTGACAGCACTTGTGGGTGATGCCTAAGCCACCAATAGTTTGCCTTATCCCCTGCAAGGCGGGTGCAGTGTATCCGAGACTGCTGTCCTGCTCCGATGCCAATAACCTGAAGAACATGGACATTAAAAGGAATTCCTCTCCCCAAAACATATTTTTCTCAATGGATCTTCTGTGTGTATTCCCCTAAATCTATCGATTTTGTGGGGGGAGGGGGGAGGGATCAGGCCGAAATAAGTGAAATAAAATAATTTTTAAGTCATTAAAAAGGTAAAGGTAACATGTTTTTACTGTTTATGTTTTACCTCTTCAGTGACATCTGAAGTATGGCTATTAATTAATACCCTAGAAGTTTCTAGAACTTCTGGACATCAGTAGTGAAGCATGGTCTCACTGGAACAATTTATTAGATCAACAGCCACAATCTCCCAGGTTTTCGTTATTACAGATTAGCAATCATTCGAAAGTTGGCAATCACTAAAACTGTATTTGGAAGGGTCTTCCAGGTGACATGCTGATTAACATCCACCGGAAGGGCCCCTCCCACTTATCGGCCAAATAATTTAACAGTAGAGAGAAGCTCAAGACGCTATGAAGAGAAAGGGCTTTGCAGTGGTGCTGAAGCTATGGCAAAACCAGCTTGACCCTGGAGCTAGGAGAGGCCCAGTGATGGGCGGTTCAGTCCTTTCCGTGCACTAGGAAAGAACTTAAATACCCAGCTTAACATCAGACAGCAAGAGATGTAGTATCTTGATTGTGATAGTGGTCAAACAACTATACCATCTGTGAAAACTGCACAAACTCTACACTTAAAAGGGGTGAATTTTACTGTATACACACTATGCCTCAGTGAACTTGATTTTAAAAGACCATGTTAGCTCCTAGTCTACGGATTCTTGGTAAAATAACATTAGAAATATAAAAATACCCTACAAACTGCAAAAGTATGGGTTAGCGGGTGGCAGTACCCTTCTACTCCCTCTGTACCAGAAATACTACCGATGGGGGGGAGGGAGAGAGAGAGAGTGTGTGTGTGTTGGGGGAGTGGGGCACTGAATAAACTAGTTTCCCAGAAGCTATTAGAGTCCTGCTAATCAGAAACATGTCAATTCATTCTAGGCAAGATGCAATATGACCAGTTTTAATACTTGGTTCCAAAGATACTTATCACTGAGTAAACACTGACAAACCCAGAAGAGAAAAACCTGGCAAATTTTCCATTTCAAGCAGTCCAGTACCTGTGGCAGATGGATTTTTGCTTATCATTTTGTAAAACAACAGTTCCCTCCCTAAGGTGAACGTGATGGCTTGGTTACCTGCCCGTTCTTGGCAAAGCACACAGAGTTAGACTGAGTATACTTGACAGCAATGGTGGCTACAATGAGGTCTCTGAGCGCAGATTCCGGCAACTGAAAAAATACAGAATGGTAAATCACATCGGGTTCTTTTATTTTTTTTTGGCTTAACTTACTTAACTTTAAGCATCTTTCATGTCATTTATTGTAATAGACCTATAATACAGTTATATCTCTCAAATGATGGAGTGAAGTTAACCGTTTGTAGGAGACACTATTATGTTTTACTGAAAGAATCAATATTTAACATATTTGTCAAAGAACTCTGCATAATGTTTAGTACGCCATAGACTCAGACAGAAACCATTCTGCAGCAACTTTAGCTTAAGCCTGTTTACATATCACACTAGATATGAAATACCTTAACCGCTTCACAACTGACAAACAGTATTTTCACTACCATAATGCCAACAAATAACAGGAGATGTGATAAAATTTATGTTCAGAAAAAAACAATAATTTTTACAGACATTACAAACAACTGTGATGTACACACAGCCAAAGCTGTTCAGGGAAAATCAAATTAGGATCATTTTCTGCTTTGCCTAAAATATTCTAAGTAGAAACTATTCAAAAATGCATTATTAACTACCAGTTCAAATGGAATGAAACAACTGTTATAGCTAAAAATGTCACTATTTTTTAATATAAAGAGCAAATACAAATTGAAAAGGATAACGATCTATGTGAACAAAAGATGTAAACAGCAGCTAACTGATAAATCAGTTCACTGAAAAAATTGACAAATCAGACTTCATCAAAATTAAAACTTCTGCTCTTCGAAACATCTTGTATTAAGAGGATAAAAAGACAAGCCACAGACTCGGAGAAAATATTTGCAAAACCACAAATCCAACAAAGCACTAGTGTCTAACATATGTAAAGACCTCTCAAAACTCAGTGACAACAAAAATCTAATTAGAAAATGGGCAATAGACATTTCCAGAAAAAAAAGGATATTCAGATGGCAAATAAACACATGAAAAAATATCCATCACTAGGCATGAGGAAATGCAAATTAAAACCATGAGATACTGCTACATGCATATCTAAAAAGAAAGTGACAACACCAAAAGCTGGTAAGGATGCAGAGAAACTGGACCACTTATACACTGCTGGCATAAAATATAAAATGGCACAGCTTCTTTTGGAAAACAGTTTGGCAATTTGTTAAAAAACTAAATACCCAACTATGATACCACCTAACACCCAGCAAATACACTAGGAGTCTAGAGCAGAGAAATGAAAACTTACGTTCTCAGAAAGATCTGTTCATGAATGTACAATAAATGAAAGTTACAGAAAGGGGAACAGATTAGTAGCTGCCCAAGGTTACCAAGGGGGTGGAGACAGGAAGGAAGTGAGTATGGCTATAAAAGGCAACAGAGCCTCCTTGTGGTG
Organism: Camelus bactrianus; assembly: GCF_048773025.1. Classification (NCBI taxonomy): domain Eukaryota; kingdom Metazoa; phylum Chordata; class Mammalia; order Artiodactyla; family Camelidae; genus Camelus; species Camelus bactrianus. Next base: position 67,718,951 of record NC_133543.1, read on the forward strand.
ATGGAAATACTCTGTGTCTTGACTTTATCAATGCTGATATCAAGGCTTTGATACTATATGTCGTTTTTGCAAGACATTGCCATTAGGGGAAGTGGGGTAAAGGGTATGTGAGAACTCTCAAAACTGCACATGTATCTACAGTTTTTATTTTTTTAACTCAAAATTAAAAGCTTAATTAAAAACTACTGTAAGAATGTTTTAAGAATTTATTATTCTAAGGTACTACTGATGTAGTATACACTTTCCTATCTACAGCTGCCCTTTTGAGTCACCAACTATGCATTTTATTCCTTGGGTTCTAAAAAAGATTAATAACAAAAGCTAGACTTCCTAGACATCTATCTTCAAATATAACCCTGGTATACTGAGTTAGGATCAAGGAATATGAGACATGTCAAGCGGTGGGAGTGAGGGAATCCAGTTTTATAAACATGGCACAAATAATTAAAACAAACTGAAACATTATTCAAGAAAAATGGAAAAGGAAAAAATTCAAGTATGCTTATTAATATTTAATACACATTTCTCCCACTTTCTCAGGACTGAAACTATTCTATATCTAACAGTACAATCTGATTATTTTTGAGGTCAGAATGTTAACAAAAATATGCTTTAAAAGAAGGGAGGGGAGAGAATATAAAGGAAGATAAAAACCATCATTCTCATCCTTAGATTTCCAAATTTCTATTAAAAATACATATGAACAAGTAGAGAACTCAGGTAAAAAATTAAAATCCCAACATCTATCCTTGTAAAAAAAAAAAAAAATCCAAGCTAGCACAGCCAGAGGCAAAAAACCTATCAAATTCTACTGAATTATTAATTAGTCCAATAGCTATAAAACTACAAGGATAACTTACAAAAAGTAAGGGTCTCAGTAGGTGGGCACAGTCGTCAGCTTGGGTATCCTGGAATCTAGGTCAATACCCTTACAGTATTTTTAAAGATACATTAACCAACCAGGTTAATAAAATATAAAAAAAAGAAAAAGCCTTGTTTACTGTGAGTGAGCTGCTTAAAGTAACACTGCTACCCTAGCACCTCATGGCCTCGACCAAAGGAATGGACCCCAAAAGACTGTTATTTCTACATATGATTCCTACTTGTTCCTTTACTTGGGGGTAACATTAAGTTTCAAAGATAAAAATGAAAGAATATCCAATAAATCAACAAAGATCATGTTTTAATCACTATGTGTTTATTAACAAAACTATCCTGATAAAGACTTCAAAGCTTCTTTTCAGCGAATCTACTTAAAGCCTCAGGACTGAGACCTGGGGACAAAAGCAACTCCTCATTTTCCACTTCTGTTACAACAAATAACTTGTTAAGAGATTAATCCTTTTCTAGGAACAAAAAGAAAAGCTGAACACAGAGCTACTAAAATATCAAGCACCCTGGGAGAAGACCCACAGAGACAAGGGAAGCAGAAGAATGAGTATGACTATGCTTTTCCTCTCAAGGCATTTTCCAAGTTGCAAGGCAGTAACTGAGAGGTAAACAAGCAGAGACTGGCTCTGGCATGTCCTGCAGGAAGGACGAAGGAACACACCAGGGAAGAGACACTAGCAGACACTCGATGCTCTCAGCAGAACAGGGTGAATCACAAACAGACCAGTCCTCCCAAAGACCGAAGCCCAATCAAATCAGCTCAGTTCCTGCCAGGATGAAGACACCTGCCTGCCCAAAGTACAAGTCAACTCTATGGAGGGAAAAAGACACCATCCGGACCCTCAAGATCTCTCTAATTTTCTTTCATATTGCAGACAATAGTCAACCTACAGAAGAAATGGAAATTCTATTTGAGGCAACCTGAGGATTATAACCCAGGAGGCAGTCTCTCAGAGAGCTCCGAGGACTGTTCCAAACACATAAGGTGGGAGGCGATATTACTTGGTTTTGGTGAAGGGGTACATGCAATCAGCACGCATCTTGGTAAAAGGTTACTGCTATTCAAGAGCAACAGGTATCTCAGTTAATGGTTTTAGTGATTTTTCTAAGTATGGGAAGATGCAAGAAACTGGGTTTACAAAATCTCCTGAAAATATCTAACTAGCTCAGGGCCAGTTCTGTCAATTTTCCCAGAGCAAAGTATCTCGTTCTGACTTTCACCCTGAATTCCTTCCAGTGGCAGCAGTGGCTAAAGACCTGATTCTTGTAGAACTGGCTGGTGGGTGACATTCTTTATTTATAATCTCCTCCCTTTCAGTCTTAATTTCAAGCAAGCTTAGGAGGCAGTTCATGACTAATTTGTCCCATGGTGCTAGGAATACTCATTCAGTTCAGGCAAGGATTTCGTTCACAGTCCATTCAATTTGCTATTATTGGACTACACCCTGTTATCAGTAACCAAAAACCTCCGGACAGCCATCCTACTAGTCTGTCATGGTCCAAGGAATGTCTCCCTCCCATTGCTTCTTCTCGTACATACAGTTATACTATTATAATCATTGATCTTATAGAATGATATACTTGGTCAATCGCTTATTATTTTTACTGAATGCTCAATCGCACATTTGGTAATGCAAGAAACAATAATCTCATAAAACAAGAAGAACAGAAGTAATATAGTTAGTAATAGTTAATTATTTAGGCTAAAAACTTGCATTAAGTGTGGCTCAGAATCTCCCCACGTTGTCTGACTGGTCTGCTCTGTACCAATTGCTACCTTTAAGGGAAATAATATATCAGTGTTGTACATAAAGTCTGTCAAAGATGCCTGAACGTACAAGGCACGTGGTGGGTCATCGTGATCCCTCACAGGACTGAGAAAGGACTGTTGTCATGTAAGGAGCTGCATGGCTGGCACCAGAAGAAGAAAAATTGATCTTTATGATTAAGCAGGTATTTCTGCCCTTGGGCAGGTCTGGTTAATGCAAAATGCAGATACACAATGTATACTACATGAGAAGGTGAAGGCCAAAGGGCAGAAGGTAAGTTTTATGTTTAAATTTTTCTTGTCTTGCCTTAAAATATCAATTTTTATTTCATCAGTATCCAACGCCCAGCATTCGATCAAAATCACCAGGCATACCAGCAGGTAAGACCAGAAAACAATGTTGTCAGTTACACAGCTGAAGAACTGAAAAAAAAAGTATAGCTAACATTACATCCAGCAAAAATATCCTTTAAACTGGGTTCCCAATTAAGGGAAAAATAAGTACCAGCTCATCCATTTCTTTATTGTGTAACCTTCGGCAAATTCCTTAACTGTCCTCTATGTCACAATTTTGTGATTTTTACTATAGAGATGACAGTAGTCATGCTCCACCCAGAGGATATTGTGTATATTAAATGATATGATTTATATAAAAAAAATCACCTTTATTATCTTAGGAATATGTCCTAAAAAATGACAAGTAGCACAAGATCAAAATCATAACTACATGAAAATCATAGCATTGAAAATGGAAAACCAATCTAAATATCCATCGTAGTACATGGATTGCCATGTGGCCTTTCAGATGAAGATGTGGGTCTACATTCATGGATACAGAAACACATTTGTAGCTCAGTGCATGGAAAAAAGGTAAGCTAAAGAACAGAATTATAAAACACATGATCCCATTTATATAGTGTTGAAGATAAATAACTCTACATAATTATATATGCACAGAAGCTTCTAATATGGTCTTTTATTCATTTTTTTAAGCTCTCAAATTTACTTGACAACTCAAAGATAAGCAAGCTGTTTGCACATCAACCACTTTTAAATATGGGCCTTAATAAATGCATAAGCTTATAAATATTAAAAACATATCTACTTAATTACTAGTATTCAGTTCAGCTATTTTCAAACTTACATCCTTATTCTTGGTAACAACGTTGCTAAATAATGACCTGTCGATGACACCATTATTTCTCTTCTGGCTTAAACGAAGACCAAAGAGAGTTCGAACTTCGTTTTCATCCGGTTTGTAAGATTGGTCCATCTAAATAAATTACAAGAGTAAAAAAGAGTTAAGAAGTATGTCTACATCTCTCAACATTTTTCACTTAATTTGTGCACAAGATATTTCATTACAAGCAAGGCTATACGCATGTTTTCTAACTTAAGCATGTGTAAGATCATTTCAGTATGGCTGTAACAGAATGGCCAGGCACCAATATTTTACTCCAAACAATTTTTACAGGTTTTATAGCTCAACAGAGTTTTGTAACTTAAACATATTAAAACCAATGATTCCAATAGAGCATTTCTGGTTTCAGTAATTGAAAGCACTACCTACACAGTTCTTTTTAAATAACAGCAGATAAAACAGATATGCTAAAAAAAAAAAAAGAAAAAGAAAAAACAGGCAGTGGCACTAAAATTAAATTCTAATTTTCTTTCCTTCCTAAAAATCTATTACAAATACTTAGCTAAGACTTGGATTAAGAAGTTAAAAAAGGGAAAACAGGATTTGTAATCTATGTCTTTGTTATTTTAAAGGGAATATGTCATTCTTTGCTCTATTCCTCTCCCAGATTCTGATCTGAAAAGATACTAAGACATGGGAATAGTCTGCATAAGACCACTCTCTCCCTAGGTATCTTTTGAAACTTGACAGTATTTCTTCATTTATCCTCTGGATGATCTTTGACTTAGAAAGCACTGATGTCTGTAATTTATAAGCAAGCACTCATACTAATTTCACTTAATCTGCATTTTCCTAAATTCTAAGATGGTCCTTTTCCCTTTGTATTGTAAATTTTCTTAAGTTGAGATGTGCCCTATTAACTGATGTCAAAAAGAAACTTGTCACTAGCCAGGAAGAGGGATAAGTTGTAATTATGTGTCAATGTGCTGAACTCAGCCCAACTCTCAAATAATTAAAATGTTGAGGAAGCCCTGTATTCTTCTGACACCCTCAAACAAGATACTGCCAGGTGCTGCAGAGGTCATGATCATGAGCTCAGGGTTTGGAAAACATTCTCCATGATGCTACAAGTAACTGCTAATAGCCAGAAGTACGTACTACTCTAAACACTTGATTAAGAGTGAAGAATACAGTGGCAGCTAACTGGTGAAACTTTCTGTCAAGTACCTTTAAGAAAAAGTATTATATTTAATGTGGTATTTTTTTTCTTCTTTCCTTGAAAAACTGACATGCACTCTACCATGAACCATACAATTACTGGTATCTAAAAATGAAGTATGAGAACTTCCATTATACGGAGTTTGGATTCCACAGATTTCTTTTACACCAATATCTTCTGAAAGACAGTATTACGAGTTTTCATTTTCAATTCAAATAACTGTTTGCTTTATCCATGTATGATCCTAGACTATGGGCGAATTTCCCTAACATATAAGAGCTGGTAAAAATCAGTTAAAGAAAGAACTCAATAATCTATTTAGAAAAACAGGGAAAGAATATGGCTGCACAGTTCATAAAAGGGGAGTAAAAATGCTTTTAAATGTGAAAAAGATATTCACCCCACACACAGTGAGAAATTAAAACTATAGTAAGATGCCGTTTTGATCCGTCTTACTGCTAAAATGAAAAAGTTTAAAAAACTCAATGCTTACAGGGTGTTAGGAAACAGGCACCCTTACACATTCCCATCAAGACATAAAATCGGTCATACAAGCTTAGCAGGAGGCAGCATCTATCAGTCAAAATTACCAATATGCACAGCCTGTGACTCAGTCCTCATTTCACTCTCAGGACTTTCCCCCAGCTGATCCCCTGCAAGGTGTGTCAAGATTGGTGACCGGCTAGATAAGAAGCACAGACATGGGACAAGTTCCACGATGGTGAAGCAGTGTGCATTTGTGTCAGTGGGGAGGGAAAAAAAGAAGAAATGCATATGCAAATATTTGCTAAGTATGTACAGACTATGTATTTCAGGAAAGATGAGCAAGAAATAGAAAATGTTACTTTATTACTTTATTTATTTAGTTACTTAGTTAGTTAGTTAGTTACTTAGTTAGTTAGTTACTTTTTAGAAAGGTAACAGAGTGGCCGAAGGAAAGGATGGAGAGATTTTTTTTTCATCAAATAACCTTTAATACTTTTTGAATAGGAAACCATGTAAATGTATTTTTTTTAATTGAAATTAGGGTAAGATTGTTAAGAGGAGTGGAGTCAGTGGCTTTTTTCTCCTCCCTCTTCCCCTGACCAAAATACAGTTTATTAAATTAAAAAAAAAAAATCCTGCAGGATTAAGGATAAAGAAACTGTAGTAAAGAAGGATAAATTAGAAGAGTGTCTGCAAAAAGGAAAGATTCAATATGGGGAAAAAAGGAGACAAACTAAGAGAGCAAGTTACTGTTTCAAACATGAAATGCACTGACCTGAAGAACACAGTAGTTCCCATTTTTCTTTTTACAAAGTATTTTCAAAGCTTCGTCTTCATATCCCGGGGCAACAATACCATCAGACACCTATATTATGTATCAAATATTAATTTCTGTTTAAAAAATTGGAGAACACGTCTTAAACAATCAAGAGGCAATCACCTGTCATAAATAATGTAGAAGCATTCTGGTTTCTGCCTCTCCTAGATAATACATCCACGAGATAACAAACACTGCACTTGGAAAAGGGAAGTCTAAGCTAGAATACAGCTTTCTACAGCTGGTCTTAGCTCACTGACTGTCCTTTTGTTTATTTGTTTCAATTTCAACTAAGAATATATGAGTGATTCACTGCAATACATATACCCTAGAAAGAATAATGATTTTTTTAGTATTCTGACCACAGAGTGTGGTTCTGAACTAGAAAGAGCGCGTTCCAGTCCTGGCTCTGTCAGAACCTGGCTAAATGACCCGAGGCAAGGCAGGTCCCTCAACGGCAGGAGAACTGGTCAGAGAAAATGGGAGATTTAACATATTACAGCTAAAGGTACAAAAGTCACAGCTCATCCTCCAAAGCCTTGTGCTGGAACTACAACACAGCACAGCAGCGCCGCTGAGCTGGGGGTGGTATGGGGTGGCGGTAAGAGTCCTTAAAGAAACCAAATATTGTGAAGCCACAGGGCCTGTTACCCCTAAATGCTATTTGTTTCTCTCGAAGCTATCTGAGATACTATCCCTTTTTTTTTCTTTTTATCTCCCCACCTCCATCTTTCTGGCATGCTTGTTTGGTACCCAATTGATAGGGGTTAGTTTTTCAGAGTAGCTTATCATTTCCCCCATCGCCTAGTCCCTTTCATCAGAGATCTAATAAGGTTTACAGTCAGGTTCAGAACTACATCACTATCCAAGATGACATCTCTGCTCTTCAGAAACGGTAACTTTGGCGTTAAGATAATGATTGCTAACACCAAGGGGAAAAAAGCTAATAATCAATAGAAAATTCAAAAGAATTAATAAATATATCAAATTTTATCGTAATAACCAAATACCAGTATTACAGGTTATAGTTTCAATGAACACGATCAACAAATAAAGCTCTACTCAGTTATGTGCAGAGCAAGACAGAATGTCCACGAACCTCCCGGGAGATAATTTTGGCAGTAGGGACATCACAAACATCAGATAACGCAACAAAGTCACCAAAAGAAGACATCCTATCGGCCCCTGAAAAGAAACATTAAAATGTGTTATTTATCACAGGTTACCCTTACAAACGAAAAAGATGTTTAAAAGACTCCAGTGTGATCATACAAGATCTAACTTCACCGCTTACATAAGATTTAAACAACAAATTAGTTGGCTGTTTAACTGAAATAATCAGCAAGAAATATTCTTTAATTTCACCTTCTAAAGCAGTATTCGGCAAGCTTTTTCTGTAAAGGAATCCACAGTAAATATTTTCTAAGCCTTGCAGCCACATGGCCCCTATTCCCACTCTGAGGTTGTGGTTAGAAATCAGCCACCGACAATACCTCAACAAAGGGATGTGACCCTATTCCAATCACTGTATTTACAGAGACAGGAGGTGGGCTGGACTTAGCCCACGAGCCAGTTTGCTAACCCCTGTTGTAGCAGGTAAACAAGTTTCTCAATCTCCCTTTAACATTACAATAATATTCACAGGTTGTTAAACTCATAAATTAGGTATTTCTGAATTACATAAAATATAACTTTAACCAAATTCAATGCAGTTAAATAACCATATACAAGTTTAGTCATAAAGTAAGCAACACAAATGCATTTAATAGCCCCATCTGCAACTTCATGCACCAAATGCCAATTGTACTTCTTATTACATTAAAATATTCTTTTTATAAACAAATTTATTCCGAAGTCTCATAGTCATTCTAAAGTACTAGTAAAAAGCAAAATAATTTGAAATCTTAGAATAAAACAAAAGATATCACTACTTTAAAATAAAATACTGCCTTTTCTCTCATTTAAAAAAAAAAAAACCACAGTATTATTCTTCTGACCTCTTGCTCTTGCATATGCAGTGGATATGGGTGTGAGGGTTTTGTACAGATCATAGACCATGCAGACTCTGGCTTCATCTTCACTGAGTGGAATTCCAACAGCAGCGCCTGGTATGGAAAACCATAAACAAACCAAATTTCTCAAGTTATTGTCAATTCCTAAATCAAGACAACATTTTTCTGGTCATCTAGCCTATGTATCATAACTTCTAGTGCCCGTGCCGCCTATGTATCATAACTTCTAGTGCCTGTGCCAAGTTAAACAAAATGCCGTTTCACCAGCTAAGTAAGTGCCAAAAATATATTTACAGGGGAGGGTGACGAGGGAGGAGTCTCTTCTCTGGCTTCTGAACAGAGTCCCCTCTGTCCGCACCAGGCGCAGGTATGAAGCTACCTTACTTCATTACTCTCTGTCTGGCTTGATACCACACACCATTCATTTCCCTGCCACTCCCATTGTTTTAACATCCAAAAAGCATCTAATTGTTGAACAACGAGTAGGTGATATAAATAAGTAAGCTGTAAAGATGACTTAAACATAGAAGCAAAAAGGTCTCTCATACAAGGGCCATAAAAAGAGACAAAGTGTCACAAGAACAACTTCTTTATGTCTACTCAGTTACATTTCAACCATAGGGACAAATATTTACCTCAGTCATACTGCATTAAGCAGTATCACTTGTACTTTCTACAACATGTTTCCACCACACACAAAAAACTATCACTTCGCCTTTGTATTTCATACTGTTACACGTTATATATGTGCAAATAATACATGTGCATATGTTATTGTTATCAGATTTTATTATATTACTACACTGATATTGTTACCAACAAAAGTGGTTTCAGACTTCATAGAATGTCTAAATTTGCTACTGAGTCTTGCCAAATTTCCAAAAACTTTAAAAAGTGCATTGTGAACAGTTTCAGAGAATCCCAGAGTGCAATGTTTTACCTGCTGGGCTGACGTGTTTGAAAGAGGCGGCAGCTGGAATGCCTAAAGCTTCTTTGAGTTCCTTTACCAGCTGCCAGGCATTCAAAGCATCACACAAGTTTATAAAACCAGGGGCTCCATTTAGAACTACATGCAAAAATATACACACACATTAACAAGCAGAGTCAGTAAGATCAGACATATGTACATTCCCTAGAAAATAAACAAGTATCTATCTATCTATCTATCTATCTATCTATCTATCTATCTATCTATCTATCTATCAAGACTGCACAAATATGTTTTAAGTAAAGTACAATAAAGAGGCAAACAAATTTACACAAATATGTAAGAACTGGATGAGACCAGTGAATAAAGTACCCGAGCCTGAGCCCATCTTGCCAAAACACACACGCGCACCACCTAAATGCAGGAACACACACATGTGCACACACACCACTAGAGGACCAAATCCAGTAAGAATTCAGGATTAGGACAAAGCATGACGAGACTAGTGATCATCAGGGATCTACTTCAGTACAGAACTAAGATCAAACAATCGTGGCAACTACAGTATAAAATTTAAGCTGAAATCTTGCCATTTTAAGAAATAATATTACAAATTAAATCAAGAGCTGTGGATGGGAGAGATGGAGGGGAAAAAATATGTATAGCGTTTTTATTCTTTTATAGCAGACTCGGCAGGCTCAGCATAAGGTTGAAACACAGTTAAAATGGAGACCACAACTTCAGTCTTTCACTCTTTTCTTAACAATGGGTTTTTTAGAAGCTAAAATCTTTTCTGAATAAACACTTAAAAGTTCAACACAGACAAAATAGTGGGCCACTAACTAAAAACAACTCCATAATTTCATTTCTTTTGTGTTATCCTGGATAGCAGACGCTTTTAAAAGCAAAACATTGCCAAACACTGAGTGCCTACTATGATGTTAGGCACTGTTCTAGGTACTTGGAATGTTATCAGTGATTAAATATCTGAAACAAATAGGGCTCTTCTCTTGTTTCCAATCATAAGAAAACCAGTCGTTAAGATCACTCACACTCACATGCACACACTCTAGGCTGAGTGTGAGGGCTGGGTAGTATTAGAAAACATTCAAAATACATGAGGCGACAGTACTAGTAATAAAATACGCTGCACCACTGAATGTGAGGAGTAAAGAGTATTTCAAGTGCTTCTCAAACTCGCACTGCTCCCTGTCCTCCTCAGCCTGGGCTGGTGACAGAAGGAAAGAGCAGAGGGGAGCACCCAGCCCGCATCCTCCCGCTACGAAGAGCACTGGGCTGCGTGCTGCGCTTGCCACCCCGCCAACACCTCCCCCTCAAAGGCCTCCACACCCACAACAAGGAGCAGGAGGCACGCTAATACTCCATCTTAACAACAAAACTGAACAAAAAGCTGGAAAACCCTTTCTTAACTCTACAAACTCTTAAGTCCTGATTAATGTCTCTGCTCAAAAAATTAACTTTATAATTCTAATTTCCTAACCTCACATTGGCCCATTTCAACTGGGCTTCCAGGTCCATCATTCCAAGCGAACCGCGTCTTGCAACATTCCCAAAGCAAACAGCCACTGCTCTCAGCAGCATTCCAACCGGCTGATACTCTACAGGTTTTCCAATCTGGTTTTCCTCTGATGGTTCCTCGATGGCCATCTCAAGGCTTGGTCCTGACCATCTTCTACAAAATCTAGACCATCCCATCCAGCCCTACATCTTCAAAACCACCTACAAGCCAAAGACATCCCAATCTGTATCTCCAACTTGACCTCTCTCCAGAACCCCAGATTATCTCGGTTATTTTTTGTCCACAAGTCCCACTGGCATCTCAAACTTCAGGCAACTCTAAGAGGTACTATGTAATTTATTTTATCTTCTAAATGTGAACCACCTCTGGTAACAACAGAAAGACACACACACCCAGACACAGCAATCCGTGCTGTGGAAGACTCGGCCTTTACCTGTGATGGGAAGCCTGGGCTTCAGCGTGTATAACTGGGCAGGGGTTTGATGAGGGTTCATTCCATATCTCAAGGGCATCTGAGATATTCCTTTACTATACTCTTTCCTGAAGTACTCTGAAATTGCTTCATCATATTGTGCCGTATGAGTGAAAGCCTACAAAAAGAGTTAAGTTTGGTTAAATATCTGCAGTATTTTCCAAAATTAAGTATAAATAGTTCTAAGTAGTATATATTAAATTATACCCTTCACCCTGCACACATGCCTGTGCAGGAAAGACACCAAATACTACTAAATAGCATGATGAATTATTCCCTTTGCATTTCTCTTCCAATCTTTTGGAAAGAATACCTCTCTAACACTTGATTTCTGTATTTATAACAAAAGGACAGCAGGTCCAAGCAGAGCCTTGGTGGTGTAACATGGTGAGACCTGAGCACCATTCGGTTTTGTAAACACTGCACTGGATAAAAGTCCATCCTCACCTTTAAGGCTAACTGGCGTCTTGTCTCCAAAGATGTGTCCTTGCTGTCGGAGCCCTGCATCTCTGTGGACACGGCCACGTAGTCCTCCGGTTCACACACTACTGTCACTCGAGCGTGGTTTTTGGCTGCCGCTCTCAGCAGGGTTACTCCACCTTTGAATAACAAAAGATGATTTGTATTTTTGTATCAGTTTAACCTCTTTCAAATAAAGTCATTGTACACATACTTCCATTATAATTCTTGCCTTTAAAAATAAAAGTCACCCAGATGAGACTCTACAAAGAAAAAACTTAGAAAGTATAGATGAATGAATGACAGTCATCCCAGAACATAGTCTGGGAGCAGTAACTATATTCTGCTCCCTCGATAGTGAACATCAAAATGTAACCTCATTTACAATGTGAACAGCCCTCTCCTTCGGCAGTCTTCAAATGCCACTTTTCTAACTCACCAATGTCAATTTGCTCCACAGCCTCTTCAACAGTTACATCCGGAGAAGCCACTGTCTTCGCAAAGGGATACAGATTACAAACGACAACTCTAAAACAAAGAGGAATTTAGCTGTCACTAAAAACTCAAAAACGTATGTGGTTTATATGTGTCAGTCAGTAGCTATTAACATGACCAAAATACGTCAGCAGCTATTAACAAGACCAAAACCCCTAAAGACCTCAAACATAACTGTGAGCCTGACATTTGAAAAGTCATGTTGAAAATGTCAGGATCTCCTACTGTTCCAAGAGCACAGGTAAACAGGAGTGGTTGCAGCCAGCAAATGAGACACATGATTCCCTCTAAACCAGACTGCAATGTTGCTATTTGGGTGATCTCAGCTACTCATTATACTATCAAGTCATCAAAGGTTTTTAAAAAATTAAACAGAAACACAAAATACAAGACTACAGATAACATCCTCATTTTGGAATGTGATCACTATTATCTAGGATGCTGGATTTTATATTCTATTTCCAATCGACTGTGTATAATAATGAAAAATGATCGGTCATTCCTAGGGTGAAATATTTGTTTTCTCTTCACAGAGGCCATGTGCAATAATGGTAGCAGGAAGGCCAAGCGAATACTTTGGGGGAAAGAATGGCCTTTTCAACAAATCGTGCTGGGACAACTGGATAGCCCATATGAAAGAGTAAAGTTGGACCCCCAACTCACACCCATACGTAAAAAGTAACTTAAAAGGAATCAAAGACCTAAGCATTAAGAGCTAAAACTAAGAAACTCTTAAATAAGAAAACACAGGCATAAATCTTCATTATCTTGGATTTTGCAATGGCTTCTTAGATAGAAGACCAAAAACACAAGCAACAAAAGAAAAAACAGATTAAGTTGGAGATCACCAAAATCTAAACTTTTATGACAGTCAAAGGAGTATCCTTTTATGAAGAAAGCAAACAACCCACAGAATGGGATAAAATGAATTCTTATAACTCAAAAATAATAGATAAATAACTCAATTGAAACGTGCAGACGTAAAAAGACATTTCTCCAAAGGTATACAAATGACCAATAAGCATATGAAAAGATGCTCAACATCATTAGGAAATGCAAATCATAATCACAGTGAGATACCACAGCACATCCACCAGGATGGCTAGAATCAAAAAAAAATCAGTAACAAATGTCAGAGAAGTCAGAACCTTTGTACACTGCTGCGGGAAATGTAAACTGATGAAGCACTGTGGAAAACAGTCTGGCAGCTCCTCAAAAGGTTAAATGGTTACCAGATGACCAAGGAATGCCATTCCCAGGTATATACCCAAGAGAAGTGAAAATGTATGTCCACACAAAACTTGTACGTGCGTGCCCATTGCTGCATTATTCATAACATACCAAAGTGGAAACGATCCAAATATCCATCAACTGATGAACTAATAAGTAAATAGGGGTATAGCCATATAATAGGTTACTTTTCAGTAATAAAAAAATAAAACACTAATCTATGCTATAATATGGATGAACCCTGAAAATGTGCTAAGAAGCTGATCACAAGGGACCAGATATTATAATCCCACTGTTATACAATGTTCAGTATAAATCCATGGAGACAGACAATAAAGTGGTGGATGTCTCAGGTGCTGGGGGAAATGAAGAATGAAAGTTAGTGGGTACAACTGGGGTGGGGGGTGGGATGATGAATATGTCTGAATATTGACTATGGTGATTGATAACTACACAACTCTAAACATACTAAATACTACTGAATTATCTATTTTCAACTGGGGAATTATATGGCATGTGGATTATATCCAAATAAAGCTGTTATATGTACATATTAAAAAAAAAACAGTGAGTATCTTTTTGCAAATAACTAAGTTACTTGTGTGTACTACAATTTAGATCATAACTTCCTAAAAAAACAAAGGCTTTTTAAGCATAATTATGTATCTTGGTGATATAAATTTGGCAAAATCCAAATGTTTACCTATGTACCACATCACACAGAAGGTCCCCAATAAACGTTTACGGTGAGTCATGAGGAAACTAAACCTAATGCTAACCTTGACCTTTAAGAAGGGACAGTAGGTTTGGTCTCTTTGTCTTTGATCCTTAATGTATTAAAAGTTCAACTTCAAATTTTTACCTTATAAGATTGAAATCAAGTCTGGCCATGTCAGCACTATCTTCTGGGATACTACGAGCCAAGATTCCTAATTTAACAAAGTTAAAGTATTAGGTTCCAAAAACAAGTAAGAATAAGGCACTTCTTTCCAATGTGGTCCCATCAATCAAGTTAAAGCCTCTGGCACTGCCTGATTAAGAATACCAAACACACAGTACAAAATTAAGATTAGTGGGTATATTTAAAAACTGTTTGCATCAGTTCCTGGTCTGCTTTTCTTGAGTAACAAAACATAAAAGGAATTTTCACGTAACTGCTGCCAGTTCCATCACCCCATGTACCCCCATAAGTAAATGGCTAGTGTGATGGTTCTTAGCCTTGCAGCCTTTCATTCTGCTGAATTTTACCATAACCAGGAAGTTAGCAATAAATCTGTTCCTCTTCATTTTGGTTGTTACGCGAGTCATTGTCTCAGATGAATGAAAAGAAGTAAAGCATTTTGAAAGAATTTCTTTGAAAATCAGTTACACTGTGATGCTTTATTCTCAGTTTGAATCATCATAAAAAATTTTTCACTCTAAAATCTAAATATTTTCATCAACTCCAACAGGAAATGTCATACTCTAAACTAGTTATCCGGTCAGGACTAGCAACAAACAGAGGAATTCATCAAGTAATAAGGCAAACCAGATTTTAAACAGGCTCTAATGTGTTATGAACTTTAGCAGCAAATCTGACAAAACCAATATAACCTCACGGAGAATTTTTTTTGAGCTTATGACCTGCCTTTTTCCTCATTTATTACAGAAAGTAACTGAAAACCCCAGATTGTTTTAAATGGAAGGTATCAACCACTTACCAGCATGGACTGCAGGATGTAAGGTCTTCACACGCCCCCCTAACATTTCAGGAAATCCTGTTAGCTCAGAGACATCTCTGAAAACAGATAAACAGAATATTGCTACTGCTTCTGCTGAACTGTCATAGTACATTTTACACTATTCCAAAGCATCTTCCAACATTTTTTTAAGAGCCTGGATTTTCAGAATTCAGAAAATGAGTCATAAGCCACATTAATGAAATATTATTAAGGAATAAATTCAACTGAGAAGTAATCTGGCAACATACAACGAAGTATAAAAAATATTCTTATCTCAGAACCAGACTAAAGTAAAAGCAAGAATTTAGTTTTATGATTAAACAAAGACAGCAAAGCAAATGAGTGGGCAATACAAGACTGTTAAAGTGGTGCTGATATTGGTATAACTGGTTAACACTATGCAAAAATAAATTCCCAATGAATCAAAAGTTTGAATACTTTAAAAGAAAATCATAGTAATACCAAAATTAAATACATGAGGAGTGCTTTCAAAGCATTAAACAAAATTGATGGATCGGTGTAAATGTTAAAGATTTTTTACACACACTAAAAAGTAAGCTGGAAAAAATAATCGCAAAATGACAAAAGGTCAAATAAGACAGCATTTAAATATTGATCCATAGCACCAAACTGACCTGAACCCTCTCTCTGAGAGACTTTACAAGCAAATTTTTAAAAACCTGCATTACTATGTTAAATGAAAAAAAAAGTAAGAAGTGAAACTATCTGTCTTTAGTATAAGCTATGAAATAAAGAATATACTTATAAAAACACTGGAAGGAAACACATCAACGTGTTGAACAGAACTGTAAGCCATTTTTACCACCTTCTTTATATTTTCTACAATCAACATATATTGCCTTTATAGTAAAAAAAATTAATAAAATTAAATTAAAGCATTAAATTCCAGAGGATACAGAATTTTCTGAGTAGATTCTCCTATTAGGGAGGGCCATTTGCAAACGACTGGTGTTTGACTAAGGGCATACATAGTTCCAATGTAAAGTAAGAAACAGGTGGCATGGTTCTAATTCAAAATTCCCTTTCCTGGAATTCAAGAAATAAAACCCAGTTTCTCCAACTGAGAACAATCACTAAAAACAGAGAAGGTAGATCTCTTAGAATTAACAACCATTTGGGGGGAATTAAGAAGCATGCTAGCTACTCCTTTATGTTTAAGAATCTGTATGTAACATGCAGTTGGAATGATTCTCTGAATGTCCTCTGCCTTAATGCTTAATTCTCTGAATGCCCACCAATTAAATTCTCTCAGTTGACCTCACACTTCAAAGTTAACTTCCTGGAGTAAAATCTTGGCTCTGCCTTTTACCAGCTATGGAAGAAGTGTGATCATGAGCAAGTTACTTAACTTCCTTGTGCCTCAGTTTCCTATTTATTAAACAGGGATAATACTACCTAACACCAAAAACTTATTCTAAGAATGACATGAGTTAATACATACATACATACATACATACATACATACATACATACATACATACATAAATGCAAACAGTCTCACTTTAATAGGAAAGAAACATATTTACATTTCCAATTAAAAAAAGAAAAGAGCCACAATGGGGTGAGGGAGGAGTGGGTAGAGGCACAGATCAAACAAGACTGAAGAATAGAAAAGTATTTAAAAGGGGGGACGGATTTGCAATATAAGGGCTCATACTTTTCTACTTTCGATTATATCTGAAATATTTTCATAATACAAAGTTTGGTTGGGGAGAGAGAGGAAGGCTACAGGAGAGGACTTAGCTTAATTAGAAGGGTCCAATGACAATAGGACTCATCATGGTCCAATGGAAAAAGCAGTCTAGATTCTGGATTATTGGATTCTCACCTCACTGCTTTTCAGAAAGTCACCCTGTCCTTCCAAGATTCTTACAGAGTTCCTATGAGAACCACATCAGAGAAAAGATGCAAGACTTTGGAAAATATAAAGCACTTATTTAATAAATAAAAGTAAAGCATTCTTGCCATATGAACTTGTCAAATTTAGGGAAGCTGTATACCACCCACACAGGGCAGGATTACTAAAGGAAAAAGGTAAGAATCTCTCTCTACATGGATCCAGAAGGCAAGTAGCAAAATTGTCCACATGGCAAAAAAGCAGACAGATTTTTCACTCCTTTTCTAAAATATATTTCAGGGGTGGGTATGTCCTCCCTCTGAACTCTCAGTGCAGTTCACAGCTGTCCTATGAAGTCTCTTTCAGTAGTTACTCCCTCTCCCATCAGATTGCTAGCTCCATGGGGGCAGGACTGGCAGCCTGATTCACCATTGCACATTTCTTCCTCCAATCACTTAGCCAGGGAACAGTTTGTGGATGAGGGAATGCAGATTTGCTGCATTCAAATAGTTACCAGAGAGGCTAAGGGAAGAGAGGTTGAATCTTAAGAGTTGAATTTTAATGATGTCAACAGTTTAACTAAAGAGCCAGTCAAAACAGATCACATGCATCATGCAAATAACTTCCCTCTTGCACAACAAATAGCCCACCTAAATTAATGTTATGGGCAGGGCTAAGGAGCAGAGGGCGGGAGCTCTGAAATGAGAACTCCGGAGGTCCCAGCCCCTAGTCCTACTTCTTACTTTGTAAACTTGAACAGAAGTTATTAAATTTCTCCGAGCCTCACTTTCCTCTTCTGTGAAGGGGTTAAGTAGCGTACCAACCTCACAGCATTATTGGGAGGAGTAAATAACGTATTTTACTCCGTGCCTGGAATACATTACTTTATGGTTAATGTCCTCATCCTACGTTCTGACTGGATTTAACTTAAAAAGTAAGTTGTGCCTTACCTGACTGCCAGACCAGCATCTCTGAGAGCTTTTGCAGTCCCTCCAGAAGCGATCAGATTCAAACCAACAGAAGCTAAGTTCCTGGCAAATTCCACAAGGCCGGTTTTGTCAGAGACACTAAACAAGGCTGAAACAGAAGACATTTTTCATCATTCTCAATACACATTATGTTCTTCAGGGCCCGGGGGGCGGGGCGGTGGGCAGTTAGGGGAGAGCAGTCACTAATCTCACGGCCCAGACTACCCAGACTGTGACCCGGGGCGGGGTCAGCCGCCAGCAGGCCGCCCTACAGCCGGCCGGGGCCTCGCAGACCGCCGCGCAGCCCCCCACCCAGACCGGGCCCGCAGTTCCCGCCCGGCTGCCGCTATGGCCGGGCTGAGGGCGCCGCGGGGACCGGGTGCCGAGGCACTCACCGAGCTGGCCGGGCGCCATGGCTGCAGGCGGCGGGGTGCGGGGACGCGGGGGCACGAAAGCCGCGGCGCCACGTGCAGAGACAGGCGGCGGGGCCCAAATCCGCGCGAGGAGGACGCGGGGCGGGCCCGAGGTCACCTGAGTCGTCACATGATCCGCCCCGCCCCCGCCCCACCCCTGTTCAATTTCAGACGCTAAATTGGAGCCTCAGAGCTGTAAGGGAAAGCGGGCTGGGGCTGCAGCTGGCTTCTCACACCCGGAACTGGGGAGGGTCACCGCCTCCAGTCTCATACTCCGGGAGCGATTTGTCCCTGCCCTCAAAATGTGGCCGCCCCAGGCCTCAGGATCAAATACCAGTTGCCCATGGCAGCCTGTCCCCAGAGGCTGCAACGCACATTAAAGTGTTAAAAGCCCTGGCAGAGAAAACTGAGAAACACAAGGAAAAGCTCGTAGAGCGGCAAAGGTAGAAAAGTAGAAATCAGCTGCCTTACTTCCTCCTGTTTTAATATATTTTTTAAAAATTAAAGGAGGTCCTAAAGATTAAGTGACTGACTCCACAGTTCTCATATTAGAGGCAAAACGAAGTCAAATTGACATTCATTTGAGTTTTGGGTTCCACCTTATAAAATAGCCTGAAATACCTTTCTCAATTCGTTAAAAAAACATGGAAAGCAAAACTGAACACATTCATTTCGAAATTTTTGAAAATAACACCTTTGCCACAAAATATATACATGCTGCTGTCTTCAGAAATCTTTCAAAAATGTTCCTTATTAGAATTATAATAGCACTGCCTATCTTTTGTTCTTAGTCTTGGGCTCACAAGTGCAGAAAGAAGTCTTTTCTTACCACATGTTATTTATTTCTGTTTTTCTTCTGGTCTCTAATCCCCAAAATGAATACCTATCTGTTAGAATCAAGGGCTCTATTTTATAACCTTTGAATCTGTGAACTTTTTGCTCTGAATATTTCTCACATTTGTAAGAGAAATATATTAAGCTTATCACAGTGTCTTCAGAATGTGCTTGCCAACTTTAAATAAAAAAAGACAAAAGTTCATAGATAGTAATAAAGGAAATTTCCCTGACCAGACACCTTTAGGTCTTTATAGGAAATAGAAAGCAGAGTGAGTAGAAAATAATGCTGAGATTTAGCGATAAGAGGAAAATAAACAGTACTTAGGCACTCAGCATTTTTCCTGCATGTGAATTTCAAATATTCAATTTAATAAATATTTATTGAGCCCTGTCTGCCTGAATGGCAGAAATAGTGTCAGAAAGACAAAGGTGACTATCAACTAATCATTGTTCTCAAGGAGCTCATGATGAAATGAAAGTATAGAAACATAGTACAACTAGAAAATATTACTACAAAGAGAAAACATGGGATTAAACTGATTTTTGTGGAAGTCCTTTGGAACGTTGCCATATATGCTAAAAAAGAATGAACTGTGGGTTCCAAACCAAGACACAACTCTTCAATTAAAGATGCTTACTAAGTTAGTTCTGACTAATCTCTCCATAGTTTTAAACTTCAGACTTGATAACTCCTCATATGTTAATGACAAGAAGAGTACATGAATTTTTTACTAGCTTTGTGATTCTGGCCACATCACTCCATCTTTGAAGACCTTAGTTCCCTTGTCTGTAATATGGGTATATTATTTGTTCTCTAGGCTTCAGGTTGTAAAAAGCAAATTAATCCATTGAAAGTACAAGCTGTAAGGTGGTGACCAATAAGGGTAATAAAGAAGTGCAGTTTCTTCTTGTTTTTATTCCCTGGATGTAGTTGACTAAGTGTGTATCTCACTGGGCTTCATAGTATGTCCTCTTTAAAGATGCTAGTCATAAGCAAGCTAGTGTTTTAGAAACAAAACAGGAGACATTTTCACAAAGATGCAGGCTCATCTTGCGAATGTCTGTAACTAGCATTACTGCTCCAGACAAACAGAAAAGAACACACAGGCACTATAATGATTATATTTTCATTTTCTCTCTTTCAACTTCCCACCCCTCCCAAAAGAAGCTTAAAGAACCTGAAACCTTCTTTATATACCAAAAACATTTCATATATTTGTAAGTTGTTTTAATTTCTCAAGTGTGCTATTATCTGTTTCTGTTCTATGCTGTTTGTCCTTTGTGTAAACTTAATCATTTCTGCCAAAAAGCCTCCATTCCACCCAAATCTGTGATCTTCTACTAGACTGTAAGGATTAGTAAGGCTCTCATTTTGGGCCAGATTGCTCTACATGGATATATATGTCTGCCATATGAACTGATTCCCAGGAGCTTGGATAATTGGATTAAAACATAAAGTATTATCAGCAAAATCTCTCTCTAATCTAGATGTTAAACTATCTTATATTAATAAATTTGAACATTTTCCTTGAAAGTTATAGGGGTGTTCTGACATGTAAAGTTGGCAACAATACAAAGAATGAATTAGAAGAGCTGAAAGCAGGATAACCACATTAAAAAGTTTTGTAGCCTTTTGGAAAACCACTCAAAAAGCCACACAAACTCCTAACCAATGACCCGAAAGCATGGAAATGAAGAGATTATATGTGAGAGAAAATCAGAGGTAAAACCAACAGCATATGGAGATGAATTGCATAAGGGAAACATGAACTGGAAAGAAATAAGGGAAGTTCCATTGTTTCTAGCTTGACCATCTAAGTTGCTGGTGAAGCAAATAATCAACAGGAAAAATAAAAGAGAGAGAGAGAGAACAGTTTTGGCATGTGTTTATTTTTATTTGAGTCAACATGAGAGTTTGGGCAAATAAATTTGAGTTTCTGTTACCTAGGCTGCTGTCCCAGAATTATACCCCTGCCTCTCCCTCTAATGGAAACCAATTACTCTTATCTAAGTTTCAGGAGGAAACTGGAAAAAGGAAAAAAAAAAAACAAAAAAACAAAAAGTTAGAACCAACTACAGCAGATTTGACTTCCAATTGATCTTGAACCTTGTTATAAGCTCATTGTAATATGTTAGCATGCTAAATGACACACCCACCAGCATGATGATAGTTGACAGTTGCCATGACAACAACTGGAAAAGCTTGTACAAGAACTGAAGAGTACTGTTGCATAGGTCCTAGGTCCAAACCACACCCCATTATCAGATAACTCATGAATATTCCTCCCACTCTCTCCAATATCCTCTTATCTCAGCTCTCTCCACCGAATTGGGATGAGAAATTGACTTGTGAACAAGATTTCTGCTTCTCCATTCTTTGGCCATTGAATAAAGTTTATGCTGTTCCAGTCTCAGCATTGGTTTCATTACTGGCTGCTAGAAAAAAAACCCCTGGGCTAGGACCTCAGCATGGGTCCAGTTGACCAATTTGGTAACAATTTTTAAGTGTTGGTTTTGAAGTGTAAATAATTGACCTACATCAAAATGAAAATATTTGGTAAGTTTTAGAGAATACAAATGCAAATCAAGAATAGATGTAAGGCTATAAATAAACTTGGATTAATGACAGTGAAGTAGTTAAAGTCTGAAAGAAGATAAACTGGCTTAATTAGATGCAGCAAATAATTTAAGTCAGAAGGCCAAAGAAAGGAAATTTGCTTGAGCAAACATTTAATGCTCTAGAGTGCTTGTGGACTGTAACCATTTAGCCTTCGTATAATTAATACAGTGGCTGATAGAGTAATAAAAAATGATACTATGGCAAATGTTCGTCTGATGAATATTTATTGAGGATGATATTCATTCACTCACTCACAAATTCATTCAAAAAAATATTTCCTGGGGGCTTACTAGGCACCAAGCCTGAGGGCAATAAGGATGCAAAAGTCGACCACACAGGCAAAAAAAAAAAAAAAAAAAAAATCCCATCACAGAGTTTTTGTACTCAGAGGAGGAGACAGTCAATAAACAACAAACAAAATGCATAAAAGTATACAGTGTGCTAGATAAGGAGACGCTTCATCCTTGCTGGGGGGGGGGGGGGGAATAAAGCAGGGATAAGGGCAGGACAGAAGGAAGTTGAGATTTTAAGTAGGCTTGTCAGAGAATTTCACGGTGAGAAACAATTGAAGATGGAAGGGCTAGGAGGCCACAAGGTATTTGGAGGAGACTATTCCAGGCAGAGAGAATAGCAAGTGCAGAGGCTCTGCTTGGCAGGTTTAAGGAATGGCAGGGAGGGCAGTATGGCTGCAAGAGAGGGAGCAATACTAAGAAGGTGGGAGCAATGTCAGGAGTCAGGTTGTACAGGGCTTCCTGGGCAAATTGTAAAGGCTTTGATTTTTACACTGAGAAGGGAAACCCCTGAAGAGTTTTTGAGCAGGAGTGATGTCTGCCTTATGTTTCAATGTGACTATTCTAGTTGTACAAGAGCTAAGGTAGAAGCAGGGAGGTCTCTAAAGAGACTGTTGCAATAACCTAGGACCTAGATTCTGGGTGAAAGATGAGGGTGGCACAATGCAGGGTGGCATCACTGGAGAGTGTGAGAAGTAATCGAATTTCAGATGTATTTTGAAAGAAGAGCCAACAAGATGTGTTGACAAATTGGATGTGAAGTGTCAGAGGAAGAAAGCAAGCAAGATTTATTGGCCTGTACAAGTGGAAAACTGAAGTTGACATCAACTAACACTGGGAGGGCTGCAAGGGGAGTAGGGCTGGGAGGAAGAGCAGGCATTAAATTTAGGACACATGATGCCTATTAGACATCCAAGTTGAATGGAGTTGGAGAAGTCCAGCTGGGAGCTTCAGGGTAGAGAAATACATTTGGGAGTTATTAATGCATAGTTTATTTTTGAGGCATGAGGCTAGAAGAGCTCAGCAGGGAAGCAGAGGGACTAGAGAAGAAAATAAGTCCCAAGGACCCAGCACTAGGACATTCTACAATTGACATCAAGGAGATGAAAAGGAACAGTCAGTTATCTAGAAGGAAAATGGGGTGATGGAGGAGACTGGGGTGTCCTGGGAGCAAAGCAAATGGACTGTTATTTCAGGAGGAGGAAATGGTCAGGTGTGTGATGAATACCACTACTAAGTCACGTGTGATGGGGACTGAAAGTTAACCATTAGCTCTTGGGTTATCCTTACAAGGACAGATTTGGTGATGGCGTGGTGGAGGCAGAAGTCTGGTTGGAGTGGGTTTACCAGAGAATGAGGGAAAGAAGTGGAGATGTGGAATAGGGAGAACTCTTTTAAAGAATTTTGCTCTAGAAAAGGTTTTCTCAATCTCAGCAGTATTGCCATTTTGGACTTTATAATTCTTTATGAGGGTTGTCATGTGTGTTAGAGGATGTTTAGCAGCATTCCTGGCTTCTACCTACCAGACACCAGTAGCACCTCCACACCCCCTCACCCAGTTCTGACAACCAGAAATGTCTATAGACATTGCCAACTGTGCCCCTAATGCCAAAAGATCAGCCCCTGTCCCCGACGAGCCAAATAACCCAGAGACAAGTTCTTGGAGCTTAGAAGAAAATAGGCAATTGTATTGCTTTGCCGCGCAAAGGGGACTCACAGCAGGCTAGTGCCTTCAAAACTGTGAACCCACCTTGGGGATGGGGTGGGGTGGTTATCTAGCCATAGCTCAAACAATACAGCATTGATAACAAGCAACAGAATTATTTTCTCATCAGAAGACAGAATGGCATCATGATGCCTCCAGGTGACCAATTCTATAGAGGCTAGAGGTTAGATCTCTTTATCTCATAAGCACCCAAGGTGTGGTCTTCTTGGTAATTCAGGCTATTTTGTAAGTTTAAAGTCCTGTGACCTTCTCCCTGGAGATCTACTCAGAGACCAAGCATGATTATAGCCTTTGATTACCGGAATAAAGGAGAAACAGTAAGATCAACAGCTTTAGTTTTAACAATGGGCCTGGAACTCTGAGTAGCAACGGGTCAGTCAGGTCAGTTGACTGTTTTAAGAGCAAGCATAAAAATAAGCAATCTGTTACCCTAGTGTGGCCATTTTATTAATCCTTCTTCACCCCGGGAAGGGGTAAGGAGATAACATTCACCCACAGTTGAGAACCACTGCTCTAAAAAGACAGTAGATAAACAGTATGGTAGTAGGTGGTAAAAATGGGTCCAGAGACGTTATTAATGTTTTGGTTTGTTATAATTGGGTTAGAGAAATAACAATATTTGTATGTTGATGAGATTGATGCAGTAGAAGGGGAGGGGGGACCTGACAACGCAAGGAGAGCATAAATGTTTATGACAGAGGAATCTACCTGGGGGAGGTGGGTAGTGGGGGAGAAGGATTCTTGAAAAAATAAGTTTTGAATTCATATCTTTCAAATTATTATGTGTTTACTAGAGGAAGGTAGGGGAGAGAAAGTTTCAGGAAGAGAAACCAGCATGTGCAAAGGCCAAGAGGAAGGAAAGATTACAGTCTATGGAAGAACTAGAAGAAGCTTTGCATATCCAATACCCCAGAAGTATAGCTAGGGTACTAGAATGGATCTATTCAAATAGGGTCCTGTGAATTTTAGTCTTATTTCTAATGGTGATGATAAGTAACGAAAGATTTTTAAGTAGGTAACTGAAGAGTTTTAAGAAGGGAGCAATCCAACAGATTTACATTTTGAAAAAAAGTCTTCTGTTTGCTGTGTGGAGAATAGTTTGGAAGGAAACTGGAGGGGATGTAGAAGATGACTGAAAGAGAAATTGATTGTAGTTTAGATTAGGATGGTGACAGTAGTGATGGAGAAAAGTGAATAGACTCAAGTAATGTTTAGGAGGCAGAATTACCAGCATCAGTGAATGATAGGCTGTGGCAAATGAGAGAAGAAAGAATTTAGATAACTACACTTTTCTCTTTGCCAGAATTCTTAGAAGTTCCAGAGACTTAGGATTGATTATAAAGAATAAAGTTTACATACATTCAGGATTTGGATGTGTATTCATATCCAGATCTTACAGATGTATTCTTCATATCTTCCTCCTGTCTTTGAGATACTAAATAACGCACAGGGAAAACGTATGTTGTATTATATCAATTTTCTAGATCAGAAGTGTTAAGTTCCTCTGACTCTAAAATCCTAGATTCTGAGTTCTCTGATAAAGTATGTTTCAAACCACAGAAAAAGCTAAATTAAACCTCTATTTTAAAAACCTAATAATCATTTGAAAAAAACAGAAATAGAACGCAGCCTCACATAGACCCTCCTACAACAGGTCTCTAAGGAAGTGCCTTTCTTCTCATGCTGAAGAATGGTCACCATGTGAAAGTATTGTTTCCTTTCACAATTGTTTGTCAAAATGTCAATTTTTAAATTAGGAAATAAAATAGTTGAATATATGTTACTGAATGCATGTTCATATGCCCAATGCACAGAGAGGCCAAACAAATCAAAACGGAGTTTGGAGCAGAGAAAGGTTTATTGCAGGGCCAAGCAAGGAGAATGGGTGGCTCCTGCTCAAAATTCCTGAACTTTCTGATGGTTTGGGGGGAGAATTTTTTATAAGGAAGATTGGGGGTGAGGGCTGCAGGGTGTGTGACTTTCTTTTAATTGGTCGGTGGTGAGGTAACAAGGTGGGTTTCTCCTGCTCAGCCTGAAGTTACTATCCTCTACTTGGGTGGGGGCCTTAGTTCCTGCAGAAGAACTCAAAAGATATTGCTATGTATATTCCTTTAGGAGGAGGCAGGACCCTGTACTGCAGTTTCTTGATTGCTCCTCCTTCATATCTGCACTCTGTCCCTTCCTTGATAAGCAACCATTTGAGTCTGCCCTTCTTAACTCAGGGAAGGTCTTAGGAGGCTAGATGAAGACTATTTCCTACAAACAAGAAATGGGGGACACAGAAAGGCTTTTGTACCTGGGAGGGTCCCACAGGGTCTTGTTTGGTTTCATTTATATAGATTTTAAAATGTATATTCTGGCTGAATACCTGGAAAAGTAAATTTCCAAATTTTAGGGTTTTCATAAAACTCTCACCTGTATTAATTTTTAAAGAAAAGAATTTGTATGGATTTGTATTAATTTTATACAACTTCTTTCAACAAAATGTTATACTGACTTCTACCTATGTACATATGCCCATTACAAATGTTATCGCTATAGCAACGTCCATTATAAATATGTAGCTAATAATTATATATCACTTACTACATGGTGCACACTGTTCTCTACACTTTATGTGTATTACCATGTGATCAGGAATACTTTCTCAGAATTTATGTATAAAAATCAAACTTTAATGTTATATCACTTTTTCAGAACTTGAAACCAATATCCTAAGTGTTTGAAGAGAAAAGGTCAGTCTACAAGGCTAAAATAAAATATTCAATCTAACATCTGGAAAAGTTCCATATAAAAATCAATAACAAAAGAAAAATACTTTGGATCACTTGGAACAATAAGATTATAATAAAATACTTGGATGTCTTTCTTGGAGCAAAAAGCGTGTGACCCTTCAGGAGTAGAAAAAAGATTCCATATGCTCAATTATAAGATGAAACACAATTGTCATCTGTCATGTGTCTCCTTTTCCCCCAAAGAATCTAGGTTGCAATTAAGATTAAATATTAGACCCAAGAGACCCCACAGCGCATCTCTTTATTATTGTACCTGAATGTCAAAAGAAGTTCCAAGCAGAAAAATTACTTCAGTATAACACCAATATAATGTATTATCACCTTTTTTGGTCATTAAATATTAAGGGATATCAACTGTAAGTTAATGTAATTTTTAAGTTTAAGCTTTGTGAAATGCCAAACATAATGTATTTGGGCTCTTTGATGGTGAGCCTTCAATAAGCATTTAAGAATGTGTCTCCTTCATTTGTTTTTTGGAAGGATCACTGATTCAATATGGATATAATAGCAAAGAGTACAGGTCAAAGTCCTTAAAGTAACATAGTAAAGAATAAGTATGATTTTTGTTCTCAGGAAAAAGTTTTAACTTGTTTTGGCCCAAAGTGAAAGGAATCTAGAAAAAGCTATGATTAAATAAAATTATTAGTTTTCATTTTTAAGGATAATGCAAACCAGAAAGGGGCCACAGGACCTCCAGTTAACAGAACACAAACGTGAGTGGACAGAGTACTCATGGCCCAAATTCATTTACAGCCTTGCTCCTCCCCATTAAAAATTCACATTTGCTAGTATGTTAAGGGCAAGGAGATGGGAATGGATAATAGGAGGGCATTTGGGACATTTAAGCTTAATAAGGGCAGTGGAGAAGTCCAAGAAAGTGCAGTCACAGAAAAAGAATTAAATCATTTCCTGCTTAGATTATTTTGTACATTTTTTTTAATGCAATGAGTTCATGCAGTTCTACGCAAAATGTTAAGCATATCAAAAGAAAAGCCTCACAAAGAGGAATGGAAGATGACAATTCTAGAACAGTGCTCCCAGGAGAACATGCCACCACTAGGGAGCAGCAAAGGTTGTTCCTTGGGTCATCAACATCAACTTGCAATCTCAAAGTCAAAGATAGTCAACTACGTTTGCACAATGCTTCCCGCTTAAAAAAAAGTGCTCTTATACTTCATTTTCATTATAACACAATGAGGGGCTTTCTATTCTTACCCCCATTTTTCAGATGCAGAGGCGTGAAGGCCAGTAGAAGCTCAAGGTCACAGTGTTAGAAAGTGATAGAGTTGAAACTGTTTTCCCACTCTAAAGTCTGTGCTCAGGCTAATAGTATAGATAGTTAATGATGACAGACATCCTCCTGGGAGCACAAATTACAGCCTAAAAGGAGCAACCGCTGAATTTTTCAATTCTAAGGTGTACCATTGATTTTATATCAGGTTTTTGCTGTTAGGTAGGAGGAGAGGTATAACACCACATTCATTTTAACTTGCATTTCAATATCAGAAAATTGAAAAAATAAAAAAAGATAATGTGTCATAAGCTTAAGGAAGTAGGATATATAAATAATTCAAGCTTATATATGTGTGTGTATTCTTATTTATGTGTTCGTGTGTTGGTAATCTTTTAAAGAAAGTTCTATAATGAGTCTGTATTCTTCTTACTCTTGGTCTTCTCTTGCTAATTCTCCCTCATCTTGTTTCATATTAAAGTGTGTTTATCCTGTATATCATTGCTGTAGGGCTAGTTCTCACCTGAAATTTCAAAATAAAGTGTAGCAGGTGATTCCTGATTCATTAGAAAATTTAGGGAAGGATTCTAAGTTTTCCTTCCTTTCTCAAAAGCATTTATCCCTTTAAAAAAAAGCAGTGGCCAATTTCAGGCTGAGTGGTAATGGTGGTTGGTGTCAAAAGAGAAGATATTTCACTCCAGATGGACTTTGTAACACTTCTCAATAACACTATGGAAATGGATATATCCCCCACGTTTATTTTGCATCCTTAGGAAGGCCCACCTCTTTTTTGCCTTACATGTATTTCCATCTGCCAGTGTTGACCAGACAATTTTCAGCATGCAGGAAATATGATTGCTTTGGCACCAGGATTTTTGAAGGGCTGAGAAACCATGGCCTAATATTGAAATGAAGCAATTGGTTTAGATCATTCCAAAGGTTTATTCATTCAACAAACATGTATAGAATACTTACTATGCGTCTTGTACTAGACTAGTATTGGGAACATTAAGGTAAAGATAATTTTCAGACAAAAAACAAACAAACAAAAAAAAAACCTTTCCAGTGACATACGGTAAGATCAAGACAGTGCCAACACTAAGCGCAAAACGGGTGTTAGTAGCTCGGCAGAAAATCCTTTCTCCCGGCTTCCTTATGTAAGGAAATACAGTTGACTTTTGAGCAACATGTGCTTAAATTTCGCGGGTCCTTTTATATAAGCATTTTCTTCAATAAATACAGATGGCCCCTGCGTTTCCTGGGTTTCACATCCGCATCGGCAGATTCGAAGTGTCCACCCACGGTTGAATCCGCGGATGCG
This sequence comes from Camelus bactrianus, assembly GCF_048773025.1. NCBI lineage: Eukaryota > Metazoa > Chordata > Mammalia > Artiodactyla > Camelidae > Camelus > Camelus bactrianus. The sequence goes on from NC_133543.1 coordinate 67,748,189, forward strand.
AAACCCGTGTACAGGGAGGACGGACTATGGGACTTGAGCATGCGCGGATTTTGGCGCGCGGCGCTCCCTGGAACCAGTCCTCTCGCGGGCACCTGAGGGATGACTGGAGGACCAAAAAGTCTGTTTAACAAGTATTGCGTTCTCCATTGGCTTTGTGATACACAAGAAGTTACTGTGCAGAAGACCATGGAACCTGATAAAACGGGGTTTGCGGTCGTCAGCCTCCCAAAGATTCCCCACAGTGCCCACCTTCTGGTCTCCTCACCTTTGTGGGGTCTTATCGTCTCTCCCTGGAGCAGGGTTGGTCCGGTTTCAGAGACCACGGCAGAAGTGATGGGGCAGCTTCCATCTGGGACTGTGGCTGCTCCTCCCTTGGGCCGCGAGCCGGGGAGAGGCCAGCGCCGCGCCGTGAGCGGCCCTGAGGAGAGGCCCGAGGAGGACCTGAGGTGGGGGCTTCTCCTTTGGCTGCAGCCAAGCCTTCTGACGACCGCGGCCTCCGCTGACGTTTGACGACAACTTCCCGCCAGACCCTGACCCCGAACAACCCAGGGCAGCCACGGCCGGATGGGGACCCACACACCCCACAGGGTAATACATGTCTGTTGTTTGAAGCTGCTAAATTTGGGAGTAATTTGTTACCCAATAACAGAGCGGAAATGACTTTCCAGGTCCCAGATGGAGCCGCTCTTTCCCTGGGTGCCACGTGAGCAACGGAGGTCACTTTCAGCACCTGTCAATGCCCGGCTTGACGGAAACGCGGTCTAGACAGCCAGCCAGTCCCCACACCCGAGTCGCCGCTGGGCTCTGTCCTCACGTCCTTGCTCCCTCTCACCCCAAACCGCGTGGGCTCTGTGGCCCCAGGCAATCAGCTACCTATTTTTTATTCCCCTCTTTCTTGTTGTTTAGTCTTTGTCCTAGAAAAGCTTCCTGCCTTCCACCCCATTTTGCAATTCTCTGAAGACTGTCCGCGTCCTGAAGTGTTAATTAAATATAGGTGGTTGTATCACATCTGTTATCTTCTTTATTCATTTTTTTTTAACAGTTTTGTGCAATGAGGAATGGGATCCGAAGCTATCAGCTAATAGCTTACAGGACAACAAGACACAGGCGAGGCGCCTGCTGTACCCTTTGAGTTCACCATCCCACTCATTCTTACCGGACGGCTGTGAGTAAGTCACTCTCAAATTTGATCTTTACTCTCCTGAGTGAAGGGACAAAACATGAACTTTATTTTTAAAAAGGAAAAGAAATATATAGATATAGATATACCTCAGAAAATTTTCTGGGCTCCTAGAAAGATTCCAGGGTAGTAATATTGGGAGCCCCCCCGAAGTGGCAGCCATTAAGAGACTCAACAAAGCCTCAAGGTAAGTCCACAGCATAAACTGTTGGGGGACTTGAGAAAATAAATTAGGACAAGAAATTTGAACTATTTTGATCATCAAAATAAAAATTTAGCAGAAAATCATTGATTCCCAACACCTTTTTCCACCCTCCCCCCATCAAGAATGCTCCCCCACCAAAATGCCTCACATAATTTTTACATCTCATCAGTGGCATCTATATCCAACCACTTGCTGAGGTCAGACACCTTGAAGTCACCCTGAATTTCTTTCTTTCTCTCTTACCCCACGTCCATTATGTCAGTAAATCACATCAACTCTATCTTCAAATGTGTACAGAATCTAACCACTTTTTACAGCCACCAATCTGGCCAAGTAATTGTCATCTTCTTCCTGGATTATTGTAGTATTCTCCTAACTGGTTTTCCCATTTTCTACCCTTCCCCCTCCTGCAGTCAATTCTCAATAATGTAGCCAGATAGAGAAATCCTTTGAAAAGTACATACAATCATCATGCAGCTCAGCTCTAACACTTCCAGTGTCTTCCCCTCTCACTCTGAGTAAAAGCCAGAGTATTTATAATGAGCCACAGACCCTATGCAGTCTGGCCCCTTACTTCCCTTCCTCTTCGACTATTCTCCTTGTCTGTTCCACTGCAACCACAGCGGAATCTCTGCTGTTTCTTCAACATACTAGGCACACATCTGCATTTTAGGGTCACTCCCTCACCAACTTCATGTCTTTCCTCATTGTACACTTTTGAAAAGTGTAGTCGAGGCCATCCCTAACTACACTTTTCATTCATCCCATATACATTTATTGAGCACCTATTCTGTGTCATGCAATATTCTAGAAACTTGGGATACAATAATTAATAAAATAGGCAAAAATCCCTGCCCTCATGGAGTAAGAAGTTGCAGGTAATAAGCAATGCACATAATAAAGACGTAAATTCAGCCTTAAATCTTACAGATAAAAAAGAAAAAGAATACATTGTAGATGATCTAAAGTGACACATTTCAGGGATCAAGGCAGGCCTCACTAAGAAGATATTTAAGGAAAGACTTGAGGGAGACGAGGGAGTTAACTACTCAGGTATTTGCAAAACCCTTTCACATCCTTCCATACTTCCTCACCCTTCTAATTTCCTCTATATATAGTCTTACCACCATCTAATATACTATAAATTTAAAGATAAATGAGAAAGTGATTTTCTTAACATAGTATATCTTCCATAATGAAATAATGGAATAAAATTAGCTTCTGAGAGGCCTCTGAGAGAAGCCTTTCTTATTTGAATGTGTGTAAAATGTTGCTTGAAAAAATAAGATCTTTTAGAGAGAACAGACTTTGCCAAAAGCCAAGTATCAAATAGACTTTAGGGAACAAGCTGCTTTTGATATGAAGTTCTGTTAGACTTGCTGTAAGAAATCAATCAATAAAAACACCTGATAGGATGTAAGAATGTTTCACGACATGCAAGCATGGATTCTCTGTCTCTCTCTGTGTCTCTCTCGGGTTTTGTCAGATGGAATAGAAAAACCAATTTCTTCTTTATGTAAAAGACCAAGTAATACTGAGTCCTTAGATACTGAAAGGAGAGTACATTTTTTTTAAAGCTACCAAAAGCCTATGGCAAAGGAGGAAAGGCTGTAGGTTTTTTTTTTTTAAATCACTTTTAGAAATGGTTTGATGAAAGGGAATCTGTATTCCCTGGATAAGCCAAGTAAGTCAGAGTGAGTTAAATATAAGCTGAGGATAGGTTAACCTCAGATGAAGCTCTACAATGACAATTGATTGTTAGAGCAAAATCAACTTTCTATACAAGAGAAGCCCTAGCTATTAATATCTTGGTGAATGGATTATTAAAACAAAAACATTCTGTGAAATTTTATGATCTTGTTATCTTTCATTAGTTAAAAAAAAAAGTTGTTGGCAATAGTCAGCTCTCAGTTTGATGTGTTTCTAAGCTCCTAACACGATAAAGAATGCTGTCAACCTGTGAAATTGGGGTGTACGATTGGAGTTATTTGGGGATGATGGATTTGTACTGCTTCATCAAGGTTCTTAACTAGTCATTAGATCCCTCTTGTGACTAATAATACAGCATGAGTTTGCAAGCCTTGCTTGATCATCTGGGGATCATATCTGAGGCCTTGGCCTTATTAGCATAGTAACTAATAAGCTGAGCTAATTGGTCACACACCACAGTAAGTTACAACATGATTATTTATGGCATGCCAAAGATAAAGTCTTAAAGTATATTTGTGTCAAACACAACATTTTAGTTCGTTTATAAAATTTAAAAATAATAAACAATAGTATATCATACTTCCAGACATGAAGTTTACAGTAGTGAGCAGGTTCTTCAAGGAGTATTTTGTACTTCTTTTGACTTTACAATCCCCTTTTTAATGAACATAAAATTGTCATACTTCATTTGCAAATCATCAGCATTGTCTACATATTCCCACCAGCCAAAATACATTTGTGAAGCTTTATTTACTGTAGTCAGATATAATATTGTTTGCTTTTACTAACTACAGTGTACTTCCTGAAATGTCTGATATGTTCTTTCTTGTTCATCCTCTTCTACCCATTTTTTCTCTAACCAACCAGGCTCGAAATTGAAAGCATATGTCCGTTGATATGATTTTCTACAAATGTATTTAGATTTAATGTTTAATTTAAAAATATAAATATAATTTGTATATAAGCAGATAGCATGGATCAAATTTTTATTAGTAGGTTAACAAAAGCAGTGCAAACAAAAATACGAGATAGAAATGTATAATAAGTAAAAAGTAAATAAAGAAGAGTCTTGAAATTAGATTGCTAAATTTTATGTGAATCTGGCTAATATCCTATATGGCAATAATCCAGAACCTCAGAGTAGCTTCTCTTCAGGACAAAAGTCATTTGCAGTTCATCAGTTTCTATTAAACATCTGACTTCATAGACCTTAGACCCTAATGAGTAGTGATATTAAAAGATAACAGAATCATCTTTTCTCCAAGTTTCTGGTAACTTTTTAAAGTACAAGTGATAAAAATGTAAGCATATGATACAAAGAATAAATGATGAAGTGGTGGGGTTTGGGGGGCAAGCTTTTATAATGACTCTGATACCACACTACCTTTCCCTATACATGACTCTCCCAAGGTCACTTTCCCCTATAATATTTTGGAAATTTTGTTCATCTTACATCAACTCCTGAGCAATCCTCTTGACTGTTGTCTTTCTTGGCTTTCTGTTCTTCCCATCTCATGTCCTGCTTTGAGACTGATCACTACTCTTTTTGATGCTAACAATGCTTACATATTCTGGAAAATAGGCCTCCCATGATTGGATGCAGAAGGATAGATGAGCAGCTGCCTGCGTTTGCCTTTATTGCTCCATTCCTTAATTTCAGACCTTGCCACACTAGGCTGTACAGGTGTGTCTGACTCATCTATTGTGTTGGGAGGAAAGAGAATTACAACATAGAAAAAAATTTTAAACTGTGTGCTACATGTCATTATTCCCATTCCCCAAGGGAAAAGCTCCCCAAAGCTCAAACCTTTGTGAAGCATTACGTTTGTGGACACTGCTCAGGTTCTTTCCCTGAACTCTTGCCCTCAATTCCTCATTTCTTGGCAATTGTGCTCTTACTCATATCTACACCGTGTGAACCTCTGATTCCCTTTTGGGAAACCCACTTCCCTATTCACAGGGCTGTATCTGATCATCCTCTAGACATAATAATCCATAGCATGACATTTTGAGTATCTGAGTTACTCACCTATGAATATGACCTTATTTGGAAAGAGGATCTTTGCAGATGTAATCAAATTTAGATGAGGTAGGACCCTTTCCCAATATGACTGATGTCCTTACAATAAGAAGAGGAGAAGAGACACAGATACCTACACAGAGGGAAGATGGCCAGGTGAAGATGGAGACAGAGAATAGAGTTATGCTGCCACAAGCTAAGAAATGCCTAGGGCTGCCGTATGGTGGGAGAGGCAAGGAAGGAGCCTCCTCTGGAGGCTTCGGGGGATCATGGCCCTGCCGATACCTTGATTTTGGATTTCTGGCCTCCAGAAAGGTGGGGGAGTAAATTCCTATTGCTTTAAGCCTCTCAGTTTGTGCTACTTTGCGTGGCAGCCCTGGTAAACTAACAGAAGCATCATTGTCGTCATAGTTATCGTTAATGCCACATGCTGTGTGACATTCAGTGTGTTATTTGCTTGACAGATCTGTGTGCTAGATGGAAATATAGGTTCTGGAGTCAGAGTCTCTGGGTTCAAATTCTGATTCACACTAACTAGGGCAAGTTATATAACTGTTACTTGTTATTTACATTGTTTTCTCAAATAATTGTAATAGCTTTGAAAGGTGGATATTAACAGCCCCATGTAACAGTAGAGCCTTCTGAGGCATAGAGAAATTCATCATTTCCCCATGGAAATGCAATTAGTATTTGGAACTGTTGGGTATATTTTAAATATGGTTTTTAACTTTCATTATGAAATAATTTCAAATTCATAGAAAAATTACAGGAATAACACAAAGAACTCTCTCATACCCTTCACTTGGACTCCCAGTCAACTTTTTACCACGTTTGCCTCATCATTGGCTTTCTCTATATATACATAATTTATGTATTTTATATTTTATTCCCTAATCCACTTGAGAAGTGCAGACACGTACCCTATTAACTCTTAATACTTCAATATGTAGTTACTAACAAGAAGAGCACTTTCCCATATAATAAAAGTTCAACCATGGAAATCAGGAAATTAAAGTTGATATGTTACCATGTTGGATTTTTTTTTAGTGAACTTTTTTTGTCTAAGAATAACATGCATACAGAAAAGTACACAAATCATAGATAAGAGCATACAACTTAATTTCTACCAACTGAACCCACCTATGTAACTACCAGACAGATCAGGAAATAGATAATTATTAGCACCCAAAAACTCCCCACCCTGGGTCCCTTCCCAGTCACTACTTTCTTCATCTCCTCTACCTCCTCCTCCCCATTATCCCTGTTTTATCACCATAGGTCAGTTTTGCCTGCTTTTGAAATTTATGTAAGTGGAATCACGTAGCTGTCCTCTTCTTTTTTCTTTTTGCTTTAAAAGATTGGCTCTTTTCACTCAATATTATATATGTGAGGTTCATATATATATGAACCTTATTGTTAGGTATATCTGTAATCTGTTTATTTCTTATTGCTGCATAGTATTTAGTTTGTATGAATACATCCCCGTTTATCCATTCTACTACTGTTGGACATGTGAATTGTTCGTAGTGTTTGGCTATTGACATTTTTGTACATGTTTTTGGTGCATATATGTGTACATTTTTTAGTAAACATATGGGTATATAACTCAGTAAACACTGGGCTATTACTAAGCATGTAACAGTCAGGTCATAGGGCATGCTTAAGTTCAGTTTTAGTCCATACTGTGCTGTCAAATAGTTTACCAAAGTGATTGTATGTTCTTCAGCAGTGCATGAACATTCCAGCTGCTTCCTGTCCTTACCAACACTTGGTATTAATCATTATTTTTAAATCTAGCCCTTCTAGTGGGTGTACAGTTATATCTCATTGTGTTTTTAATTTAAATTTCCCTGATGACTAGTGAGTTTGAGGACCTTTTCATGTATTTGCAGACCACTTGAATAACCTCTTTGGAATGTGTTTGTGAGGTGCTAGATTTTAATTTTTGCTACCTGATCTCAGAGTTGATTTTTTTAAGTTGTTATTCTAATTTTTTTTTTTACAAATTATGATATAAAATTTTAATTGGTCAATATGAACTGAGTACTCTAGTAAGAATAGTGCTGTAAGTGCACCAGCTTCAGTTGTATTATCTATTTATCACTGCACACATAACAAGTTACTCCAAAACTTAGTGCCTTAAAAGGACAATAAACATTTATTACATCATAAATTTCCCTTAGGTCAAGAAATTAATGAGATCACTCAAATTCAGTTAGGTGGTTTTGGCTCAGGGTCTCTCATGAGATTACAGTCAGGGTATCAGCCAGGTCAACTTGACAGGGGCTGGAGGGCTTGCTTCAAAGTGTCTCACTCATAAGGCTGGTAACCTGATACTGGCTGGTGGCAGGAGGCCTCAGCTCTCACCATACGGACCTCTCCATAGGCCCTCTCCATGGACCAACCTCAGTTAATGGTTGTGGTTGGATTCCACCAGAGTGAGTGATCCAAGAGAGAACAAGGTGGAAGCTGCAATGTATTTGATGACCTGGCCTCGGAAGTCACACTCAGTCATTTCCATAGTATCCTATCGGCTACCCATTTTAGCCTTATTCGATGTGACTGCATGAGGGCCATTTTTGAGCTTGGCTGCAACAGTTGTTCTGATAAACTTAATTGCCTAAGATCTTTTTAAAACATAAGTAGAGAAAAAGATTACTTACTTAACACATACTTATTCTTACGACAAATATAATAAATTGATTTTTGGATTAACTAACTTCTGTTTCTTACAAGTGTTTCAGAGATTTGTGGGAATAAATGGGTTCGGATATTTTTGATAGTTTCTTTTACCACTTCTCTCATTTCTTTTCCTCTTTCTCATATTTGATGACTTAGGGAGTCAATAGCCTTTCTGTATATAAAAGTATTTTTGAAGTCAGCATCTGTATAGAAGATCAGCAATCGGTAGCTACTTCTCTAAGTTACTTGTGGGGTAAGGGATGAACAGGGAAAAAGAGAAGGTTAAGACAGATGGTGAGCTTGGGCAGGTCAGAGTTACTGCCCATTAAAGGTTTTATTTCTTGGAAGGTAAGTGCAAAATGTGGTGTGCCTCCTATTTATCTATCTATATATCTCTCTGCCTACCATCTATTTTTAACATCTTTTACTGAGTGTGTCAGTTATCTTTCCATTTTTAACACTTATCTGAGGAATGAATGAATAATTCCAACCAAGTGAAGCAGGCATTCCCGAAATGTTTTTGTTCTTTCAGCACTTAAATCCATTAATTTTTCTGTGTTGTCTCACTAGTTTGCTTATAGTGATCTAGCATATTATGACAGTCTAGTCACTGCCCGATAGTTTTGGTTGTACTCAAAGCTGAAATGTACTCTTTAAAATATACTTTTCTATTTCTAGTCTTCTTGGTGTATGTCTAAACTAAATAAAAAACTAAAACAAAGCTGTATGATCTAAGATGTTCGTCACAGTATCAAAACAATTAACATTTACTGAGAAAAGCCAGGCACTGTGCTTAGCTCTTTTATAGGCTTCATCTTGTTTACTATTGCAACCGTATAAGGTAGCTTGTAGTATTATCCTAATTTTTTAATAGATGAGAAAATTGCTGTTTAGAGAGATTAAGTAACTTGACTAAGGTCACATAGCTAGTAAGTGGCAGAGCCAGCCAGGAATTGAACCAAGTCTGCTTTTAAAACCATCTTTTTAACCTCTGTAACAAATTAAGTGTTCAACAATAGAAGAATGCCCATGTGCATTATAACTTCAATGCAATATAATATGCATGAATTGGAAATTACGTACCTAAATAATTTTTGTTGAATTTGAAAAATAGATTTTAATAGCAAATAGAAGGATAAGATACATACTGGTATGTTATGATATACATATTATTATCTCAACTATATAGAAAATTAATTACATGTGAGTAGCCATAGAAAAGAAGGGCAGTAGTACATACAAGCATTAATAATGTTTACCCCTAAATGTGATAAGACTGGATGCTTTTTGCTTTCTTATTTTGCATTTCTATAATGAACATGTATTACTTTTGTAATAAGGATAAATGCAATAAAATATTTAATTCTTACAATGTAAGAGAGAAAATATAAAGACTTGGTTTCTATAAATAAAGGAATGAGTCCATTTAATAACTGCTGGATCCATTTAAAGGTGCAACCGTTCGATTTGAGATCTGTTTTGGTTGTGTATGGCAATCAGATGTTCAGACACAATGTAATATTCTCCTGCTTGCTGTATTCTCTTTTTCTTTCTGCCTTATGTTGGAGATAAAGATGAAAGTGTGTGTTTCTCATTGGGAAACTGGCATTTGAATGAGACCGTTGCTTTTCTCAGCTTAAAGAAGATAAAAGGAGTTATCAAGTAATGTTGTCTTTCACCCAAGAATGTCGGTCCCATTCCAACAATTGGAATTGATTGAACTCCAGTGCTTGCAAATTTAAAAGCCTAACACAGGGGATCTGCTCACTCTGAATTTTACAAATCAATGGATAAACTCAAAACAAAAACCCATTACAAAGCACCTTAATGTTTATCTGTTTGGCAAGATAAACATTTGTAAACAAGCATTTTCAGCTGTGAGCTTCAATAATATAGTGAGATCTGTATTAGATGTTGAAAATTTGTATGGAATTATAAAAATACAAAGCCAAAGGAGAAAATTGCTTTTTAAAAAATTAAGGTTTCTGATCCATAGTCTCAATTAAATTGTTTTTCAATTCTCTAGACTAGAGTCATTTGTCTTGACTTTGGTAGCATTTTTATTACTGTCTATGGACTGTAGCATCACATGAAACAAGTGTGCCTTTGGTATTTGATTAAATAGTACTGCTTCATGGAAGCCTATAAACCATGGACTCAGGCAAGAGAAATGATAGTAAATAGACTTAATCTGACGAGCATAATGATTGCTAATTAGTTTACTATTTAGCCCTGAAGTTGTCCAATCTAAATTTTGACAATAAATTTGGACTTCATGTTTTACTTACTGAGATTAACCAAACTGTAGGAAAAATTTTAAAAAGATCTTTTCTATGTAGAATCAGTACTTCTGCATAGAAAGATTCATTATTAGATTTCAATCAGTAGACCTAAGGGCCTTAACATGTAAATCAGTGCTTAAAAATTGTCTTTGGACAAGATGATGGACCAGATCCCCTGGCTTCTGCCAATTTGACCCTGACCAATATTTTTATAAATACAATAATATTGAAGAACTAGAACAATGGAAAAGTGAAAATAAAGACATAGAAATGCACACTTTTAACTATTAGTTCCAACAGAAGTAAAGTTATCATCAAATTTTTCAAAACATTTTAAGTCTTTACTCTCAATTTCTGTACTTATCTTGCCAGAACCAATAGCAAACAATTCTCAGACCTGCAGCATATCAACCACACTTTAGTGCTGCTATGATTTCCTCTGCTCATCTCTCAGCCCCACACTGCTGCTTGGCTTGGGCTGGGAATCAGATTAGGGAGCAGAATGAGGCTGACTTCATTATCCTCACCTCTACTTCCCCTTGAGAAGGCCTGCAGGCTATAATTATATCTGCGTGGTGTCAGGATCTATCATCTGTAATATCTTGATGTTATCCCTGTATTTATAAACACCGAGGCAGGTGTTCCCAAGGTTCAGCTGCCTGTGGTTTCACATGATCACTCCAGCTAATAAATGGGCCAATGTCAGGGGATCCCCAAAATAGCATATCCAGCTTAACCAGGGGAAAATATTACTGAGTGTTTTACATCTATATGGATGAAATAGTTAATAGCTTCTGCAGTGTGTGTGACAATCATGGCCACAACAATGAAGTTTTAAAAAACTGTTAGAACCTGGTGTACATGCTGACACTGAGTCCCTTGCTGTGACTCATGTAGACAACCTAATCTAATTCATCTACTTTTCTCCCAGTTCAAAACAGTGAATTTTCAGGTCAGCTCAGGGTTTAGAATTCACTTAACATTTTAAAGTTTCTTTCCCCCTCCTCACTGGTTGACTCTAACACCTTAGGGAATGGATGTACCCAGCAGCCTAAGTATGCGGTAGAGGGTGGAGGTGTGGGGGAGTGAGTGGGGTGGTGGGTAGGGTCCTGTTGCTTGATCTTTTCTACTGGAAGTAGGTGACACTGGTTTCCATGCTGTTCTCAGTATAGTCAGCATGGCAGTTGCTTTAAGAGATAAGGAAGTGTCATTTCTGCAGCTCTGGCTGCTTCTCTTAAATCATTCACTGGCCTGAACATCACCAGATGCAGCTGCATCCCCTCATCCTGCTAGGGTCCACGTATATCCCTCTGTGGGGCAAGACCTTCTATTAGCTAGCACCTAGGTTCTCTCTCTTGGACAACTCCTGCCGTTCACTCAGGACTATTGGAAACATCAACACCAGGTTGTCAGACTTTGGAGTTTGGCCTTGATCCCTCAGCTCTTTTTCTGCTTACAAACCCTACCTTTGTAAAGGCCAAGAAGTAGGAAAAACCAAGAGCCCCTTAGTCAGGGGTATATGGGTTGAGATGCTGGGGAGAGGGTGAGGGATGGGGGAAGAGAGGAGCCCTGCTATCCAGGTCACCTGTGCCCCAAGCCAAGGTCTGGTAGTCCTCATGGCTTTGTTCCAATAGTAGAAATCATTTTAATTGGATGATTCAGTCAGGAAACTTGGAAGCATCCATGAAAACCATATCTGATGAAAATATGCTATTTAGAAATAAGGATAGAGGGTACCTTTGTTGGGGGGCAGAGTGTGGGAGGCTTCCTGAGGTGCTGATAACATCGTTTCTTGATCAGGATGTTGGTTATACAGCTATGTTCATTTTTTCAAATTTTGAATTTTGTAGCTGTACACTTAATGATTTATATACTTTTTTGTATTTAAGCCATACTTCCAATAAAATTTATTTTTATAAGTTACTCTCATTTTAATTAATAAACGTTGGCATTGACAGGTGATAGAAAGCTATGTTATCAGTTGTATTCCTTTTCTGAGTATTTACTTACTTTAGTGTTATTGAACTTAATCTGAAAATGTCTATAATTTGTCAGCTATTTTGGGTCACCTATTTTGAATTTAATACAATGCACTTCTTCATCTGTGACAGGGACACGCTTTTGACACTATCTGCTTATATCTCCTGAAATCTGTATTTTGCTCTCTAAGGACTGAGATCTTGGCATTTGTCAAGTGATACATTTTAGAACAGCAGTTCTTAACATGTGGTCCAGGGATCCCTAAGACTCTTTTAAGGGGTCCACAAGGTCAAAATTCTTTTCATAATACTAGTAAGATGTTCCTTGCTTTTCCGTTCTCATTCTCACATGTGTGGAGTTTCCAGTAGCTCCGTGACATGTGATGCCATTTGAACAACTACTAGAGCTTGTAATTATGCATTCTCTTGTATATTGTTTGTAATCCCAGTCTTAATTTTGAACATGATAAGTAAGTATCGATAGATATAGCCTCCATAAACTACAGTTGTTCCAGGTCTTCAATAATTATTAAGAATGTAAAAGGTCTTGAGATCCAAAAGTTTGAAAAGTGCCACTCTGGAAGAGTAATGCAGTTAATTATGTTTACAGTGAAATGAGGAGACAATTTGGCCACGATAACCTTAGGAGATTTTTCTTCTTATTACTTGATGTCCAATGTGCCATTGTAGTTGGGCAGTGTCCTGGCAAGGAAACAGATTCTCATATAACGCTTCCAGAAGAAACACAGCTTTGCCAGCACCTTGATTTCAGGACTTCTGACCTCCAGAATTATAGAATAACAAATTTGTGTTGTTTTAAGCCATGAAGTTTGTGGTAATTTGTTAGGTTCAATAAGAAACTAATACAGACCTGTTTCAGAGGAAAGTAGGATTTGTTGAATACCTTCTGTGTGCCAGGCCCTGAGCAAGATCACATAGCCAGCAATTAGGAAGAACTAAGGTTTAAGCCTCTTCAGCAAGTGGTGTTGGGAAAGTTGGACAGCCACATGTAAATCAATAAAATTAGAACACTCCCTCACACCATACACAAAAATAAACTCAAAATGGCTTAAAGACTTAAACATAACACAAGACACTGTAAAACTCCTAGAAAAAAACACAGGCAAACATTATCTGACATAAATCTTAGCAATGTTCTCCTAGGGCAGTCTACCCAGGCAATAGAAATAAAGGCAAAAATAAATAAATGGGACCTAATTAAACTTACAAGCTTTTGCATAGCAAAGGAAATTATAAACAAAACAAAAAGATAACCTACAGAATGGGAGAAAATATTTGCAAATGATGCAACTCACAAGAGCTTAATTTCCAGAATATACAAATAGTTCATACAACTCAGTAACAAAAGAAATAAACAACCCAATCAAAAAATGGGCAGAAGACCTAAACAAACATTTCTCCAATGAAGACATACAAATGGCCAATAGGCAAGTGAAAAAATTATCAATGTTGCTAATTATCAGAGAAATGCAAATCAAAACTACAAGGACGTATCACCTCACACCAGTGAGAATGGGTATCATTAAAAAGTCCACAAACAATAAATGATGGAGAGGGTATGGAGAAAAGGGAACCGTCTTACACTGTTGGTGGGAATGTAGTTTGGTGCAGCTATTATGGAAAACAGTATGGAGATTCCTTAAAAATCTAAAAATAGACTTACTGTGTGATCCAGCAGTCCTACTCCTGGGCATATATCCAGTGGAAACTCTAACTCGAAAAGGTACATGCACCCCAATGTTCATAGTAGTAGTATTTAATAGCCAAGACATGGAAGCAACCTAAATATCCATTGACAGATGACTGGATAAAGAAGTTGTGGTGTATATATACAATGGAATACTACTCAGCCATAAAAATAATGAAATCATACCATTAGCAGCAACATGGATGGACCTGGATATTGTCATACTAAGTGAAGTAAGCCAGAAAGAGAAAGAAAAATATCATGTGATACCACTTATACTTGGAATCTAAAAAAATGACACAAATAAACTTATTTACAAAACAGAAACAAATTCACAGACATAGAAAACAAACTTGTGGAAAGGCAGGGGGCATAGAGAGATAAATTGGGAGTTCGAGATTTGCAGATACTAGCTATTATATATAAAATAGATAAACATGGTCCTATGGTATAGCACAGGGAACTTATAATCAATACCTTGTAATAGCCTATATTGAAAAATAATATGAAAAGAAATATATATATGTATAACTGAATCACTATGCTGTATACCAGAAATTAATACATTGCAAACTAACTATACTTTAAAAAAAATCAAATTAAGTAAAAAAAAAAAGAAAAAATAAGGTTCAAATTCAGGCTTACCAACGTTCAGAGACTAAGCTCTTTTCACTAATCTAGGTTTTCCATCCAAAATAAAATGTTGCACTCTGGTAGGATTGGTACTGGAAACTTTTGAATTCTAGATGTCCAGTGCATGACCCATGTTGCCATATGTCATAAACACGGTTAAGATACTGATGCCACATTGATCTTGCACCTTGGCTATTAACAATCTACTTGATATATATAGTGCCATGAATAACTTTATCACCACTCAGAATATTACAATTAGGTGATCTTCTCCTCCACATTACTCCACTTAATCCTAACTATGAATTAACTCCCAGCCTAATTGCAGCATATTCATTTACCTCTGAAAATGAATTGTGTGAGTGTTGAATGTCAGGCTTTGTCTCATGAGAAGGAAATTCTAGAATGAATTCTCATTCAACATGGGTAAGATAAGATTATTTGCTTTATTTTTTAAAAATTTGATGGTGAAATATGCTGATTCTTCTAGTCTAAAGCTGAATATTTACCTATCATATTGACAATTTACCACCAGTTCATCTGTAGGAATATTATAAAGATGGGATTGGTTTTAAAACAAATATTTAGGATAGATGGAACTTGCTTTGAGAGGTAGCTTAACTGTAAGCATGATAAAAACAGCTCAAAATACCCAATATTCAGAAATATAATTTAGGTGCTTTAGAAATATGTATTTGGGAAAGTCACATTGATGGGCCCACATCTTAAGATGGTCTCCCTTTTCACTTTGCTGTAATCTTTGCTTTTCCTCCACTCCATTCCAAGCTATTCCAAAAGTGTATGTCATTCATTTCTGAACTGATATTAGGCCAGGGCTCAAGATCACCAAATCCCTAAACAGCCATCTGTTGTATCCCTAAACAGCCTACTAGATTCTCAACAGGAGATACATGCACTGAAGATGAGGCCAAGCCCATGAGTACTGTTTGTTACTATTTAGGTTTGGTGCCAGCATCCTATGTGGAGTTCCCGGATCTGATGAGTTGTGCTAGACTATGGAGGGCTGAAAACATTCCTGTGTGTCTTCTGTTAAAGGCCTAACTAAAAGAAATTCCTTCAGATCTTCTCACTTTAGTGGACAAAAAATAAAACAAATAAACCCAAAGTAAAACCAGATGAATGGGATGATTTTTCCTCCCTAGGACTTGAGTGAAGTGGTCTCTGGTCCAGGGCAGGCCTTCTTCACAAGACAGGAATTGGAGTTTGGGTGGTGGTCAGAGGAAAGAGTTGAAGGAGTTGATCAGCAGGTGGAAAGCAGGGCTTAGTTCTCTTTCTAGAGCAGCAGCTGCTGGGAAGTTTATTTTAATGAGACAAGTCAGAAAGGACCTCTAAGAAGCAAAATCCAGCTGGAGAGCATTGCCAGAGAAGCCTAATGTTTTGTGCTCTTGCCTTACCATGACACTGGGGGCTCTTCTCTCTGTCCCAACACCATGGCCCAATGAGGATCCTCAGAAACTAACACTGCTTCTCCTTAGGAGTGGAGGGCAGGGAGGACTGGAAACTTGATCTGACCCCAGAGGCCAACAATGTATATTGTCCAACAGATGGTTAATACCTGGTCAGGATTTATCTCCCCAGGCTTGGTTTATCAGCTTATTATCAACAGAGAGCTCATGCTCTTCTCCACCTGCCTTCCATAGTGCCTGTGCTGCCTCATTGCTCCAGCATTCCATTTATGTCAAGGGAGGCACAGAGCCCTGCTGGTTTGCATTGTGATGAGGTGTATCTGATTGCAGCCTCTGAATGCTCTGGGATGCTCTGTGGCTGTGCAGATATGAGCAGGAATCAATTAAGCAGCTATTAGATTCAGACTCTCAGGCAGTGGCAATAGTTGGCTTCACACTGACTTTGTTATATATGAAACCTCCAAGGAGAATAATACCTTATCTAAACTTTCATTATATTTTGTAGTAGAATGAATGTGGATCAATAATAAATTTTCTTCCAATATAACATTAGTTTAAGAAGAATTTTCCCCCTTTCTTCTTTCTCTATCAAGAAATCAAATTATAACTATAAAATAAAGGCTTTCTACTTAAGGACTCTATGAAGAGAACAATGGTTTCCATTTTAATATTAATATTTTAACTTATGTTTTAAAATAAGCTTGGGTGATTTTATACAATACAGAATTAAATATGTTTCTCAGAACATGAACTTATACTTGGATATTTTGGAAAATTAACATTTTATACATGGCAATGAAATTAGATCATGTATTATGAAAATATAATAATTTTACCTTTTAAATTTAACTTTTTTAAAATTGAGAGGTACATCAACTATATAGACAAGAATGAAAAATAAAGTTATGAAAATCCATTGTCTATCTACTACCAACTTTATTAAAATAATATTATGCTATATATACTTGAATAGTTTCTAAAGAAAAAATATGCTACAGATAAAACTGTGGCCATCTTTGTTTTTCCCTATTCCGTTACCCTCCCTTGCTCTGAGAGGTAACCACTATTGTGAAATTAATGTTTGTAATTCCCACAGTTTGTTTATTTTTACTGTGTATACATAGAAACTATATAGGCTCATTTTGCATACAATCATAATATACATATCTTTCTCCAACTTGATTTTTAAACTCAACATTGCAGACAGGATTTTAAATCTGGGGAACCTGGGATGTGTATAGAATTAGGTAAATCCCAAGCTTTTAAATTGTAATGCAGACTCTTCAGGTATTACATGAACTCCTGAAATGCATGCACATTTTTCTAAAAAGTAGGTCCATATCTTTCACAAAATTCTCAACTCCATCTTTGACCTCCTAAATCTTTTCTCAAAATTAAGAGATTCCATTAATGTACAAATGGAATCTTTTTTCTGTGATGTATGATTAATTTCCTTTATTTTGTGCCATAGGTTCTATTCTGGTGCAGCATTTTTTAAAAATTGTGATTCTATTGAGAGGCTTTTTTTTCCCCCTTTTGGGAGGTCAAGCACGTTTTGAAGCCAAAATGATTTAATAAACTGCAGATACTATACTAACCGCTAGAGGGCACTAGCACAACTAAAAAATGAAGACGGCATCTTTTCGGAGTAAAGGAGTACAAATGCCAGAGGAGTCACTTGCAAGATTTCACATATTTATTATCTCTATTTACAGATTTCTACATAGACCTTCTAATGTGTTCTAAAACTTTAATGTTCAAGCTATTTTAATGTTATCAGTCTCATAAAACAAATTTAAAGCAGGCCTGAAGGAGAGACTTTAAATAAATGAAGAGCACTACAGCTAATTTCTGGCTACTTACCTAGTTATTGCTCAATTTTTAAGACACCAATTGCTGGTCAGTTAATTGATATCTTTATTAATAAAAATAAATAACTTGCCTTAGGAATTTACATAGAAAAACAGCCTCTTCATTTAAGACTTTACTAGAAATGCTTTGTCATCATTTATGCAATCTTCCTACACATTCTTTGGGAACATTCCGTATCTTTCTTTTGCCAGTTAAGAAGAAGGCTGTGGGAATTTTGCATCCTGAAGGCTGTGCTGCTGGGACTGTAGCCAAAAGCAGATATTTCGCCAGAGACCCTGCCTGCCCATCACCCACTTGCTTTTCTTTGTCTCTATTGTAGAGCTAAGGTAGACAGGGATCAATTTTCCTTCCCCTAAATGAGAACTACTCAAGAATTTTTATGTTCTAACTGCCAATTTTCAATTAAGAGCCAAGAAAAGCCTATCTAAGCAAATATTTCAACACCAGAACTTTAAAATAACTCATGTTTTTAAAGCACTTTACAGTTACAAGGAGTGTTTTTGCCTACAAGCCTGACAAGTTTCTTGAGATAAGAAAGTAATATATGGTTTTTCCCATTTTATGGATTAGGAAACTAATGCTGCTAAAGTATCCCATGCTGTGGATTATTCTTGACCTTGACTGCCCCTTAGGATTAATAAGTGGCAGGGTGGAGGCTTCTCTGGAGGTTGTCTGATTTCTAGTCAGCCAGCAGTCTTTCCTACTCGTGTCTATTCCTTTCCTTTCTCATTTTGAACACATTGTTAAAAAAATAATGTTATTTAAACCATTTTATTTATTTTGTTCTGCATTTCCCCCCAAATCTTTAATTCTATTATAACCATTATTTTGATAGTTTCAGAATTATCCAGTGAGAATGTAGCTACTTATTAATTCATTTAATCTGCTGAACAAAACAAAGATCCCCAAGCAAATAGAACTTACATTCTACAGGGGGAGGACACATAATAAACAATAAAGATAACAAACAAGTACTTTATATGTTAGAAGGTGCTAAGTGCTATAGAAAACTGACAGAGCAGAATAAGGAGGATGGAGAGTCAGAGGTGGAGGATGCATTTTTAAGTAGTAAGTGGGCTTTCTGAGAAGGAGATGAGAGAGCTAGCCCTGTGAACGTCTAGAAAACAGACAGAATAGGTAAAAACAGGCCCTCAGGTCAGAGAGTACCTGGCTTATTGAGGGTCATAACGGAGGAGACCAGCTTGGATGGGGTGGAGTGAGTGGAGGGGAAAGTATGAGGGGAGGTAGTCGCAGCTGTGAGAACTTAGAGACTTGGAGTGAAATAGGTGGCCACAGAATGCAAAGATATGATCAGAGCAAATATTTTAACAGGATCTCTCTGGTGGCTGTGTGGAGAATCGACTGTATGTGTGAGTCAGGGGAGAGGTGAAGTGTAAAAGAAGACGAATTGGTCTATAATTATAGCAATCCAGATAGAGGGTGATGTGCTCAGACCAGGGCAATGGTGGTGGAGGGGTGAGAAGTTGTCTGCTTCTGGATATTCTTTCAAGGTAGAGCCAATCCAATTTCCTGATTACTGAATGAATGATGTGAGAGAAAGGGGAGGTAAGCAAGACTTCCGAGTTTGCGCCTGAGCAACTGGAAAGTTGGAGTTGACATCACCTTAGAGGGTGAATATTATTGGCTATGCGTGGAGCAGCTTGGTGGGTTGAGGGTATAGATCAGGAGTTCAGATCTGAATGTTCCCGCTTTAAGATGCAATTAGTCACGAAGTGGATGAGTTGATTGGTGATGGTGAGATATGGGAGCTCCAAGTTCAGGAGAGAAGTCTGGCCTAGACTAGGTGTAAGAGCCATCAGAGTTGTAGGCATGGGACTGGTGTCACTGGGGAAAGAAGAGCACCAAGGACTTATTCCTGGGTACTCCAGTGTCAAGAGGACAAGCTGAAGAGGAGGAACCAGCAAAGGAGACAGAAAAGGAGTGAGCAGTGATGTAGCAGGACAACCAAGAGAATCTACTGTCCTGGTGAAGAAAGAAGGGCAGTGGGTAGAAGCTGCAGCTGCCCACCGAGCTCCTCCTCTAGACCCTGCAGCTCGCATGCATTTTCCCACCCAGAAGGATTATCAAGTGGCCTCAGAGCACAGTGGTTTTCCTCTGAAGGAAAAACAGGCAGGGGACATTTATCTCATTCCTGCTGATTTTTTTTCCCCCATCAGTTACACATTTGATTTATTTTTATTAATTTTCATATCAATTAAATTTTACAATCTAAGAATAAAATGCAGTAAATAGAAACTTGTTAAAGTAATTTAACCCATCAGATCTTACTTCAAAGATAATAACCTTGCATTTTTTCATTTTCATACTTTCTGCTCATGCCTGTGTTATTTATTTCAATTATTTCAATCTCTTTCAATTAGGGGAGTTTCAACTATTCCATTTTATAGGTGCAGAAGACTGAGGCTTAGAAAAATTACCTAATGTAATTACTTTTTTGATATAGTCAGTATATTAGATTTCCATTAAGCATATAGGTTTAAAATGTGCATCTGTGACTAAAATTTGAAGCATAACATAAGGAGACTATTGACTTTATCTAATTTTCTCTCACAAGAGTACTTTATAAAGACATAGTAAAGAATATTTATTCCTAACATTCAGGAAGAACCTTAGGGGAATTTTCACCCAGGAAATATGCAGTCTTTAGATTTAAAATTCATAGCAAGGTGGTTGTAATATAAATAGTGAAAACTTCTTTGTAGGGCAGCTTGCAAAACTTACCAACTCTTAGGACTTCTGAATATCCAGTTTTGATCCAACAATTCTATAGTTAGAAATTTACCGTAAAGAAATAGCTAGAGATAAGAGGAGAGGGTTAGATTGAAGGCTATTTATTATCTAAGAAAATTGGAAACAACCTAAATAAATTTTGTTATATCCAGACAATGGAAGGCTACACAACTTAAAAAATAATGCACTATAACATTTAATGATATGGAAGGACATCCATTGCATAGTGTACATGGGAGTAGCAGGTTATTAAGCAATATGTATGATACCACCCTCTTTTTATTGCAAATTATCTCTGTATGGAGAAAAAACTACAGATCAGCAAGCATTTTTTGTAAAGGACCACACAGTAAGTATTTTAGGTTTTGTGGGCCACAGAATGTCTGTTGTTTTTATTTGTATTTTTTTAAACAGTTTTTATTGAGTTATAATCATCAAAGTGTCTGTTGTTAACTGCTCAGTTTGATAGTTGTGCAAAAACTATCATTCATAATATGTAAATGAATGGCATGGCTGAATTTAGCTGCTGGACTGTAGTTTGCCAGTCCATGGGGTATGGTAGTTTGCTGACCCTGATCTATAATTGTAAACAGAGCTATAATTCTAGATTTAATTTTCCTCTTTTTGCTTCTCTACAAGATCATAGATAGTTCATTGTTGTCAACAGAGAGATAAGATTTGATGAGATGATGATAAAGCATTTAATTATATTTCATTTTTATATTATCACTGATATATTGCTACTCTTAGTAATTCACTCAGAATAGGATTGGGTCTTATCAGAAGAATAAATTAAAATAAAGGCAACACTTGATTATTCAGATACTGAGCATATTCTAGTATAGCCTAGTTCTTTGTGATGTTTAAAATTCTGGACCAGCTTTCCCTGTGACCCAGAACATTTCCTGTGCAATATGTACCCACCAAATAAAAGATTATTTTAATATTAGCTAAGGAAAAAAACATAGTTAGGAATTAGGAAGTTTGGTTGCTAGGACAAATGGACATGGTATTTTGAAGAATTTTCCAAAAGCTCCTAAATTTTGAAGTATGAGCAGCATTCTTTGCTTCATTGGAAGAGAGAACAAGGTCAGTTGATCGTGTAAATCAAATATATGCCAGAGATCTCAGGTCTTCCAGTCTTGTTGAGTCCAGTGGTAAATGTTTAACAGCCAACCATGGCGGGGAAGTGGGAAGAGGAACTCTGATTTTTAGCATATGCCAATTTCTGTAGTGTAAATATTTCCAGCTGTGGGCAATTTCAAGCTACCCATCATACTCAAAATTTCTTAATGTTTAACAACTCCCCGTGTGAGCCAGTGTGAGCCAGCTCCAGCACACCACTGGGTCTAATTGAAATGAATTGAGCCCCAATCCCATCTACTATAAAATACCAGCTCTTGCTCTTCTGTACCACTCCCGTCCACCAGAACTTTCTGGGAAGTCCCAAGTGCTCACATTTTCCTGGTGGGGATATCTTGCTGCTTGCTCTTTCAGAGTTGTTCTGCTGTTAATAATCCCCATGGCTGCCGAGGCTGCTGCTGTCTGCTGTGGTGTAGGCCTTAGCACTAATCCTTCCTTAAGAGGGCTGTTGTAGGTAACTGTCTTGTCTGTCACCCTCACTCCCATTCTATCAAATCTTGCCAACTCTGTTTGACTATCAAACAGGACTTTATGGGAGAGTAGTGATCTAAGCAACAGGAAGGAATCAGAATCTCATTGATCTGATCTAGTGTCAGATTCCAGGATGGCTTTGGTGGGATGGACCACAGAAAGTAGGATGAAGGGAAGAGCTGTGCTTTCAGCACCACCATGGGGGACTCTGAATGCTTGTTTTGGGGTGGTGATGATGAGTGCCTTCCAGAAGCCCATACTCTAGTCTGGCAGCAAAAGTGTGATTCCCTTCCCAGCTCTGATTACCCTTCACAGTTTTGACAAGAACACAGAGGGCTGATACCACCCAGTCCCTGCAACCTGGGGATGGCACAGGAGGAGTGGAGAAGAGAATGACTGGGAGTGCAGGACAGAGTCTGGGAGTTGTCTGGTCACATAGCTGTGGCCAGCTTCTGCCTGAGGCCAGTTAGGTCTTGTATCATATGGCTCAGGAGATTTCATCAGCTTCAGCCTGCTCCACTTCAAGCTGTGCCCTGTCTAAAGTTTCCATTTGCACTTACTGTAGGGATGGCTATGGAATCATGAGCATCATTTAAATATAATAAAACTTTCATAATAAAACTACAAGGCATTGGGCTGTACCGTCTTTGTATTTCAATTTTATTTTTATGGAAGAAAGGGCTTATTGACAATATTTTTTCCTGACAATAACTCATTAGGTGCTGTCAACAGCAGAAATCTTAATAGACTTTAGCTACCTAAGCCGTATTTCTTTCTTTCGTACCCTCAGGGCCATTTGGAATGAAGGATTCTCAGGAAATGGACAACATACTGTCAAATTTGAAAGCATATGGAACTGAACAGGATTCTACTGAAAGCTCATGGCCTTATAATCCAATATTTATAAGCAATTAAAGTTCACCAACGTCTATAAAAACATGCCACAGCTGTGAGTCAAATTGGTGCCTTGACCTACCCAATTAGACAGAGAAACCATCAATATCATAATTAGGTGGCCAATTCCCTTCTACAGTTAGTGTAAATAGTGATTATGTTTCAGAATCAAAGGAACACTATTTTCAAACTAGAAGAAAGAAGCCTATGCTAAAATATACAAAATTCTGGGTAGGACAGAGTTCCTTCATGTTTGATTAATGAACTGTCAAAAGGGGAATTGTTTTTTGGTGTCTCAGCAAAATTTTCCTTTTGATTCCAATCAATCTCTCTTCTCTTATAAGGACTGACTGCGCATAGATTTAAAGTCATTGCTTTGTCAGTTGAGGTTGAAGAGCAAAGAGTTTCAAGCCTTCCAGAGGGTCAATTAGTTAGTTATTTCAAATTAGTTAGTAATTTCAAACCACACCCAGATGCAGACGTAAGTAACAGCTAGTCATCTACCTGCTGAGGTCTTTCCTCCTCGTCAATGAGAGAACAATGTTTCAGAGCTAGGGTGGGAGCTTCTATTGTGATGGAACAAGTAAAATTACCCAAGTGCTCACTTCCTGTCTCTAATTTCCTAGTCTCATAATTTCCTCTCTGCTTTCTCTATTCATTGGTCAGAGTTTCCAATTACAGAAACCATTCAAGAACCATGAACTTGCCCGTAAATTTAAGAAATCTAGGTGAAGGAGTGTAGAGTAAGGAAGAGTTATTGTAAATTATCAATTTTTCAGTTGGAAGAATATTTGGGGACTCTTTTCTAGAGAATAATAGGACTCTCATCAAAATTATTTTGTTCTTTAAGTAGCAACTGAAAGATGCCTTGCTTTAAAATTTATGAAAAATGAATTTTTTAAAAAATGTTTTGCTATGAAAGCATAATGGGGCAACAGTAGAAATGTTTTTGTCAATTTTCATAGTATTTAATCTCTATATACAGAATAAACTCTGCATATGTTGTGAAATGAGTTGGTCTGATTATTCTGATTATCTTTAGTCAGGCCAATAATAGATCTGTAGGATGTTTTACTAGCCGTGTGTGGCATAGTCTTGACATCTTGGTTATTTATTCTTGTTAAGGATCACTTTCATCTTTGTTATTTTTTTCTGGGGTATACCCGGTGCTCCTCAGACAACTTAAAAGACACTTTTTTTTGAGATATCTGTATATCAAGTGTAAAACATGCTGTCAGAATCTTAGATAAATCTCTACCCGAGAGGGGCTTAAAATATAACACACCTTACAGATGTGGTGACTTTATAAAAATTATTTGAGGATGATTCCAGAATGAGCTCTTAAATTCAAAATGTTGTCATTTATCCTTTGAGACTTGATGTATTTTGTTAATCATTCAGGAAGGGTGAAGGCAAATTATTTACATCCTTACCTTTCTTTTGTTACTGAAAAATTGGCCCCTGCACCCTGAAAGGTGAATTCAAACTCAGAGACAGAATTTGGGAGCAAAGAAAAGAGCAGCTTTGTTGCTTTGCCGGGCAGAGGGGAGTCACAGCAGGCTGCTAACTTTAGTAACTGTGAATCCATCTTGGGGTTGGGGCTTGGTGATTATATAGGCAAATGGGACAGAGCATATCAGTGATAGTGAACCATAAAGTGTTTTACAAAAGTTTATCTTGTGTCACAGGAACTTTTGGTGGTCTGTTATGTAGATGATTGCCCGCGCCTCGGCATTATCTGGTCTGATCCCTCTGGTGTCAGGCAGCTCTTGGAGGATTTGGCTGTTCCTTCAGGGTTATTGTTCAGTGAACTTCTTTTTGGAAAACAGCTCCTGGGTTTAGGTATAAGTTATTTAGGGTAGGGCATAACTCAAAGAAAGCAAATTAATTAATCACAATAAATTCTTAAAGCTGCCTTAGTGTCAAGGCAGCCATTTTGTGACTCCTTCACTTTTTATGTGGAATGCATTGTTTCAGGAAGTCAGACTGGAGTCCTGTATTGAATTCTCACAACTTTGCACTCCTTGCATTTTATTTTTAATGGAGGAACTGGAGAGGAACTGGGGAGGAACTGGGGATTGAACCCAGGACCTCATGCATGCTAGGCATGCACTCTATCACTGAGCTATACCCTCCTGCGTCCTTGCATTTTATATTCTTCGTTCCTCAAGATAGCATGGAGGTTACTAGTTCCAGCTTGATTATATTTCTTGACCAGAGGCTGATTCCTATACAGAATAACAATAGTGTTTGGTATTTTTGCTGTAGACATCTTTGCCACATTTTCTCTGCATAACTAATTGGCCAGAAGGCTATTTTGCTTAAAAGATACAATAACTGCTTGACCATTTGGTTTCACAGTTTGGTTTCCATTGATTTGTCCATTGATCCATGACTCCTATTTTTATGTTACATGTATCTGAAGGAGGCTGTAGGCCTTAAGCTGAAGAGTTGAACCCACATTTCCCACAGAACTTTGGAACGTCTATTCACAGATGTAACAACATGCCAAGAACAAACAACTCTATAGAACAGGCTTTCACAATGCAACACAAAGCTCAGTGTTGTGTGCGTCCTAGTATTAGGAAACTGATTCATCTCTTAATGAAGGAAGAAATTTTAGTGAAAAAAAAGAAAAAAAAAAGCCAAACAAGAAGAACAAATCACAAGCAAAACAAATGTATAATCCTGTGAATGAAAAGCTTCAGACAAGTGCTTAGACACAACCCACAAAATAGAACCAGTTATGTGTGCAGTATTGCCATGCATCTATCTACACACTTAAGTGTATTCAGATATTTTGTATTTCACAATAAAGTCTTTTAGAGATTTTGCTATTTATTTTTCATGTTTCTTTATATCTTTTTAAATGTCCCTCTTTTACTTTTTTGTTAATTAATCTTTTATGGCAAAGTTGCCTTACGGCCAGTTAGTTATGTGGTGAAAACGCTTATGGCAAAGATGTCTATGGCAAGGATGCTTATGGTGAAAGTACCTAGAACCTAGCAACCCATTCATCACGTTCAAAACCACTGCATTTCCACAGATCAAATTGTTTCCTAGTAGTTTGAATTTTCTGTGTGAGACAAAACAATGAATTAATAGCATGCTTTTTTTTTTCTATGAACTTTACTGGTTGTTTATTGAACACTTAATGACAGAGTGAATTTGTTCAATATTATACTTTAAGTCATTCTTAGTTACCATTTTGCTTTACTTATATTTTCAGTTTAAATAAAATTTGTAGACATTCATGAGGCATTAAATTAAGTGTTTTGTGTAAGTCATACTGTAGTGCATTAATGCTCAGTTAACATATTCCATTTCCCCCACTGATCCACTCTCCCTCCCTCCTTTCCTATTTTTCCTTTCCTTCTTTACTCCCATATATTTGCTAAATAGCTATAGTGTTTTATTCAGAGTTGAGCAGACATCCCCTGTCTCCAAGGAGTTCACAGCTGAGTGGGGCAGCTGATGAGCTCTCCTTTGAAAATCTAATCTACTTTATGACTCATGAACTTTCCTTAGTAGAGACATATTACCTATTAATCATTTGTATACAGTTTTCTTCTATTGTTTTCTACTATGTTGCAAGCCATTTTTTTGGTGACTTATTTGATGTTAATTGTTTCAATCACATCTTTAAAAGGTACAATTACATTTGTTTTCTTTCAGTCCCCTAGCAACTTTTCACTTCTTCAAGACCTTACAAAAATAATTTAGGCTGTGGTGAATTCATTAATACATCCCCTTTGTAATTTAGGATTCTTGTCAGATCTGCCATTATGTGCAGAGCATTTTCAAAAATGACCATTTTTCCTTAACTGTTTATAAAACAAAACAGCAAACTCCTATTTTTTAAATATTCTTATCTTACCTTGAAATTGTCTGTTATTCTTTTCTTTTCTTTCCTTTTCCTTCCTTCTTTCTTTCTTTCTTTCTTTCTTTCTTTCTTTCTTTCTTATCATATGAATATAGTTTTACTCTCTGCCAAATAGTACATCTTAATCAAGGGTTAATTTTTTTGCTGTTATTTTCTTTTAAATGAGAACATTTTGTTTTTTCCTCCACTATCTTAGACCATAATTGTTTCAGAATTTTCACATATCAATAGGCTTGCATTGTTTTAAGGGAAAAGTAATATCTGAAAAGCTCATTTATTTCCCTAAAAATTATTGAGCTGACATCAGTTTTCTGAGAGGGGAGGTAATTAGGTTTATTTATTTATTTATTTTTAGAGGCGATACTGGGGATTAAACCCAGGACCTCATGCATGCTAAACATGTAAACATGCACTCTACCACTTGAGCTAAACCTTCCCCTCATTTTCTGATATTTTCTAATTGTTAATGGTGATAACTCTTACTCTAAGAATAATTGATGTAGCCTTTCTTTGTCTACAAATGACATTAATATTTTTTTCTGGTTTTGGGTTAATTTAATTTTTTTATTGAAGGATAGTTCATTTACAATATTATATTAGTTTCGGGTGTACCACATAGTGATTCAATATTTTTATAGATTATACTCCATTTAAAGTTAGGGTTAGGTTAAAACATAATGTCTGTGTTTCCCTGTGCTGTACAATATATCCTTGTTGCTTATTTATTTTATACATAATATTTGTGTCTCTTAATCCCATATCCCTGTTTTGCACCTCTTCCCTTCTCTCTCCCCAATGGCAATCACTAGTTTGTTCTCTGTATCTGTGAGTCAGTTTCTGTTTTGTTATATTTGTTTTGTTTTATTTTTTAGATTCCACACATAAGTGATAACGTACAGTATTTGTCTTTCTCTCTCTGACTTATTTCACTAAGCATAATGCCCTCCAAGTCCTAAATTTAGCTTCATGAAACCTTTTCAACAAACTTTTCTGAATAGAGTACATTCTTAATGGTCTGGCTTGAATTAATATTAAAATAGCAAATAGAACTCAGAGAATCCATAGCTACATCCATGTTGTTGGAGATGGCAGAATTTCACGCTTTCTCATGATTGAATAATACCATTGAATACACCATATCTTCTTTATCCATTCATCCGTTGATGGTTGTTTCCATACCTTGGCTATTATCAATAATGCTGCAGTGAACATGGAAATGCAGATATCTCATAGAAATCCTGTTTTTATTTCCTTTGGATATATGCCCAGAAGTGAGATTGCTGGTGGTTCTATTTCTAAATCTTTGAGGAACCTCCATACTGTTTTCCATAGTGGCCTGTACCAATTTACATTCCCATTAACAGTGCACAAGAGTTCCCTTCCTTCCACATAAAATGTCATGAATATTTTTGAAGAATACTGGTTAGTTATTTTGTAGAATGTCCCTTGGTTTGAATTAGTTTGAAATTTCCTTGCAACTAGCTTTAGGTTATGCATTTCTTGGGAGGAATACCATTTTGTCCTTTTCAGGGTGCATATCTTCCCATATTGAGATATCTCTTTGTGATTTATATTACTTTGTGATTTATAACTAATTTATGGGAAGATAATTTGAGATTTTATAAATATCCTATTCCTCATAAAACCTCCATCCACTAGTTTAAGCATCCATTGATGATTCTTGCCTGCATTAATTTTTTATTGATTAATTATTAATTGTTTAAAAGGTGATTTTCTATATGATTTATTCCTTCTACATTATAAGGGAAAGAAGAGCTTTCCTTTCTGCCTCATTCATTTATTCATTCATTTACTTATATCATTATGTATTCTTAGATTCTTGTTTTAGTTATTTGGGTTATATGCTGTTACTTTCGTTATTTAAATTGAGACACAAATTGTCTCATATTTGGTTAATGGGAGCTCCTTTGGAACTTTGTTATTCTCATTTTCTTTCATTCAGTGATACAAAGATCCATAAGAGCTTTCATTGCTTCATATTCATTTATTGTCTGAGTCACAAAGGTGCAATGTTAATGAAATCATTAAAGAGTGGCATTAGGTAAAAGTGTAATTTTCAAAAGGTTAAAAACATGGTTCATATATAGCTATGATTAGTGTATGTTAAATAATTATTTAACTCATTAAGAGACCAATAGGATGATATATCTGATTAAAAGGGGAATTTCAGAGTCTGAGTACTTACAGTCAGTGAAACACAGAATGCTGAAATAAGATT
This sequence comes from Camelus bactrianus, assembly GCF_048773025.1. NCBI lineage: Eukaryota > Metazoa > Chordata > Mammalia > Artiodactyla > Camelidae > Camelus > Camelus bactrianus. The sequence continues at coordinate 67,777,268 of NC_133543.1, forward strand.
GCACAGTTAGATTTCAAACTGGTTAATGTGCTACATAGCAATAAAACTGTAACCATTTGTATTATCTCTCTATGAACAGAAATCTTCAGATTAACATCTAATTTCACAGAAACTAGGTACTTAACAGTATAAAACAATAAATTAAACAAAGATACATTCTTCTAGAAATTTAAATAACCCTTGGATGGATCTGTTATACAACGCTTCACATTGCATCGCAACAACAAGCAGTATCTGTTGCATGATGTCCAAATTCTGGATAGTTCTCCTTATTACCCAAAAGTTATATTTCTCTTAAAGTGCTATGTCAAACCTTTTGGGTTCTAGTCTTCAATTTTAATAGAAAATCTAAAATTTCCATTGGTGTCTTTTGTGGATCTTCTTAAGTTTCTCTTACTGCAATTTAAGCCTGTTTCACCTGTGAAGTTAGAATTTGTCTGCTATAAAAATCCAACCTGAAGGTGAAGAATGAGTAGACTCTTGACTTCCTTTTCTTTAAAATAATTAATTCTTTACATGTTTTCTGGTTTCTTCTGTCTTCTTATCTTTGAGTGTTTTGTTATTTTTCTGGACACTTTTTGCTTTTTTCCCCACAGTTCTTAATCCTGCAGAATCCCAAACACAATACTGCTTTATGAGTCCAACAAAGTCCCACCAAGTACGCGTGGCACCTCTGCTGTCTCAGCATACCCACATCTGCAGATGCTTATAGGACGGCACTCTAGGCTTGTTACTTTTTTAACCAATAACTTAAAACCTGATATATCATAAACCACCAAATTTTCTATTTATTACTATAAATGTTTGAGTCTCTCACTCATTACTTCATTCATTTAGCCCTGCATTCATTTAACCACTAATTCATTCATTTTAAATTTTATTATGGTAAAAAGTATATGAGATAAAATTTACCATCTTAAGCATTTCTAAATGTATAGTTCAATAGTGTTAAGCATATTCATATTGTCGCTCAACCATCTCCAGAACTTTTTCAACTTGCAAAATTGAAACTCTATACTCATTAAATAACAACTCCCCATTTCTCCCTCTCCCAGCCTCTGGCAACCATTATCCTACTTTCTCTTTCTACAAATTTGACTACTCTAGATATTACATATAAGTGGAATCATACAGTATTTGCCTTTTTGTGACTGGTTTATATCATGGGGCATAATTCCTCAAGGTTCATTCATGTTGTAATATGTGTCAGAATTTCCTCCCTCCATTGTATGTATGCACCACATTTTGTTTATCCATTGATCGGTCCATGGACACTTGGTCTGCTTACATTTCTTGGCTTTTGTGAATAATGCTGCTATGAACATGGTTATGAAAATACCTCTTCAAGATCTTGCTGTCAATACTTTTTGATATTATACCTAGAAGTGGAATTGCTGGATTATATGGTAATTCTTTAAAAACTTTTTTGAGGAACCACCATACTGTTTTTCATAGTAGCTGCACCATTTTATATTCTCATCAGCAATGCACAAGGGTTCCAATTTCTCCATATCCTTGCCAACACTTGTTTTCTGTTTTTGTAATAGTATCCATCCAAATGAGATAAGGTGATAACTTTTTGTGGTTTGCTTTGCATTTCCCTAATGATTAGTGATGTTGAGCATCTTTTCATACACCTGTTGGCCATTTGTGTATTATCTTTAGTCCCTCATTCATTTTTAACCATCCATCTTACCTCGTATCTCTAGTAATTTTCTTCTTAGTATTTGCTCCTGAATATAATGGTGGCCACTGACACCTTATTTCTTCAGAGATAATTTACAAGTTTGCCCCTTCAGCTTCTTATACTTATCTTTTTGTTATTCATTGGCTATTGCAAATAAGTTGAGTTTCCTCAGGTCCCTCATTGATCAGAATAAATCAAAATAGACCTCTCAACCTTTTTTCAGTCATCACACAACTGTTTGTGGCCTGTCATGATGTCCAGGACCTGGCATATTATCTCACTGCCCATTTCTAAACTCTACAGGAATTTCTTATCTCAGCAACCAATTTAAAATGTCAACATTCTGTCCCTTAACAATTCTTCTATACTTCCTGCAGTGTAAACATGGACTGCTTTTTTCCCCAGTCCTCACTTTCTCTTTGACAATACAGTCAAAGTCAGGAAGAGGCAAGAGAAGGAGGAATATAGAGAAATCTGAGAGAAGATCTATTACCAACATGTGACTAGTTGACCTGAAGTCCTGCCTGTATTTGTTAAATGGTCACTGATCTTTAAAAAATGTATACATACACATTTACATATAATATATATGTGTTATATGTATATATACTATATTATATGTATACATATTATACACAAACTTAATAGCTTTATGCTATGACAATAGCAATCCATTCATTTTCTCTTAGGAAATAGATAAAATAGTAGTAGACTCAGACTAACATAAAGTATAAGCTAACAAGGACTTAGAACAGATCTCTGTCTATAGGGAAGATATCAATGATTCCCACTAGGCTAATATTTAGTCATTAATCATTCATTAACCTTTTACTTAATTCCTTATGTTCTTTAGTTGTCTGTATGTCAGCCTATGGTAATTTGGTATTTCTTAGAAATCATTGCTGCTGCACTATTCTGGGATAAGTAAAAACAGGGCAACATTTACTCAATTCTACAAAAATGTTCCAGTTATAGCCTATCATTTTATTTCTACCCTGAGACAATATCTTTTGAGTATAAGAATACAATTCTGCTTATATATAATTTTTAACCAAATAAGAATAGATGCTGAAAATCACTCACAGTTATTACTGACAGTTGAATATGACTTCTATTCAAAAACTTGAACAAATTGTGACTTAAAGTACCTATTTGGGATAATATTTAAGAACTTGATGTCACTCTGTTTCCTGAGATTTCTATGCTGAGAGGTTTTGGCTGTAAATTATGGCAAATAAAATAGTAAGTACCTAACTATTCCTGATTGTAATATTATAGCACAATGCTATCAAAGTGCAGTTCTTGTCTGGTAGCATCTCAATATCTGGGAGCTTTTTATAAAGGCAAGTTCTCTTTGAAATGGGAAAATTCATTTAAAAGATAGAAATTTCCAAACAAACCCAATAAAAAATAGAAAACTCAAATAGCCTTATAATTACAGAGAACTTTGTAATAAAAGCTATAAAACCTTGTTGAAGGAAATTAGAGATCTAAACAAAGGAAGATATTTGCCATGCATAAACTGAAAATCCCAATATTATCAAGATGGCTATTCTCACCATAGTGAATCAATGCAATACCAATCAAAATCCTGGCAGTGTATTTTTAAAGAAATTAACAAAGTAGTCTAAAATCTACATGGAAATTTGAAGTAGCCAGAATAGCCAAAACAGTTTTGAAAAAGAAGAGGTTTGGAGGACCAGCGGTACCTGATTTCAAGGCTTACAGTAAAGCTACAGTATCTATACAGTTTGGAACAGAAAGAGAACCTAGAGAGAGATTTATGCATACAGGGTCCAGTGGATTTTTCTAGCTATGCTAGAGTAATTCGTGGTACTAAAACACTTGGGTATGTATGTGGGAATATTGATCTTCAATTCTTACTTGATACTATACCCAAAATTAACTTGAAGTAGACCCAAAACTATAAAACTTCTAGAATAAAACAGGATAAACAAACATAGGATAATCATTATGACACTGGGTTAGCAAAGATTTGTTAAAGAGGACAGAAAACATGAACCATGAAATAAATAGTTTCATAAACCTGACTACACCTACTGGCTTATAACCTCTGATTGTGGAACTCAGGAATATGGTTTAACAAGCTCTCCAGGTGTTTCTCTTGCATGCTAAAGTTTGAGATCCACCATAATAAGTGTAAAAATATATTAACATGTGAGTGTCCAAATCTCTCATCATTCTTCCCGTAAGATATTTGGAGAGTAGAAGTATGGAAAAGAAAAGACCTATGATTCTTCTGAAAAAATAGAAATAAAAAACAATAAACAACCCCCCCCCCAAAAAAACAAACCAAAACAGTGAGAGACAGTGAAAGTTGAAGTAAACTAGTGTCCAGCGTGGTGCATTATTCCAGGAAGCAAGATGACGTGGCACAGACTTGAGAGAAGAAAAGGATAAATATGTGTTAGAGGTTAAAGAGTGGAGAATCCTCAGGAGGTTGTCTGAGGCTTGAGTTTTTTTTTTTTTTTTTTTTTTTTTTTTTTTTTTTTTTAAGAACAGGAGTTAAGGATATTGAGTTCACTTTAACATTCTTTAGGAAACTCAAGTTAATGATTTTAGACACTTACCAAGTTTCTTTTGGCGGCTGAACCAAGTATTGAAGACAGTACTTCTCTCAGCATTGTCAGACATTAGAGAGGAGCATCTCACAAATGGGTCCACATCAAGGTGGATGAATTGCCATTAACTTTGCAGAGTTATGTTATTTCTCCCCATATTATAGTTTGGGTACTAGGTGACATATTTTAGGTTGGTATGTAGAGTTCGCAAGAAAGCCTTCTAAATGTTCACCTTTATAAAGGCCCAGAAAAAAATACCCTGTCCATTTAACATGTGTCCCTCATGTCACTAATTTGAAGCTGTGTTGATTAAAATACTGTTCAAAATAAGCAGCTAAGAGTGCTTGAAAAGGAGGCTAATAGAATATTTGGATTATAAAATTCAACATTTAAAAAATAGTTAGAATGGTGTCTGGCACATGGTAAACACTGTACAAGTGTTTGATAAGGAAATAAATTGAATAAAATACATACACTTATTTATTATAGAATACATATCATATGGTCTGCACTGAGCAAAATGGAATTAAAATGATGAACAAAATAGAGAAGAAAGACCCTTATCTTCATGGAATTTAGCATCTTTAAGTTAGACATTCAGTTAATCCCATAATTAAAGGTATAATTAATTCTAAGTGAGGAATAAAAGATATCATACAGTGAGAATATATGATGTAGTCTGATGAGTCAAGAAGGCTTCATAGAGGAAACAATATTTAAGCTAAGTTCTGAGTCATGAGTGGGAATTAACTAGGTCAAGGAAAAAACATGTGTTAATTCTCTCGGTAGGGAATAAAAATTGTACCTTTCTGAAAATGGAAGCAGATTTATTTGATTCACATAAAGAGAATGATTCCTAAGGGGTTTATAGTGAATTTGGGAAAGTTATATAGGTATCATTTAATTCAAATTATTGTAAACCATGCTGAGATAAGGATGTAGATCTTTATCCTAAGATCAATGAAGGACATCAGGGGATTTAGGTACAAAAATGAATGCATCTGTGTGAGTGTGTGTATAATTGCACGGAAGCATGTGTGTGAGAGGAGAGAGAGAGACAGAGAATGACTGATCCTAACTGAAAGAGATCTCTGCCCCTAGTTTGGAGAATAGGGTACAGGGGCAAGGGTGGATGTAGGGAGACAAGCTGCTAATACAGTCATCCAGGAAAGAAATAATGTTGTCTTAGACTAAGGAATTAAGGTGGTGGCTGTGGCTTTAAGGAGAAGTAGTTCAGTTTGCCTGGTTAAATGAGCAGAATTTGTTACTGGATTGGTTTTAGGGGAGACCTGATGAAGAAAGAGAGATCAAGGCTAACTCAAGGGTTTTCATTTACTATGTCCATGGATACAAGGAAGATGTGGGGAAGCTGGAGGTTTAGGGGAGATTATAATTTGGTTTTAGATATTTTTAGTTTGAGGTAGCTTTGTGATTTTTCAAGTAGCACTATCAAGCAGGCAATTGCTATTTGGAATTTGTGCTAAGAGAAGGGGTTTGGGGTTAGAGATATACATTTGGTATGGTGTGGTAAGGAAAGCCATGTGTATGCATGAGTTTGTATAGAGATTACAGAGTGAGAGGAATACCGACTTTTTGATGAATCCTTAGGAACTTTAATGTTTAATGACCAAATAGTGGGGCCAGAGCCTTTAGGGAAGACAGATGAGTAGCAGAAAACCAGGAGGCTATCAAAAGAGGAAGTATTTCTAGAAGAAAGGAATGTTCAACAGTGTTGGATGCTGCTGGGTACTGGTGAAAAAAGACTGGGAGAAAAAAAAGAGCACTTAGACAATCACTACTGACATTGGAGAGAGCAATTTGGGGGGAAGAAATGCGGCAGATGATAGACTGAAGTGAATTGAAGAGTATGTTCTGGAAAATAGCAGATTGGGTCAAACAGACTAATTTCTGTTTAGGAGTGAAGAAGGCGTATTTTGAAGATCTGCTTACAGATTACAGAATATTATGAAACAGTGTTAGGAACTGGTAGATACCATATTAACCAAGTGATGCAAGTTCACATCTTCAATAATAGGATAAACTGGCATCCTGTGCCTCCTAATGTGATTAGAGAACTTATGTAGACTCTCTGCCAACAGTGCATAACTTGAATCCAGTCATGAGGAAATAATCAGACCAACCCAAATTGAATTTGCCTATACTCTTAAAAATCCATGTCATGAAAGAAAAGGAAGGCTGAGGCACTGCTTCAGATTAAAGGAGACTAAACAGACACGTAATGAAATGCAGTGTGTAATATGGAATTGGATCCTGAATCCCAAAGGAAAAATTTCAATAGGAGACATTACTGGGACAATTGATGAAACTTGAATATGTATTGTGTATTAGATAATGGTTTTGCAGTGATGTTCAATTTGCTGAATTAGATTTTTCTCCTGTGGTTATGTAAAAGAACATCCTGTTCTTAGGAAATACATGCTGGAGTATTAGGGGTAAAGGGACACAAAGTTGCAATTTACTTTCAAATGATTCAGTAAAAGTAACGTGTATAAACATATAATGTGCACAGACACACAAAGTAAATGTGACCAAGTATTAACAACTACAACTTGTGCTATTTGTGCAATATTTCTATAAATTTGAATTTTTTCACAATAAAACATAAAAAATTCAGGAATTATCAGAGCTCTACACCATATGCTAATATTTATTATTCACAAAATATACCATATACGCTAGATTAGAAAGAACAATTTTGGATACTGTGAGTATTAGTAACAGCTTTTATCTATGGCTATCAATATAATTAGAAGCCTAATTTCAGTGGCTAACAGGACATGATTTCTTTTTTTTTTCTTTTTTTCCCTCCACTTTTATTGTGAAATATAACATGCATACAGAAAAGTGCATTAAATCCAAACCTAATAGCTTAAAAATAATTATCAGATAAACATCTAAGGTACACACTATCCAGGTAAAGAAATAAAATATTTCTAGCACCCTCGACACCCACCACTTTCCCATGTGCCTGTCCCTGAGCATCCCATCCCTCCTCCAAAGAGGATGAGTCATAATAATTATTTCCTTCCTTTTCTTGGAGTTTTACCACCGAAGTGTGGATCCCTAAGCCATATAGTTTCTCTGTTTTCGAACATTATGGAGAGAATCATAATGACTATGTTCTTTCATGCCTTGATTCTTTCTAAAGATTAATCTCATGTAGAGTTAGTTCATTTATACCCATTACTGTATAGTGTTCCATTATGTGAATACCACAGTTTATCCATTCTATTATTGGGGAACATTCAAGTTGTATCCAGTTTTTGACTGTTACAACATCCGACTAAGTAAAATTCTTTAAAGTATATCCCCTGTGATACCCATGTGTGTTAAGTTTCTCTAGAGTTTATGCCTAGCAGTCAAATTTCTGGGTCCTATGGTAGGTTAATCTTCCATTTATAATGCTAAACTGTTATCCAAAGTGATTGTACTAATTTGTCTCACCAGCAATAGTGTATGAAAGTTACTGTTTCAGATACTTACCAACATTTGATATTGTCAGACTTTTAAACTTTTGCCAGACTGGTGAGTTAAGTAATGGTATCTCACGGAGGTTTTAATTTGTTATTTCCCAGATTACTAATCTGGTTAATCATCATTTCATGTTTGTAAGCCATAGGATTCTTTTTCCAAAAGTCCTGTAGAAGACTTGTCTATTTTTCTATTGAGTCATCCTTTTTTATTGATTTGTACAAGCTCCCTATACTAGACATTACTGCTTTGTAAGTTACATAGGTTTTATTTATTTGGGGGGGGGTATTTTTATTTATTTATTTATTAACATTTTTTATTGATTTATAATCATTTTACAATGTTGTGTCAAATTCTAGTTTAGAGCACAATTTTTCATTATACATGAACATACATATATTCATTGTCACATTTTTTCTTCGCTGTGAGCTACCACAAGATCTTGTATATATTTCCCTGTGCTATACAGTATAATCTTGTTTATCTATTCTACATATGCCTGTCAGTATCTACAAATTTTGAACTCCCAGTCTATCCCTTCCCACGCCCCCCAACAGGACATGATCTTTCAAGGAAACATATAAGATATAAGACATTCTGCTAAAATTTTGAGACTGTCTTTTCTGTCAGAAACCATCACAGTGATCCTACCTGAGAAGTTAACTAGATTCAACTAGCACCCATGGAGAACACTCTAAGTGTAGTGCTGGATTCTAAATATGGAGGGAACATGGAGATGAATGTGACCGTCAGGGCTCAAGAAGCACATGGTCCGGTGTGGCGGCTCAGGCAAGATCACACTATCACAGAAATTCATGAAAACACAATAAACTAACTTAACAGGGAGAGGAAGTCTACAGAGCAAAATTTCCCAGACTCTGGAAAAATGTTACCCAGAGTGGTAAAATATCACCACCAGGAAAATGCTGGGAGAATTTATATACAAGAGGGATAAATGAAAACAACTATCACTATCTGCTTTCAGTATCATTTTGTAGAGAAAAGACATTTTAATATCAAAATACTATGAAGGAAAATATCAACGTAAAGGTCTTAAAAATGAAGTGAATTTCATCTTACTGAGGAAAAAAAGACAATAAAGAAGTTGCATGAGTGATGCCAACCAAAAAAATTGAGGAGTTCTGAGACAGTCAAAGCAGGTTTTTAGTATTGAGAGGAAATTTAAGACTCACCTGAGACCTTCAAATCTATGCTTGTTGCAGGCACTGCCATCCCTTAGTGTCTGAGGAGGATGGGTTCCAGGACCCCTGATAATTCCAAATTCCCTGATGTGCAAGTCCCTTATATAAAATAGCATAGTATTTTCCTATAATCTACACTTATCCTTGTGTGTACTTTGAATCATCTCTGAATTACTTATAATATCTAATACCATGTAAATGTAAATAGTTGCCAGCACACAGCAAATTCAAATTTTGCTTTTTGGAACTTACTGGATTTTTTTTTTTCCCAAATATTTTTGATCAGCAGTTGTTGAATACTGGATGCGGGATCTACAGATAGAGAGCTGACTGTAATAGAAATAGGCTTTGGGAAATTCCCACGCAGGAAACCCTAGTGCTTATTTCAGAAGAAAAAGATGTATAAATGTGTGTGTGTACACACACATTCACGTATACAAATACATAGACACATATACATACTCCTAAAAATTTTTAAATAATGCTTATTGATTGAGAGAAAAGCTAAATTACATTATGGATACTGATATTGATTTAACCTTTCCAGATCTCCCTAGTTTTGACTAAAAAAGTAAATATAATACTTGTTCAATATAAGGAGCAAAGATTAAAAGGCTCATCAGCAACGTTTGTGTGAATGCTAAAAACATTTTGAGCTGTCGATGTTTCCAGCGGGTATATTTGAAATCAGGCTTTTCAACTCACTGTAAACAGTGAAACTCTCTTTTGGACAATTCAGTGAACTCACTGTTTAATTAGAAAGGAAGTATTTGCATGATAGTAAAACAAGTTTGTTGAAAAACAGAAAAAAAAAGTGGGTTTTTGGTGACTTGTTCCATTAATAACATATTTGAAAGCAACTAATTTAGCCATGGTTAAAATGAACTTGCAGACATTGAGTATGTATCCATTTTGCATTATGTTCTTAAATTGCTTTCTGCCAAGTATCCTAAAATCACTTGTGTAGTAAACTACATTACATTTCAAACTTTCCCAGTTAAAAGTTAGGTTCAATATTAATGCTTCCTTCACTCTGTAACATCCTGCTAAAGCTTCCAGCAAGCTCACTAATGATGAAAGTTGTCGTCTGACTTTCTGACTGCTGTGTCCTGGAGATGCATTGTGAAGAGTGAGATGCATATTTAACAGTCAAGAGGAAATCCTGCACCAAGGATTGCTGTCAGTCAAATGAGCCCTTCTGATCTTTTTATTATCAGAAAAATGCAGATAAAGATGAAAGCAACTGACAAAATAAATGGGAATACAAAACTGGAAAAATTTGAGTTCTCCCTTACTATATTGTTGCCATAGATCATTGAAATCCAATTCTATCATGGTGTCATTAGAATCAGAAATTCATCTTATTATTGGCTTTGCAGACAGAGATAAATATTGCTTAATATTCTCAAAGCATTTTGCCTTTACACTGCTTGTCTAGTCCAGGCTCTGGGATTGAGTAAGAGACTTGTTTGCTGATTTTATTCACTCAGTCTTTAATGAGTCTGTGACTACAGTTTCCAGCCATTGCTACCAAGATCTGGGCATTATCTCTGCAGCAACTCCTGGCAGAGGGAAAGGGACTATGAAAAGGTGATGCCTCCATGTTGTTATCTTACCTTGCTATCTTGATAAATCATCAATATGCCACTCTGCAGCAGTTTCTTTGTTCCCACTGGGATTAACCCTCCAACCCCCACCCCCCTCCTCCCCTGACACACACAGGGTATGAGCTAGTAGCACAATGGACATTATGCACACTAAATTAGTGCCTTCTGTAACGAAATGCCTAATCTAGAAAAATAATTCATGTAGATTGCAAGGTGCGAATAGAATGCGGGAAAATTTGACCTACAGTGACCCTGGGAGAGTGCCCTTAAAGGTTTTACTCAGAGCTGGAATGGAAAGAACAACAGCACAAGAAATAGCCTTGAATAGATTAGATCCATTACTCAGGTGTTTTGAGTTTTGCTTATCTACCCATCTTAGACCGGAAATAGCAGAGAAGAAATATTATTGTATAATGGGGAGTGAAGCAAGGAAAAATAGTAGGCTATGGCTCAACGTGCTATTTCTGGCAACTGCAGGTCATGCCAGTCTTTCCTATTTCCTCATCTGCCCTGCAGTTAAAGCAGAATGCCTTTTTAGAGTGACTTTTTTCGGAGTCCTTGAAATGTGACTTTTTTAGATTTAGAAGCAAGCCCCTAGGCTGTAGAGTTAATGTTTAAACTTCCTGTCCTCAGTTTCAGGGGAGCACAGGAGGGCTTGATGACACTCTCAAAGTAAAAGTCATAGACCTGTAAATTTGGGGAGCAATCTGGGTTTTAGAGATAGACGATCTTCTAATCTCAAATATAATCTTGGTTTACATGGCTTGTTGGGACCAGTCATTAAGTATTTTACTTAGAGAAATTTTATTTTTTCATTTTTTAATGAAAAATGCTTTCATCTTTATTGTATATCCACAAAATTCATTCCATCTGAAATGTCAGCTTTTGATTTCTAGAAAAAGCTGAATGCATAAAGGAGAAAAAAGTCTTAATAATTTTACCTTGGTACATTTTATATTCAAATAAATTATAACAGACATGAGCTCAATTTGAAAGTACAAATGATGGTGTGGGGGTGCAGTTAAAATTTTTTTCATTGATATCCTCAGGACTATGAACTCACTCAGGGGTACTGTTGGGCAAACCAATCAAATCAGAGTTTATTATGTCAACATAATAGTGTAAAAAAAGCATCTATCCTGTGTGCGGGGGAGAGGGAGGGACAATGCATTATCCACCAACAAGGAACGCCAAGATGATAAGCAGTGTCCTTATTGCTATTTTTGAAAAATATGTGGGTCAGCATTTACAAGCCTGGCAAAACAAACAGCTATTTCTTCATAGACTAGAACCAGCTCTTGAATGATCAGAAAGTACATTGCTAGTTGATCATGATGAGTACTAACCTAAAGTCTTCTATCACTGTTTGATTTTCTTGTTATTTCATATTAGGAAATGGATTGCTCCAAATTTTATTGTCCTTATTTAGCAGTTGGTATTACATTTTATATATATATATATATATATATATATATATATGTATTTATTTATTTATACACACACAAATGGTCTTTTATAAACTGCTTTGCAACTTACTCAGTTTAACAAAATATCAAGAACACCTTTTCCATATTCTGGGTATAATTATATAAGCAATCTTATACTGAGGCTGTCCCCCATCTCTATTTTTTTCCTATCCTTAAAATTATTTCCTTAATTAATATTTTTAAGTTCCCAAGTGTCTCTCTAGATAACAGATTTTAGAGTGATAGTGGGCCAGGATACCAATGACTTGGCATTAATTAAATACTGAGGTAAACCTGGCATGGTCTTGTTACTGGGTTCTTAGAAACACTAGTTGATTTGATAGAGGTTAACAAAGAGGTTTGATAGTTTTAGCAGTATTGATTATCTCTAACTTCTTGTTGAGTTTTGAAATATTTAAGAAATAAATTATATATTCCTTTCAACTTTCTATGCATCAGCCATAGTGCTAAGTTTTCTTCTAATATCAAACAGTTATTAAGTAAGGTATAGAATTAAATAAAATAACAATAAATGACATTTACTGTAAATTTTCAAATTTTAATCGTGACATATGTTACACCTTTTTGTACATATATATAGTTGTATATACCACATGTGTACAAAGTAAAGAATCATAATAAACTGAATGCTTATGTACTCACCACTCAGGTTAGGAAATAAAACTTGATAAGCACCTTAAAGACTTCTAGCACTCCACCTTGATTGCATCTCCTCCCTCCCCATCCCCACCCCAAGTTACCACCGTATTGAGTTTTGTCTTATAGTTTTGCTACAGGAGCACCTTGGTATATGTTCCTAAACAGTACATTTACTTTTCCTTCTTTTTGAATCACATATAAATGGCATCATACACTATGTACACTTTAAGGTCTTGCTTTTTTTGATCATCATTCTGTTTTTAGATTGATTCTTATTGATATTTGTAGTAGGTTGTTTATTTTTATTAATGTACTGTATTATACTACATAAATGTACCACATTTTATTTATCTATTTTACTGGTAATGAATACTTGTGTTGCTTTCAGGTTTTTGCTGTCATAACCTAACATAATAGTGCTATAAGAAACATTTTTTTAACTTGTCTCCTGGTACACATAATGTAAGACTTCCCGTAGACAATGGCATTCAAACATTTTAGCTTGAGATACCCAGTAAAAAATATTTTTTCTTCACAATTCAGTTAACACACACGTACATAACATGTCAAAAAAATAATTTCACAAGACAATATTTACCTTTATTAATTGCAGTGCATTCTGATTTTTCAACTCAATTCTATTTCATTTTTAACTCAGTGGATTGCAACCCAGTTTGAAATATGCACTTATTGCTTTAGAGTATTTATGTAGAAATGAAAGTATCGAATCACTGCATAAGCATATGTCCACTTTTATTAGATAATGCCAGACCCTTTTCCAGTGGCCTTTTGTGCTTCTTTCTGCATTCCTTCATTCATTCTTCTATTCCTTTCACTATTTTTCAGTTGGTCTGTTTGTCTTTTTCTTATTGATTCATAGCTACATTTTACATATGCTAGATGGCAATCCACCATCAGTTAAATAAATTGCAAATATCTTGTTCAACTTATTCACTCCTCTAATGGTGTCATTTGATGAACAAAAGTTCTTAATTATTTTAATGTTCCTTAAAGTTTTTGGTTTTTAGGTCTTGCTTAAGAAATCCCTTTCTACCCTTAGGTAATGAAGATATTTTCTTATATAATCCTTTGAAAGTTGTATATTTTGCTTTATTAATAATGAATCAATTTGAAATTGATTTTTTATGTGGTATGAAATAGGAGCCAAATTTTATTTTTTCCTGCAGTGACTTTTCCCATTTCTGCAGCGCCAACTATATTATATTATCTGTGTGGGTCTGTTTCTGGACTCTGTTCTAGTACATTGATCTGTTTGTCTGTCACACTGTATCAGTATCACACTTTTAATTAGGTAGCTTTACAGTAAGACTTGAGATCTGGTAGGGCAAGTTTCTTCAACTTGCTTTTCTTCTTCTATTATGTCTTGACCTTGGTCCTAAGCATTGCTGTATACACTTTTAGAATGAGTTTCACAATTCACAACTGAAAGAAAGGTGAAGAGATTTCTCATATATCACCTGCCCCCACATATGCACAGCGTCCCTCATTTTCAATGCCATTCACCAGCGTGGTGCATTTGCTAAAACTGATAAACCTGACACATCATAACCACCTGAAGTCCATAGTTTACATTAGGGTTTACTCTTGGTGTTGTGCGTTCTGTAAGTTTGAACAGATGTACAATGACATGTAGCCATCATAATAGTATCATATGGAGTATTTTCATTGCTTTAAAAATCCTGCATGCTCCATCTATTCATCCCCACCCCCTACCTCTGGCAACCACTGATCTTTTTGCTGCCTCCATAGTTTTGCCTCTTCCGAAATGTCATGTAACTTAAATCATGCAGTATGTAGCCTTTTCAGACTGATTTCTTTCTCTCAGTAATATGCATTTAAGTTTCCCCCATTTCTTTTCATGGCTCATATCTTTTTAGCTCTGAATAATATTCCATTGTCTGGATGTACCACAGTTTATTTATCCATTCACCTTCTGAAGGACATCTTGGTTGTTTCTAAGTTTTGTCAGTTATGAATAATGCTGCTATATACATCATGTGCAGGTTTTTGTGTAGACATAAGTTTTCACCTTCTTTGGGTAAATACCAAGGAAGACAACTGCTGGATCATATGATAAGACTATATTTAGTTTTGTAAGAAACAGCCAAACTGTCTTCCAAAGTGGCTGTACCATTATGCATTTCCACCAGCAATGCATGAGAGTTCCTGTTATTCCATATCCTCACCAACATTTGATGTTGCCAGTGTTCTGGATTTTGAGCATTCTAATAGGTGTGTAGTGGTATTTTGCTGCTGTTTTAATTTGCATTTCCCTGATGACATATGATATGGAGCATGCCCTAGTTAACTTTTGGTTAGTAAATCTAACTTAATTCCACTGTTGTCAGAAAGTATGATGTATTTGTTATCTTTGAATTTCTTGAGTCTAGCTTTATGGCCGAGCTGATGGTCAATTTTTGGATAATTTTAATGTCTGCTTAAAAAATTGTATTCTGCCATTGCTGGATCCAATGTTTATTCTGCCAACAAAAATTTGTGAAGGGTCTGCTATATGCTAGGCATTGTGTTAGGTGATGTGGGTATAGCAGTAAACAAAGAAACAAAAATTACTGCTTTTTTGGACACTGCATCTAGAGGAAAGAATAAAATCCAAAATCTAAAAAGTGAAGCATATAGTATTTGTAGTAATGATAAATGCTAAGGAGGAAAATAAGCCAGGAAAAAAGTAGAAAGTGCTGGTGGTGAAGTCTGATAGTGTTGGCTTCACAGTGAATGCTTTGAGTCTAAAGAAAGAAAGAAAACCATGCAACTATTTCTGAAATTGAATGAATACATGTTAGCTGTTATATTAGCATTTTATTCCAATTATTTTTATTAGCTATACATAACGATATTTATTTTATTTATTTTGTAAGGCCTCTGAAAATTTCTAGATGTTCTTTTCAAAATCGCTACAACTGTTTGTATTTTCTCCATCAACCTGAAAATAAGCCTACTCCTTTTTCAAGGCAAATTTTGGAAGTTTCTTCCAGTTTAGATATCTTTCTTTTTTCCCTCAAATAATATTGTAAAAAGTGTTTGACATGGTTGTTTATAGTAAATTTGAAGTTTTAAAATTAGACATCTAATCCACTAATATGAATATTTATAACATTTTCCTACCTAGGAAGATTCCTTCCTAGTTCTGATGAACCAATTTACAATTGGATCAAATATCACCGTACACTCTGTATTTAATTTGTATTTTATTTGATTAAAACTTTCCCCCAGATCTTATTACAGAAGTTTTAATGAGACTGAAATAACTCCATTTTAATACTTAAAGTTTCTAGTTCAGTCTAAAATAATTTTATATATTGTAGAAATAGGTATATTTTCTTTAATGATGAATTAACTAAGCAGTTGGATATATGTTAGTAACTTATTTCTAGGCCTCCAATTTTTCATCTGCAAAATACAAGTTGGTATGCTGGTTTATTTTCCTTTTCAGTCTTCTCCAGTCTTCTTACCAAGATGTATTCTAAGATAAAGTTGACACCAGGAGTCTTCTTAGGGAGGAAATGTCTTTGTATTAGAAAATAATTCTTTAGGTTTCCTTGTTAATGGGCATAAGGGTACATATAGGAGAATGCTTTGTGTAAGGATGGAGGAGAGAATGCAAAAGAATCTGGAGCCTAACAATGTGGTTGGAGTTTGGAGCCTGAGTAGATGATATAGCCAAAAGGGCTTTTAAAGAGGATGCTTAATATTAAATTTAAAATCTTTTGTGTTTCTTCACTATAAATATTGTCCATTTCCCAGATGGTCAGAATGATATATTGTAATGTTTAAAAGTGAATAATGTGGCTCTCATGCAAATATAAAATGAACATATATCGAAGATTTTATTCAACTTATTAATAATACAGGAAATTATGATGTTAAGACAAGTTCAAATGAGAACTTGAAGAACAGCAAAAAATAGGAAATCAGGAATGTTTAAATGAATTTGCTAATAGATGTACAACTAGTTAATTTCTTATAGAGCAGTAATATTTTATTTTGGAGTCCATCTTTTCTAGGCAGTGATGGATTGGATCTTTACTGGGCAAAATGCATTCCCATTCCTTTGGACAAGAATCATTTCCATTGCTGTCAGTTTTTTACCACTGTGAGAGAGTTGTAAAACAGCCTAGTTCATAGAAAGACAATCAGAGATGCACACCTGTGTAAAATCAGATCATCTCCACAGAGTCCATTAGACCATGCCCCGGCCTGGACACATAGTAATCTCAGTAATCTCTTTTGCCCATTTCCAAATCATAGACAATTCTTCTTGGCAGAAAATATAAGTAGACACACACCTAAGTTGTATAAAAATTATGGAGGAAGATTGACATATCTGTTTGAGTTGATGTATTGAAGGGAAAAAAAATAGCATGGGCAGAGTGGTCTAATAGTCTATGCACCAATCTAATTCAGTGGAAACTGAAGTTCAACACTTAAGTAATTATAAGAACAGAAACTGACTGGGAAGTCTTGTTGGGAGGACATTGGGCTGTTTATGAAATGCAAACCAGGGCCCAAACAATCTCACCTGGATTTTAATTGACAAGATGACCACAACCACAGCTGACATCTTGTTTGCACTTTTTGTAAAATCATATTCAATTGTGAGAGTTAAGGATTCTGCTTCCTTCAACTTCCATGGGGAAATGTTATACAATAAAAAAAATTCGAACTTATTTAGTGATGGTAGCATCTTTAAGCACAGCAGTGGTCTCATTGCTCTCTGAAGGCCAATGCAGCATGCCAGTATCCCTGAAGCCTGCACTTTCTCCTGGTTTGGCAGCTATTATTAAGAAAACAATGAGTAGATGAATAGAGATGTGCTTTTATCAGCAGTGACTTTTGAAGTGCACCCATTCATAGTGTCTGGGGATTCTTCTCAGCCACTGTTTGGAGTTTGGAGTTAACCAGAGAGATCAGAGATAATAGAGCTGAATTTGATTCCAACAACCAAATCAAAACCTGAAGCTGGCTATTCTAGACTTATTAATGCCATAGTGACATTTTGCAGTCTTTGGGAGAAATTCAGGACTGGTTCCAAGAGGCAGCACAGCAGAGTGATTAAGAGTTCCAGTTCTATGGCCATACTCCCTGAGTTTGAATCGTGATTCTACCCCTTACCAGTCACATAACCCTGGGGAAGTCACCTAACTTCTCCTTGCCTCAGGTTCCCTAATTGTAAAATGGGATGATAAGTGTACTGTTTTCATAGAGTTGAGGTGGGCATTAAATAAACCAATTTGTATAAAATAAGTCTGACACATAAAGTACTTCATATGTATTAGCTTTTATTCTAAATTGAGAGTTTTAGCTCATAAGATCAAGGTTGATGCAATGTTTTCATGAGTAATAGACTTTCAGAAATGTTCAAAAACACACAGATATATATAATATAAAATAGATATGTATATATATGTATAAATATATATATTTATCAGAGGTGTATGAATCAGAATTCTACCAGAGAAGTAGAACCAGTAGGGTAAACACACAAACATCATGTATGTATACCTTATGTATTATATTTAAAGAGAGAAAATATATGTAACTTGCATCATATATATGTATATATAAAGAGACAGAGAGAGAGAACAAGGGAGACTGATTTCAAGGAACTGGCTTACACAGTTGTGGCGTCTGGCTTGGCAAGTCCGATATCCATAGGGTAGGCCAACAGGCTGGAACCTACCAGCTGTTAGCAGCTAACATTGCAGTCTACAGGAGGAATTTCTTCTTCCTCAGGGAAACCTCAGGTTTGCTATCAAGGCCTTCAACTGGTTAGGTGAGGCCTACCCATATTGTGGAAGGGACTCTCCTTTCTGTAATGCCAACTGACTGTAGGTGTTAGCATCTGCAGAATATCTTCACAGCAGCATCCAGATTAGTGCTTGACTGAATAAGTGGTTTCTGCAGCCTTGCTAAGTTGACACATAAAACTCACCATTGAAAGAGGCCTTCAATTCTAGATTACATTTCCTGATGGCTAGGCTTTCTAATAAAGGACTATGAGGGAGCCATTCATCCTTACACTACTACTACTGCTGCTTGCTGGCATCATTTGTTTTTGACTCTGAGAGAATCAGTTAAGTAGCTATTTGTCAACAATATCCAGCTACCAACGTCCAAAACCTATTTTTCCTAATTTTCCCACTTGAGAAGCACTTTTAGAAAATCATCAGGAAGTCAGTTGTTCTTGGCAAGGGTTTGTCATTTTCTGTCATCCACTTGGGGGCACAACTTTCCTCATAGTAACTGAAGAGAACCTTTGAGCTGGGGGAGAGGCTGTGCTTTTTTCCTATTAAGATCCCTACAATCATAGAATTTCAGAAGCTGAAAAGCACCCTCTTTCCACATTTACAACAGAGATACTGAAGCCTAAGGGGTCCAACATCACATAGCAAATCAGTGTCTGAAACAGGAACGCAACCTGGTTGTCTTTAATCTCTCCTGATCTTTTCACTGTCCTCTTTTCAGTCTACATGTTTTCCTTAGCTATTCGAAGTATGACAAAAGGCTTAGCATTAAACCCGATACTGCTGTAAAACATCTTCAAACTTTTTCAGGAAAGTTAATGTTAAGTCAAGGTATTTATAACTTCATTATTTTTGCTGCTTTTCTTACAGTAGCATGGTGGAATACTTGATATATAATGCTGTAGATAAGTACAAGGAAATCTGAAGAGAGAAGAGATACTTCAATTTGAATCACTAAAAATGTAAATGAATGTTCATTTCTAAAATGTCTCAATCTGTAAAATGGACAGAAAGCTTTGTTTCATTAGCATAGAGACCAATAACAGCTACAAAAAGTGTCATCCAGAGACCAAGATTCACTTCAAGTAAACACTCATCTGTGGACATGGAGGACACAGTCAGCTTTGAATTAAAATTACCAGTGTACATGTCTGTCTTCTGACATGCCCGTACAGGAGCCCTTTCATAATAAAGTATTTTTAATATTTTAAACTTCGAGTGTCCAGAACAGTCCTTGGCACATATTTGAAAATTAACATATGAAATGAATTAAGTACACTTCTAGAGTTAAGGTCTTCTGCTTGCCTTGAATATCAGTGGTTGGTGATGGCAAAACGCTTCCTTGTTTTTTTGAGATGGAGCCAACAGTCATTACCTATTAGTTACTTGTAAGATATACTTTCAGAAATAGGTTCAACATATTTATACTGAACTATTGTCAAATGTTTACAAAGAGTAATGACAAGGCAGAAAGATAATATGACATTAAAAGTAACAGTTGAGTTACTACTTGAATGGGACATGAAAGATATTGTGGATTTTTGTGTTTTCCTTTTTCTACTAAAAATGGCCTTAATGATAAAGATAAGAAGTAATAATATTTAGTATTTACTTAGTACTATTTGGCACACCTAATTAAATGATAGACTTGTAATAGATAACAAAGCAATTATAAACAGTACTTCAAACTTTCATAGCTATATATAAATGACTTATAAAGCTATGTTTACTCTACTGCAGGGTCAAAAATGAGGGAAGAAACACGCAGAATGGTTAAAACTCAGTTCTGAGAGGTCAGGTTATCATGATCCCACCAGTAGACATTAGAATACAAGCAGATCTTCCACTTGTCCAAACCACAGGCATTACTTAACAAGATCTTAGCTAGCAACTCTTTTGTGGGTGGTATTTTTTTGAAGGTTGAAACTATTTCCAATTCAGTATTTATAAATCAATTATTCTTTGATAGACCTGCATTTCTTAAAAAGAGTTTGAATTCTAGGGCAAACTCAGTCTCAGGAATTTTAGAACAAGATCTGTTAAATGTGCTCTACTTGAATTTCTTTATTTGCAATATTTGGGACCAACTTCATATCACCGTGAAGAGAGTTACACATTTCTCCATAAGATTGTAAGCCACCAGAGGTCAGAGATATTGTACTTGTCTCTTATGTGCTGTAGTACTTGGTATGTGTAATATTGTAGCAGTAATTTCTATTTATTGAACATTTATTTAATGGTCAGCGATTAGACTAATTTAATAATATCAAAATGTTAAATTCTGTTTATTTTATGAAGGCATGGCTGTAGGCGCTTTAAACACATTACAGTGTTTGATGCTTATGTGAACTTTGCAAGGTATCTCCATTTTAAAGGGGAGAGCTAGACTCAGTAGATGTAGGAATCTACTAGAAAGCGGCAGAGCCAGATTTGTTGGATTCTACTAGGTCTGTTTCCTTTCTTCCATGGGATCTGTACTCAATAAATGTTGAATGAATGAATGGTTTTCTTTAAAATCTTTATAAACTATGTGACAATTGCCTGGTATGCATTTAATTTTAAGGAACTAATGGGACATTAAAACTTTAAGGAATTATTGCCATGTTCTAAAATAGAAATTTTGTTTCTAATAGCACAGTGGCAAACACCCAGATATTACATTCATTCATAAGCTTTGGACGTGTTCCAAAGATTCTGATACACGTTGTTTGTTCACATCCCACACAACACATTGATTTGCTGTCATACACCTAGCAGGGAGGGGACTCCTTACTCACACAAGATATCTTCTTTTTAAATCACCACTTTGATAGACACATGTTCAACTGAAATCATCTTGAGTAAGATTTGGGGAATAAAAGTGTGATGAACTGACACATAATTCTCATCATGATTACAAAGTGCACAGTGTCCACAGTTCTCCTGATCTCTCTAGCAAAAGGTTTTGCCAAAAACTCTGTAAGTGTCTCATCACTGTTGGAAGGAGTGCCTGGGACAGTTTGCAAACTCAGTCATTGACCGCCAAGCTTAAGTCACATCTTGAGAGCAAACAGGAAGTAATTCTGTGTTACATGAGGATAATCTAGAAGTTTTATAGGAATCTTCATATTAAGTAAGTTTGAATAAATTAATTAACAGAGAGTAAATTTTATAACTTTTATGTACCATTTATTACATGTCAGGAAATACTCAAAGTGGTCTATTTGAATTTTCTCATTTAATCCTCTCATTTAAACCTTTTATGAGGGAGGCACTACTACTCCATTTTACAGGTGAAGACACCGAACAGAGAGAGCAACTTGCCAAGGGTCACATAAGCAGCAAGGAGTGAAGGCAAGACTCAAACCAGCATGTGTCTAACTTCAAGGTCCACATTCTTAACTTCTTTTGAAACTGCTTCTGAGAAGTCTTCCTCATTCAAGGATTGAGGCACTTTGAGACAGTCTGTGAGCATCTAAAACTTCACATGTTCAGCACAGACTCTTTCCTCTCTGCCTCACCATCCTGGCCCTGATCATCTCTCGTCTTCTGCCTTTTGCCTGTATTTCTTTTCACATCATTCCCAAACTTAAAATGTCGGCATCTTTCAGTTGCCCCTAATATTTAATTGTTGTCAAGTTCTGTGACTTCTTTCTGCAATATGCCTTGAATCTATTTCTGACTTTCCCACTACTTCAGTTCAGAGCTCATTGCCTCTCATCTACGGACTCATTTTCTGACCAGTTCTCCCACCTCCTTTATTATTATTGTTGTTGCTGTTATGATTATCAGCACCTCCTATCATTATTCTAAGATTTATCCTAAAGCTAAGTTATAATGATTCTTGTTCCTTGATTTTTAAAAACAATTCTTTCATCTCTTTTGCATGTGGAATTATGTCCAAATTTCTCACCTAAGTCTGTGGGGAGATGAACTGAGATCTCCCTTTCCCAGCTACTATCAGAAAACACTTGGAGATTTTCCCAACCATTTTCAAGTAAGGTGGTGGCCCTGGAATTCAACAGCAGCCACAGAAGTAGTCATATGCTTCTTATCATAATAAGCCTTGCGTTGTTATTTCACAAGCAGGGCACTCAAGGCCATATTACAAAAAGAAATGTGATTTCCTTATAGGAGACAAAACTGTGTTGTGTTTACAAGATTAATGTTCGCTGCAGTGAGATGTGTTTGCCTTTGGGTGTCCTGGGAGGAGCCCAGCTTTAGCACTTGATGGGAGAGCTTCTGCCCCTACCTTGAGGGAGCAGAGCCCACTCACCCTTCTTCAGAGCCTGAAAATCCTAAGTAAAGGGAAGAGTGCTCTAGTATTTGGCTGAAGATCAAAGCTCCAATGATGGCAAAATACAAAAAGGGAAGTAGTTTTCTTTTCGTACCTGGGAAGGAGTGAAGCTTTGAAATGAAAGGGACTGGTATTCCATATGTGGAGAATTGAGATTGAAAGGGGATAATGAGATGATTGTCAGAGGGATTTAAAAGATAAATCATGGTTGAGAATGAGAAGGGCAACCTCCCTATCAGTCTCCATAAGTTTAAACTCTTATTCTGATTTCTTTTCTTTCCTTTCCTTCCTCCCCTTCTCTTCCCTTTCTTTCCTTTTATCCTCTGTCTTCTCTTACTTTTCAGCACTTATTATCCCATAAATTATTAATCAGTTTGTCTTATTATTGTTTAGAACAGAGCCTGGCACAAGTTAGGTGCTTAGAAAGTATGTGTTGAATGAAGGAAGGGAGGCCAGAAAGAAGGAAGGCACGAAAGGACCTCATAAGGCACAAACTGAAGTCTTTCCTCCTCGTGTGTACTACAAGGGACTGAGTGCATTCTGTTTTTCTACACTATTCTGCTTTGGAAAGCTTACCTGATCTTTTAGGAATTAAGCTCCTTAAATGTGGATGAATCTTACAAATCTCATAAAGCAAAAGGAAGAAGGCACAAGAGAATGTATACAATATGATTCCATAACATAAAGTTAAACAGACAAAAGTAGCTGTTGTTACAGGATGCCTTCAAGATTTGGTAAGACTATTTTTTTTAAAGCAAGGAGATGGTTATCAAAACACCAGGTTAATGAGAGTTAGAAGGAAGATGCGATTGGCTAGGCTGTTTCTCAGCCAGTACGCACTCACACAGTCCTACAGGTTGAATTCGGTTGGTGCTGTTCTGACTTCTCCATGAACTTGAAAATATCTTGAAGAATACTCCCTAGTGATTTGGAAGGTGTAACAGTTACTATTATTGCATAACAAACCACCCCAAAATTTAGCGATAAAAAACTCCTTTTATTGTGTTCGCAGACTGAGCTAAAGATTATAGGACTAATTAATGACTGAACTAGGGATTGAATCCAGGACTCCTGAATTCCAGTGGTTACTTTGTGTACTCTGGCCCTTTGCTTTCCTTTCATTGCATTTTTTTCTCTTCATCTCTGAGTATTTTTGTTTTCATGTAAGCAGGAAAAACAGAGGAATCAATTATTGTCTCATGTCATTCATTTACTAGGTAAAATTCAAAGCCAGAAATGGCCTTTGACCTGTCTTTTGATTTATCTGAGAGCTTCCATCACCAGCCTCTGCTCAGGCCAATACTTGGTCAAAATGAGAAGAAAACAGAAGAACAAAAAAATGAGGCAAAGGAAAGAAGTCATCTGCTACATTAACTAAGAGATTATACTATTGTACTATGATAGGAAGAGGAAGAAATGGTTTCTCCTAAATAGACTGATCAAAGAAAAGTTGTGGGTGAGGTTAGATGCACATCCTGGAATTCTAGACCTTTAAACAAGTCAGTTTCTTGTTTTGATTGCATAAGACATCACTATAACTCATGGTAAAACAAAAGGTACAATTCCTGTCATGTTTATCAGTCTTCCTGCTGGGAGTGCCCCTTATTTCGATGTGATGTTGACAGGTTTGTTGACAGACTGGCTCTCCCCTCTGTTAGGAGCACAGACATCGTGCGTGTGGTATCTGGAGTAAAGACCGATCACAGGGCAGGGAAAGGTTCAGAAGAGTACAGCAGCCTAGACCAAACTGGCCATGTACACTGAAGGTGTTAGTTGCTGGTTAGCTTTCTTAAAAGTGAATTCCCAAAGTAAAAAGATCCACGCACTCACAAAACATTGCCAAGTCCCTTATGCTCATGCTAGTTATTGGTCTCATTTCAACATTTTCTCACACTTACATTTGTCTACTCAATGGATAAGAAGACACTGTCATAGAGCATGTGGTGAAATGTTTGCATTTTTAAAAATTTGGAGGCAAAAGAGCAGTAATGTTTTATGGCTTTGGAAACTGCTGCAGAGGTAAAGCATCAGAGAATTTATTCAGACCGTCTATTCAGGTCAGTTTATACTTGCCATCAAAAATGAAATTCCAATGCTTAGAAATTAATGCTGGAATTAAAGGCAATTATTTTAACAAGAAGTGAGCATCCAGCTTTATATAAAAACCTGTGCAGTGAAATATGTTTGCAGGCTAATTAAAGATACTGAGACGTTTTAGATTATCTTTTTTTTTTCTGGCAATTTGGTATATCTGAACTTCCAAATTAACTTTTAGAACATGAACATAACTTTGCCTGCTAGGCAGCCAATCACCAGTATTGCATTTAAAAACAAAAACAAAACAAAAAACAGCTTGTGGATGTGAAAGGCTGTAGGGAGAAATGGGCAAAATGGATGAGACCATTAGAAAGGATCAAGAAAGTGTATATATTTTGTACTTTAAAACTTTAGAAGAAAGCAGCAATCCACATTTCAGTATAAGCTAGGTACTATTTACATGATTGTCCTATTAAAATTGAAATAATATTGTAGTTGATTTTCTGCATTTAGGAGCTTTATTATGGGATAAATTTAAAATCAATGATGTGAAGTTCAAGAGAGGGTCATTGCACAAAAATGTTGGTAGTAGTAAAGAGTCCTACAATAAATGCCTAAAAACATTAAGGTTCACACTAAACTTTGTATTTAGAGATGAAGCTAAGATACAGGCTCATATATAAAAGTGGATCTGTGTAGAGAAAATTCCTGAAACCTATCTCCTGAACAAAATTTTAGGATCTCCTTCCAAAAAACACCTGCCTTTCCTCTTACCTAACCCTCACCCTGTAACCCATTTGACCCAAAGGCCAAGTTCCTTTTTGCTGTTCCTCAGGGTTAATCTTGCAGATACCTTTCGGTGAGAAGTAAGGGATTTCTCTCTAAAGACCATCCAGAGATAAACAGTACTGCTTTCTTCTGTCACTGATTTCCCTCCCCACCAAATCAGTTGTTTTCTATTAGATCAAGTACATGTATTTTTATCACATGAAAGTTATACAGCCTAGACTAGATATAAAGCTTCATTAAGTCCCTTCTAGTCGCTGCAACTCCGCTTCCCCTGAAATCCCAGGAGGCCCCTTGATAAGGTCTTTGTTACTGAGATGAGTTGTGTTGGCCTTTTTTTTTTTCTTTCTTATAATGAAAATAATTTTATTTTTGTCTTTATTATGAAGTTTCATGACATTGCTCCTTTTTGTTGCTGTAGTTTTTGTTGACTATGCCAAAGACGAAAACTGACATATCCTGGGGTTCTTCCTTTTTGGGTACCAGGCAAAAATCCCACCGATCCATCCACTCTTCCGTTTTATTACCTTTATGGGAAATCTTGGGCTGATCTTTCTTCCTGTTTTGAGAACATAGTTTTTTTTTTTGACAGATTTGCTGAGTTCAACTCTCTGTCCATCACTGAAGGACTTTTAGACTCTCCTTTCTGCTTTTCCACCAGTAGCATGAAAAATTAGCACATAGCCCACAAAGTGAACATATGTAGACGAACTGAATTCACCATATATTAGTAAACCACTTGAGAATAATTACTTCTAATCTTCTAATAAATAAGCTTGGAATTAAATACAAACTAATGAGTATTCTTCTGAGTGATTATTTGTTAGATTCTTTTGTTTCTGCTTGTATTCATTTTTTTAAAATTATCTTTTCATTTTAGTCTTTGAATAGGCAATTTATATATATGGTTCAAATCAGAAAATTATATTAAAAACATATATTCAGAGAAGTCTCATTCCCGTTTACCCATTTTCACCCACAAACATAGATAACCTTTGCCATTAGTTGCTGGTTTATTTTTCCTGTGCTTCTTTTTGCAAAAATTAGCAAAATGTGTGCAAATGTTTGTATATGTTGTATATGTTACTTTTCTTTATTTCTTATACAAAAGATAGCATATTGTATACATTATTTTGCTCTTTAACAATAATAGCAGTTTATAGAGACCTATTTTCTTCTTTTTGTTAGTGTCTGCATAGTACTCCACTATGTAAATATTATAATAAATATTTTGATTAAAATATCCCCAAATAAAACTCACAATGATGGAAACTGAACATTATAAAATTTGTTAAAGATTAAAAATTTATGGAAGAAGCCTATTGGGAAAGATTAGGCAAAACTGGAGGTAGGAGAAATACTCATCATAGAATAAAAGGGCTAAAATTTCACATGATAAGACTAATTAATCACTAAAATCTGATACCAGAATCAAATCTTTTTGATAAAACTTAAATATGTCAAACTTGACCTGGGGAAATTGGGTTGGTTAGAAGAACTGCCAGAGAAGAATCACAATGGGGGAAGGTATACTTGGGAAAATACAATGTTCTCAAGAAATTCAATAGAACAATCATAGCTTCAGAGTAATATATATACATTAAAAGAATCAATCTCAATAACAATAATTTTAGTTACTTTAAAGATAAAAATGAAAAAAATTAACTGCACTGTAGAGAAAATTGATAAAGAATCAAATTGGCTCAATGGAATAAGCTCTAGAAAATATTTCCTTGATGAAAATTGGTCATGTTTGTATAATTCTGCTTAAAATACTTTACACAGGATTGAATTACCTACTAGGGCAAAAAATGGTGTGAAAACAAACTGTACTAGCGTGTCCTGGACTTTTTTTTTTCCAGGCTCTGCCCTAGATTTTTTTTTCATCTCCTCTTCTCTTTTCTAACTTTGAGAGTTTTTGATGCATCATTTCAGAGCTGCTTAACTATGAATCAACTAATCTTTTCTTTGAGGCACTTTTTCTTCCTCTCACTTCCTAACAACTCAAAGCTTCTTTGCTCTTCAAGCCCTTAACGTCATCAGGTAGGTTGGACCCTCCTTCCTTCCTGCTGTCCCCATCAAGAGTCACAAATCATCTTTGCTGACATTTGCATACTTCAAATATTCCTTAACATGTTGAAGAGAACAACCAGCCTTCCCTGCAAGTGCCCTTACTACCTTCCTTTGAAACTTACTCTGACATTTCTGGCTCTTTGCCGCCTCCCTCTTCCCTAATGTAAATTCTTGATTCTTTAAGGCACATTTTGTCTGGCTCTCGCTGGGTCCAAACCTATTCTTGGTTGGGGGAACTCCAGAAGACCTTGGTGAGGAAGTCCAGTGACTATAAGCATCTCACCAATCCTGCTGCCATTTCCCAATGGGCACTGTGCCCAAACTTGGTAATTATGTTCAAGCTTGTGCTTTGATAAACCCTTCATCATGTGCCCTAATTCTAGACTCTATATTCCTGTCTTCTTACTTTTGCCTGAATTTCTGTTTTGATAGTATTTTTTGCACTCCTGTTTCACTGTGACCCTTCCCACCTCCTTCCCCTCTGGTAACCACAAGTTTGTTTTCTGTGTCTGTGAGTTTGTTTCTGTTTTGTAAATATGTGGGAGCCCATGATTGGGTTAATAAATTGTAACAGACCCCAGCCGCTTGTGACTTTTAAGAAGAACAAATGTGCATAGTTAATAAGTTTCATAACCGCTTTGCTAGCAGGCACCTGTGCATCTACCCTCCTGTCTCCTTGCTGTAAAGAGCAGAGACAATGTCTTGCTTGCATAGTTGAGGTTTTAGCTTAGGGCTGCTTCCGCGTTGACGAAGCCATTGTGTGTCCCTTGCTATAAACACAGGACATGGCTTGTTTATCATAAGCATAGGTCCATAGTTCCGGGTTTACTCTGCTCGTTGCAAAGCGAAGACCTATGCCCTCAGCTATAAATGCTAGGGGTGCTTTCTGCTGTTTAGATAGACTGTAACCCCCAAGACAAAAAACTGGCAGTCTGGTGGTCTGTTTTGTAATCATCTTCTTATATCTGATTCCTGAAGAATGTACCTTGTCCCCTCTCCCCATGGCTGCCCTGAAGATAAATTAAGCTTTGGTACTCATTGTGGAATTTATGATCTCTACTCGATCCTGTTTTTTCCTAAGCTCCTGCATTCCATGACACAATTGTTTGTGATCTTTTCTTTGATTATGCACAATAAATATGGGAGTATTTGAGAGGTTCGGGGAGTTGGTCTCTGACTCCTTCTCACTCTCCTGACTTTCCACAGAGTCTCGAGTAATTCATTCCATCACAGTGGGACTTCTCCCGGACAGAACCCACATAAATTAAGTTGGTCTTTTTTATTTTTTATAGATTCCACATACAAGTGATATCATACGGTGTTTTTATTTCTCTTTCTGGCTTACTTCACTTAGAATGACAATCTCCAAGTCCATCCATGTTGCTGCAATGGCATTGTTTTATTATTTTTTATAGCTGAGTAGTATTCCTTTGTATAAACGTACCACAGCTTCTTTATCCAGTCATCTGTTGATGGACATTTAGGTTATTTCCATGTCTTTGCTATTGTAAATAGTGCTGCTATGAATATTGGGCTGCATGTATCTTTTTGAATTAGAGTTTTCTCCACACCCTATCCACCATTTATTGTTTGTGGACATCTGAATGATGGCCATTCTGACTGGTGAGGTGATACCTCATTGTAGTTTTGATTTGCATTTCTCTGATAATTAGTGATATTGAGCATTTTTATGTGCCTGTTGGCCATTTGTATGTCTTCATTGGAGAAATATTTGTTTAGGTCTTCTACCCATATTTTATTGTGTTGTTTTTTTGTTATTGAGTTGTGCAAGCTGTTTGTATATTCTGGAAATTAAGCCCTTGTCAATTTTATCGTTTGAAAATATTTTCTCCCCATTCTGTAGGTTCCCTTTTCATTTTGTTTATAGTCTCCTTTGCTGTGCAAAAGCTTATACGTTTAATTAGGTTACATTTGTTTATTGTTTCTTTGATTTCTATTGCCTTGATAGACTGCCCTACAAGAACATTACTAAGATTTATGTCAGAGAATGTTTTGCCTATGTTTTCATCTAGGAAGTCTATAGTGTCTTGTCTTACATTTAAGTCTTTAAGCCATTTTGAGTTTATTTTTGTGTATGGTGTGAGGGTATATTCTAACTTCATTGATTTACATGTGGCTGTCCAGCTTTCCCAACACCACTTGCTGAAGAGACTGTCTTTTCTCCATTGTATATTCTTGCCTCCTTTGTCAAAGATTAATTGACTGTAGATGTGTTGGTTTATTTCTGGGCTCTCTATTCTGTTCCACTGATCCACATGTCAGTTTTTGTACCAATACCATCCTGTTTTGATTACTGTAGCTCTGTATTCTTGTTTGAAGTCTGGGAGGATTATTCCTCCAGCTTCATTCTTTTCCTTCAGTATTGCTTTGGCAACTCTGGGTCTTTTGTGATTCCATATAAATTTTAAGATTATTTGTTCTAGTTCTATGAAAAATGTCCTGGGAAATTTGATGGGATCACATTAAATCAGTAGATTGCCTTGGGTAGTATGGCCATTTTAACAATATTAATTCTTCCAATCCAAGAGCATAGGATATCTTTCCATTTCTTTAAATCATCTTAATTTCCTTAATCAATGTTTTATAGTTTTCCACACAGGTCTTTCACCTCCTTGGTCAGGTTTATTCCTAAGTATTTTATTTTTTTGGATGTGATTTTAAAAGGATTTTTTTCCCTTAACTTTACTTTTCAGGTATTTCATTGTTAGTGTAAAGAAATCCAATAGATTTCTGTATGTTAATGTTTTATCCTGCTACCTTGTTGAATTTGTTTATCAGTTCTAGTAGTTTTTGTGTGGAGTCTTCAAGGTTTTCGATATATAGTATCATGTCGCCTGCATATAGCAACAATTTTACCTCTTCCTTTCCAATTTGTATCCCTTTTATTTCTTTTTCTTGTCTGATTGCTGTAGCTAGGACTGGACTCCTACTCTTGAACTCTAGGCTCAGGTCTGGGACCTGTTTTCTGTTCCCAGAGCTTCCTGATGCCCATCAGATGCCTGCCTGACTAGACTTTTCAGTGTTACATACTCTAGACTGCCCATCTCCAGGCTTCTCCTATCTGCTGCAATATCCACCCTTTAGCTCATGTTGAGCCTCTCATGGAGTTGATCACTTGACTAGAATCCTCTCCTGTCCCAACAGAATTTTTTTCAGATAAGATGTAGGTCAGATTATGCTTCTTGCCATTCCTGGACACTACCTCTACACTCAGTTATCTGCTCAATTCTAGGAAGTAATTTCTTGTCCAAATCGCATGTTAAACTGTCATTTTGACAAAACCTTTAACATATTTAAATACCTAGATTAATAGTTTATTATATCATTCTCCATTCTTTTTTTGGGCTTATCCGTTAATGTTTGTTCCCTTTTGGGAGAGATTTTTTTTTTTTTATGTTTTGTTTGTTCTACAGTGCTCATAAATATCCTTAAAATAACAAATAGTTCACCTACTATTTACATTTGTCCAAAGATTTAATATCATCTTTTTGCTTAAAATAGAAAAATTGTCCATGATTTATTGAAAACTTGCTATGTTCCAGAGCATGTGGGAACAAAGATAAATGAGACATAGTCCTTCTCCTAAGGGAGCTTACACATCACACAATTAAAATACAATATGATAAAAGTTCCATCAGATGGGATGTGTGAAAAACTCTGGGAGCACAGAGTTAAGTTTGACTTGCCTGCCTTGGAGTAAGAGGATCAGGAGTTGCTTCACAGCTTATTTGAGCTGGTGCCAAAAAGATGAGTAAGAGTTTGCAATAGAGAACAAGGCTATGCCTGGCAGAAGAAACAGGACCAGAGCAAGGCCCATTTCACTGGAGGAAGTATGAATAATTTGGGTGGCCCCACTGTAAGCTCTGTTAAAGGAGGAGAGGCAGGAAATATGGCTGGAGAAACAGGTTAGGGACCACTGGTGAAAGATCTTACATGCTATGCTAAGGAGTTGGGACTTGATTCTACAGGTGATAGGGACCTATCCCTGACAGTTGAGCAATTTCCCAGCTGCCTTATGGGGTAATCCAGTCCTTCTTGCCTGCGAAAAAAATGTATTTACAGCATTTTAAGGAATCAGCAAGACTTTATGCTCTGGAAGTTGTATAATGTTGATATGATTCTTCCAAAAGGCAAGTACCATTGTAGACTTTATCCCTACAAATATCTTTTCTCACATTTTATATATAAATATTATTTCTTACTTTGTAGATACCTTGTAGAAAACTACTCTTAGTATCACTTAATATCAGATTACCCTGATATCCTGATATTGATTTATTTACTTATATTTGAATTTTATGGTGAGTATAGAAAATTTTTTATGGAAATAGTAACTTTTCGTGTGTGTATGCTTGAGAAAAAGGGGGAGGGAGAGAGTTTCCTGGTTTGGCAATGTATGTTTTGTATTTCTTGAAGTTATTTTGATCATGTAAGACTTCTTCCCTGACTCTCAAAATTTTGTGGCAGAAGACTAACAACTTTAATTTTATCATGTAGTTCTATAAAAGGAATTATCTTCCAAGTAACCATGAAGATATTTTTAAAACTCTTCCCTTTCAAAAATATTTTTCAATAGCCACCAAAAAAGAACCATTCCTGAGAATGGTAGATTTTCTGCCTTGTTTGTTTGTACAAGTGAATCCTAGTGAAATGCAGCAGGATAGATCATTTGTTTGTTCAACACTTTTTAGTGTCTACTATGTACCAGGCATTTGGTTAGGTGCTAGGGGTGAAGTTTACAAAGATAAAGGGTGATTCCCTTCTTTATGGTACTATCTTGATATCTATTAGTCACTTCTTCCTCTATCCTCCCAGCTTGAGGCTGCTTCACCCTTGTGGACTTCGTCCTGCATTATTCCTCAGAAGATAGTGTTTGAGCCACTGGAATCTGTTTCTAGGACCAACCCAGAACAGAAAGCACATGGGCTTTTATGTCCTTCCATGGAGCCTGTAGCCAGTAACAGAGGGAGGGAACTTCATCTGAAATTGCTTCTTGCCTGCCTTCCCATTCTCTCTCTTGCCTTCTCCACTCCCTGCTAGTTTCTCCTGGGAGCACTGGGAACAATTTATAACCTGAGACAGTAGCCGTATGCATCAGTCAGCGTTCTCCAGAAAAACAGAACCAATAAGACATAGACAGATATAGATATATGTATATGCATATGTATATACAGTCAGTTCTTTTTATTTACTGTCTATGGTGGTTATGGTCATTTAAGTTGCTGCAGATCCTGAATTAGCAAATACTTAACAATTGGTCTAGAGGAAATACAGCGTTGAGTTCTTGGGGTCACTGGTCCCAACGTTTTTATCAACTGATTAATACATAACTTTGTTTTATGTGTGTTTCTGTTTAAAGATACTATATACGTATTTGTGTGTGTCTGTATATGTATATGTAATTCATTAACATTAAACTCATGGCCATCAGAACTGTAACTCATGCCTAAATGATGTTTATCTAATACAAATATCTCCTTGTAAAGAACTTCACAGCCTTCTTACACTTAGAAACACTGGACAGCACTTCAGCTGGGGAGCATTTCAAATAGCAAAATCAGAAAAAAAAAAACCCACAAAAATACAAAATAGTAGCCCTAAATACAGAAAAAGGAAACTTGTTTATAGTAAGAGAGCTGAAACAATTTGAGAGATTTGACTGACCTCAAATAGTAATGTGTGCATTGGAAAACCAAACTTTTTGCTACTCTGCATGTCCATAAATGATTGCAAAAGCACCACAAGTATTCATCTGGGGATTACTAATACATTTTAGTGTGTAGGCAAATTCTTGAATATAGACGCTATGAATAATGAGGGTCAACTCTGTGTGTGTGTGTGTATATGTGTGTATATATATATATATGGTATATATATATACATGATATGTATGTATGTTTATGTATGTTATATATGTGCAATATATACATTTAATACTTATATATACATATGTACAAACATATATACATACAAATATATATATAGGTTGGAAACTCAGGCAGGAGTTAATGTTGCACTCTTGAGGCAAAATTTCTTCCCCAGGAAGCCTTAGTTTTTGCTCTTAAGGCCTTCAACTGATTGGGTGAAGCTCACTCACATTACTGTAGGTAACCTCCTTTATGTAAAGTGAACTGATTATAGAGTTATCCACATTTACAAAATACCTTTACAAAGTAACACCTCGATTATCGTTTGCTTGAATAGCTGGGATGATATAGCTTAGTCAAGGTGACACAAAAAATAACCTTCACACCACGCAAACAACTTTATTCTGAATTTGGTTTTTCCACTCTTAAAATATCTTTTGTCTACTCAGCCACAAGATATTTCAGCTGGCTGATTCACTGCACAGTCTTTATCCTGCCTCCTCCTAGAGACTTTTCTCTTTCCTTTCTTTGGAAGAACAGATGACTCTCATTTTGTTTCTTGTGTTTATGCCCCAGGACATCACCTCTCATCTCAAGGAGGTAGCCAATTATTTTCTCCCACGGTTGTAAAAATTAATTCAATTTTTGTCTTGTTCTATCTAGATGGGGGACCAGAATAAAGGATTAATGGTAGATTTTAGATGGCTCTTTAAGAAAGACTAGGATTGGAGGAGGCTGAGATAAATGGAGTGTTACCCAGGGAGAGGGTCAAGGGTGAATAAAAGTACAGGGATGAGATAAGTGCAGAGCATAATCATGAAAAAGAAATAAATTGATCTGGGCTGGCTAGACAGCATTAAAAGTCATATGTGTGAGTGGTGAGAGATGGAGATGGAAAGGTGGTCATGGGCCGTATTGCAGAGATTCTTGAATGAAGTGATGAGTGATAAGGAGTTGACTGTATGACCATGACTGTTCAGGCATTGTGATTTTATTTTCATTTCCACCTACCCCTACCACCTTGTGTCCCCCTCCTCCTTCCTTAAAGAACTCCTTGAGTGTCCAGCCTGAGCCTCAATTAAAGTCTTTGAATGCAGGCTCCTGCTACGGGTATAAGCTGAAGCTCTAGGAACACTGGATGTAAAGGAAGAGAGAGACAATAAAATTGAAAAGGAGAATTTGGGGGCTAGGCTATATATTTAATAAACAACTAAAGAGGGTGATATTTACCCTTACTTTTCACTTGCTGCTTGAGTGCAATACCAAGACAAATCCTTAAAAGGCAGTAACCACATGCAGTCATGGCTGTCAGGGGCAGTTGCAGCAGACTGAAAGGAAAAGCATTTAAAAATGTAAAAAACAGCCTCTTCCTCTCCATTTCAGAGAGTGACCCCGAAAAGTGTTGAGTGCATCCTCTATTCTATTCTCCAGCTTGTGAAATACAGAAATCACAAAGCACTGCTGAAAATGGCTGTTTCTTTTGTTCTCCCTGATATGGCTAAGGCTAAGGGACTTTGGGAGGTGTTTACAGGCAGTTCAAGTGCAAATGGATGTTGGGTAGTTCTTACTTTCCAGAAAAAAGCCTCAAACAAGTTGCCTCCAGGTGTATCCCAAATGGCATGTTGATTGACTCAGTTCAAAAAGAAATTAGGGATGTAAATGTGTTTGAGAAATTATTACCCAGATCACAACATCCTCTTCAGACAGTTGTTTGATTGAATACTGAAAAGAACATTAAAAATCTTCCAGCAAAAGCCTTTGCCAAAGTATTAAATGATAAACTGGTATGAATTCTCTTCTTGCCCTCTGAGAAAAAGATCTTCTTTGCCTTTCATATTAATTCATATTTGTTTGCATGTATAATTCAGATACATTTGTAGGTGGCCTTCTGTCAAAATGTCATGAGATCTCATATTTAGAATTACTAATACTTGGAGTGATGTAATGAGTATTAAAATTATTGGCCTAGACAGCTGTCACTAGCGTCTTAAAGCAGATGGGTGCAGATACTACAAAGTGAATATCCTCAACCTAAAAATGACAATAACAAAAGTATTTTAAATTTGTATTTTAGTTAATCTTTAATTTTTCTTTTTACTCTTACTGTCTTTTTTAATGAAGACCTAAAACACCTGAAGTTTCCCTTGATTAACTATTTCTGCCTTATTAATTGATCGATTTACTCCTTCTATAAATAAAGGTCAGTTACTGTCAGACCCTGGAGATATGGCAGTGAACAAGACAGTCGAAGACACTGTTTCTGTGAAGTTTAAATTCCGCTGTGGGGAGACAAACAATATGAATTAAACAAATGTGTAAGGACACCTCAGAACCTGAGCTTCAGCTCCCCTCTTCTACCATTCAATCTACCATTGATGATTAATTTCATAAAGCAACATCAACCATCATTTTAAGTTATTGCTACTTATTTGATGGAGTTTCAGCAGTAATTCTGTAACATGCATGTGTGGAGTTAGGAAGAATGTGGAGGAATTTTTTCTGATGTTGATCTTTGTAAGCATCTAATAGGTTGGACTTCCCTGTGCTCACTCAACGATGGTTAATGGATAATTCTGGAAAGATAATGCTGTTATTTTACTATTACGTGACTGGCCCTCTTATGATGCTTTGTTCTTGCAGATTTCCAGGGACCAAGAAGCATGTATAAAAGTCCATAAACAAAAAAAAAAAATCTGTATCGATTCTTAAGGCATTCATTTGGTCAATGAACCAAAATTATTTATTGCAAACCTTTCTAAACAATGTTCTGTAACTAATAACTGTGGTTTCAGTACTCAACCAAGTGAAAAAAATCCATTATCAGCTCTCAGTTGGACTGAGTCTCTCTCTCTTACCTTTGTTGATCAACAGTCTCTCAAGAACCATAAAATGAAGGCAGGGCCTTCATCTGGCTTTAATCCCTTACTCCATTTGTTGGGACTTTGCTGTCTTTCCAGATATATTACACTTTTTGGGGGTAAAAGAAAAAATAAATGCATACCAAGAACTGAGATGTGGTTGCACAGCTGATTGAACTGATTGAGATCAGAGGGCAAACCTTCTTAGTGCAAACCAAGCAGCAACCCACTTAAATGAAGAGCCTGTTGTACATTCCTATATGTAAGTTACACAGAGTCCACAGCTCTGATTTGGTCTTTCCAACTACTAGAGATAGGAGAGAGAGACTCAACCTGTCTGAGAACTAATAATGGAGCTTTTCTTTTTTTTCATTTGGCTGAGTTCTGAAAATTACAAAATTATGGTTATTAGGATGCTGTTTAGAAAGAACTGCATTTTAATAAAATTTTCAAATATGCATCCCCTACCCTTCATATCATAGAGTGTTTAAATTGTACATTTAGGCCTATATTCCCCCTCTTTGGAAAGAATAGAAAATTATACTTATGTAGGGGGAAAAAAATCCAAAACCAAAAACACAGGACTTGGAGGCAGAAGACTAGGTTATACAATTTAGTGATCCTGTGGCTTCTGGCAAGCTACTTTATATCCCTTGGCCACAGTTTTTCTCATCTGTAAAATAACAGGGATCCTTAGATCCTCTAAGCTGCCTTTCAACCTTCTCAAATCTAGCTATGCTGGACTCCCAGATTTGTATCCATCTGAAATTCACTTCCTTCTTGTCCTTCTTATTTGGTATGACAGTTGTCCTCCAGTGAGTTATAGAACTACCCATGCTGTGAGATGGGAGAAGAACATATTTTTTATTAATTATTTGGCCTATTTCTGTGAATATATTGTGTTTACATAATGTTTTTATTGGAAATTGTTTTCATATGAAACAACTGGAGAAAATAAAGAGTTCATTTAAAATCGATTCCAAGCACATTTTGTTTTGCTTACTGTCTCCACATATTTGTTGCATGGAAATTTTTTTCCATGCCTGCATCCCAGAGATGGAAATCAATGCACAATTCTGAAATGATTTTTCAAAATAAATTGGAACTGATCTTGAGTGAAGAAATGCTTCCACATTTCTTTACCACATTCATGCCTAGACTGTGTCCCAGAGAATTCCCTTCTAATGATCTTTTCCTTGCACCCTGCCTGCCATTGTATATCTCATGATGAGCTTGTCCTCTTTTCATAACCACTTTTCCTACCTCTCATCTAAATTCAGACTGCTGACCTCTAGATGAATCTGCCAGTCTCTTCATTTTAAAAAAAGCTTGTTGTGGAGCTGTACATATATTTTTTTTAATTTTTATTTTTAATTCACTTTTGTTGACATACAGTAAGTTCTAACGAATGCATAGTCATATATAACCAGCACCACGATCAGGATACAGAACAGTGCCCTTATGTCAAAAATTTCCATGAGCTGTCCCTTTGTTGTCAAACCCTTTCTTTAGCCCCTAACCCTTGACAATTACTAGTTTGTTTTCTGACTGTAAAGTTCTGCATTTTCTGAAATGTCATATAACTGGAATAAAGTAGTAGTAAATGCATAATGTGCTTGAGATTCATTTCCTTTGGTGCATGTTCCAATAGTTCGTTCCTTCTTATTGCTGAGAAGTATTCCACCACATGGATGTACCTTGGTTTGTTTGTCTATTCTCATGCTAAAAGCACATTTGAGTTGTTTCTAATTTTTGGAAATTAATAATGTGCTGTAAAATTTATGTACAGGTTTTTTTATGTGAATATAAGCTTTCATTTCTCTTGGATTAATACCTATGAGTGGAATTGCTGGATTGTGTGGTAAGAAGTAAATATTTGTTAGAAACGGTCAGACTGTTTTGCAGAGTTGGCTGTTTACCAAGTTGGCATGCCCACCAGCGATGTATAAGAGTTATAGAGACTCTGATGATGATATTTGGTTTAGCCAGGTTTTTCGTTTTTTGTTTTTTTAGCCATCCAATAGGTGTTTAGTGAAGTGTACCTTTTTTTCTCACAAAAATGTCTTTTACATTATAAAACAAAATACCTATTCCAGTTTGATGTATTGTACTTGTATTAAATACTTAGTATCTGGAGCAATCCCAAGGACCCAGAGTAGATACTAAACTTACATCTGGTTGGACAAGAGGATGTATAAAACAGGTGCATCCCACAACAAAGACAGGCTCCAACAGTGATAAATGGCCCATCTTGAGCTATAGAAAGTAAAGGTATAGATTTAGACTAGCTCTCTTGCCCCCTAAAGCTCACTAACAGGGGTTCAGAAATAACTGAAAACTCCTCACATCACACTATTACACAATTAGGGAATATTTAAGATGAGGAAGAGATATTTATTTTATAGCACAAGTTAAAATATAGGACTGCCAAGTTTAATAGCAGACATATAACACCTTTAGTCCTATTTTTAATAAGGATTACATCTGAATCCTTTATATTGAAATTAACTTCTTTCTAGTGATTGTATGGAACTCCTGGTTCTTTGAAGTTATCAAGTCTCAGATTTATGGTGTTCTAGGTGCACATTAGAATAGCTGCTACCCTCACCATGGCTTTTGTCCTCATAGCTGAATTCCCCAGCTTCTAGACTAGCCTGGCACTCTTGGATTGCCCTATCTTGAGGCTGATTAGAACCTGGTATAGCTAGGTTTTATCTTAAATCGAGGTTAGTTTCTCAAGTCAGCAAGAAAGGAAAAACTACCAATTAGTCAAAGTTACTACCAAAACTGTTTTAGGATAATGCCCCTTGGAGGCCACCATACTGTCTTGCAGTGGAGACTGGCTCAGCCAATTTTTCTTCCAGCTTTGAAACACGGTACTTTTTCTAACATTTTGCACCAGATGAAGGGATTTGGCTTCTTATTTAGAGGCCATGTTGTAAGAAAACTATCTTCAGTGTCTAGGTAGCAGAATTCTATTTAGCGCCTCTGAGTCTCACACTATGAGAAGCTCAGAGGAGCTGAGATAAACCGAGAGAACAGATTCACGTCTCCTGCTTTTACTCATCTTGGGCATATACTTAGCATATTGAGAAAGGTGGCGGGTGGGATTTCTGGCTCCATCTTAATTGTTATTTTTCTGTCTTTCTTGCTACCTTTTGCCCACCTTCCTAAGGTATATAGTTGGATTTCCACAAGAAAAATGTTATAAATGTTTGTAATGTTACTTTTCTGTACTGACAGTATAGTAGCTGGCTACTGTATTCCTTTCCATTTCTTCACAATGAAATGGGGAAAAGTTGCTGGATTTTACATGCCTCTTAATGTCTTGTGGCAGATTTGGCCAGCCCTGTTCCTGCCCTGGGCAGTGCCCCCTGTGAGTGAACAGTTGATGCGCCTGCCCACAGAGCAGCCATATCCAGCACTTGTCTTGCACTAGTGAGAGACATTCTCTGCTGCAGCTTCTAGCCTAAAGATAGAGTTCCACTCCCAGGGTCTATAAATGCTCTGGCAGATTATAGAGTTGGGCTCATTAAAATCTGGCTTTAGAGCAATGGTGGTAACAGAATATGATGTGTTATTGCTTCCATTTTCATTTTCTGAAATGACTGTGGCATTACTCATTGGAGATGCATTAGACCTTTTGGACATGTTTTTATGCAATTAACTTCACAGAAGTAAAAATGCCAACAAAATTTCCAAAATATGGCAATGCAAATTTCTAAGTCTGGTTTAATAATACAAAATAAGCTCTGTTTATGTGCAATAAGCAGCAGTATGTAAAAATAGAAAAGACTTGTAAATGCACTAAATAAACAAACTTTTTAAAATAAGTAGATAAAAATTTAAAAATTGCCAGCACAGAGCCTTTCATAGCTGACATTCGTTAAATATTAATCCCTTTTGTTTTCTTTCACCCTCTATTTAGAAGATGGGTTTTGTTAAAGCTCATGGCAAAAGGGGGAAAAATTGCTTTAAGAGAGAGGGGTTAGTCCTTAGATCACCCATTTCTCTGTTTATTTTGGGAAGGTGATGAGGCACAACAGAGATAGTATAAATCGAACAAACCTATATTGAATTCCCAGCTAGCTGTGTGACCTTGGGCAAACTATTTAATTTTCTGAGCATCAGTTTCTTAGTCTTAGAATAAGAGACCATTCTGAATATTAAGGCAGTGGATAATAATAATGTCTTAAGTCTTTTCTTTTGGGTGAATCCGTTTTGTCAGAAAGTCTCCAATTTCCTACCTCATGATATAAAATTGGCTGCACACATTTTGGGAATCCAACAGGGGAAAGGTCCTAGCAAAGGGAGAGTAGGGGTGGGCAACAGATTTTATCAGGCCCTAAAATTAAGAGCTGTTTGGAGAATGAGCAAGATCTTATTCATTCTAGTAGCCCCTGTGGCATTGAGCTAGATGCCTTACAAACTGTAACACAGTTGTGTGGACAGTTTCCCTGGAATATTTGTCACATTATTTATCTCGGTTGATTTGAGTGTTTGCTTGATGCTTCATGTGTATATCTTTAAAAACTAAAAGAAGGTAGATGGCCTTCACCAGCAGAGAAAGACTGCTCTTTGATCACAGTGAACACATTGTAAGCCTCCAGCTACAAGATAGAAGATAAAGTAGTTAACATATGCATAAATGCTTAAAATAGTTTCTGATACAGAAACTATTATTATATTCATAGTTTTCAATGATTTAAAGTCAACTTACTAATTAAACAAATACATCTTGAGCCTACAGCCTTGCTAAAGTGGTCCTTACTTGGAGTGATACCCTACGTCCAAGTAGTGTACATTCTAAGAGAGACATATGAAAAATTGATAAGTTAAATAATTAAATTCATAGTAGCATCAAAAAAAATAAAATACTTAGGAATAAATTTAAACAAGGAGGTGAAAGACTTGTACACTGAAAGTTACAAGTCATTGCTGAAAGAAACTGAAGACACAAATAAATGGGAAAATGGATCAGGAGAATTAATATTGATAAGATATCCATACTACCTGAAGCCATTCATACATTCAATGTAATCCCTATCAAAATCCCAATGACATTTTTAACAGAAATAGGAAAAATCCTAAAATTCACATGGAATTACAAAAGACCCCAAATAGTCAAAGCGATCTTGAAAAAAAGAGAGCAAAACCAGAGGCATCACATTTCCTGACTTCAAAGTTTATTACAAAGCTCTAGTAATCAAAACAGTATGGTACAGGCATAAAAATAGACACACAGACAAATGGAACAAAATCCAGAGCCCAGAAATAAACACACATATATACAGTCAACTACTATTTGACAGTGGAGCCAAGAAGACTCAGTGGGGTAAGCATAGTCTCTTTAATAAATGGCATTGGGAAAACTGGATAACCAAATGCAGAAAGTGAATTTGGACCTCTCTCACACCACTCACAAAATTAGCTCAAAATAGATTAAAGACTTGAGTGTAAGACCAGAAACTGTAAAATACTTGAAGGAAACATAGCTAAAAGGCATCTTGACACTGGTCTTGCAATTTTTTGGGTATGACACTAGAAGCATAAGCAACAGAAGCAAAGATAAACAAGTGAGAATGTATCATATTAAAAAGCTTCAGCCCAGCAGAAAAAACAATCAGCAAAATAAAGAGGCAACCTACAGAATGGAAGAAAATATTTGCAAACCATTTATCTCATGATTTGGTTGATATCCAAAATATATAAGAAGCTCTTACCACTCAATAGCAGAAAAAAAAAAAAAAAAGAAAAGAAAGAAAAGAAAAGAAAAGAAAAATCCAATTATAAAATAGAGGAACTGAATAGACATTTTTCAAAAGAAGACATACCAACCGATACATGAAAAGATGCTCAACTTCACTAATCATCAAAGAAATGCACATTAAAGCCACAATGAGACCTTACCTCACACCTGTTAGAATGGTTATTATCAAAAAGATAAAAGATAACAACTCTTACTGAGGATGTGGAGAAAAGGGAACCCCTCTGAATTGCTGGTTGCAGTGTTGGTGCACTGCTGGTGCAGCTGCTATGGAAAACAGTATGAAGGTTCTTCAAAAAATTAAAAATAGAATTACCATACGATTCAGAAATTCCACCTCTGGGTATTTATCTGAAGGAAATAAAATCACTATCTTAAAGAGATAGCTGCACTCTTAGTTCATTGTAGTATTATTTTCAATAGTCACGATGACATGGGAACAACCTAAATGTCCATCAGCAAAT
The DNA here is from genome assembly GCF_048773025.1 of Camelus bactrianus. Taxonomy (NCBI): domain Eukaryota; kingdom Metazoa; phylum Chordata; class Mammalia; order Artiodactyla; family Camelidae; genus Camelus; species Camelus bactrianus. The sequence goes on from NC_133543.1 coordinate 67,819,896, forward strand.
GAATGGAAAAAGAAAATGAGAGATGCACACACACACACACACACACACACACACACAATGGACTGTTACTCAGCCATGGAAAAGAAGGCAGTCTTGCCATATGCAATAATATGGATGGGCCTTGAGGGCATTATGCTAAGTGACATAATAATTCAGACAGACAAAGACAAATACTATATGTTCTCAAATGTGGAATCTAAAAAACTTAACTAAAGAAATAGAGAGTAGAGTGATGGTTGCCAGGCACTCGGAAATGGGAGAAATGGGGGATGTTTGTCAAAGGGTACAAACTTCCAGCTGTAAGATAAATAAGTTCTAGGATTTTGATGTACAGCATGGTAGGGGAATCTATCAAGATGGTGGACTAGGAGGACATGAAACTCACTTCCTCACCATGAACATATATATATAAAACACATGTGAATTGATTATTACTGAAGACTAACTGGATTCTGCCAGAAAACTCCTGTACAATCAAGGCTGTAAGAAAGATCCATGTGTAATTGGATAGGAAGGGAAGAAAAGTGATCAGATCAGGGCTTGTGTTCCTGGGAGGGGACTTAGAAGAAAAGGGATAATACATGGGCACAGATCCACCCTGGGGAGTGAGTGGTGAGAGCCGCAAATTAGACCTACTAGTCTTAAGGTCCTACTTGGGGGACTTGAGCCCCCTTGGCTGATTGGAGGACCATAGGGACTAAGAAGAGCACTGTGGGAATCCCAGACTCCACTTGTAAGGAGAGCTGTTGAGGTGGGGAGAAGAGAGTGGATAGAAGTTTCTCATGAATGCCTCAGTGTGCACCCCAGCCTGAGCTGAGTGAATGCTCCAGCCCCACTTACTCTATGTCACAGCACAGCACTGGATCTAGGGCTGCCAGGACTGGGAGAAAACTTGGCCATGGGATGCAGAGGTGACCCAGTCCTGCAGCAAAGCCTGAGCAGGGTGGTGGTGGCCATATTGGCATTTGTCCTAGCAGAGCCTCGGAAGCAGCCCAGAACTCTGATGGCAACAGATCTACCATAGTTCATGCCCCAATATACACTGAGAGTGCATGTGGGCCCTGCCTGCCCTGTGTTGCTTCTCCACAACAGAGCAGGGGTGGCAGAGTCTGGTGACAGTGATCAGCTGTGAGAGACAAAAGGGACTGGCACCCGAGGCTGCATCTGAACAGAGCAAAAGAAACAATTGCTGGCACCTGCACAGGGGCCACATCAAAAACAGCCCAGACTTCTGTCTGCAGCCAACATGAGCCAAGAGCCAACATGGGCTCCCCTTGCTTCAAGACACTGCAATCCTAGGGCAGGAGTCCCAACGCTGGGAGAAGGGAGAAGTACAGACTTAAAAGGAACAGAACTAGCTTTGGCCCAACCCTCAGGGCTTCTGTTCCAGCAACTTGGGATCAGACCCCACTCCCAGTAGGGTGGTGACAACCACTTAGCAGAGAGGAAGTCTTGTCTCACATCCAGCTCTAGCCCTAGCCTCTCCATCTCCAGCCCCTACTCTCTGCCAAGATGATAGCTGCCAGAACACCCTGAGGAAAGATGTGACTTAATCCACATCAAATCCAGCTCTCCCATCAGAGTCATTGAGCACACACAGTCTGTATCGGCATGCTCCCATACATCCCTTCAAGACCACAATAGGTAACTTTCACATTAATTCATAGAGACAGAGGAATTTAAGCAAAATGAAAAGCTACTACTCTTAATTAAAAGAGCAAGAGGAAACCCCTGAAAAAATAATGAAACAGAAATAAACAATTTACCAGATAAAATTCAAAGTAATAAGAATGGTAACTGAATTAAGGAAAATAATAGATGAACATAGTGAGAATTTTAATTAGGAACTAGAAAATATAAAAAGGACCTAATCAGAAATGAAAAATCCAATAGCTGAAATAAAAAAAAAACACTAGAAGGAATGAATAGCAGACTAAATGATATAAAAGAACATGTAAGTGATCTGGAAGATAAAATAATGGAATCACCCAATCAAAATAGCAAAAAGAAAAACAAATTTTAAAAAATGAAAATGCAAACAGTTTAAGAGATCTCTGGGATAACGTTAAGCATACCAACATTTGCATTATAGGGGTCTCAGAAGTAGAAGGGAAAGAGAAGGGGATTGAAAAGGTATTTGAGGAAATACCTCAAATGGCTGAAAACTTCCCAAACCCGAAGAAGAAAACAGATATCCAGGTACATGACGCACAGAGGGTCCCAAACAAGATGAATCCAGACATACTATAATTAAAATGGCAAAGGTAAAGATAAAGAGAGAATGCTAAAGGCAGCAAAAGAAAATCAGAGTCCTATACAAGAGAGTCCCTTTAAGGTTATCTGCTGATTTGTCTGTGGAAACTTTGTAGGCTGGAAGGGAGTGGCATGATATAGTCAAAATGATGAAAGGGAAAAAGCTGCAACCTGAGATACCCTACCCAGCCAGATTACCGTTCAGAATAGGAGACAGAAAGAACTTCTCAGATGAGCAGAAACTAAGAGTTCTCCAATACTAAACCTGCTCTAAGAGAAATGTTAAAGGGTCTTCTCTAATTGGGAGAAAGGTACGAATCTACAGAAAAGGGAACATCCCACCAGGAAAGGCAAATATATAGTAAGGACTGAGGGTCTGTCACTTAAATAAGCCAGGACAAAGAGTAAGACAAAAAGTTGTAAAAGTAACTATGACCAATAAACTGTTAAGGGATAAATATGATGATGTAAAATATGACATCAGAACAAAATGTGGGGAGGGGGAGTTAAAAATGGTAGAATGTGTTTGAACTTAATGTACACTATAGTGATAAGAATATTGTATTATATACTTGGAACTTGTTAAGAGAGTAAATCTTTTTTAAATTTATTGTTTTATTTTTTAATATATTTGTATTGAAGTATAGTCAGTCAGTTTACAATGCTGGATCAATTTCTGGTGTACAGCAAAATACTTCAGTCATACATGAACATACATATATTTGTCTTCATATTCTTTTTCACCATAAGTTACTATAAGATATTAAATATAGATCTCTGTGCTGTACAGTATAAACTTGTTGTTTATCTATTTTATGTATATTAGTTAGTATCTGCAAATCTTGAACTCCCAATTTAATCCCTTCTAACCCCCTTCCCCCACTGGTAACCATAAATTTATTTTCTATATCTGTAAGTCTGTTTCTGTTTTGTAAATAAGTTCATTTGTCTTTCCTTTCTTTCTTTCTTTCTTTCTTTCTTTCTTTCTTTCTTTCTTTCTTTCTTTCTTTCTTTCTTTCTTTCTTTCTTTCCTTCCTTCCTTCCTTCCTTCCTTCCTTCCTTCTTTCTTTCTCTCTTTCTTTCAGATTCCACATATAAGTGATATCATGTGGTATTTTTCTTTCTCTTTCTGGCTTACTTCCCTTAGAATGACAATCTCCAGGGCCATCCCTGTTGCTGCAAATAGTATTATTTTATTATTGTTTATGGCTGAGTAGTATTCCATTGTATAAATATACCACAGCTTTATTCAGTCATCTGTTGATTGACATTTTTAGGTTATTTCCATGTTTTGGCTATTGTAAATAGTGCTGCTATGAACATTGAGGAGCATGTGTCTTTTTGAATTAAGGTTCTCTCTGGATATATGCCCAGGAGTGGGATTGCTGGATCATATGGTAAGTCTGTTTTTAGTCTTTTAGTCTTCATACTGTTTTCCATAATGGCTTCACCAAACTATTCCTTAACAACAGTGTAGGAGGGTTTCCTTTTCTCTACACCTTCTCCAGCATTTATCATTTGTGGACTTTTGAATGATGGCCTTTCTGACTGGTATGAGGTGATATCTCATTGTAGTTTTGATTTGCATTTCTCTGATAATTAGAGAGATTGAGCACTTTTTTATATGCCTATTGGCCATCTGTAGGTCTTCACTGGAGAATTTCTTATTTAGGTCTTTTGCCCATTTTTGGATTGGGCTGTTTTGTTTTTGTTTTTGTTTTTCTTATTAAGTTATATGAGCAAGAGAGTAAATCTTGCATATTCTTACTACATACACAGGTGCACACATGCACACACACCCAAAATGGTAGTTATGTGAGGAGGTGGAGGTATTGCTACTGAACAAGGGCTTGCTGCTCAATGCACGTAGAAGTCAGTACTATGGCACCAGCTTTTTATAAAGGAAGGAGCTTTATTGCATGGTCAGCTGGCAAGGATTGCAATTTGAGCCATACCTCCTGTTTTCCTTGCTCGTCATCTTCACAATTCAGCCCTTTCAGAAGTCAGTGCCATAGTATTGACTTCTAGGCTCATTGGCAGTGAGCTCTTGCTCAGAAACAATTTTGGTGTCCACCAAGGGACTTAGATCTTGTGACTGCCTGCCCAAGGCATTATAGCTTCTAGCATTGTGTATGCTCTTGCCACTGCCCCTGAGCAGCCACCTAGACCAGATTTGTCTAGAGGGTTGGCTGTGGGGTTCCTGCTTCCCTGTGGGGGTGTTCCAGGTTCCTTGGTGCTTTCATTTTTGAGAGAAGAAACAGCTCCTGGATCAGACATCTTTCTTGTGAATAACCTCGTTAAAATGCACCTGTGCCTAAATTATCTAATAACCTTATCAGGATCATGGGTGAGAGTCCCATCCTGGGGAGATTTTTTTGTTGGTTTAGAGTCCCAAGTCCCTTGGATTGGAGTCCCAAAGCTAGGATTGTGGGTTAGAGACCCACCCTAAGGGAGAAAATATGAAAGATTACAGCGGCTGAGGTCCTCAGAGTGTTGGATTAGAGCCCTGGGCTCTAAGTCCCAGGCCTTTGGGTTTCCTTGTCCATGTTTGTCTATGTCTGTTTTATTTGTTAGGATTGGCTAATAGGGGTTAGCTGTTGGATGACCAAAGCAAAGTTTTATTAAATCTGATATTAATGAAGTTTCTCTAACTCAGGAGACAAAAGATAAAAATTGCTCCCTACAGGAAATCTTGCCTTATGGGGGTGTTGGGGATTTTCACCCATGCCTAATATGATTGCCTAGACGTATTGCTATAGGTGTGTATTCTTAATGAAACCAGCCCTGATTACTTTGTTGGGGTGAGAGGATAAAGGAGAAATGAAGGAAGTAAAGCAGGAAAATTCTCCACCCTAGAAGAACATACCCTGCACCTGGGTTAAAGGAATTTTATATAATTGAACACATTTTTGTTTTTCCTCACTAAGAATTTTAACCCTCTTTTGTATGAGCCAAACTAGCATGGAGTTATCATTGAGCTGCTTATAAATGAATCAATGAATATGTGTGTATGGAAAGTTTGCCAGGAGGAACAAACATTGGTGGTGGTGCTAAAGGCCATGAGCTATATGAGGCCTTAGGCTGAATGTATTCTACCTGGAAATTGCCCAGACATGTAGATTAGCTTGTCTGTGACCTCTGCTGGGAATATAACATATTTTGGTAATCTACCAGGAAGATTAAACCCCAACATGCTCAGAAAGAAAGTGAGGACTTGGGAATTTCAAATTGTATTCTCCTGAATTCCTCTCTCAAGGAATTTGACTCTGACTGAATCTAAGACAGCCTCCTCACTTCACTTTCAAGGTGATATAGTCGCCTCTTCCAACCTCCTCCTTATCGGGTGAGTTTTTCAAAATGGTAAGTGAGACAGACCCTGGACTCTGATAGCCCCCTCTGCAATAGGCAAGCCTGCCTTCAGCACATGTCAGGCGGGGAAACTAATAGGAGCCTCTGACCAAATTGACTATAGTCTTGAAACTGCTGGCACAGATTCGTTGGCAGTTGGGTAGCATGCATGACTTTCAGGCTATAAGGTTCTTGACAATCATCTCTAATGGAAAGCTTTTCAGTGTTGCCTAAGTAAACCCTCAAGTCCAAGCTGGTCACTTTTTTTGAGACTATTCATGCTTTTCGGTGGCTTCTCCATGGAATTCTTACAGCTGCGGTGTAGACAATCGCTACTGCATTTGCTTGCTCCTTTTGAGAAACCAAACTAGGAGATGAAATTGGTTCTGAATTCCTAAGGTTTTTGCTTCCTTTTTTATGCCTTTTGAGACTATTTGGGGAAAGTGAGGGAAGGCAATTTTCTTAAGATTTGCAATCCATAGACTCTTCTCAGCTCTGAGGTTTGTAGCCTGGGATATTGCCTACGCCTTTGACTTAGGGGATTGCTTGCTTGTGTGCATGCTTTCTCTCTCTTTGCCCCCCCAGATGTTCATTCTGAGGGGGCTGGCTAACCCCTCAGAACCAGCACTAAGGTGGAGAGTCATTAAGGGGTCAAGCCTCAGCATACTTTCTATAAAGAAAAAAAGAAGGTACTCTGAGTCACAGACCAGCAAACCCTGGTGCTTTCCTTCATCTTCCATGAACTCAAGGGTTTTCCAGGTGCTATCAACATTGCTGCGTCACATAGACCTTGCATTTCTGAGAAGACTGCTGGTTGATGTTGGGCCGAGTCCATGAAGGCTGGGAAGAGGCGGCAGGCATTTGCTAAAGGCAATTGTTCCAGCATCTTCCATGTTTTTGCTGGCCAAGAAGTGAACTATTTTGAGCATTACAATGGAAGAAATCTAGTCAGCCAACAGCAGAGCTCAGGCTTCACTAAGGATTTGTGTTTCTTCAATGGATGGACTCCCAGAAGGAGAACTGTTGGCTGCTTTATCATCACCTCTCTGCCTTGCACTGGGATTATCAACTTTCAGATCAAGAGTAGGCAGGTACAAGCAGGGGGGTCACAATGTTTGACCTCGACTGGCTTGTCTAAGTTATTTTGTAGAACAAGAATATGCAGAAGAGATGTAAAATTATGGTTCAGAGGGAAGACTCTCAGAAAAAGCCTTTCTTGCCTGAATCAGAGCCTGATGATCTTGACTTCCCACTACATTTGGCTTCTCCTTCAGCACCTCCCGTGGTTCCCCTGCTGCATGAAGGGGGACTCCCCTTCAGAGGCTTCCACCAGCAATCCTCCTAGACCCACAGGTCCAGCCCTAGCCCTGTACCTTGTCTTATCAGAGAGTGGAAAGGAATTTGTCTACCCTCCCTGTACCTTCCAAGGTACTCGCTTTGGCCCAGGGGGTCCTCTGCCTCAGGCAGGGCAATATCTATTGAGACAAGTTCCCGCAGGTCTAGATTACCACAGTCAACCCAGGGGTTTTGCATACGGGCACTTCCCCTTTTCTGCCTCTAATCTATAAAGCACAGCTTTCTGTGTATGCCTGAATGCCCTATTTCCTTGTCGGGATGAGATCTACTTAAAAATTAAATGACTTACTTGCCAAAAAAAGTAGACATTAAAGTATGCCCACATCAAGCCCATGCACTCCAACCTGCTCTGTTACAATTGAGAGACAAGCCTCAACCAGAAGTCCCTGAAGAAATTCTGCAAAAGATGAGTAGATGTTTGGGCTGATGGGAGGCCAAGAAGAACCAAGATGGCTGATCCAATAGTAGTAAAACTGTTCAGGTGCCAAGGAACCAAAGTTAAAGCAATATCTTTTAGAGAGGCATGCAAGGGAAGGCATAAGGCCTCTGATAACCACCTTTCTTAAATGCCAATTAATCCAACTTTGTCAGTCCCCATGAAATACTCCAGTCCTCCCAGTACAAAATCCCAGGACTGGAGATTATCATTTTGTACAGGATTTGGGAGCCATTAACCAAATTGTAGAGGATATACATCCAGTGATGCCAAATCCTTATACTTTGCTTTTAACTTTGTCTAGAGACTTCTGCTAGTTTGACCAATATAAAACAATATTGCTAAATGGTACCTCCACAAAGATTTATTATGCCCCTACCATCTTCGGGGAAGCCTTAGCCAAAAACCTAAGAGATCTCCAAGTAAATGAGGAATCTGTTGCTGAAAGATCAGCCCCCATTCCTGACAAGCCAAATAACCCAGAGACAAGGTCTTGGAGCTTAGAAGAAAAGAGGCAACTTAATTACTTTGCCAGGCAAAGGGGACTCACAGCAGGCTAGTGCCTTCAAAACTGTGAACCCACCTTGGGGATGGGGTGGGGTGGTGATATAGCCATAGCTCAAACAATACAGCATTGATAACAAGCAACAGAATCATTCTTTCATTCGAAGACTTAAAATGGCGTCATGATGCCTCCAGGCGACCAATTCTCCAGAGGCCAGCGGTTAGATGGTTAGATCTCTTTATCTCATAAGCACTCAAGGTGTGGTCTTCTTGGTAATTCAGGCTATTTTGTAAGGTCCTTGGAGAAGGACCCAGAGACCAAGCTTGATTTTATTTTCAATTACTGGAATAAAGTAGAAACAGTAAAATCAATAGCTTTAGTTTTAACAACAGGCCTAGAACTGTGAGTAGCAACTGGTCAGTCAGGTCAGTTGACCGTTTTAAGGGTAAGCACAAGAATAAGCAATCTGTTAGCTTAAGTGTGGCCATTTTATTAATCCTCCTTCAAATATTCCTCTGATATTTGGAAGATAAACTAATTGCTAGTAAAACTAAGGAAACATCAGACAAAAATGCAATTCTCATTTTAAACTTTTTGATAGACCAGGGTTATAAAGTCTCCAAGCGCAAATTTCTCAACCAACTTTAAAATATCTAAGATTTGAATTATCAAAAGGACAAAGAAACTTATTGCCAGATCAAAAGCAAGCATTAGCTAGGGCTGCTATACCTACTACTAGAAGGCAGTTGTGAGGATTCTTAGGAATGGCTGGATTTGGTGGTATTTGGCTTTGGATTCATGGCCAAACCCGTATATGAGGCTCTTAAAGGAAATGACAATGAGCCATTAAGCTGCCATAAGGCATTTGATACCCTACAAATAATTTAAAAATTCTATTCTAGTAGACCTAACTTGACTGACCAGCCTTTAGAAAATCCAGATATGGAAATGTTTATGGATGGGTGCAGCTTCATGGACCAATGACCTGAAAGGTTGACTATGCAATAATAACTTATCAGGAAGTCCTGGAAGCAGAAGTCCTTACTCCTGGTACATATCCCTGGAAGGCAGAGCTCATAGCCTTCATGAGGGCCCTGCATCTTGGAGCTAAGAAAAAGCTAACTGTTTATACTGATTCTAAGTATAGCTTCTCTATTGTGCATGTGCATGAGGCCATATGGAAAGAGGGAGGTCTACTAACACCAGGAAGAAAAGAAATTAAACACACAGAGGAGATACTGGCTTTATTAGACTCTGTTGTAATGCTTCAAGAAGTATCTATAGTACATTGCCCGGGCCACCAGAAGACTGATAGTTACAGAGCTACAGGAAATAATTTGGCTGATCAGGCCACAAAACAGGAAGCTAGAAACAAAAAACCCAGATCTTAAGGCCCTCACACTCATTCTGAGTGTGGACCTATCCCTGTTTAAGCCTCAGTATTTGGAAATGTATCTAGAGAGAGCAGATGAGTAGGGATTTCATGCTGACTCTTGAGAGTTAGATGGTGATTAATACCAAACAAACAAAGAATGCTGGATTTACAATGGAAAGGGATTAGTGCTTACACCCGAGCATTTAATGAAAATAATTATTACTCATCTACATCAAGGAGCCCATTATGGTAGGGAAGCCACCTGTCACTGGCTATGAAAATTTATTGTTGGTCCACAGATACAAAGGACAATCCAAAAGATAATACAAAGTTGCCTGATCTGTGCCAGAAACAATTCTAAACCCGGGTCACCCTGATAATAAAAGGGGTGCAAACCTGAGAGACAGAACCAGGAGATGATTGGCAAGTAGACTTTACTGTTATGCCAAGAGCCATGGGAAATTAAATTTTCTGGTATTTATGGATACCTTCACAGGATGGGTCAAAGCTTTTCCATGCCAGACAGAAAAAGCTTCTGAGATAACAAAGGACTTACTAAAAGAAATTATCCCTCATTTTGGGTTGCCTTTTTCAATTCAAAATGACAACAGAGGAGCTCTCATAGCCAAGATAACTAAAGGGATGTTGGGGGCTCTCAGAATATAATGGAAATTACATGCTTCATGGAGACCTCAGTCTGGGGAAGACTGAAAGGTGAATCATACCTTAAAAAAAACCAACTTAACTTGGGTTAAAGTCTTATCAGTTGCCCTGCTTAGAGTAAGAAGAGCCCCTAGAAGCAAGCTCCAGTTGAGCCTTTTAAAACGTTATATGGAAGACACTTCCTTAAGACTAAGTATTATTGCAGTCTTGAAGATGATTATTTTGTAAAAGAATTGGATACTATAAAATGTGTACTATCTCTACGTGTTACTTTATGTGCTATACATAAATAATGTTTCCCACAGACATTCCCCTGCACTGCATAAGCCCAGGGGATTGGGCCTTCCTCAAAACTTGGAAAAATCAACTCCCAGAAGATCAATGCAACCTAAGTGGAATGGACAATTCCCAGATAGGGTGCACTCTCCGTAGACAGGATGAAGTAGGAGGATCCAACTGTCCCAGCACCGGAGGGAAACCCACTGATGATTTCTTGGTCCTTGATTACACCTGTGAATCTTTTAAAAATGAACAGGACAGCTAAGACTCCACCTGGTCAGGAAAAGAAAACACAGGCATCTCGAAAATAGACTGCTTCCACACAAGAGTCTGGACCACGTCTATATAAATTCAAATTCAATCACTAAAAATCTTTTTAAAATAACATGTTTTCATGGATTCCCAAAGGAATAAGGTCTTTTTTGAAGGACTGTTAAAACTAGTCATACCTCTGTGTATCTTACATTTAGTCCTTTTACTATTTATTGTCAGCTAGAGCAGTCATAGCCCTATTTCCCTCAAAATTGAGAAATGTACAAAGAAAAGGGGGGAATTAAAACAGCACATAAAACATTGGCTTAAATTGGTTTTGCCTTCTTAAGTAAGGTGGTTGATTGATCAAACGTTGATGTATTGTACAGAGAAAGCATTGCATATGTGCAAGACTGGAACCCATGCTTCCAGGATGATGCCGGAACCAGGACTCTTAAGTCTACAGAGCTCAAAGAGTAAAAATGTTGCCACTAGAGCCCTTTTTGAAGTGAGAAGTCCTCCATTAAGGAAAATCTGGCTTCCAGCAGCAAGAGTAGTTAATATGAACTGATTAGGGACGAGCCAGTCAGATTCCAAGTTTGAAATTCCCTTAACACTTTAAATTTTGCCCAGGACCCTGGATCAAGGAGGCAGACTTGAGAGTCTTGCTTCCTGTCTCCTTGCTGGTTGACCTCACAATAAAGCTTTTACTTTCAGCAAAAGCCAGTGTCAGTATTGTCTTCTATGCATATCAGGCTGTGAGCTCTTTCTTGGTAATACTAATTACTAACTTATTGTGGTAATCATTTCACAGTATATACGTATATCACCTTAAACTTCATATGTTATATGCTAATAATATCTCAGTAAAGCTAGGGAAAATCTAAATAAATACTTGGGCAAGAATCCCATGGGATGAAACAGAGACTGCAGGAATGAATATCTCTTGTTATTTTACCCAAAGAAATCACCTTGCTCAAGGGTAGAACGCATCTTTTCTGCACTTAAAGAGAATCCAGGACTCCTTCCTTCCAGGTGTCAGGGGCTTTAACCAATACACTTCTGCTTTTGCTTTTATTCTACTTCAGAGAGCTGCTCTGAAGTCCTTTAATACATGTAACTCGAATATTTCCCTTGAGAGGTGAGCTCACTCAGATGTTTGTTTCCTCCTTGATAGATTTATATTTTTAAAGATGTGCTAACATTTAAAGAGAGGTTTTATTTTCATAGAAACAGGAAGCGTATACCACCCAGGATACTTTTGATAAGAGTTTTAGCTGTATCTGTTGCCCACAAAGAAACTAAAGTCCAGAGGACTTTAGCATTAGGAAACTAAAATGATTAGCATTAAACCACAAGAGGATTAAAGAGTGTAGAGGAAAGTATTAGCATATAATGTAAAATGATGGAAGACTAGGTTAGATCTTTTAGCAGGCTGGGCTGTCATCCTTTGAGGGGCAACTCTGAGACCTACTAATGTGATTCCTCAATGGCTGCTGATCATCACTGTGTTTCTATTCCTTGCTGAGATCAAGCGCAACGTGTGTTCTCAGTGAAGATGCCAGACTCACAAAGAAGTTTTTTTTTTTTTTTAATATCTTATTGAAAGAAATATCTTGTGTAGCTTTTGGCATCATTACCAATATATTGCTTTGCTTATTTGTAATGTGTACAGAGGTCATGCAGAAAGGGAGCCTCACTTGACTTCACTTGACTGGTTTCAATTACAATGAAAAATAGTAATGATTTATGTAAATATTACTCATTCAGCAAAAATATACTGACAGCCTCCTTTGGGTCAGGCACTGTGTAGGCCCTGGAACACAATGTGATCCAACATGTCAGGGATTCCGATATGTTTACAGTCCAGTGAGGGAGACAGACAGGGATCAAATAATCACACACAAAAATGTAAATTGCAGCAATATAATAAATGCTGTCAGGGAGATAAGCACATTTGCTATGGATGTTAGAGTAGACATTTTTAAGGAAGTGACAAAAAAATAAAGGAATGAGTAGGTATTAACTGGAAGAGTATAAGAAGTATGTGCAAGGCCCTGGCCCTGGGTGGGAGGGAGCATGATGAGGATGCACTGAGAGAAGACTGATGGAGAGAATTTGAGAGGGTGGTATGAAGGTAGGCATCAGTCCATAGTAGGTTTTGGCCATAGTAGGTTTTATGAACCATTAAGGAGTTTTGTCTTTGTCCTGAACATAAAGAAAAGGCATTCAAGGGTTTTAAAAGGAGTGTGTGTGACATCTTTACATCTGTGCTTTGAAAAGATCATTGTGGATGCAACCTGAAGAATGATTTGGAAAGGCAAGAGTGGATGATAGAGCACAAATCATTGATCAGACCTTATTGAGAACTGTTGTATGGAAGCAGCATTTAATTTATAAGAGAATAAAGCTAAAGGATGTCAAGAATTTAATCCAATATTCTCCTTTCAGACCAGTGGATGTTGGAAACTTTCAGGACAAATGACTTCATAAAGTCTCCCAGAAGAGAAAAATCCACTCTATCTCTTGGAAACAGATACTGACATTTGACTTTATTATAGAGGAACCCATTTCAGTGTTTTAAAATGCTATGCCTCTTACTGGATAACCTTCACAACAACTTTGAGAAGTAAGTTGGCATCATAATTTCAATTTTACAAACGTGGTGTTTAAGAACTCAGATGCAGAGTGTACTGACATATCCTAGGTCATGAAAAAGAATGTAGTAGCTGTGCTAATTGGTGACGTTCCTCCTAATCTTCCAGTTCTCTGAGCTGTCCAGATGACTTTGCACTTACCACAAATGTCCAGAGCACATAAATATGGATAGAAGTCAAGTATAATGTTTTAGACTTTTTGTGCATTTCCCTGAAGTTATTTTAAGTATGAGGCTATATCCTTGATCTCAATTTTTACTTTTTATGTACACATTATGTGCATTTTTTACTTAATTTCACCAATCCTGATATGCTGCTTATTAACTTTTAAAGACAGATTTATACATAATAGTTTTACGAATTTACTAGAGTTTTGCTAAATTCTCAGCCCTATACCATATGGACTCACAAACTGTGTGTCCAATGTAGTGCAAGTAGTGGGATTTTCAAAGGGTTGATGCATGTTAATCTTATGGAAAATCATGTACATAAACTTTGGCATTCTGTGCAAGATTTCTCCATTTTTTTCCTTAGGTAATAACACATGAATTCTATAAATTGTTTTTAGAATTAAATTAAACTGTAATAGTACTATTCTTCCCTATGGGTTGATTTTAATTAACATCTCTTTTTGACTTAATTTGGGATATTGACTCCCCATTTTCAAGAGTTTCTAAGAAGCTTTAAATGTATATTGTGTTCTAAAATAATTCCTGGAGAGCATCATTGGAAGCATATTCCTACTTTCTCTCTCCTCCCAACGCAGACATACTTCTGGCCTAGAATCTGAGCTCAGGATTTTTCATTAGCTCCTTTTAAATTGCATTAGAAAAAGTAGCTTGCATAGCTTGATTATTCACCACATTAAGGTGTTATCAGAGAAGAAAATATTTCATATCATAAAAGACATTATAACAGATACTGAAATCTATCTTTGAAATGCTAGCAGAACATAATGCTACCTCTGGGTCATTTAAGTGTAATTACGTGCATAATTTAGCCAGAAGCCATTTATTTATTTTTAACTAAAACACTTGAGTAGCAGAGAAAAGCTTTAGGCTTTATCAAAACTATATGTATTTTTTACCTAAGCCTCTATACCATGTCAGGCTAGAATATTTTCCTGAAAAGATTTCTAACTTTACCGTTATTTAGTCAAAGTATTTTTAATTCTTTGGATCTTGTAATTGGCTCAATAGCAGCCTGGAAGAGTGAGTTTAGTGGGTAAATTTAGTAGTCACAAGCAGAAGGAGGAACAAGATAGTAACATAGTCCCAAAGTCTCACAGCAAACAGTAACTTTCCCGTGCAGAAGCCTAGCAGACTTGCCCATAAGGGCTCGAGATTAATATCTGGACCTATGATTCAGTGTTCTGTTCTTGGTGTTCTGGAGAGAAACCTCATGCTCTTTGATCATGTGTACTCACAGTAGAATAAAAGCCTGCTAAAATGTAAGCCCCATAATGTATATGAAGCAGGGACTTTCAACATAGTTATAATTATACCTTGAGGGCTTAATAAGTGTTCAATTCTAAGTAATTACTAATTTATTTGACATTTATTGAGCATCACAAGAATTTTAGTATAGAACACACACACGGAAATCAACATGATTGAGCCCACACTGAGTTCCAGCATTTTAACTTAAGCACTAACATTGGGTCTTCCTGGTCCAGGCATCTTTAACTCTGGACTGAACAGAATCAACAAAAATTAGTTAAACATAATAGAAGTTTATCCAAAGAATAAAATAAATAGCCATGAGTCCACATTGATATAAATAAATAATTGAATAAATATGTAAATGATAGACAAGAAACAAACTTCTTTACAGAAGAGTTCCATTTAATAAGTGTTGAAGAAAGGTAGGAAATAAAAAAATCACTGTTACAACACCACAGTAGTAATTGCTATAGGCAAGATCCACCAATAGGTGCTTAAATTAATGGGTGAAAGTTTAAGGAGTAACAGGATAATCATGAAGTCTCAAAGTATCTCTTCTAAAATAGGTAACTGAAGTAGAGAAACCTGGCAGACACCACCTTGACTGTGGACTCCAGATTAACATCACCAGGAATAAGATATATTCACATCAGATGCCCCCAATAGGTTTCCATGAGAAGGATTCATCACTTTTGTGCTGTTGTTCCCAATAATGCAAACTTCACTCTAATAATGAACAAACATGAGGCAAGCCAAAACAGATATATTATGCAAGATAACTGATCTTTTATGGAAGTTTCAAAGTCATGAAAGACACAGAATTACTGAAGAACCAAAGTAGATTAGAGGAGTCATGATAGTTAAGACACTGTGGGATCCTAGATTGATTGAGTCCTGAAACAGGAAAAGGAACTTCATTGGGAAAATGGGGGAAATCTGAATAAAGTCTATAGTTTGGTTTAACACTGTTGTGCCAATGTTAATTTTCCGCTGTTGATAATTGCACTGTGGTCATGCAACACTGGGGAAGCTAAGTGAAGTGTTTATGGGAACACCCTGTACTATTTTTGAAACTCTTCTGTAAGCTTAAAATTATTTCAAACTAAAAGGTGGGTTTTTTTTTTTAAACAATGAAGATGGAAGTAGATGCTATGAAATGAGCACAATAGTCACTGTTGAACAAATGTCTTAAGTGGAGAAGTCTAGTTCTCTGAACCCTTCACCCCTTGTCTTCTACTCCATCTCTACTACTTGAAACACATTTGTTCCTTAAATATTGGATTTTAGAAATGTGGCAATGGCACAATGTAACTGTCTTAAACATAACATGATAGTCTCTTAATTCCCATCTGTATCTCAGCTTTTATTGCATACAAACCAATTTCAGTATTTCCCTGGAGAAGAATGACGTGAGGATTTTTAGGGTGCTTACTTCTTCAGCAAATTCTGGTCCTCAAAGTGCTTTCTTTGCAAACAGCCATTGGTTGTTTGAAGACTTGTTGTTTGGGTATTGTTATCTGCAAAATATAATATTAAGACTTTTTTGTTGTTCAAGCTGACATAATATGCAACAGCTAATGGTGCCATTCCTTTTGCTGGAGTATCTTATATATGCACATATTACAGCAGTTCTCAAATCTTTTGTATGTCATATGCATTATTTGTGGTAGAACAATGATGAAAGGGACTGTAATCTTTCTCTTTACAGCTAGTAATTTTGCTGTATTATGCTGTTCTGTGATTACCTGTCTGTTCTACATATGTTTCTGAATATACACATACACAAAGCATATGCAATAATATCACTGACAGTTAATTCATATAATATTCACAAACTTAATGTAATTATTATAACATAACTAGATACTTATATGGTATAATTCAGGAAAAAGATGTTGAACAACATGTTTTCTAGAATTCAAAGCTTGTCAAATCTTAAAAACTCATCATCTTTGATGATGGAAAATACTTGTCGGTCTATAGCTTTTTGTTTGCATTTTTAACTTTTTTGGCTCTGGCTGTAAGAAAACATTTTTTTAAAGTCTTAATAAAAAGCCTTCTGTTTTGCAGTATGATTAATAAGAACAAAATATGTTTACAGTACCTCATTTTTCTTTAATATTTTCTTTTATTCATAGTTTTCATTATGACCAGATCAAACATAATTTATCATGGATATTTCTATACATGATTTTGGAGGGTTTTCTTCTGTTGAAGTACTGAAGAAGTAAAGTTGACGTTTTGCTTATAATTCCTTCTCTCAGATCATGAGGATTCTAAAACTAAGCCTTTTTCTTAAAATACTTAAGGCCTAAGTGTAGTTAAATAACTAATAGTTGTGTTATTCTTAAAAGTTATTTAATTTAATGTTATAATATAATGTTATATAGTACATTAAGCAATTCTAAAGATTTGAATAATGGTATAATCTAATATCTATTATTCTGTTTTGTACTATTACTTAATTTTAAAAATTATTGGGTTAAGAAATATTATATTTGTAATAGTTATGTATTGCTTCTATCCCAATACATAGTGTTTTAAAACAACAATAAACATTTATTATCCTCATTTTCTGTGGTTTAGAAATTTGAAGTATCTTGTCTTGACAGTTCTAGTTTAGGGTCTCTCTGTAGATTTCAGTCCAGATGTTAGTTAGAGCTGTAGTCATCTAAAACCTTGAAAGGGCCTGGAGGATCTACTTTCCAAGTTGGCTCACCCAAATGACTGGTAGGCTGGTCTGGTTGTTAGCCAAAGGCCTCATTTCCTACCTACACGTGCTTCTTCATAGGCTGCTTGAGTATCTTCACAATATGAGGGCTGGATTCCTCCAAACAGGTAATTCAAGAGAAAACAAGGTAGAAGCCTCAATATCTGTTTTGTCAAATCCCTAGAAAGCACACTATGTGATTATTATTTACAGAGGTCAGTTTTTTGCTTGTTTGTTTTTTGTTTCATTCTTTTTTTATTGAAGTATAGTTGATTTACAGTATAATATTACTTTCAGGTGTACAGCATAGTGATTCAATATTTTTATAAATTATACTACATTTAAAATTATTACAAAATCATGGCTGTATTTCCCTGTGCTGTACAATATATCCTTGTTGCTTATTTATTTTATACATAATAGTTCGTATCTCTTAATCCTATGCTTCTATCTTGCCCCTCCCATATTCCCTCTCCCCGCTGGTAACCACCAGTTTTTTCTCTACATCTGTAGATCTGTTTCTGTTTTGGTTATATACATTTGTTTGTGTTCTTTTTTAGATTCTACATATAAGTGATAACGGAGTGTACTTATTTCACTAAGCATAATGCCCTCTAGGTCCATCCACATTGTTGTAAATGGCAGAATTTTATTTTTTTATGGCTGGGTAATATTCCATTATATATATGCCACATCTTCTTTATGCATTCATTTGTTGATGGACACTTAGGTTGCTTCCATATCTTGACTATTATAAATAATGCTGCTATAAACATTGAGATGCATGTATCTTTTCAAGTTAGTGTTTTCGTTTTCTTTCAATACATACCTAGAGGTAGAATTGCTGAATCATATGGCAGTCCTATTTTGTTTTTTGAAGAGCCTCCATATTGTTTTCCATAGTGGCTGCACCAATTTACATTCCCACCAACAGTGTACAAGGGTTCCCTTTTCTTCACATCTTCACCAACATTTTTTTGTTTATGGACTTTTTGATGTTAGCCAATCTGACAGATGTTTGGTGATATCTCATTGAGGTTTTTGTTTGAATTTCTCTAAGAATTAGAGACATTGAGCATCTTTTCATGTGCCTGTTAGCCATCTATGTGTCTTCTTTGGAAAATGTTTATTCAGGTATTCTGCCCATTTTTTGAGTAATTTTTTTGACATTGAGTTGTACTACCTGTTTATATATTTTGGATATTAACCCCCTATTGGTCATATTATTTGCAAATATTTTCTCCCATTAGTAGGTTGTATTTTTTTTTTAATTTTGTTAATGGTTTCTTTTGCTGTGTAAAACTTTTAGGTTTAATTAGGTCCCATTTGTTTATTTTGCTTCTATTTCTTTTGCCTTAGGAGACAGATCCAGAAAAATATTGCTACAATTTATGTCAAAGAGTGTTCTGCCTATGTTCTCTTCTAAGTCTTTTATAATTTCAGGTCTTACATTAGGTCTTTAATCCACTTTGGGTTTACTTTTGTGGTGTGAGGAAATGTTCTAATTTCATTCTTCTACATGTAGCAGTCCAGTTTTCCTAGCATCACTTATTGAAGAAATTGTCTTTTCTCTATTGTATATTCTTACCTCCTTTGTTGTAGATTAATTGACCATAGGCATGTGGGTTTACCTTTTAAATTTATTTAAATTAAAATTTTATTTTTTATTTTTATAATTCTTATTTTTTATTGAAGTGTTGTCGATTTACATTGTTAGTTCATATAGATGTATTTTTGATGTGTTTGTTGGGGAATTGAGTTCCATGTCCTTCTACTCCGCTATCTTGATTGATCTCCTACAAAGGTCAGTTTTATTCTGTATGAGAAGGTACTATAAGGACAGAGGCCCACTGGACACTGTCTTAGAGACTTGTTACCTCAACAGCCCATGTAAAAGTAACAAGCTTGTGCATTCTCTCTTAATATTCATGTTAACTGTCAACCTATTTTCCTATTTACATGAAGACTTCAAGGTTCTTAATAATTGTTTTTGTACATTGAATTAATAGCTTTCAAAGTACACCATTGTAGCAACATTTTACTCTTATCTTAATAAATATATATGTCTTTTAATTGACACATAATTTCAATATAACTGGTGTGTAAACAAATTTTCATTCCAAATTATATCTAGAAATTTTACCAATATTTTGGTAAAGAAAAATTAAGATAATAATACATCCAAGTGACATGTCTTATTCATATTACTGACTATGAAATTCTGGTTAGGTACAATGGTAACATACATGATGACATAACAATCACACAAGTTCAGGGATGCTGAAAGGGCATTCACTTAAGTATTCAACACTTCATCTTGCAATGGCTGAGACCATGCAGCAGATTTTGGTCAAATAATGAGACTAAAGCTACACTTCAAGACAGTTTCACTATGAAAGGCTGTGGTGAATTCTAATATGAAGCTTCATTTTCCCATTATTAAACAACAAGTGCCAACTCTTAGAGGGCTATAGCTGTCTTACGGAGTTAATCTGAATTGGTTGGGATCCCTTTTGCCTTTTCCTCCCTCCAAGTTTGCTCTATGTCAGAAGGCTTGATGTCTGAAGAAGATCCAGGGTCTTAATTCTTGATTATAAATGGCTCTTAACCTTTGTTTGACAGGAAAACCAGTCTCATTCTTATAATTTTATGCTACATTTTATCACGTGGGCAGCAAAGAAATTCTCCTTGTACTCAGAGTTTCACAAAATCTTTTGTGAACATTTCCATGAGTTTTTGGCTATCAAACCCATAGCCTCAGTACTCAAATTTAGTCCAGATTATCTGAAAAGAAACAGATACCACACATTCCATTCCATTATCTTTCTATTCTAACTCATCCTTAAATAAAATACTCCCTCTTCTCACAGTTTTAAAATAAATAAACCCTTTAAGTATATTCCTGAATACTATTCAGGGAGGAGGTTTTGGGGAATCATTTGACACTGCTGGTACCTCAATTCCAGTTATTTCAATAAAATAGCTCAGAACTGTTATGACAATGTTGAAAATTTACTCCTGCTGCCACTAAGTGTGTAAATAAAATGCAGCTTTATTTTCTCTAATGGATTAGCTCTTCCTTATAATTTAGTTCATTGAATAACATAGAGGGAAAATTCTACAGACTTGTTAATATACAGTTTAACAGTACATCAGTTTACACAACTTCTTTTTCATGGCTTGGTATATTTGGGATAAAACCTCAGTCTTAAATTTCTTCTCACTCCTTGTGAGATCCTCTTCAAGATGATGAGGGGGTTTATTGAGGGCTGCTGGTTTTATGATCTTAAAGTATCAGGAGCCAAGGTGATGGTGAGGTTTGGGAAATGAGAGTCTCACAGATCCACATTCATTTTGGACCCTCATTGGTCTCTACTAGAGTGACATATCTTGTCTATTCCCTGGACCTGTAACCCCTGAAACAGTTCTCTCTGATGGTTTGGGACATCATGCTGGTACCCACCTCTAATGGCCATTTGTCAAGACGATTTGTCTAGTGTTGAAGTTTCCCTCCACTGCAGTCTCTTTGTTGTTCATCCAAAGAAGTTTATGGCAATTATTTGAAATTTCTCAGTTTTACGTTTCTTCATAAGAAGTCGATAACCATTTTTTTTAATTGTTGAGAAAGCAAGCTTTTTTTTTTCCTTCAAGTATCTGGATATAGGCATAACTCTTTCAGAAACTTTTAAAATCAAGAGTTTAAAAAATAAAACATTTGAGAGGTTAGTTTTCAAATAACTACCAACTTCTTTTGGATTTAAATTTTTATTTGATATTGATTCTTTATGATTACTCAACATCTGCATGT
The DNA here is from genome assembly GCF_048773025.1 of Camelus bactrianus. Taxonomy (NCBI): domain Eukaryota; kingdom Metazoa; phylum Chordata; class Mammalia; order Artiodactyla; family Camelidae; genus Camelus; species Camelus bactrianus. The sequence continues at coordinate 67,840,980 of NC_133543.1, forward strand.
CACCAGTTTACTGGAGTCTGATGTCAGTCAGGGTTCCATCAGAGAAGCAGAACCAGAAGATCTGTATTAAGAGATTTATTGCAAAGAATTGGCTTTGCAGTCGTGGAGGGTGACCTGGCAAGTCTGAAATCTGTAATGCAGGATGTCAGGAAGGGCAGGCTGGAACTCTGCGGCTGAAGCTGCCATCCACAGACTGAACCTCTTCTTTATCGGGGAAGCCTCAGTTCCACTCTTAGCCATTGAATCAGGCCCATCCAGATTATCTGTGATACTTATTCTACTTATACGAAATACCTTCACAGCAACACTTAGATTAGCCTTTGAATGAATAGCTGGAAATTTAGCCTAGCCAAGTGATGACACATCTAAAGATCATAACAGGTCCCAAACTGTTTGTCCCCAGAGTTTCTTGATGTTGCTTATGATCTAATTTTCTGTCCTCCATCGTTTTAATCATAGGGGTTATGTGCATGTTTGCCTAATTTTTTTTTTTTGATTTTTAAATGGATTGATTCTAACCTACAAAGAAGCAGTATAGTCAGTGTATTCTAAACATAGGAAATGCATGCTCATAGAAATCATACATAGTGGTATTAATTATTGTAAAGCTTTGTTTGCTAGCTCAGACTTTCTATTTGACCAGAAACTTCCAAAGAATAATCTTCTCTGAATTTAAAGTATAACAAAGAAATCTTGATTTATGCTCACATAGTTTTTAGAATGTCATGAGCAAGTCATTTCCTGCTAATTTTTTCCTCTGTGTTGAAACTACAGTTTTTTAAAAAACATTTATATGTATTTCTTCAATGTTAACCTGAAAGTATAATTTCAGTATTAAATCTACCTCTACCTTTTCTCACTGACCCACTGCAATTAAAGTAGTTTTTGCTTTGCTTCACTGTATCCTGTTAATGATGTCAAATCAAAACCTTAATATATATAAAATGAGAAATATTATTTTTATAACTTGTAAAGGAATTTAATGATTCTTTGGAGTTTGAGCTACAACAGCAGGTATGTAACAATTGTCATTTGTGCACTAGAATAAAAGATCTAGACAAGTTTATTGATTCACTGGAAGGATGAACATTTCCACCATAAAGTCGCTTGACAATTGTTCATATGGTGGTCATCCAGATGAAGCAGAATAGGCTTATGTTAATTTTCAGAGTATCATAAACATGAACAACCCCAAAGATTAAATCTTCAAGAATTTATGGACCCCGAACAATAGGTTATGGATCCCAGAGGACCTCTACTCAGACTACCTCAGGTAAAGGAAAAATAGAAAATGAGAATATTTTGTATGTCCTGATATATAATTGAATATTGCTTTGAGTTAGAAATAATTGCTGTGGAATTAATCTCGTTATATTCTTTGTTGTCATTGTTTTGGAGGTTCCAAGTGATCAAGCATTATTTCAGCCAGTAATAATAGTAATTAACTGTAAGGAGTTGGTGAAATTTTTACTTCTTCAAAAGCTGCTCCCAGAGTTTCTTATGTTGAGAAAGCAGCCCTTATTCTAGTGACTGACAAGCTTGAGTGTAAATGCATCCCTCTAGAATCTGGAGGGCTGGAGGCATCAAAGCTTCCAAGAAGGAGGCAAAACTACTTAAGAGAAAAGGAGAGGAATTTAATTGTCCCAGAACAGGAGGCAGTAGAAGAGAGTGAAGAAAAGGAGATGGCAGGGGCAAAGAGAAGAGGGTGAGTTGGTGAGATTGAGAGGTCACATACTCTACAATTTGTGACCCACCAGTTTCCAATAAGGGTACTAAACTCACCAAATAATTTGTGTGAAGTTTTGTTTTTATTTTCCTATATGCATTACCAATAGGTTGAGTTTCTATCTGGGTTATATAGAGTGTTAATTCAAGCCACATACGTAGATGCAGGAACTGGGGGGCAACGAGGCCTTAGCTAATATCTAGTTGTTTACATTTGTTTGATCCTTTAATTCAGTTCCCCAACAAACCTGTGGACTAAACATAACTATTAACCTACTTTCTAGATAGAATATTGAGCCTCCAAAATTGACCTACCTGGGAAAAGAGAGTGACCTCAATATCCCCTGCTTCCTTGTTAGTCAAAACAAGTCTCTTTTAAAAGAAGCTCTTGTAGTGTTCTCTCCTCTTACAGTAAGCCAGTGCCTTCTCTTTCAACATGATTTGACATTTCTCACATGGCCCCTAGTTTAGGGAATGAAGCTGCTATATCAAAATGGCATCTTGCCAATGACCTCCTGAGGCTACAGAACCAAAGCGTCAACAGAACTCCATTTCAGGGGCTTTTGGTGCTACATGAAATGCTGTTGTTTGCTCTAAGCAATAAACTTTCATTATTGAAGGAAGGCTGAAGATTTGAGGGTCAAGCTGTCGGTGAGAATGGGATTATGTTTCCCATAAGAGCCTTAGTGGTAGGAAAGTTTGTGCAAGCCTGTTGAAGAGTTTTGAACAAGTTTCTTCTTTATTATGATCTTTATACAGAACATAACCAGCTTTCAAAACAGTTCCATGGTCCAGAGAGAATGCCTGAATGGTAGCAGAATGGGTAAGATTAGCTTCACTGCAGTCATTCAAATTATCATTTAAATTGAGATATATTCATTTTGTGTTACATGTGAGTGCTTCCCCCAGGAAGAAGAATAATGAATAAATGTAATTAAAAAATTAATGAATGTGCAGTTATTTAATTTAGAATAGTTCTGAATTTGTGTGTTTAGAAAAATATCATGGCTAAATTGAGATGCTACAAAATTTGGTTCAAAAGATCTGTCCAGTTCTCTATAGTGAGATTTTACCAATAGATACCATACCATATGCTCCATTTGTCACATGCTATCATTAAAGCACTCATTAAAATGCATATCTGGAGGACCAGATGTTTCATTTTTATTATACACCATTTTCTTCACATTTACAATCCATGTATGCTTATATAACGGCTAAAATTCTGTGAATGTTTCTTTATATATTTATGTATATGCTTTGTATCTCTATATTTGTAAAGCCTATATGGGCATATATTTATGTCTATATAAATGTAAACAAAAATGGATTTTTTGAGTATGGACTTGTGAATTTATTCTACCTTATTTAAAAAATATATTCTCTTGTTCAGAAGTCAAACGATCAGATACCAATATACATGACAATTAATTACTGCCTTCCACTTCTCCCTTATATCTTTTCTTCTCCTTTGTTCCAAAATATTGCTTGTGGGGTGCCTGATAAGAGGGAAGTGCTATTAAAGGAGCCATATTATAGGGGCATGAAAACAGACCTTATTTATATTCTCTGCAGACTGGCCAATTAGTGCTTGAATCATCAGACTTTTCAAAAAAATATTTCATTATTGATTTGACTTGAAATCATCGACCAGTCCTTTCCACTGCAGTCCTATTCCTTCAAAATAATCTAGTAGTAATACACATAGAAAATAAATGGAAAAATTGTGTGTTGCTCAAGTATGAGGGGACAGATAACTGGATGACATTTTTTTCTGTACTGTACGTTTAGAATTTTAAAATGCTAGGAATGATCATTTTATAGCTTATTCAAGAAAAAAATTTTTTTCTAAGACAGTTTCTGTTTTTTAAAGAGAATGCATACTGCCACATAAATACAGAAACCTTTAATATTTGTGATATTCTTTTTTAATTTTTCTATGAAAAGTCTGGTCATCAAAGGCTAAAAGACATGCAGAAATTGGTTTGTTGTATTTTTTTTTAATAAAGAAAGAAGGGATACTAGATAAAAACATAGATTTGTCTTTTAAACTGTGCTGAGTTTTTTGTGGGATAGGGTGTAAGTTGAAAAGAAGAAAACAGTAATAGTATTTTTCATTTTTTCCTCTAAAGCAGAGAATTGATGGAAACTTACACTGCAAAAAGGAGGCGCTGATCTATATCAAATCTTCCCTTAAGTTTTAATAGATTGTTTATAAGTTCAATAGGCTAAAAAAGGACCAATTGCTTCTTATTTCTTAGTCACACAAGGTTATAGCAATGTAGGTAGTAAAATTAATTAATTGAACGTACTTTACCAGTTTAACCCCATAAATGATTACTCATCCTAGGTGAGTGGGTGAGTAATTCTTTGCAAGATTGTAAATCACCCTGAAATTCCCAGAGTCATATGGCTCAGTGGTAAGCAAGATAATCATTAGTTTATCAAAATGACTCTCCTTACTAGACCATGTTATTTGTGGTGGGTCATTCTGTACCACTATATTATCTTGGGGTGAATCTTGTTTAAGCCCACTTAAAATATGTTTACTTCCTGGTTTTATGGATTAGATTTTTACCAGTTGCTTCTTCATACAGCTATTCTAACCACATCATCATTGGAGTGTCTTAGTGCTGATAAAGCACCTGAAAATCCTGAATCTGATACTTTCTTCACACCTACGTTTCATAGCATTGGCTATCACCACCTTACATCGCAGGTGGATCTTAGGTAATGTGGTATTAGTAATTGGTGCCTCTTTATCTTAAGGCTCTGATGCATCCCCACCCTCCTCATAAAAGAAGGATGCTGTTATTTTTGCCATGAGTTGGCTTCAATTTCCCAACTTATTTTACATTTCCATGTGGGTTAAATGCACATACTTGCTATGTTTTCTTATCCATGCTTGCTTTATGACAGCCTATTGGAGCTTTGCAGATACAGAGACATGGGTTCCAATCACTGTCCTTGCTGTCATTAGTTGTGTAACCCAGGAAAGCTACTTGACCTATGCTCCTGTATCTATAGAGCAGAGATTATAATATTGACCTCACAGGTTTATTGTAAAGATTAGATCCTGTATCTGATGAGCATCCCATATCATCTTAATGTAAAAGTCAATTAATGGTGGGAAAAAAATTAAGTTGTCACTGATGCTATGAACAAAAACCATTCTAGAGGTGAAGGAGTAAAATTATGGAGCTAGTTCCCATCAAAATTCCTAAACTATTTCACTTCATCATTAATTCACTTCTGCATTTTTTCCTATTCAAAATAGAAGTTTTCAGATCTCAACCTGAATCTCTCATTGTAATAACATTTTCATCTTTCCATAGCATGAGTTTTATCACTCTCTGTCTCTTTAGAAGAGTTGCCAGGAACTTCTCATTCTAAATCTTCAATATGGCATCCTCCGTTCCTTAGGATTAAGGTCCCTCACTCTCCAAATTTTATCTACTTCAAACCAGCTCTTAGATCTAATCAAGCCAGAGTTCTCACCATTCTCCAGGGATATGGAATTAATCTCCAACCCTTAGTGTCCATAAAGCATGGTCCCTGTTTAAGGGGCTCAGAGTGTAGACAAGGAGACCAACTGACTATGACAGACTAATAAGACGCTGCCTGTCTTTATGAGCAGAGGTCTGGGGTAGAACAGGTGAACGGATGCTTATGTCAGTCAAGAGTGGAGGTAGGGTGGATGCAAAGGCTGGGAGAGGCTTCAGAGAGGATGCAACATCTGAGTCAGTCGTTTAAGAATGAGCATGATTTTAGTTTGGGCAGAGGGAGCCACGTGACCAAAGCCTGAGAGTAGGTAGTTCTCCTCCAAGGCATTACAGCCGATGGCAGGAGGGATGGCTGAGGCTGGAGAGACACACCTGATGAAGCTGGCAAGGCCCAGGCTGGGAAGTTCTTTGATGTTACCAAGAAGCCTAAAAATAGCAGTGTTCCTTTTCCTGAATTCCTGGTGCCACTATTCTTTATGACTTATTTTTGCCAATTTTTAAAAGAGTTTTAACACAAGTGATTTACAGGCCCCTAGAGAACCAGGAAAAGTCCTGAAGTTCTTTTATTTTCTTTTCAGCTCTTTCCAGGCAGTGCAGTACATAGGATTGGAGGTAGCATGACAGAGATGAAAAGTATGGACTTGGGGTTTGAGTTCCTCTCTGATGTTCTCAACATCCCCACTACTACTGGGTGAACTTAGGCAACTTACAGCATCTCTATGAGTGTCCTTTTCTTCCATTGAAAATGAGGATAATACCAGCTTGTACATGATAGGCCTCCTATAATGAATTGATGCATGCTTAACAAATGTTCAATAATTATTATTCAATAAGCATTAATTGACCACCTACTACAGGACAAGACCTGTGTTAGATTCCTATTATACAATGATTAGTTAAATAAACAGGGGTCTATTTGTGTATAATAACTAGTGTATAATAACTATTATATTAATGTAGATCTTTAATAAATACTAATAAAACAGATTAATGTGTTTCAGCCACATCAATATCCTGTCTGTGGTTGGACCAGTTCCTCCTTGCCCTGGTCTTGGAGTGTGTTACATGACTGGTTGACCGACAAGAGCTGCCACATCCAGTGTTTATGGAGCCCGCCAATTACGCAGCTGTGTAGCCGTATCAGCTCTTATTCTAACTGGGTTCAGTAGGTGAACTGACCTTGGAGGTGACCCTAGATGAGACCAGTCTCAGGAAGATGACTAGGCATGCTCAAATCTAATTCTTGGCATGGCTCAGTCATATTTGTGCTGGTTGAACTGTTCTCCAAAACTTTTGATTTCTAGAACTCTGGAAAGCAAAAGTCTAGAATCTTCAAAATAACTAATTTTGTACACGCTATTCCACACTAAAGCAATATTTTTGATTTTACTGCTGGTGAATTGAGTGTTCAAAAGTAAGCACTGCCTAAGTTCTGGTAGATGTGATGATTACTTGCTTGATGAAGGGATCAAGCACCTGTCAATCTGTAAGGCACAGAGCCACCAACAGCAGAGAAAGGGATCAGAGACAGGTATTATAGACAGAGAACTGAAAGTCATTCTTAAAGACAACCTGGGTCTGCTGGACTCAGGCAGAAGCAGTGGAACAACTGAGTCCAGTGGCAGATCACCACAGTCCTGCCAATCAGAGTCATTTAACTTCTCAGCACAACGATAAGAATAAATTCTGTAAACAGATTACTGGTCAATCTGTTTGCTCATGGATTGTATTGTTCTAACTTTGTCTGTAATTATTTGCTGCCAGTCTAGTTTTTGTTTAATTTTTTTTCATCAACTCTGTGTCCTGGGTATAGTGTATTTCTGGGGGCCAAAGTTTTCTTTCTTCCCTCTGGAGGAAATCCTAAGGTACCTCTCAGTAACATCCAAATCTACAGTTAGGAGTAGGGCACAAACCTACATTTTCCTCTGTGCAAAAAAAAAAAAAAAAAAAAGAATTCACTATCTTCAGTCTTCTTCCACACTCTCTCTTCCATTTCCTTTTGGTTGGTCTAATAGTTACTTCAAGTTCTATTTTGATCAGAGGTTATGATTCCTTATTTATATAAGCTATAGCTTCCAAGATTAACGTTAGCAAAGACTTTTCCACAATGGAATTTTTAAAAGTGTTTTTAAACTCATATTCTAAAAGAAATTTGAAAACCTTAAAGAAGATTCTAGAAGCAGAAATGGTCACTATAGGTGCTAATACATAGATAGAGTGGTGTAAATTTGGGAGGTCTAATTTTCTATGTACTCTAACTTAACTTACTGTGCATTATGTATTGTGAAAGATTACCCCAGTCCCCAAGGAAATGTGTGTGACATTTAGAGCTATGACATCATGTGCCATCAAATGTAAAGAAATACCTTACATATGTTAAATACTTGATGTATAGTTTTGAGATTACTTTGAGGAAATAGATCTCTTGGGAAGCCATGGGTTGTAATAAAATACATTATCTTCATCAGAAAATTAGAGGATATAGATGAAGGTGTATGGGCAAGAGGACATCCTGAGAGAGAAGCTTGAACTAATGTTAACCAAACACCAACAAAACAGCTCCATGGTTACACTGGAGAGGTGACGAGCAGCTGCTGGGAGAAACCATTTGGGACTTTTTGAGCTCACCTCTGACCTGCATCAGTTGCATGGTGAGTCAGTGCTTTTTAACCTGAATTAACCTGACTGAATAAATTGACTCTCTGTAATGGTCCTTGATATGTGTAGTCATAGCCCCAAATCCCACTTTGTTTTACAACTGAGCAGTGTTTATATGTGAACCAAACCATTAGTGAGTTGTAGACTGTGACAGATGGCAGAGAAAGAAGGCAGCAAAGCAGAAGCTCAAGTCATGGAGTAAGTTGGAGAAAGCCAGGCAAATCTTAGACATTGCATCCTAGGAGTGGTGAAGGAGGGTATTATCTCCAAGGGCCTCAGCTGCTTGAAAAACCCCTTGTCTTTAACATTGTCCAGAAAAACAATTAAGGGGCCAAATTCTAGATATTCAGCACAGACTGCCTCCTGGGGATTGGGCTCAGAGAGACTCATTACGGTAGGGACAAAGCCAGAGTTGCGATAATGGGCATGTGCCAACGTAGCTCTAGTCAGCCCCAGGCTGGCTGCCATCAATATGGCAGAAATCGGCATGGGGATCAGGTAGCTGAACCAGTATTTGCTCCAGGTTTGAAAGGAGAACTCAGACATCACTTGAACTCATTTTACAAACAGCCTCTGCGTCAGTCTTGGAGAAGTGTGAGGACTGAAGGGGAGTTTCACTAGTCTTGGCTCAAATTGTCTCTTCAATTAAATTTAGCAGTCATTACTGAGCATTGATACATGTGTAGAGTATTGTGATATAAAATAGTCCATTTTCTCAAAGAATTTACAATCTAGTGTGGAAAAAATAAGACGTATTAAAATCACAATAAGGCAAAAATGCAAGTTCCTTGAGAGAAATATAAACAAAAAACTATGCTGGATTCAAAGACAAAAGATATATCCTATGGGATATATCTAAATTGGCTTCATGGAGAATGTCAACTTGAGGAAAATCTTGAGAGGTAGGTGCTTTGAGAGGGAGGCATGTCTCCTAAGTAGAGGAGTTAGCATAAGCAAGTCGGGGACCAGGGAGCAGAGGTTACATTTGCATATCGTAATATATACCAGTTTGGCAGGGGGTCAAGCATTTATGATAGTATGTTGGAAGGTGAGATTGGAAAATTGGCTGGAGCCAGATTGTGGAGGGCATTGCTTAACAGAGGGGATGGGCTATCATTACAGCTTTTAAGCAAGTTTATTCCTAAAAGCCTTTTTGCGCCTGACTTCTGGGTTATATATACCCTTAAATCACAATTAAAATTACTTAATTATAAAGTACCTTGAATAATTCAAGCACAGAGCCTGTTTCTTTTCCCCTAAACTACAATAGATTTCTTTTGCTGATTTAGAGATTTCAAGTGCAGTTGAACTCTGTTATAAACTTAGAAATATCCTGGGTCAGCTTATGTCTCCTGTAACCATAAACGCCTGAAACAACATCACTTTCCTATAATAGACACATGAATCCCTAGCCCCAAGATGAGGGAATCCATTATGTCATTTATGTCACCTACAGCCTTACCTTTTATTTTCTGTATTTTTCTTAACCTAGTAGAGTGTGATAGGAGCCAACAAAGTCACTTCCTTCCAAATCAAAGCATTCAACTTCACTTTAAGCTAAATTTTGAGACTTTCTCTAGTATATCTAATGATGGGCTAAGGTTCAAAGCATTTCAGCTGAGCTCTGACCTTATTGTCTTAAAACATCTTAGTAAAACTTTAGATACTGTAAGAATCACTAGGCCCAGAGTCTGTAAAATACTCTCTGTGCCCTGCCTCTGCTAAAGCAGGCACTACGTAGTAAAGGAGGAGAGACAATGTAGGACAAGTCCTACTGGCCTGGCAAGGGTCCCTCCTAATTCCTCATGACGTGTCCGGTGCAGGTGACACCTTCTCAAAGGTGTGGGTAGGCAGTTAATTTATGGAGAGTAGGAGGTGTGGATTCAGCTTTTTTTTTTTCTTTTCCAGTGGGGCATTATCCAAATGATACTCATTCTCTCCTGAGTCTGGACTTCATGCAACAAGCAGTTACTGGATATTACTTTAAAATAAGCAAAAGCCACGAAAAGATCCTGGTCTGTGTCCTTGTTTGAAAGGAAGAATTGGTTGAGAAGTGCTCCTTGGTCAAGGATTAACCCAAGGGAAAAAATCCAGCAGGAAGAGAAGATCTGTGGGTTTTTCACCCCATCCCTTAGAAAAGCTATGCCGTGAAAAGGCTTCTGACCCACTGACACATAGCAAGTTGGACGGGGTACCAATTCTTCTTTTGAGGGGTGGAGGAGAAGAGAAGACTTCTCTCGTTCGTGGCATTTGAAGGATGGCTTCCCAGTTTCATCAGCTTCGGGTTCTGGTCTGGAAAAACTGGCTAGGTGTCAAAAGGCAGCCGGTAAGTAAAATGAGGGAAGGGGGCCCTAGGGTCATTGCTCCAGGCAATTTTAAAATATAGTGCTAAAGACAGGTAGAAAGAGAAGAATTTTACATCATTTTCTAAAGCAGAAATAACATATTTAGAAATCATCCCTGCATCTGTCTTACAGCTTATGGGACAAGTCTAAACATGCCCCCGAAGATGCCTTTTGATTTTAGTAAATTAAAAGAATAAACCAGGATATGCCCCGGGCAAAGAAAAGGATGCACCTTGACACTGATTGAATTGGAACTAGTGTTGAATTCTAGGTTTCAGGCCAAAACAGTTTCAGAAATTTTCTTAATGAGTTTAGTGAAAAATGAGATAAAGAGAAGTTTCAGATGAAAGGTATAATAAGTAGGGGAGAAATGTACTTGAAAACCAAAAATGATAGAAAAGTTGGTTAAAAAAAAGATAAAGAAAGGAAATAGTTTGAAAAGCTTCCAGGAAATTTTAAGTATCTAAAAATTATTGACTTGAAATGCCAAACAAGGGTCAATATATGTGCCGTGCATCGAGACCATTATTGAATCACTTTATTGCTACAGTCTGTCTGCTCTGCTTATTGCAACATCTGTTTTGTGCTCTTACACTCATGTTTGCTTTTTAAATTACATAGCCAGCTATTAGATCCTCTCCAGATAGGCTACAGAGAGACTGAGAAAGGAATTCACTTCTGTGAGTGGTCACGTATTCAGAAGAATGTCTGAAAATTGGAGCAATCCAAAAAGGCGCGCAATATACTTCATTTTAGAGTGGAAATTCCCAACTTTAACTGCATAATATAAATATGCAAATAATATGTGTCATAGAAATCAAAGTTTTATCTATCCACCTTATCTCACTCTATGTTTGCTTTCAGGGCCTGGCACCTTAAGTGTTCTGCCATATATATTAAGAGAGAAGTTCATTTGCCTTTGTGAATTTGGTGGGTAGGATTTAAAATCACAAGACATTTTGCAGTAGCATGTTGGTGGGTATTGGACATAAAATTTTAAATCATTAATATTTTTATTTTATTGTTTTTAAATTGGAAATAACACAAAAGTAAAACTTTCCATAATTTCTCCATGGTAGGCTCTATGTGGAATTCTGCAGGAAAAGAGTCTGGGTAGGTGAATTTGGTCAGAAGACAAGAGTTGGCTTCTTGGTTTTTCTCCTCACCAGCTACATGATTTGAACATGTAGCTGGTGAGGAGAATTTCTCTGAGTACAATTTCTCTGAGTACTGGTTTTCCCATTTGTAAAATGGGCATGAGGTCTACCATACCTCTTATAGGATGGTAAGAACCAAACATACTAATGTATTCCAAAGTGCTTTATAAATGGTGGAACACTCGGCAGATAGATTATAGAGGGGTTTGGGGAAATGTCTGTGTCATATTTTATTCAAAGTAATAGTGAAAGGAAATCTAGGGGAAGGGAGTGTGGGAGAGAGAAAGAAATTTATATACAGTAAAGTTCTTAAGTGATGAAAACTCGATAGTTCAAAATAAAAGAATAGAGGAGCTGAAAACTCATCTGTGTTGTTGCTGATAAGCTGAATGCTGAGGGTTGTATATTTTCCTTACAACTCAATTTTACAAAAAAGTTAAAAATAAAATACCCTCAGGTGAATAAATTTTTCCATTGAGAAATTTTATCTTTAGAAACTTTAATAGTTTGTTCCTCACCTGTAAAGTAGCTGTCATATCAATGTTCTACTTTAGAGTTTTTCTCCATTTTAGTCAATTTCTGCTGGACATGGCAAATTTAGAGGAGATGAAAGTCAGGCATGCTAAAATATTTTTAATCTGATCCCTTATATTATTCTTATGTAGCCAGAATCCCTGAAAAGTCCCTGGTAATTATACTTTTGCCTAGTGAAAGAGAAGACATGAACTATTAGTTCATTCTGGGACATCAAATGATTCAGATCTTAAGAGCACCTTGAGAGAATGGGATCTAGGACAGATAAGTCTTGGCTGCAAGAAGTGAGATCATTAGAAGTTCAGAATCTGAGGTAATACAGAGGGCCCACCTGAATCCATTATGACTGACTAGAGGGACACAAGAGACCTTTAGAAAATAATGTTGCCAAAAGGAGAAGGAAAGATAATTCTAAGTGGAAGGCTGTAAGATAAAGGAAGGTATATTTTCCTCATAGTTTTGCCTAGAGCCAGTCCTAGGTCTTGGTGCTGGGAAAGAAGACTTGAGGACCCAGCATTGGAAGGATATACGTGTGCCAGTGTTACTTAAGAGGGAAGAATGAAAAAAATCAAGAGGTTGGAAAGTTAGGATTAAAAATCTAAAAGGAGATAATTTTTTTTTATAATGTGAAGAGAGAAAATATAGGCAAATTAGAAGACAAAATGTGAGAAGGGGTTTATAAATTTGAGGAGAGGACACAGTCTTTGTATAGGAACTGGACTTTGTCATCCATCAAGGAATTATTTAAAAATGCAAGTATTTTTATCTCTATTTTTGTAACTGTTCTGAATTTGGCACTTTAAAGTATACTTTTATAACCAGGAAAATACAAGTTAAATTGTGTGACACTAGAAACATATAGTTCTTAATGAATGTCAAAGAAAAATGCTAGTATCACCTCCATGACCTCCTCTTCCACTTTATTTTCAAGAGTCTATCACAAAGCAAGTCAGTGGGAAGAATAGTCTATAAGAGGAAGAAGTTAGGAATCTGCTAATGGAGAAACAAATGTTATACAAGAAGAAAAACAAAAATATAGTAAAAATATTAAAGTTGAGTGAGGATTACTGAGGAAATTTATTATAAAAGTATATAGTAGACTAGAAAGTGAGAAAAGAATTTCAAGCAACTATGCAGTCTATGAAATAAAATGACAATGGAAAAAACTACATGTTGACCTGACTTCAAAAAAGGGAAGACGGAATCTTTCATTTTTGAGGTGACTTTCCTAAAATTGTTCTTAGAGTTAATGTTCTCTCTTTTTTGTAAAATCGAATGTCAGAAATTTGGACTGTTGGGGGTTATCTAACTGTCTTAATTTTATGGGGTCCCTGTGAGCTCAAGGAACTTGTCTAGAGTCACACAGTGAATATAAAAACTCAAAGTTAGATCCTTCCCCAAAAATGGATCTGTTCTTTCCATTACCTCCTGCTGCTTCTCTGTTACTCCTAAATTGAGTTTCCTTTCCCAATATTCTCTAATTCCTGCTCAGAGTTCAGCCCACCAACAAAGGAGGTAATTGTTAATTGCTAAGGAGGCCTTAGATATTGCTGGGTTTTTTTTTAATATTAGTGGTAACACCAATTCTCAATTATATTGAAAAAAATGAATACTAAAGGAGTGTGAAAAAATACATTAGGCACCAACAGCAATGTTAGGTAATAGAGAAAATCAATTAGATGCAGTCGCTACCCTGCTGGGCTTATAATTTAACTCTAAAAAATAATGGAAAAATAAACATACATTCCACTGGAGATGGTTAGCAACAGGGAGGCTCACTTAATGAGATGCTAGTTAATGACAGGAAACAGAGTCCTGGGACAGCAAAGAGACTGCAAGCTTAAAGACTAGATAGTGCAAGATAAGAATTTATCTTTCATTAAGAAGATAGGTTCTAAATAGGCATTTCAAGAAGTAACTGTAAGTCTGTATAGAAGTGGAATCTAATTCCAAACTTATGATCTAAAGAAGGAAAATTATCTTCAACTGTTTATTTTCTGTTGTAACTGTTCAGCTAGTGGATCACACTTTAGCTCACTTGATGATAGACCTAGTTTTTCTATCACAGACATTCCCACAACTTGATAAACTTCTAACATTGGGTCAAATTTGACACTTCCTCCTTAATCCTCACCTTGCTCATGTAACTTTCCCTCATAGAGGCTAAAAAAAAAATGAAGACTTAGCTTGAAAATTTTGGAGCAGGTTGGTCCATGCAGTAAAATTTTTTTTTGATTAAAACAACTTAGAATTAAACTTGAATCCCACATTTAATTCTGAATCAGATTAAAATGAACTAGGTCTTGCACAATTCACTCAACTACATGGTCAAATGTTCCAGGCTCTTCTCCCACTTCTGGATCTGTACCATTTACTCCTTTAATTCCTTTTAGTTGTTCTAAAATTTTAGATCTACTTGTTTATAATGGTTCCTGGCACATAGCAGACATGACCATTTTATAGTTTAGTCAATCAAAAAGTCAATGAGATAAAGATGTTTTAGAAATGGCAGTCCAGTAATGTGTTGTTTTCATAAACATCATAGAAAGTTTAACAATCTTCAAAATGTATTATAATCTGTAAATATGGATTTCAGAAAATTGTCTTGATCTGAGTTTTCAGATGGGTCATTTATGTGGATGGCAGTGTTGACTAGCAGAAAGCCCAATTAACTGAGGACTCTGTGCCACTTTTGTTTCCTTGTTTTGGGGGTGAAACTAAGGTTTATTCCAGATCTACAATATCAGACTCTTATTTCTGAATATAAATAACCAAGTAACAGTCATCCTTGGCTTATGAGACAATGCAAAAAGTAAAGAATAGAAGAGGAAGGAAAATAATGTATACTTTATATTTGAAAAGGCAAAGTTATCTTCAAGTTTGTAATAAAAAGTTATGATTCTAGGTTATAATTCAACGTTTGAATGACTTTTAATGCTGTTATAGGCTGAACTAATAAAGGTATAGTACTGCAATCAAAGAAAGCTAGTAATCCATTTCTGTAGCAGTTTGGCTACAGACTCAGTGGTTAACTGTGCAGGTGCTGAAGCCAGGCTCCCTGGGTCCAAATATCAGCTCCTCCATTTAGTGCCTTATGGAATGAAGGCTTATTTAGTCTGTTTAAGATTCTAATTTCCCATCTGCAAGAGGAAATGAGGTGATTATATTAAGTGAGATAATGCATGTTAAGGGTTTAACATAGCATCTTGCACATTCTCAGCAGTCAGTAAATATTAGCTATTATCATTTGGAGTACTTTAGTGAATTTTGATACCAATTATAAGAATACCACTTGACAACAAGAATTCATTCATCCTGGGGAAGATATTTAGAAATCATATTAAACAGGGAATTGCTGAAGGAACTGGCCCTGGTACCCAGAAGGAGGGAGGACTTTGTCTCTATTCAAATACTTTAGAATTTTCCTGTGGAAGGGGAGACTAAACTAAGACAAATGAGTGTTAGTCATGAGAAGGAAGATATCACCTAGACATGAGCAAAAAAAATGTCACATTCTGAGTTGTCTAATAATGAAGAAGTCTCATGAAATAGTGAACTTCTAGTCACTGGAAGCATTCAAGTACAGGCTACATAACCATATTGCAGAGATGTTTTCCCTAACTCTTGATGTATCAGTCATTTTGGACTTCTTTCTTTTCCTGGAATATTCATTCCACCCTCTTTCCCGTCTGTGGGTCTTCACCCATATGTTTCCTCTGCTTAAAAGACTCCCACTTCTTTCTCACACTCCACCCAACACATGTATCCTTTCTTCTGCCTGGCCTTTTCTCATCTTTTAGGTTTTAGATTCAGCTCCCGTCACTTTATCTTCCTTCTTGGCTTCCTGTGACTTAGCATTTGATTATAATTTTTTTTAATGTTTCCCTTTGTCAAAAGACTGAAAATTGTAATTGCTCCAACCTCAATGCCTGGTACACAGTAGGTGCTCAATAATTTTTAACTGTATTAATGAATGTATAAGCCTTATATAAATGATTACTGTAGTGTGTATCAAACTAAGTTTCCTTAAGATTCTCCAAGACTATGATTTCATGGAGGGAAATGGAAAAATCTTCATCCTAAACATTTTACTTTTAATTATTTTCAGAGTTAAGCAAAAGAATCCCCATTGAAATTTGGAAATTGTACTGATATTCAGTATCCTTCATTTCAGACACAACCAACTTCAAACACTCTAGTGCAAGGAAAACAAACTCAAATGTCTATAAGGGCAAGACAGATAATGTGACTATGTGAAGTAGGCCAAGCATAAGACAGTACGAAATGATGACATTTATGATTAAGACTAGAAACTGAGTATCCTATTTAAAGGCATTCAAGTAATAGTCATTTCCTCAAATTTTTAAATCTGCATTATAACATTAAAGTTCAACTGTATCTTGTTTTCTTATTTACTTTTAGTGAAAATGATAAGATAATATAATAAAAATAGTGCCCTCAAATGGAATCAGGTGGACTAACAATTATTAGAATAAGGGGTTCTGACAAAGTGTGAATGACCTAAATTTGAAATTATGTGCTTTGTGAAGATTTTCCAGAAAACTAGATTTGAAAGGTTTTCAAAGATTTGAAACAATAGTTCTCAGCAAATGCAGAGGCAAATGTTACTAGGTAATTCAATTGAGTTACAAAGTACTACAGCTCAGCTCTACATGAAAATTTTGGAGTGAATTTACATTTGGCTCATTCAAGGAATTTCTTAAGATTTAAACCTAGAATTTTGAGCAGATGACTTCACTGACTTCAAGGTCACTGAAATGTACCCTCTTATCATTAATTCTCCAAACCTTACCACCTGCATGCAACAGGCTAGAGTTCCTGCATATAAAATATGGTTTTTTTAATCTCTTATTGGTCTTTTATCTCTTCTTATTTCCTGTCTTTAAAAACTTGGTTCTAGATTTTCAAAAAGAATTACTTTTAAAATAATTTGAAAAATTCCAATTTTAAAATCATTTCAAATTTAAAGAAAAGTTGCAAGAACAGTACAAATATATTTTTTCTAGAACTAGTGGAGACTGATGCCTCATTACCTCATAGTTTAGAGTGCACATTTCACAAACAAGGACATCCTCCAACATAACCCAATACCAACATCAAATCCTTAGACCCAGTTTAAGCTTCACCAATTCTCTCAATCATGTTCTTTATAGCAAAACAGTCCAGTTCAGAATCATGTTCTGCATCTATTTTCACATCTTTAGTCTCCTTCAGTCTGTAGCAGATCGGTAGTCTTTCCTTGACTTTCATGACCCTGATACATTTTGAATATTGAAGACCATTTCTTTTGTGAAGTATCTGTTGTATTGTAGAGTATCTGTTTTGTAGAGACTCGGTTATTCATCTCTGGAAGGAATAACACAGACATGATGCTCTGTTCTTCGTATTGCATCACATTAGATAGTGCAAGATGTCAATTTGTCCCATTTTATGGGGAAATACTTTGAGATAATGTACACATTCCATTCCTCATAAACTTTCAATTTATCTACCTGTTTCCTTATGCATTTATTTGTATCTACATAGATTCATGGATCCCTAGTTTATTCAGTTAGATAATAATCTTTTACTATCATAATGTCCTTTAATGTTTAATGTGGGCCAGTGGGTCAGAACTGATGATCTATCTATCTGTCTGTCTATGTGTCTTTGTGTCTATATACATATGTTCTATAGCTCTATTCGGGCTCAGAAACAGTGACATCCCAATAACAACAAGCACACTTAGTTCTCATCTACTAAAAGAAGCTAGTGTTTCTTGAAAATCGGTATTTTCAGGACTGGGACAGAGAAAGTACACAATGAGGCAGAAACAACTTGTAGAACCGGAAAGAAGGAAAGATACAAATAAGCTATACATACACATATATAGCTATATTTCATGAACCAGCAGTTCATACTCATATCTTTAGTTCTAACTCAACACTAGAAGGTTCATTCTAGTTTCCTCCTTTTCCATGTTTATAATTTCCGTGATGGTTAGTGAGAAACCTGGCTCCTCTAATGGGGGATGTATTTACTTTTTAATCAACCTTCCTGATTGCCTGTTCCTCACCCTGCACAGACACCCTCCTGACCCTAGTTGGGTTCTCACACTCCGTGTCTGCCTGCTGCACTGCAGGTGTCCTCTTCACTTTGCTAGGGATCCACCTCCCTCACTGGGTCACTATGATGCCCCGAGTCCTAGTGTGGACTTTCTTTGGTGGGCCCCTAAGGACTTTTGGGCACTGAATTTTCTAGAAAGGGGAAAGTGTATAAAAAGAGAACAGAATGGGACATCTCAATGGAAAATATACCCTGGAGAAATAAAAAGAGACAAGTGTCATGGTCACTAAGGAACTGTAAATTACTCAGTGTGCATATACCCTTAGATGTCAAGAAGGCAGAGGGTATGGAATGGAATGCCAGTGAGCTATAGAGGCACTGTGAGATAATTAAAATATTAGCAAGAATATGAAACTCTAAAAAACTTTTTTCCCAAAGTTTTCAAGTAGCCCCAGTGTCTATATGTATATAGAATCAATATTTTAGCCCTTTCTACAAACAAACAAAAAAAGTCATGGTTCATCAGTTTAGTATTTGGATCCTTGACATTGGATTTTTTTCTAGGTCATTTATGATAATATTTAGAATGGTGTTGAGAGAAATCCTGCCGCTATGAAAATTTAAATTTTGTTCATTTCTTGCTTTTGTGATTAGCTTGTCAACCTTAACATTCCTGAGATCACAGTGTGGAGGGCTTTGGATTTATTATCCTTCTAAAGTGCACTATGCAGAAATGTTCTCCAAACCTCTCTGACCTAAAATCATCGGGGAAATCTTGTGATAATAGATTGTTTATGGGCTTTCTGTCATTTTTACCTATAACTGAGTCTAAATTACCTTAACCTACTCTGATATAGATTACATTTTTGTCTGGGTTTAAATCATGTCTAAAATTAATTTCAAAATTTATCAAAACATCCTCATGAAACTATCAAATTAGATCAACCAAAAGATAACTTAAAGATATTCCATGACATATGTCCCTTATTTGAATGTTAATGTAAATTTGTGTTGATGCAGTTGATCTCAGTTGCTCACTGAATTCTCATGAGGTTGCTATGGAAAATGAATAGATGTTCCTAAAAGTAGCTATGGGGCACTAAACCTGCTCAGATGAATATATTCTTAAAAGAATAACTATGGCTTAAAATATAAAACCAATCAATCCACAAACATTAACTGTTTTTAACCTTGATTTTTTATAGTCTATATTTCAAATGAGTCACAAAGTATAAAAATGGTACCTTGTATTTAGGATCTTTGAAGAAGGCTCAGATTTTCAAATATACTGAGACTAGGTGAGAATAATAATACATCTTATATTTCTATCACACTTGTTTTTTTCCAGTATACTTTCTGTAATACTTTCTTACTTATTCCTCAGAACAGTATGATATATATACACTTTTTTAAAATGCCAGAGTAAGTATCTTGGTGTTCAGATCCTTGTACCCTGCTCTACTTCCCAACTGGGTATGTAGCCCAGAGAATAAAAAGGCAGTTGGATCAGATCAAGGCTTCTTAGTCTCTTCTGTGCTATGGATGTCTTTGGCAGCCTGGTGAAATCTGTGGCCCATCTAAGAATAATGATTTTAAATCAATAAAATCAATAAGGTTATAAATAAAACCGATTATACTGAAATTCAGTTATTAAGGTATTAAAAACAAGTTTATGATATGGTAATACTTTTTTATTATAGTATTAAATAAATAAGAAGATAGATAAATAAATATAGGTGAATTCAGAAGTGCTGTAATTTTAATACTACAATGAGGGTAAACAGTACTTTGAGGTCTCTGCAGCACACTAATATGATTTGAAAATATCTGTGGTTTCTGTTGGTGACAAAGTCACAGGTACTTCTAATAATATGTGATTCATTGCCTATATTCATTGTTAATGGAAGTGCTAAATTTCATTCATAAGCTAGAGAAAATTCAAATGTAATTTTTTTTTCTATCAAAGTTTACAATTGCTCTGAATTCTGTTCATTAGATGATTTCTAAGGAGCTTTCCAATAAAAATATTTCAAGACTTCGTAAACAATCCTGCTAGTTAGGTAGAGTGGCTTGCCTTTAGAATTCCATGTATGGTCCATGGACTGTTGGTATGCCTTTAGAATTCTATGTGTGGTCCATGGACCCATATATTAAGTTCCTTTTCTAAAGGACGGTTTTGCTCTTCCGTGTTTGGTCCATGGACAGCAGCAGCAACAGCATCTACCTGGAGCTGTTAGAAAGAAATACAGTACCTCCAGCCAGCCTCAGATCTGCTGAATCCACATCTACAAGTTTCCAAGATCCTTAGGCAATTTAGTATGCACCTTAATACTTGAGCAGTGTTGTTATAGACTAGGCTGTTAAGCCTGTTTGGGAGCTCTTAAGCCATGATTAAACCAAGTACCTTAGGATTTGCCAGATCTACAGTCAACTACCTCCATTTTAAAAAAATTGTCTTTAGACTCAAAGTCTAAGAATTTCATGACAGATTGCTGCCAGCAAGAAGGTCAATGCTGATAGAGACATTTAGAGATTTTCATGGAAAATTTGGGCTAAGAGTTACTTAAGGATCAACATTTGAAAGGGTCTAGATTGTTTTGGAGAATTGAAGAGCCCCAGGCAGTAGCTTGAGATTTGGCAGAAGCAAATTGTCTCTGAAAAATGGGGGAGGAATAAGAACAAGTCTGACTGCATAAGCAGACAGAAACATCGTTCAAGTTTAACTTTAGGTATAAGCAAAGTTTGTTCTGTATGGTTTGGCTTGAGTACTATAACTGTTTGAATATCACAGTTAATGTTCTTGTGAATACATGTTTTTCACTGCTCTGGAACCAATTTTATAGGTGTGTAAAATATTAAGCAGTTAGTGTCTTATGAACTGACTCATGTTTATATGGAGAGGAAAGCTGCTCCTGAAGTGTCTCACAGTGAAATTCTCTAGTAGAAATTCCAACGCAATATATGTCGAACATCTGTTTTGTACCAGTGGAAATTCAAGGATGAATTAGATACTGTTCTTGCCAGAAAAGAATTGCCAGTTTATTTCGTGAGCCAGGTAAAAAAATTATTGATGATAAAAGTATAAGTTCTATGATAGAAACAGACACAAAGCACTATTTATAGTGGTTTGGAAGGGGTTGCATAGAACCTTACATTCCTGTTTACTCATTTACTTGTTGATTCAACCATTCGTTCATTCATTTGTTCACCGATGTTTATTGAGCCATTATCCAATGTCACACACTAAGCTTCATGCCTGAGCATAGAATGATGACACTGGAAGTGATAAGATATGTCCAGGTTGAAATTATGTTGGGTTTCGTATGCCCTGTTTAGCATGTTGAGCGTTATCCAACAAACAAGTGGGAAACTTTAAAGGATTTTCAAGTAGGAAGTTCCTGATCTTTTGTTGCATTTTTAAGATCATCACTCTTGGAGAAGTCATGAAAGGTGACTAGAAAGGGGGCTTCAGAAGGTCACTTTAAGGTTTTAAACCTGGAAAAATCCTTCTTGTATTTATTTCAAGTTCTCTTGCATTTTAAAAACCTCACATTCCTTTCTTATTAATAATATTTACAGGCAAATATCTGGCTTGTGTTAGAATTTTATAGTATAATGTACTTCTTGTCAAGTTTTGGGTTCAGCAATATAATTAACATTTTTTCTATCATTACTTTGCAGCTTTGGACACTTGTCTTGATTTTATGGCCAGTTATTATTTTCATAATTTTGGCTATTACTCGGACCAAATTTCCTCCAAGAGCAAAACCAACTTGTAAGTAAATGAAATTTATTTGTTTCCCTAACTTTTGGATGCTGGTTAAAATTTATTTGGCTACCATTTTAGTGTTTTATTCTGAAATTTATTTTTGAGGGTAGTTTTTCCACTTGGAAGTATTTGTGTAAACACTTAGTATGGTTTTTCCCCAGTCTTTTGAATTAGTAAGAAATTGGGCCTATAAGATTTATCTAGAAAAATTTAAAGTATGTAGGAGCCAGAATATGTTTTAATCTTTAACTGTAAAATTTTGAGTCATTTATTAATCTCGTAAATCTCACCAGGGTGTGTATAACACAAACAAGCAGCCATCTCAAGCTAGATCCTCCTTTTACTTTGTGTCATAGCAGAAGCCATAGCCTGGAATTTGATCAACTGAACTAATGAAATCCAGAGTACCACAAAAATCTCATCTCTCTGCAGGACTAATATTTGAATGGTGCAAATGTATCAACACATTTAGTTTAAAAGAAGATTGTTTTCCAGTTAGTGCTGTTTCAGTTACATTTAGTCATTACCAAGTTGAAAAATGGGGACAGTGTCCAACTCAGTTCATGATTCCTTTTGGATTTAGAATGGAAATGCAGAAGAGACTCAGAAGTCTTCAGAATTGTGCAGGATGAACTTTTTAACTCCAAAGATTTGACCAATGTTGTTTTGCTTTTGTTTTTAAACTTTGGAGTCAGTTTTCTTACTAGAGAAGTAAAGTCAGGTCAGATGTTTCTGGTTTCACAAAGCCACCGTCTCCTAAAAATCTTGAAAATCAGATTTCTGAAAAATCAAATTGTGTTTCAGATGAATTATGGTAATTCACTATATAAAAGAATACTATGCTGACTTATTTGTAAAGAAAATAATGAACTGGTGGCTTTTTAAAATAAGCGCAGTGCTTTTCAGTCACCTAGTCCTAAGAAGTAAAATGAGAGCCATGGTGGAATCTACTTGAATCATACACAATATGATAATTCAAAAGAAAACATCAGTTAAATTATTGTGAAGCATTTAAATCCTTGGTGCTAGAGTAAATAATCCCTTACATTTGAATAACACCTTATCATTTCTAAAGGACTTTTGTACAAGTTATTATGTAAAGTTGTTGATAAGATTTGGTTAGGTTGTTTATAAAAACAGCATAATTTGTTCTCTTCATTTTATGTGTATTATTTGTTCTTTATAACAGATTAGTTCCACTGTATACTGTTCAAATTTATGTGTTCTTGTATATCTTAAGTAACATGGACTTCAGAAATAATGCATTCAGCACAAAAATTCAAATACCCTTTGAAGTATTCTGGCTAAAGATGCTAATTATCAATTTGCTAGCAATAGTGATAAAAGGAGTTTATTAGCTCCTTTCAACAACTTATTTCCACCAATTTCTTTGTTCTTAAGGATTTTTTCAGTTATATAAACTTCCTTTTCTAAAACTTCCAAGAGAGCAATATAAGTTGTGCGAGTGAATAGTCTTAAATTGGCTCCACCTGATAGGATTTAGAGATTCATGGGGAAAATCATGGAGTGCTCTTACAATCCCAGTAAATTACTAAGCAAAATGTGGAAAGACCATGTGACACAAGCCTCACAGACCTAATCTAAAAGCCTCTGCAAAAACACAATATCCAAAAGGAAATGAATAACCATTTTTTACTATGAACCTATTATTATACTCTAATAAATTTAGCTTTGAGGCAATTATCTTTATGTTTATGGGTAGGAGGGAACAAAATTAAGAAAAGTTCAAACACTAAAAGTATTTTTGCTATCTCTCAGACCCTATAAGACTCTGTCTGAAAAATAGTTTATTGGTTTGTTATTAGAAGTAAAGGAGACTCTCTCACTTTACACATGAGAATGCTGGGACTCAAGGAGATTTTAATTTGCCAAAATTCAATAATGTGGGATAAGAGAGAAAGGTATTGAAAGCTACCTTTGCTTATTCTTAGTCTGTGAGATTTGTGTTGTATCTTACCCTCTTATGCACAGACCCAAATATAAATTATGTCCAAGATTTCAACTCATAATCAACAGAAGTTAAAATGTGATTTTATAATTGGAGATGTAATGTAGAGAATCTAAAACTAGTATCAATGCAGCTATTTTTTTTTTCTCTTTTGTGGTAGAGAGGGAATAACTTCAAAATGACAGTTTAGATTTAGGTTTTTTAATTCTTTTTTATTGTTGTTTCTCTTTATTTCTCATATCTATTATAACAAAAGGTTAAAATGAGCTAATAATAATAATGATAAATATTTCTTGATCTCATATATATATATATATATATATATATATATAATGGCTGTATTATTCATTTCACAGTCGAGAAAACCAAGGCACAGAGAGAGATTAAGTAACTTGTCCAAGATTGCACAGTTAGTAAGTGGTGGTGTCAGAATATGAACCCAGACATTTTGGCTCCTAAATCTGGTTTTATGCTCCTGGACTGACATTCTTACACCTAGGAGTCAGTACTAACTTTTCATGTTTTATTATTTAGGCTTTGCAGAAAGCAGACTAAAAATTAGAAATTAAGAATATAAGCACCTTCTCTGTCTCTATCATGAAATCAAAAATATGAGGATTCTGATGTATGTATCAGAATTATACTAAATATTAGTTTTGAATGTAGAATGCTGCCTCTGTTTGACAAATTCTGCATGAATCATTGTGGTTCTGGTATCCTAGAAATTGGATCCTGCTTCACAGAGTAAAAATCCTTTTCAGGCTACAGTGGCTTCTTCAGTACTAGTTGGGCAATAGAGAAATGAAAATGAAACTCCAGACTACACCCCAGCTGAAACTCAGCGATGGTGAAAATGGGAGTTGTCATCCTGTGGGCATATTCTGCTCCCAGATTAGCCAGGCAGGTATGTAGGACTAATAAACCATTCAGAACAAACATAATCAGCCACTCAAAGGATTCCTTCATAGGCTTTCTGACTGATGGACATCTGGAGAGGTCTGGATTTTGGGGAAGTAAGGAAGCTGCTGCGGTCCCTGCCATGGTGAGCGCTGGTCCAGGGCAAAATGCTTACTTTTGGCACCGTCTGCCTTCACTTACTCCCTTTTGTGTTTCCACCAATAGTTTAGGTAACTTGTTCCTGCAAATAACAAGTCCCAGGTAAAGAAAGTTTCCCAAAGGCTGGCAGGCAGACCCAGATGCTTCTTATTCACACGGAGAAGAAATGGGCTGAGGCGCTGAGTTTGAAGTAGTTCCAACTTCTCATAATCCCTACGTGCAATGGCTTGTTGCGAGGCAAACTTTAAAGTCAAAATAGCATGCTTAGTAGCAAAAGCAAACTAAACCAAACCAAACGCCCAAATCGCGTTTAGACTAAGTCAAGCTATAATGTACAGTGAGTTACTTTTGTTTTCTTTTAACACATACATCCTCATGAAAGTGCAGGCAAGCAGTTCCCATCGCTGAGGAACCCACTACTTTTCAAGGACAGTAAGACGCTGCCATAACGAGACAAGTGGCCTCCAAAAAATGCAGTCTTGCTAAACAAGGAGTCACATTTTTATGAAGCTAATGAAAAACAGTATTTTTCAAGTGTGCAAAAATGTCACTAAAAGAATAATGGAAATTTTATTGTACAAATATGATAATACACTGAATTAAACCCCAACAATCTCTAGGCTGTCACTTTCTAATACCCCTGATCCCTCAGAAGATAAGAGATTTAGCCCATCCTGTGTCTGAAAGGGTTAACTGCTAACTGAATGATCTCCACATTTGTCTTATCACAAGGTTATACAGAATACCACCCATCCAGATGTGACTCAGGAGCTTTGGTGAATGCAAAGTTAGCATTCCTAGCACGTCTTTTGACCTCCAAAGCATGCTTTTTGTCTTCATGGATGCAATAAAAATATTAATAGGAGTGAACATTTATTGAAGACTTTGGCAAGCACTGAACTAAGTACTTTACATATGTTTCCTAAGGTAATGCTTACATCATCTCTTTGAACTATGTAATATGATCTTCCTATTTTAAAGATAATACAACTCAGGCATAGAAATGTTAAGTAATTTATCAATGTTCATATGGTTATTTTGTGCCCAGGCCTGGATTTTAACCACAGTTTCTCCACACGCCCTACCCCCATACAGTAGGTTTTTCCAGATCATGAGTGCCAATGATGGCACTCCAAAGGTCTGACTCATTTGAGTTTACAGCCTCCCCATTTTCTTCCTTATACCACCTGTTAGTGCTCTCAGACATCCAATGTGCTTGTAAAAGGAACTCAGTTGTTTTTTGTTTTTTGTTTTTTTTGTCAGCAGCTCTAGGGGAAAATGTGAGAAGAAAGATCAAAATTATTGATTAACTGGTGGCTTGTGGGATCCATGCATGTTGTTATACCTATGGTACCTGAATTGTTAAAAGGAAACTATTGTGCTATTTTATGTTGATAGAGCCTATAAGGCCTCTTACTGGTGAGGGTTGTGAAAATCAGAGGAGTGAGGTTTTCTTCTGGCCCTGCTCTTGTGGCTAATTTTTTGTGCAGTGTTTTTATGGAAGTGAAGACAAGTGCATGAGAACAGAATCCCGGAGTATACCATGCTCTCCAGCATACTCATGATTTAATCTTAATAGTTTAATAGTTTAATCTTAATAGTCCCTTAATAGGGACCCAAAGTAAATAATATACTTTTCAATGTCGATTGGCTAAAATTAATGTACGCTTTGTTCTGGGAAGCTCAGAATTCATCATCATTCGTCTTCTGCTGGGGATTGCCCCATCCAGTTTCTCCATTCTCAGGTGTGCCAGCAACACGAGGCAGTCTCTCAGGTTAGAAGCATGAGTCATCTTTGACTCCTCCCTTTCCTTCACCTCCCCAAACCATTATCCTTCAAATCAGAGTCCATTTTGTGAAATGCGTCCTGGAGTTAGCCCTTCTTTTTCCAACCTTCCTGCCACAGTTTGGTTCAGTATGTCATTGTTTCATACCTGGATTTCTTCAGAAAGTTTTTTATTTTGTTTTGTTTTGTTCTGTTTATGGTCTCTGGAAGCCCTGCCTATAATTCTTCCCATATTTCATCATCAGAAAATCCCCTAAAATACTCTTTGTGTCTGTCAACTTCTCTTTGCCTCACTTTCAAGACCTTCATAATTAGGATTCATCCAACTTTCTGTTCTTTCTGTTCTGCGCTATGATGCTTGTGCCTAGACAAACAGTGTCTGAGAGTCTTCCACACATCCTGCTCATCCCCACTTGGATGCACATGTTGCCTCCTCAGTGTCTATTAGAAGCTCACATCTAAGGCTTACCCTTTTGCCTTCCTGATCATTCAGACTCCAATTATTTCTCCTGTATATCTTTCTTGTGGACATCTTGGCTAATAGTGATCTTTGCTTTATCTTGACTCACTCATTGTACAGATAGTACATTAACAGCAAAAATCACATCATAACATCACACTCTTGTCAGACGCAGCATAATTCCTAACATGGAACAAAATTAGAGTGCAGTATATTGATCAGAATTTGATACGGTTTGAAAAATTGATACAGATGATGGGTTTACAAAATTCATCCAGATATGAATAATAAAAAAATTCAGTGTGAGTCTAAGATGGGCAAAGGACAAAAGGTTAGCTCATTTGGGGATTGATTTTTACTTTCTTCAATCCAGGTACATCTGACTGCTATTAACAATGTCTGTAATGGTATACTGGGGAAAGAAAATGGACATAAAGCACCCTCACTCCTCCCCAGGTACATCCACCCGAGAATTTTCCTCACAAGTTAATGAATTCTTGTGAATGCGTATGAAAGATTTTTGTGTGGGTGGGATTTACAGTCCACTTCTTATTTAAGCTCCAGAAGATGTTGGAACAGCTTTTGAATTTC
Source organism: Camelus bactrianus (assembly GCF_048773025.1). Classification (NCBI taxonomy): domain Eukaryota; kingdom Metazoa; phylum Chordata; class Mammalia; order Artiodactyla; family Camelidae; genus Camelus; species Camelus bactrianus. The sequence continues at coordinate 67,868,599 of NC_133543.1, forward strand.
AAAGCCAGAGCCCCATCATTTACTTCTTCCATCAGTAAATCAGTAGTTAACTTTTTGGGGAAACATTACTGACCCTTTAGATGGTAACACAGATAAATTCTGTGAAACTCATAGAAACTGAGACTCAGCTTAGATTGTGACCTTGCTTCCTCCAGCATTTTGCACAGAAGATAGGAAAGAGCAGGAAAAAGGGGATGTGAAAATGGCCCCGCCACACTCATGGCTCCTGCTGGTGTTTGCCCACCTTCCACAGCTCCTGACTTGAAATTCTGCCATTCTTTCACACAGTGCAGATGGGCACACCCTCATGCCAGATAACATGACAAAGGGTTTCTCAACTGATGGCCTCTTAGGCTTAGTACACAGAGTTGCATCAGAGAACTGGAAATACCTTGAAGTACAAAAAAACTTAATTTAACAAGTAGAAGAATAAAGAGTACAGAGCAGTTGTTAATTGCACAGTGGAGGCTTTGTTTTTTTCCTGCTCATTTTGCATCATCCCTACTTTTGATAACTTACTTACAAGCTTCCCAGAGGTGACTGCCCCACTGCAATTAGCTCTGGGAGCCGTGTCTTCTCTTTTTCACCCCTTTTCTCTTTTCTCCCCTTTATAAAGAGCAGAGGCGCTCCTGTTACTGTCAGATAGGGACTTCTAATATCCAAACCTATATGATAAATACGAATAAATAAATGATTACTCATAAAATTCTCCCAAATATAGTAATGTCATTTGCTGAGGTCACCACTATCAGTTGATGTTTCTAATAAACCCTTGAAGCTAAGAGCCTAACTTAACAGCCAGTTCCTTTTTACTTGTCAGACAACATAGAGTCCCGACACAGGCTCACAGGCTGTGTGTTTTCCTGAAAGACTGTTTTATTAAACTCGTCTTCTAAGCATCGTCCAGAAAACCTGGCTTACTAAACCTTAGTCATTTTATGCTACTCTCGCTACTCAAGTTTTCTCATTCTTTTTGATTAGGTCATATCATGTCCTTTGCTTTGATAAATGAACCAATGTATTTTTAGAGTGAAGTAGCTCTCATGGAAGAAATGCCACAGCATACAATATTCACTGGTCTCAGGTCAGTTAAAACTTCATTGTGGACCTATAATATTTTCACATTAAAAAAATAAAATTCTTGTTTTGGTTATATATTTACACACCTATGTTTATATATAAAATCATTATTGTGAGAAGAAATGTAGGGCCTTAGAGGACAGACTAGAGATCCAAGCTGTCTGGATTCAAACACAAGCCTTGGATAAATCTGTTGGATGCTTGAAGCCTCATTTTCCATGTCTGTATGTTGAAGCTACTAATAGTAGTGCCTTCCTCATAGAGTTGTTGTGAGAGTTAAGTGAATTAGTATTTGTTAAATACTTAGAAAACTGCCAGGCACATAATAAGATCTACATTTCTGTTGGGGATTATTTTTATATTATTTATAATATAATGATACATATGTATAGAGTATAACATCAATCATTGAGTATCATCGAGATTATCTAGTATCTCATTATTATTGATAAATGAGGAAACTGAGGCTCAGAAAATTTAAGAGACTTGAAGTTTCACATTTATTCTTGCCATTGTCACATATTTAAAGGAAATCTGTTATGTCTGTGCTGATCACGAAAGTCGTAAGTGTTCAGAGCAATCAAATCTATACCAGAGTAAAAAATACATCACAAACTATAATAAATAAATATACAACGTGATTAATTCCACAGTGGAGGTAGGCCCAAGAGCAGGAGCAGCAGAGAAGATGGAATCCAGACAACTTCAATGAGGACAACTGGAATGAGGCCTGGGGCTACAGGGAGGCAAATGTAATGCAAAACTTGAGGGGTTAACAAAAAACTCAGTAATCAAGACCAGTCATATTTTGATACAATGTTCTAAAATATCAAAATTAATTTTAAAATTCTATATACAAAATACAAAAATTTTAAATAAAGTCATGATCAGTATTACTGCTTTTTCTTTTGTCTTGGGCTCCAATGTGGCTCCTATAGCACTGCCTGAGATACCAGGTATGGCTTCACAAGGAAGTCCTATGTCTTAGCATGATCCTTGAAGAATGAGTTGGCATTTGTTAGCTGGACAACTAGTGTCTTTGTAATCGTAACAGAGAGGGAGCAACATGAGTGAGGACACAGGACATGAAAGAGTTAGATGTGCCAAGAATTTGTAGTCTGCTTTGTCTGAAAAAGGAGAATGTTTATTGTAAGTGTTAGGAGATGAGGCCATTTGGTCAATACCAAAAGTATTGGACTTTATTTTGAAAAGGATAAGAAGCCATTGGAACTTTTTAGTAAATTAATTTTGTCTTAAAATATTTGTATCTTTTTCTCATCATAGAAATACAGCCTCATTACTTAAAAATTAAATAATGTAATACAAGTATTCACATTACAAAAAGCAGAAGTCCCACATAATCTTGCCTTATAAAGATAACCATTTTTAACATTTCAGTGTACATTTTCTCAGACTTTTTTCTAGGCACATAGCAAAATACACATATACATGCAACCAAAATGTGACCATTGGGATCAGATTACATTTTAGAAAGAGCTCCTGCAGCAGAATGAAAGATGGTTTGGTAGGAGCTGGTGATTGGATTGGGCACACAGTTCTGGTTTTAAGACTCCCATTTTAGTTTTCATTTTCATGATCTCTTGACTGCCCTGGAAATCTTAGGGGGCTAAAATGTCTGCAGACTTCTCTGTTACAGCTGGTGAGTTCCCCAGAATTATTTTAAAACCTCCTCCTTCAACTCCTCACTTTCTTTCCAGAATTTCAAATCCAGATTTCTTTAAAAAATAATTACTCTTTATAATATGAAGGTTTTCCATGCATGACTAGCTATAACACTTTAATTTTATATTGAGATTAAAATGAGATTAACACAATTTAGGGCAAATCTGGGGCATGGAATTATAGCCAACTAAAGAGAAAATAATACAGGAATCACAATATTAACAGTGTCCTCTGTTTAATTTTTCTCTATCTTCGTGATTTAAAAATAGATACACATAATCACACTACCTTAATCAAAACCATCTAAGTACACCTGTTGAAAGATGCAGCTTCCAGGATTTTACTCTAGGATTTCTGAATTGGCATCTGGTGATAGTGGTGGGGAAGGTGGTGATGATGAGATCATGAGGTGATGAGGTGCTGATGATGGTGAGTTGGGCGGTGTTGAGGACCAGACTAAAGAATTCTTTGGGCTCTTATGCAAACTAATGTTTGAGAAAATGAATATGATGAATACACAATGAGAAGATATGTGCCCTTCAAGAGGGAGAAAGGTCATGATTAAAAGCTGGCTGAGGATAGGTAGACTCGTTTGGCCAGAGGAGAATGTGCTAAAGAGTAGAGGAGATCAAGTTGTGTGGAGTTTGATCACATAGGGTTTTTAATCCTAGACCCAAGAGTTTGTATTTTCTCTTATAATAGCAGAAGCATTGTGAGGAATTATTTTTCTTTTTCCATCATGGGAGGTAAACGGAGGGAAGCTTGAAAGATTTTCTGCCATAATTGTTTACCTTTATCCAGACGTTTCTATCACAGGCTATATTAATTATCTATTGCTCAATAATAAATTGCCTCCCAAAACTTAATGGCAACAACAGTAAACATTCATTATCTTCCAGTTCCTGTTTCAGAATTTGGTAGTGCTTAACTGTGTAGTTTTGACAGAGTCTGTCATGAGACTGCAGTCAAGATTTTGGTTAGAGTTGCCTTCATATGACACCTTGACTAGGACTGGAAAGTCTGTTTTCAAGATGGATTGCTTACATGGATTGCTAATGAGTTGGTACCAACCGTTGGTGAGGAGCCTCAGATTCTTTCTATAGGTTGTTTCACTGTCCTCATGACATGGAAGCTGCTTTCCTAGACCAAGCAATCCAAGAAGCAGTCAGGTGAGGCTATCCTTTTTATGACCTACCATTGGAAGCCTCAGAGCATTATTTCTACCATGTTCTATTCATTAGACCAAGTCACTAAGCCTGACGCATATTCAAGGGCAAGGGAATTAGGCTCCACCTTTTGTAGGAAAGTGTGTCAAAGATTCTGTGGACACATTTTAAAGCCATTACATGGACTAACGAGAGCCAGTGGTACAGTAATCGTGTGCATTAAACATGCTTGAAATATTCAGCCCCATTGTGGCAGAGTCCTTATCTGCTCCAGGCCATACTGTATTCCTGTCCACCTAGCACAGTGCCTGCATGTGGAAACATCATTATATATTTTTTGAACTATTACTATTTTGTAGATGAAGATACTTATTTATGGAGGTTTTAGTGATAGGTTTCACTAAGTGTTGAAACCAACACTTAATTTGGTCTTACTACCCAGATTCTCTTTCTACTCCCCATGCTGTCTGTCAAACAGAATCATTCATCTCTACTAGAAACACTCACCTTGCTGTTGGCATAGCTAACAGAACCACTTCTAGAATATTGCCTGGCATTTAGCAATCACCCAACAAATATTTGTTGAACAAATGAACAAATGAGCAAATTCAGTGCAACAATACATTAAAACTTGAGATATGAAGAAATCTGTTCAGATTTTCTTACAAGTCAATAGAAAACTGAGGAATACAGGCCAGAATGCTTGCTTCTTATGCAGCTATTATTTTATCATAGTCATTGAATGGACACTGTGTTGAAAGTGCAGAAGTTAGATACAAAAGTATAAATGATTTAAGGCTCCTGTGATTTGAGAAGCTTATGATCTGATGGCCATACACAGGATTCTATGTAGAATGAATTTTATATCATTGTGCCATTCATTGCATAGTCTTTTAAAGAGTGGGACTGGATTAGAGGGGGACAAATAAATGTGGTTCAGCTGGAATTCCTCTCATATGAATAGCATTATGCTTTGATATTTAACCCACAAAGGGAAACAAATGAATTTTAAGTACAGCATAGCATACCTAAGCTCTCATGCACCTCTCTATACACTGTAACACTATTTACTTTGGCAAAATTTTGTACCAAAATTGAAACCTAATCTGAATTGAAAACTTCACCCATCTTCACTGAATCCTGTTAGCTTTAATTAGCTGTTTTTAAGACTGCATGCTAAGCAGAGCTCCGAAAAACAGAAGGAAAAAAAAAAAAACTCAACACAACTTTGTTACATAGATTACATTCCTTTCAGCAGCATGCTTGAAATTTAAGGTCTTTATTTTGTTGATTTATCTTTAGTTTTATGTGCGAATTTAGCATTAAATATATAATCTGGAGGGTAAATGATAGGGACTAGTGAATCTCATAGGTGGGTTCAGTTTTTGGGTTATTATGAATTCTGTGTTAACATTAGGTAATGTAGCCAAACCTCCAGAACAATAAGCAGTCAGTTTTTCTGCAATGTTAATACAAAAAGTATCAAGTTTAAGCTCAAATAAAACCTAAAGCAAATGAACAAGAGTAGGATTAGGTTAATCTCAAACATTAGGACGGTTGCATAAGGTATTAGAGTCATGGTTCTGATGCCTACTTTTGTTACATAGATTTCTAAACATCTAGCTGTGCACAACTCCTCAACACTCAGCTATTCATTAAACAAATCTTCACTTACTATAGTGCCATGTGGAATCTAAAGGAGAACACAGGAGTTTTAGATGAAAACATCAATCATCAAGTTGTGGGGGCAAGATATACCATACCTGACCCTAAAATCCATAATCTATTGCATTATCAACTTTGATAGCAGGAATGAAGAACCACAGGTGCATTAAAATTTGTTTAAAAAAATAGTCTTTTGCAGGCTAGAGAAGTTAGCAAAGCTTAATACTGTAAGTAGGACTTAAGTTGCATCCTGAAGAAGACTAATAGGATAGTTGGATTTGCATGGAGAAGAATGGGAAATTTTTCAAAAGAAAGAAGAGAATGAACTAAGTTCATGGTGCTGGGGATGTAAAGTGAATGGTCTTATTTTGCCTCAAGGAAACGTCCCTGAACCTCTATACTAGGTTAGATTTTACCCCCGTACCACCTTCCTCTATCATTGTAGTGTACTATATATGTTTTTATTTGGTATTTGGGTCCTGGTCTCCCTTTCCTGAGGCCCATGCCTAAGCCTGTCTTATCCACCAAGTAACAACAGCGCCTCACACATAATAGACACTAAATAGATAAATACCCCTCCTAGCTCCATTAGATTCTACTGAGAAACGAGTTTGAATACTTGGTATAAGAGCAAGGGACCAAGAATTTCAAAGACCAGGATGACTATATTGGGATGTCTTTAGCTGATCAGCAATAAACAGCAACACACGATAGTAGGAATATGGTGCTTTGTGTATATTAATCAGTGTGAGAAGACTGGAGCAAGAAAAAGAATTGCACAGTTACCGAAGTTACAAAAAGTGATATCACTCTCACTAACACAGTTGGAGAAACAGAAATGGAGAAGAATGAATAAAATCTTAAAAATACTGGGAGGAGATGGTCAGTAGGATATGGTAGAGATTAGATTTGGGGGACAAAGTAATACTTGGAAATAAAAGCACTCTCCTGGCTTTTAATCTGGGAATCTGAGAGAACAGAACAACAACTGTAACAATGTTCCTTTTTAGTAATGCTGCCTTTTAATTCTTGTAAAAATCCTGAGAGATTCATTATTGTGATTCCCAGTTTACAGGTGAGAAAATCAAAACTCTCAGAGAGGCAAATAGAACCTAATGACCAAATCCATGGGCCTTTGTTCAGGGTGCTCAATTCAAGTCTCAGTTTGACCTTGAGAAGTCACTTAACTTCTCTGAGCCTATTTCTTCATCTGTAAAATGTGGATAATCAAAGTGTCTACCTCATAGCATTTTAGGGGGAGTTAAGATAACATATATGATAAGATAGCATATAGTAAGATAATTTGTGATATCACAGAGAAGGATGTCATAGTCTATAGAAGTACATAGTAAGTGCTTTAAAAGATTATTATGGTTAGATGACTTGCCCAAGATTAAACAGCTAGTAAGTGGAAGAGCTTCTGACTTGAACTCAAGTTTTGTGATGTATTTGTCATACATATCATGTTGCTGCTAGAAAAAAAATTAAGGTCCAGGGAGATAGTTGTGAATATATTAGTTGTTTACTACCCAAAGGACACTATTTGTTTATTATAATCCATACTTTAAGAATCACTGATCTGGTGTTTGAGGGGAAAAAAAAAGAAATCAATTGTTCTTATCTTAGTTCTGCCTTTCTAAATTATCCTAGGATTTGAGGAAGGATATATATTGTTCTTTGGTTTCTATACTTATATACTGGATCACGTATGTGAAACTGCCAAAAGGAACACACTGGGTCAAAATCCTTGTAATGCTAAATTAGTTCTGTAATCTTTAGCAACAACCACTGTTAATGGAACTTGTTTCTCTTTGTGAGTCTGTACTTTAAAACTGAAGGCAGTAAAGATGCTACATCAACTGTTTATAGTTGTGAAGCCAAAGTACATTTTAATAGAACCAACATTTGAAAGAATTCTGGTAGGCCCTAGACAACAATCACACAGGAGAGGTAAATTGATGAGAAAATGTTTTCTGAGAACAGAAATATTCGGAGGCTTTCTGGACTGCACACTAATTTGTATCACAGAGTCTTTGTTTTACTATTATATCTGTGCTAGTATTTGTCTTGATTTTCTTGACTATAGGGGTTCCTAATGGTTTTAGAGTAGTAACAGTCACTCTTTTCCTTTTGACATGCTCTTTTCCCATTCTTAGAAGAAGGAACATGAATATCATAAAATGATAAGAAAAGATTATATAATTAATAAGAAACCTATTTGAGCATAAGTAAGCCTTGGAAAAAAGCCAACTTGAACCATAGCTAAAAACAGTCAAACCAGAGTAGGTGTTAATACACTTTAGTTATTCCTATTACACCTCTGGATTCCTTGTTTATACTATTGAGGTCTGAAGTATGAAACCTTCTTTAAATGTTCTGACCAAGATTTGATCCTTTACTTTTTAAATTTTTCCAGACTCTGCCAACTCTTTCAATATGCATGGCTCTTAGCAGATGTTCAATAAATATTTATTGGATAGATTGGTATATTAATGCTTTATGAAATCAAACTAAATCAATGCATCATTGAAGTTTCTCCAAAAGAACCAAATCCCTGTTTGCTCATTTGAGGAGTCACTTGATAAGGATTTCACATCACCAATATCATTCAGCCTTACTAATGACAAATGTATGATCATAACTAGGAGTTAACAGGCTTTTTTCCAAGAACACTTGTCTTCATTCTCATTGCCTTTTACTTAATGAAATAAATTTTTCCTCCTCCCATTTATTAAAATTCTAGTTTGGTCTGATCACAAATAACTCCAAACTAAGCCTCAGATGGCTTCATTTCCAAATCTCCCAGTCAACTCATGATAAATGAATCTAATCCAGCTCAGCTCTGGCTATTAAAATCTAATGGTTTTCATCATGTTAGACTAACCCAATTGCAATACCTAAAGAAAGATAATTAAGAAATGTGGGTTTGTTATAAGTATTCAACTAATTGATTACTAGACCCCTTACCGTCCCTTTCTTTCAAACTGGCCATATGGGGAATGAATCTACTATCCTCCATGCCATCCAAAGCAGTCCAGTGGTAGCCATTTCCCCCCTGTACTCTCACATCCTTTAGTTACCAGGTCCTGTCAATTCTTCCTTCCAAATGTCTCTAGAAACTCTCTTCTGTCTCCATTTCCACTGTCACTACCTTAGTTTAGATCTTCATCCTGTTCCTCTGCTCTAACTATGATAATTTTAATCTGGTTTCCATCCCCCTGACCTAGCCCCTTCACTCTGTCACTTATACTGATGCCAATTATTTTTCTAAACGTGTATCTAATACATACCACTTCCATACTTAATATCCTTCTGACTCAACATTACTTTCAGGTTAATATCCAGACTATCACATGGCACCTACGTCCTTTTAGGAGCATGCCCTAAAGTAACTCTTCAGCGCCATCTCTGGCCATGACCGTCTCCCCATCACTCAGCCACTTTCTGTACACTCTAGCCACTTGCAGTGAACTAAAAGAAATGCTACCGTAGCATCACAAGTGGGGCCAGAACATTCAGTCATGTAAAATGCAGGAGCCTATTTTGCAGGGGTAATGAAATGACCTGGTGAGCCAATTGCTTTACATCTGAATTCAAGTTACTGCATTATCATGGGGTTTTATTGTACTTCAGACTCCTCAAGGGCTTTCTTACATTTATGCCTTTGCATATATTATTTTCTCCCTTCCCTGTCATTCTCTCAGCTAGTTCCAACTTGTCCTTCAAAACTCATGACAGGTACCACTTCTCTAGCTAACCCCTGCCTGTCCACATTACCTTCTGCCCCCAGATGGTATTAGGAGTCCACATGTCATACTTTAATAGCATACCCAGTGCGTGACCCTATCGTCATAGTAAAAATTGTTCCAATTGTAATTGTTCAGACACATATTTGTCTCTTTTCTTTTATCTTCCTGAACCACTCAACACACAATACACACACATATGCACTTGTGTGAGCACACACACATAAAGCTTGTATGACCATTTAGAGTAAGAATTTTATTTTCCATATCTATATTTGCTCCAAATACTCAGCCCAGTGGCAAACACACACAAAAAAATACATTTGTGATCTAAATGGAAGCTAAGGATCTGGATTTGCAGTAAATCATTTGAATAAATATTTGCATCTCTGTGCTTTCCAATCTATTAAGAATATTCTAAGCCAACTTGGCCATTTATGATTGTTAGGTTTCTCCTGGTAGACAGTATTAATGATTGTCTGATAACTTGAGATAAATGAGCTCTGTGGGTTTCCTCCCCCACAACCTTGCCTGCAGTTCGTGTCCATATAATGAAAACAAGTCTCTTGGCTTGCCATCCATAAAAACATTTATTAGCAAGTGTCCACAAAAGAGGTCACACGAACCTGTTCATGAAGCTCAGTGAAGTCCCAGATCTTGTCCTTTCAGTCACTTTTAACAAGAATCTTGCTGGAAAGGTAGCGTTAGCCCCAGGATCACCTGGTTAATGCTTGAGCAGAGTTGAATGGAACTAACTGCTAAGCTACACATGCCCCCTGGAGGGTATTAGGATCCCGAGTCCACTGATTCTTATACCCTGTTTTTGTGAAGATGGAGGTGCATTTACAATAGTTCTAGCCAAGCCACATTAACATGAACAGTATTCATTTCATTGATGAAAATTTACTTCTGACACCCACCATACTACCTAACACATTCCAGGGCTGACTGGAGGAAAGGCAGGAGAAGCATTGCCTTTGCAAAATACCACCCTGGCTCAGGTTCTCCTAGAGTTTCTCATTTAGATTTAACTATTTCAGGACTGGGTATTCCTGATTTGGGAACTTCAAAGTTGTTTAAATTTGAATTAACTTCAAAAGTTAACAGTTGCTAGATTAAAATTAATGAACACAATTAACCTACTGTATTCTGATGTGTTTTAAAATAAAGTGTAGTCTGTATAATATTAATTTTAACCCTTGGATCCTTTGGTCAGTCACAATGGTTTTTGCCAGCCCCCTCCTGAAGATGGTGTGCTATAAGCACTGCTGACAGCAATGGATTCTGGCCGGGAGGGTTGGTTAGCTGAGCAAATACTCTCCTTTCAGGGCTTAAATATTTCCCATTTCTTACTCCCTCCCCGTTTTGCCATCAGTTGTCCTGTCTTAAGTCCAGGGGTCCTGATTCTTCTGCCACCATCATTACCTTTTATGTTATGTTTTTTACTAAAATTATATAATGGTCTTTTCCATTTACATTTGGAGTCTGTCAATTATTTCTTGATTCTCCAAGTGCATATGTGCTTAATTTCCTTGTGGAAGCAGATTGATACTTTGTTGAACATTTCTGACTTTCCTCCCCACTTTTCTTTCCCCTCCCTGAGGCAGTGACTCTAGTGCCAGCACAGTTGTTCACACACAGAAAGTGCTAAAATGTCTACAGAATGAATAGTTATAGAAGAGAGAAACTTACAGAAGGGAGAAATGTCTCCTTGAGTATGTAATGTTAAAAAGAAGGCAACATAATTGCTACATATAAAAACTAATTTAGGCGAGACCTCATTGTAAATCCCATTAAAAAAAAAAGAATTATGTATAAGGAATTAATATTCACTGTGCCCAAGACTATGGTAAATCTTTTCCACATTACATCTCATATGATCTTTACAATATCACTCGAGGTAGATGCTAGTGTCTCCTTTTTGACCCTGAAGAAAAGAGGGGGTGAAATCAATTGGTTAAAGTTATGCAGTGGTGAAGCTGGAAGCAGCTTTTGAGTCTAGGCCTGGGCTAATGTCATACAAATACTCATTATAGCCTCTTGCCAAACATATTTTGAAATCTTGATCCGGTTCACTTAATGTCAATTAATATTTACAACAGTGAAATTATCATACATCTAAAGTATAGGGAGTTCGTTGTAATTGAAATTTGGATGTTACAGCATTAACTTCTTATGTAGGGACAAAACACTGTGTCATTCATTCATTAGATCATTTGTCCATTCAACTATATTTTTTGAGCTCCTACTCCAACCATCTTATCTATATATGGCATAATATACACAAAAAGCCTTGCCAGTAAGGCAAATTGACCTTCATGGAGAGTTGTAACTATCAATAGGTTCCTCAATAGGATCAAATATGCAAATTAATCTTTATGCAACTGAAATAATAGTTATGAGAAACTTCTGGCCAACGTCCCTTTTTGAGGTTTAAGGATTTTAATTCAGCCTTGGTAGCCGAAAAGCTTTCATCTTACTATCATTTCTGGTCTGTAGAAGACGATCTTTGACCTTAGCATTTATGGTTCCTTCTAATTTTCTATCCTTGATTTTAAAGAATTACAGGAAAACAAATGCAACCATTTTGTTTAATTTGAGTAATAAGACAATAAACTGTTGTGACTCAGACTAACACTTGGCACATAAGGGGTCATTGTGCTTTATGGTGTCTGAAATAATGTTATCTATAAGTTGTAATTCACTTGTAAATTATGTATTTATATATTGGGTACAGATTGAAAATATTCTTTATAAGAAAGATAAAAGGTTGAAAGAAAAACCCCATAATGATAAACATGAAAGTCATAAAGACCTAGCCATACCAAAACTATTTCCATTTTGAAATGATGGTTTAAGGGGAAAATATGCGCCACAGAGCTAACGCCGTCAGCATGGCATACCATATACCTTAGTCACTGGATCGAGTGTCTATTGTGAGTCACTTGACATGTCATGTGAGCTACTCTGCCTCAGTTTACCATTTGAACTATGGGTTTCAACCTCATTGTTTCCAAGAGCGCATCATAATGGTAAAGTATATAGGACTTCTAGTTAACATACTCTAGAGAAATAATGAAAGGCAGTATTACACTTACCCAAGGGATAACTGACTGTGGTTAATTTTTTCTTCTCTTCTTGCAAATTCTTTCTGGTTGTCCAGTGTAAAGGGACTTTGACATATAATCTGTTATGATGCCCAAAGGCAATTAGTGTTTTCAGACCATAGGGCACTCCCAGCCTTTCCCCTTGGCTCCCATGAATCATCCCAGCCCTCTCTGACACTATTATATTGAACCCTGATGTCTAGACCTCTCGTTCTGATTTCCCATTCAGGGACAGTTCCCAGGCTCCTTTCTCTATCAAAATTTCACATCCCACTATTTGTTGCCACAGACAGCTGTTCTCTGCTAGATGACTCTACATGTTAATGACTAACAGGCAGTAATCCCTGTGGATATGTCAGATACCCATTGTCTCAGACTTCTCAGTAATATAACCTATTAATCTGGTTTAAAAGCAAACATCTCTAGAAAGCCATTACTATGTGGAAATGCGTATCATATTGTCAAGTTAGGGAAGAAGATTTAATTAGAGGTGGGGTGGGAGGGGGAATTCTGTACTTCTATCAGCTTTCAGATCACACAGTATAAATGATATGGAGGAAAGAATTTGGGAGTTGAAATCACAACTCTTATTTTAAAGTTTCAACTTTGTTTGCTTACAAACGTCACCAAGCTTTTATTAGTCAATCCATAAAAGGGGAAATGACGCTTACCTTCCATGGTTATGCAGATGAGGCTCAAATGTGCTGTTATTTGTGAAAGTACTTTTAAAGCTTTAAAGCATTAAAATATGTTCTAGTTACATATGTTATTATTATTGTAATTGAAAAAGACACCCCCTTGAGCCAACTCTTCAAGGAGATATAACTGGTTATATATATTCTAAGAACTACAAGAGGAACTGGTGGTTAGCAAGGAGCTTGTGTGTGCAACAGTGGGTCACAGACTTGGTGTTTCTGCATCAGCCTCTGGTTGACTCTTCACGGACCACTGATCTTTCTCCGAAGCTCAGCCTTATGACCATAAGGCTGGATGCAGTGAAGAGAAAGAAGGCAAGTATTTGAATGAGGCATATTAACTTCTCTGGGCCTATATTCCAGTAAACTCTAGGGCACAATTATAAAAGTTTTATTGCAAAATATAAACAAAATGATTCATTTCAATTGGTGGGAGAGACATCCTGTTGTTGGAAGTTAGCAGCAGGTGGGGTTGATAGAAGTGTTTCTCAATGCTAGAGTTTGGACTTTATCCTGAAGGTGGGAAAGCTGCTCAGAAAAGAAGGCACGAAAGTGTTATTCAGGCATAACACATACCTGTGTATGAACTTGTGAAGAGGGATTCTCACCTTTATCTGAGGTCTACACAACCTGTGTAACACTCTTAATGAGGACAGTTCCAATAGTCTGGTAACAAAAAATTATCCAAGGCCTTTTTAACATTGCCTTTGTGTTAGAAACTTCAAGATCTTCTAGTTAATTCATAAAAGAACAAAACATTCAGAATCCTTCTTCCTAAACACTCTTTCTGTTCCTGTCTCAATATTCTCTCTTGCATTCTCCTGAGCTCTCCTAAAGACATGTGTATTGTGTGTGTGTATGTGTATTGTGTGTGTGTATGTGTATTGTGTGTGTGTATGTGTATTTTGTGTGTGTATGTGTATGTAAACACACAAATATATTTTCAAAATACTATATAGTATTATATACTAAAAAGTATATATACACTTACACTTAAATATGTAATTTTAAATGTTAGCTCTCTGATGAATTATAGAGCCAGCACTGTGTGTCAAAGCATCCCAATGTTTAAAATTCACCTTTATTTAGGGGGAAACTAAATCTAAATGCCTCCCCCCAATTTTTGTTTGCATTGTCAAGAAGTGAAGGGAAGTAGACTAATTAAAATAAATCTTAACTGAAGCTTTTGAATACAAATATGCAGAACATAAAATTTAGACAGGATAATTGATACCTTCCTTTTCTTGGCCAGAAATTGGCACCATAAAACCGAGCTTAGTATAGGAAGCAAAAATTAATGATAAGCCAAATGATTCTCAACTTCAATCAACTAATTCTCATTCCTTAATTACCTAATAGGAATAGGAATATCTCAGAACTGGTCCAGAAAAGATTAAAAATAATATGATTCTGAGGGGGAAGGAAAGAAAAGCTTGACTTATAACTCCTTTGAAGAGTTATAGGGTACTTGTAGTGCTGCCTGTAGAAACCCTTGTTACTGCAGCAAGCAGGAAAATGGAGCGCTGGGTAGAATGTGGCACTTAAGATACGTTCTTGACTTCCTAACAGAACATCTCACTGAGCATGGGAAGGAATGGATGTTACTTGAGGCCACTGACTGGGCTGCCTCTGGCATGTCATTTACTCCTGCAGTATCTTTCTTTTCTAACCTATAAAGTGTAAATGAGTATTTTTTTTCTCTTTTAAATAGCCTAGGACAATTGTTTCTTAGATTTAAAAATACATACATGTAATTTTTCGATGACAAATCCCTAACTCGTTTAGTTACATCTTAAGGAGGGGTTTCCACTTTATTTTTTAAAGGAATTTTTGAAAACTGCACTAGAAGTTACTAATAGTAGACTTCATTTTACCATAAACAAACAGGAAAAAAGGTGTGTGACTGAAGATGCAAACCAGGCCTTTCAGATACATGCAAGAAAGTCCGAATTACGACTTGTAACAGGGAAGAAAGTCTCCACCTAGCAGAGCTGTCATAAGAATTAGAAACAATATATGTCACATAAAGGAATATATATTATGAATACAGTAAATGGTAGCTATCCATTTATACATTTATTCACTGTAGTATCCTGCCCCGACAAGTATTTTGACAGTAATCTAATTGGTATGTCTAACTTTTATTTCTTCCCCACTTTCTATATTGTACCTGATTTCATCAACTTTTTAAAATGTTGGAAGTCACTTGCCTGGAATTTAAAGTTTTCGTTAACTTTTTTCTAAACATTTTAGTAAGTAATACAAAATAAGATCTGTGCAATGTTTGCCAAAAGGAGTAATTAAAGAGTTTGGTGCTTATGGGGAAATTGTTGCCTGTTCAGTAGCAAAAAGCAAAAGCTAGAAACTCCTTTTATTAACTTGAATAATACAAAACAAAGAGGGGCAGTGATCAGGAACAGCTAACATTGAATTGGAAGAAATTAGCTGTTCCTTTAAGCATAGTAAGCAGTCAGTGAAATCACATCAATTTTGATATTTAAAAAATTAGAGATCATTTTGAGCTTTCAGATACCTTCCATGTTTCATTTCTATTATTTATCAATATTCTCCAGGGCTGGCACTGAGGATCTGATATTGAATACTTAGTTAAGTCCCTCTCTTTTACACTTTATTGTCTCAGCCAGGAAGTGCTGTGATTTCTAAGTTCTTATCCCTCAGTTTCACTTAGTTGGTCACCTCTTTCTGGAAGGAAACCCATCACTGTCTACAGACACATTTTCTTGTATGTTACAGCACAGCTTTTCTGGAAACTGAACTGGGAAGAGAGGGTGGTGTGAGGAGTGCAGTTTTCATTATCTATTATCTCTGAAGATGAAGCACTTGAAGACTTCTCACATCCTTCTGTTTTTCTCCACATTATTGGACTAAAAGAATAAAAGCATCTGCTTGCCTCAGACACAAAATGGGCTGCTACAAAGTTCACTAAATATACATAAAAGGGGATAAGAAGGAAAAAGCAAAATGCACTACGCCACTCACCTAGTTCATGTGCTGATTTGCATCCCAGTTTATTTTAATTACTGGACTTAGGAGAAGGATTTAATTTCATTATTGCCTCAGAGAAGTCTAATCCTGGAAGGGCAGTTCCAAAATAGGAAAAGAGGGGTAATAGTCTGGAGGTTATTAAGTCAATTAGATATAATTCTCAAGTATTAAAGGCCGCAAATAAAGATGGGGTGACCAGGGTTTGTTTTGCTAACCATGATGAACCCTGTTCTGTTTCCTGTCTCTCAGTCTCTCTAAGGGTAGAGACAGTTTTCTTGTCCAACAATAGCATTTCCACATAATGTATATAAAAGGTGTTTGATAGCCATTTGCAGATTGATTGAATGAATGAGTAACGTTGTGTTGCTGATGTAGAAACACATATTGGAACAATATCTACCCAAGAATGGACAATGAAGAAGAAACTTATCATCTGGGGCTGCATAAAGTAGAGCTTTTAAACTTAAGAAGGGATTTGAAGACAAAATGTCCTACAATTTAAAAGAGTAACAAGAATTCCATGATAGCATCCACGTGATAAAGTCCGAGGAGTCCCTTAGATTTATTCTCTCTCAGACAGTCAAGGCTAAACACGATGCTTCATGATCTTGTGTCTACACAATAGTGGAGACGACTGATCTGATCTGCAGTGAAAACTGTAGGAGTCTGAGGAAATGAAACGACATTTTTTTAACTTGCTTATCACTTTTAAAAATCTGGAGAGACTGCAGACATCGTATCATTTACCATTAATTGTGAGAATATCTTTAAAGAGCTACCAGCTGGCTAATGGCTAACCTGATTTTTAAATGTGAGGAGCGGGATCTTGGGAATTCACATTAGGTGTGAGCTATTTTTTCCTTTAGCAAGAAAAAGAAATGACTGCCCAGGTAGCTCATTTAGTATAGTTTTAATAAATTATTTTTAAGACCACAACATTCACTGAATTAACATTTGTTGATTCTTTCAGGAAAAGGCAACCTGCTGAAATTCCTTAAAAGAATTAACTGAATATTGGCTGTTAGGAAAGCCAGTGGTTGGCACTTTTGTTGTGGTCTTCCCACAAGACTCAGAATGCAGGATTATTTAAATAAATTGAGGTAGCTTAATAGTGGATAAAAGATTAGATCCCAGGGTAGTTCCAAAAACCAGCTGAGATAAGCAAAAATGTGAAGAGAGTGCATGGCAGTTTGAAGAATGAGATGACTTTTAGAAACCTAGAAACAACTTAAAAACATATTTATTAATAATTTAGAAGCAACGCAAATAAATGGTACATATTTGCCAACAACAAGTTTGGAGGATTATGAGAAACTCTTGAAGGACTTAATTAAGCTCGGTAATGGAGTAAACAATAGCAGACGATACTCAATGGAGAGAAGATGGAGGTAATATATAATGAACAGTCTGGAGTCATGCATTTAATGAGTTCTGAATTAACCATCCTCCCAGGAAGAGAGAGTCCCAGCTAATATCGTAATAAATGGGGCAAGGAGGACAGTGAGCAAAAAAAAACCTAGGTCAGTGAGTTAGTCATAACATTTGCAAAAAGTGGATGAAATTTATCAACTCGGAGAGCATTGCTATAAAGCTATTCTTAAACTGGCTTGTAGGTAATATTGCATTGTAATGAGTTTTCTCTGATACTTCAGTAACTAAAACCTCCTAGTTGAAGTCTAATGGAACTTCAGCATATTATTGAAAAGTAAAGTGTGAAGTATTTCAAACATAATGGCAAACATAAAAATGGCATAAATACTCACATATCCACTACCTCATTTTCTCAAACCCTAACATTTTTATGGCATATTTTTCAAAAATTTTTGGTGGTTGTTTAAAAGAAATCAAACATTAAATTACCATTGAGGCCCCTGTGTAAACCTCCTAGATCAGTTTCTCTCCCTTCCCATCTCCCTCCTCCCTTTTCTGAAGAAAACCATTATCATTAATTCAGTGTATAACATTCCCATGCTTGTTTTACATTTTTTACTACATATTTATATCCCTGAGTACATTACATAATATTATATTGCTATTTTTTTAATTCTGTAATTTCTGGGCTTCATTTAATTTTGTTGTTGTTGGAAAAGTTGATGTTTATTACTGCTTGGAGCTAGGGAGTGTGCAGACAGAAACTGTGGTGTGTCTCAGTGAAAGGGTGTTACAGAGAACTTACTGAAGGATTTGGACTTTGGATGATAATTGACGAGGGTCCTCATAAGCAGATCTTTGTTCTGAATTGGATGTTGTCAGGAATCAGAGGCAATTCTCTGATTCTTTGCAGAAGTGTGTCTCTGCTAATTTCCTTGCCAATGTATTAAGTGGTTCTCTTTCTTCATCTTCTGTTATGAACAGTACTGCCTGAACCTTTTTTTATATGTCTCCTAACTGTAAGTGTTTTTCCCCAGTTTTTTTGAGATATAATTGACATATAATATGATGTTAATTTCAGGTGTAAAATGATTCAATTTATTTGTCTATTGCAAAATGATCACCACAAGAAGTTTAGTTAACATCCATTGCCTCACATGGTTACAAATTGCTTTTCTTGTGATAAGGACTTTTAAGATCTACTGACTTAGCAACTTTCAAATGTGCAATACAATATTAACTATATTTACCATGCTATATATTACATCCTCAGGACTTATAACTGGAAGTTTATATCTTTTGACCACAGGTTTTTAAACTTTATGTAAATGGTACCCCACTCTAGCATCCTTTAGCATCATGCTTTTTACGCTGGACATTATGTTTTGCTCAGCATTGTATTTTGTGTGCTTACTTCTCTTGACTTATGAAACTTAGATATATTCAATTTGACCACATAGTTCATGTATAGTGGTCATCTATTTATCTGTGGTCTTTTGATGAGCATCTCGTTTCTCTTACTCAGTTTATTTCTGATAGTGTTGTGATGGATATTCTTTTATTGTCTCTTTGCACACACTTAGAGCTATGTATATTTTAAACTTTGTTGAATGTGACCAAATGTTTTCCACTTTACTAATTTACTTTTTCCCCACCACGGGATGAGAGTTCTCACTGCTGCATATCCTCTCCAACACTTGGTATTATCAGACTTTTTAAACTTTTGCCAACCTGATAGGTGTAAAATGGAATTTCATGATTTCAATTGTATTTTTCTGAGGTGTTTTCTTTTCAGAAAAAAGAACTTATTTCTTAGAAAAAAAATAGGAAATACTAATTGCTATGTTAATATTTTTTGGCTGTACAACTTAGGAAAATGCCACTGGGGAATTTTTCTCTGTTTCTTTTTCCCCTCCCTAATGAGACAGTGCCTTTGATGAAAAGAGGTTCTATAGAAAGGGAGGGGAGGGCCAGTAATGTGCCCTGGGTTACAAAGAGACTTAAATTGTCTCTCTCTGATTGGCAGAAGTCTTGGTAAGAGAATCTTCGGCTTAGGAGAAAGTCAAGTCTGACAAGAAGATGAGGCTGCTACCTGTCAGCAGTGCTCTTGAAAGAAAAGATTGTGACACACATTTTCCCATGGCAAGTTGTCTCACGAATCATTTGTAAAAAGATGTAATATGAATACCAAAGACATAAATATTACACAAGCTGTTGAGAAGTGATCGGATCCGGAAGCAGACCCTGTTCTTCCCAAGTGAATAGACCATCTGTTGAATTAGAGAAGTCACTAAGCTTCTGCTTGTATGGGGCTTATTATTTTCTATACAATGACCCTAACAATATATTTCACTGACTTTTGTTCTTATACTGTGATGCACAAAATTATCTGTGATCATAACTGAATCAGATTTCTCAATGAAAACAGTTGTTAGTAACATACCTCCATAAGGGTAACCCCTGAAATTCTTTTCTCCATATCATAACTCTTAATGGGTTACTGAGATCACATTTCAATTTTCAAACACAACTTTCATCTTATATTAAGTGCTTAATACTTCAATATGACTAATCTCCTTTTTAAGGAGATTCTTCTGCTTACAATATTTGTGATGGATGGGTAGTCCAAATTTATTTTTCGTGCATAAGCAAGGAAATGACTCATGGTAGAGGTCATAGTAGTTATGTAATAAATCATTAGAAAATCCAGGATTAGAAGGGTACTTTTTAACTCTTGTTCCTATCTTGTACTTCACTCGCTAGAGTCATTTCTAAAATGTCTGCTAATATGTACCTCTTGGAACAACTCAGAACTTAGCCCAGTTACCAGACAGGCAAAGATTTGGGGAAGAAGTTGCAGAGGACATTTTCCTGACACCAAACAACTTTGCACTGTTATTATTGTCTTACTCAGCATCTTGTATACCAGTACTGTGCTACTGGTCCCCCAGCTTGGAATTGACCCCGTTGCTAAGTGGTAAAGGGAACATAGCACCTCAGCTTCTCCCAAGTCTTTGCCTCCTAGTGGCAAACACCCTCAGGCTGCATCACTCACTCCCCATTAAGGATGGGTCACTGGGATGGTTAGTCGCTTTCCCTGGTGCTCCTGTGCTGGGTGGGGGCAAATGCACTGGGACCCACTGAAGTGCAACTCTTGATGCCCAAGAGGTAGGATTTCTTTCTACATAGCAAAAGCTATGCCTGTCCCAATACATTTATTTATTTTTATTTTATTTTATGAACACTGTGAACTGGATTTTTTTTTAAGTTCTTAAGACATTCAGATTCAAATTTGTGCCCAACCGCTAATAACACACAGACCTTTGGCATCTATTATTGTGTTGGTTGTTTTTTCTTACCTTTGTTTGCTCTCATTCTGATTTCCACATTACCTTATTTTTTCCCATTATAGAGTGTGTACTTTTATAAGCCTCCCCAAATCCTTCTGGAATGAAATTCCCTCCTCCAAGTGATGCCTTGGATTTTTCTGAAGGACTCCCACAATAGTAATACACAGTTGTCATGGACTCCCACAAATAAACATTAAGATGCTTGCTAAATTACTATATCTAAGCCAATAGATAGAAGACAATGAAGAAAATGCTTATAAGTAAGTTTTAGTACATTAAGGCTCAAAGCCAAGATATTTTCTTATATAAAAAATCCCCTCCTGGGGAGGAAAAACTTTACAGTTCCAGGTTCCTTTTCAGTCGGGAATATGTGAGATAATGGGTTAAGGCACTGTTGCCCAAAGTGTGCCCCTTGGAATATCCACTCTCAGGATGTGATCCAGTGCTACTTTAAGAAATAGGAAGAAAAAGAAAAGACAAAAGTAGTCTGTGGTCACATATGTGGAAATGTGGAATTAACTAAAGTTGCTCAGGTTTTTTACTGAAAAACTTCTCACAGTCCTTAATATGCAAATATATTCTGGCTTTCCCAGAACAGGAGATAGAGTTTAGTTTCCTAAACTCATCTGATCTCAGAATCTGGTTTATGAAAATCCTGATTCTCCTCCACTCTCTACTCCCCAAAGCCCCAGCATCACATTGGAGATCATCTGTAATGGGAGAGGAATTAATTCCTCAGCTCATTCTCCCAGTGCAGACTTTGTGAGTTACCTACCTAGATACCTGGTTGATACGCAATGTGATTAACAGTTAGCACAGCACTTCCCTCACAAATCAGAACAGATGTGGTGGCACTGGAGGAAGCATCACTCCTCCAGAGGACCCCCTCCCTTTGCTAGAAGTTAACTGATACTGCTGGATCTGTGGAAACTGGCAGTGCCTCAGAGGAGGGACTGCAACTGATGGGGCTCTCAACTTACCTGCACCACATCTTTTTGATATTACCAATCAGCACAGTCATACCACTGTATACCCAGCTTCACAGCAACTCTGCCCCAGAGGACAGAGGGCACACTCTTGGGTCAGCCACATCTAGGGAGAGTTAGGAGATTAATGTCCTGCAATGAAAAGAGGATCTAGGGTTCATTTTTCTTTTAACTTTAATTTAGAAGGAAATAAAACAGTTGCGAAGATTCTGTGTGTGAATGGTCATGGCAGGGAGATTTTTAAAATATAGTTGTGAATCTTTGTTACTAAAAGACAAGTTTCAGAAAAGCAAAATATTGGTTACTCTTAGGCCCGTCTAACAGGATGAACAGACTCTACTCACCCAAGATGGACCATAAAACTCAACATTCTTTGCCAAGTGGGAATATTTTGATTAGTATTAATGGAGGTTCTTATTTTTGAAAGTCTTCAGGTTCGGTCCATGTGAAAGATTATTATCTAGCATGTATGTGTTCCTGTTACACCCCCTACCCTTGAATCAAACCATTTTGTTTAAGATTTAAATACTTTGGGCCATGGCCTTTGAAACCTATCACCCAGCAAGATCTCCTTAACATTCAGAAAGGAGGGCAGCACATTCTATTCTGGAAACTTAGGAAGGTGGGTTATAGAGCCCTCTGGGCTGAGCATCGATTCAAGTGTGTACTTTGGGTTCAAAGAGACAACATTCAAAGGGATAGCAATATCCCGAGTCCAAATTGCCTCATCTTCTTGTCTTAAAAAATAATAACAGTAATAAGTCAAAGATACACAGGTAGGAATCTTTTCCCACTTCTCTCACACCTGCAATGTCATAGCCGGAGTCCAAAAATTATCTCCACAGGGACACTTTTTACACTTTTTACATATTTTTCAAAATATGTTGGCTGTGGTACTTGGAAGCAACTCCAAGGGATGTGGGGAATGTGGGAAGGATCCCAACATGTAGAATACCATCTCAATGACCCAAAGTTTGTTCTCTTGTTCTCTGTGTCCCTAGCCATTAAATATATGGATGCCAACACTTTGAGTATAGGACCTCCTTAGCCACTGTTTTAAGGATTAGGCATCCTGCCTCCACTGCCGGAAACAGTTTATATTTTGCCAGTGGGTTTGAACTTGGAAAAGAACCTATGTTATGAAGCAAGACTTGCCAGGGGAGAATTAGGAAGAATGCGTCATGGCACCACACCCTCTGAACACGCAGTAATTGAAGTACTACACCAGTTGGTACAGGTACATATTATGAATTACTAGGATGAGAGAGAGACACATCATGCAATCCTCCTAACCTTTCATTGGTTCAAGGCACAGAGATGGGAGACCTGGTAGAGCAGCGAAGCCTCAGTCACTGGGTGTAGATTAGACAAATGTTGCAACGGTAGCCTGGTGAGCAATGGTAACTCATGATTCTATGTGGTCTTTCCTCTTCAGTGTTCATAGTACCTTACACAAGCTTTATCTAATTAATCTTCCTGTGCCCTGTGAGGTGGCAAGGCCCATTATCCTCAATTTGGTAGATGTGAAAATAGACACAGAGAGAGGTTAATTTACCCCTGGTGATTAAATGAATCAACAGCAAAACCAGAAGTGGTACCTGTTTCTCAAACTCTCAGTCTGCTTACTCCAACATATACTGAAAATTAGCTGAAAAAATGTTTTCGTTATTGTCGTATATCATGTAATTGTAGATCCATCCCTGGCATTTTATTTTTCATGTGACCTTGAGCAAATTGTTTGATCTTTCTGAGGATACCTGCAAAAATGGGTATACATTTGCCCTGCCTATCCTATAGGGCTGTTTTGAGGCTCACATGAAATGATGACTCTTTCTTTAATTGAGGTATAGTTGATTTGCAATGTTGTGTTAGTTTCTGGTGTACAGCAAAGTGATTCAGTTTTTTATATGTATGTATGTATGTATATATATATACATACACACACACATACATACATATTTATATATATATAATTTTCCTTATTCTTTTCCATTATAGGTTATTATAAGATGTTGAATATAGTTCCCTGTGCTATGCAGTAGGCCCTTGTTGTTTATCTATTTTATATAGTAGTTTGTATCTATTAATCCCAAACTCCTAATTTATCCCTGGTCCCCCTTTCCCCTTTGGTAACCATAAATTTGTTTTCTATGTCTGTGGGTCTGTTTATGTTTTGTAAATAAGTTCATTTGTATCATATTTTAGATTCCACATGTAAGTGATATCATATAGTATTTATCTTTTTCTATCTGACTAAGCTTCACTTAGTATAATAATCTCTAGGTCCATCCATGTTGCTGCAAATGGCATTATTTCATTCTTTCTTATGGCTGAGTAATGTTCCATTGTGTATATAGTGTTCCATTGTATATACATCTTCTTTGTCCATTTACCTGTCAGTGGACATTTAGGTTGCTTCTATGTCTTGGCTAGTGTAAATAGTACTACTATGAAAATTGGGGTGCATGTATCTTTTCGAATTAGAGTTTCCTCCAGATATATGCCCAGGAGTAGTAGTAACTCTATTTTTAGTTTTTTAGGGAACCTCCATGCTGTTCTCCATAGTGGCTGCACCAATTTACACTCCCACCAACAGTGTAGGAGGGTTCCCTTTTCTCTACACCCTCTCCAGCATTTATTATTTGTAGACTTTAATGATGGCCATTCTGGCCAGTGTGAGGTGATACCTCATTGTAGTTTTGATTTGCATTTCTTTGATAATTAGTGATATTGAACGTCTTTTCATGTGCATATTGGCCAGAAATGATGATTAAATCTTTTGAAGTATGAAGTTTTTTAAACTAATGTTTTACCATTTATTTTCAAATATATATTATTTTATACATAATATTTCTGACAATTCAGGAAAACAAATTACATCTATATGCATTTTATTTAATAAAAGTATGATGAGCTTTGAAACCAGGCACTCACTTGTCCTCTCTCAAACACACACACAACCCATAGTTACATTTTTAGATGTTTAAATGAAAAAGAGTAATAGAAGAATGAACCTTACTCAGCACCTTACTCAGTGTCAGATGTACAATATCTGTTCAGTAAATATTTATTGAATAGATGTTGGATTGATTCACTTTGTAGATAAGAAATTCAGTGGTTGATGTTATAGATGTCAGTATGTACTAGCTAGATTTTTGGAGAAACTAAGAACTAAAGAGACTGTAACAATAAATGTTATTGATTTCATTAATCATCAATCTATCCACTTTCATAAGGCACATGAATATAATGCAGTGTTATCCATTATACTTATTATCCATTGAACTTACTGTAATTTGAGGCTAAAATTTGAAACTTTGTCCTACAAATAATAAAAATAAAGATGTATATTACATTAAAACCCTAAACCATGCTGTGTTACTGTGACCCTCAGGAGTACATCTATTCATTGATTCATTTATTAACATAATTAATAATAGCTTACAATATGTCAAGCATTGTACTAAGAAATACGTAAGGACTTTTCTTTCTCTCAAATAGCTTATTCTTTAGTCTCTGAAAAAGTGTAGTTTTATTGGGCTAGTGTCTCTGTCTGAAGACTCACAGTCATATCAGTGTTCAACCCTAGGCCAAGATCTCTCTGGGCCACAAAGATTAAAAAAAAAAAAAAAGCCTTTATTCAGAGGGAGTGAAATCAGGAAGAGCTAGTATATTTGATTTTACCGTGTGATGGTCAGGAGAACAGGACACCTCCCCTCAGGGAACAGCCTGAGCCTCCAAACGGAAGTGCATGTGAAGGAGAAAAGGGATAGTTCTGTGGTTTCAGATCACTTGAAAGTCAGGTTTATGTCATTTATAATTTTAATTATGTCTTTAAAAATGTAATTGAGAAGAAAATTTCCTCAAAAACTAGATGAATAAAAAGACTTTAATAAATTATTACAGATGTACTTCTGAGACTCATTTCCTTTTTGGAATTTTCTTTATTCATATCTGGTTATCTGATTATTTTCAGATAATGTTTTCAGAAATGCTTGTCTCATTTTGTGTGCTTGTCATGGTGGCAGATTCTTGCCATGGTATTTCACAAGGAGATGTCATTTGCTGATCAGAAGGCCTGAATTTTTTCTGCTAATGTGACCCTGCATCCAAAAAGTTAAGAAAAAATATAATGCCTCAAATGAATAACTCCATATTTTAAAAAGTCAGAATTTTCTTCCAAGATTTATCATTTATCTCTTTACTGGGATAAAGACCAAATTCCTTTCACCTGGAAACACAAAAATACCACCTAGGTTGGGCTCTGACCTACTTTGAGAAAAATACAAAGAAACACAGTGGAAGTTCTCCAATTCTACCATTATTATAATATTTACAAATGTCACCAAGGCAGCCTGCAGAATGCTTTCTGAGCCTAATGATGTCAAATGGAAACAGCTTCATTACTAAAAAGACTGTGACATTTCTTTCTTTAATAATGCAATAAGTAGAAAATAGTACTTCTGTAGATAGTGCCAGTGAGTAACAATCTCCTGAATTTAGTATGGAAGTGGGCAAAAAATCCTTCTGTAGTGGCAAAAAAGAAAAAAAAAAAAACTAAGGGAGGATGTTGGGAGAAATGTGCCTTCTTGGCTGTATCAGTGAGTAATGAGATAGAGGGATTGGTGAGAGAAAGAATAAGCAGGAAGAAAGAAAAAAAAGAAAGAAATGGAAACCAAGAAGGTGGCGAGTGGAAAGGAAAGAACAAAAGATTGAGAAATAGAGGGAAGGGGCTATTAAGTAGATTAATGAGGTAAGGGAAGAAGAAAAGAAGGAGGGGGGAAGTGAAAACAAGAAACGAACAGTACAGGAGAGGGAGAGGGGCAAGTATAAGAGGTTATCCTCCTGGGGGTCAGCAAACCACAGCCTGTGAACCAAACCCAGTCCATTGCCTTTTTTTTTTTTTTTGTAAATTCATTTTTATTGGAATACAAGCAGGCCCACCAATGTCCCCCTTGTCTGTGGTTGCTTTCATGCTCCAATGGCAGAGCTGAGTAATTGTGATGGAGACAATATGGCCCACAGCTTAAAATATTTACTATCTAACTCTTATGGAAAAGTTTGCAGTCTAATACAGTTGTTCTCAAACTTTTTAGTGTGCATCGGAATCACCTGGAGGGCTTGTTAAAATAAAGATTGCTGAACCCCATCCTCAAAGTTTTTGATTACGTTAGATCTGGGGTAGGATCTCAGATTTTCACTTCTAACAAGTTTCCAGGTGATGCTGATGCTGTTGATCCAGGGACTGTACTTTGAGAACTACCGCTTCAATCTTTACACACTAATATTGTTCTGAATAAGGACTTTTGTGCAGAAAGGGAAAGGAGAATCAAACTTGGTCCCCCTTCTAGGTAATCATAAATATATAGGTTGATTTAATTCTTTACAAAGTATCTTTCTAAAGATTCTTAAACTGGATCTTTTTATAATGCCAGCTTCATTCTTAAAACGATGAAAACTGAATTTGATTTAGTTAAAAGCTTAGCTAACTGGTTGTTTATTCCAAAAATGTTTTATAGTTTGGTTTGATTCCACTCCCTGGAATAACATTGGACTCTTGTCATTGTTACTGGATTGTGTCAGTAATGTTGACTGTATCCATTTTATTAGACTAATATCTTCCCACCTGTGGATTACTGCTCATACAACCTCATTGCCTATGCCTTGAGCCTCTGAGAGACTATGCTACAAGTGGCTTGAAATTTTGCTTGGCATCCACCCCACCTCACTCCCAGACTATGCTGAAGTATTCTGGCTCCAATTTCCCTGAGAAATTGCAAGTTCTTTAATAGCGTTCCTCCTAGAGATGAGTGTGAATGTTGTCATGAGTGTGAGATCTTTGGGAATCATGATATCAAGGACTTTATCCTGCCTAACACTCCATCCCAAGAGTCTTGAGATCTGGTTTTTTACCTGCAAGTGGTGCCATTATTTACACATTTATTATCTTCCTCTACCTGTACCCTTAAATCTGTGCTCTGGCTGTGAACATGGGCAACGATTGTTAGCCTTAACTTTGCTTGCTCCGTGCTTGCTGCGTGGAAGTTCTGTGAAAGATAGAGGAACGGTGCTCTTTTCCTGCATCCTACCATTTAGGAATATAAAGACATAATTTTGGAACCCAAAAGAGCCAGAGACACCTTCAGAACAGAATGAGTTCTATTTAGAGTCAGCAGCTCTTTGAAACATGCAGTGGTTTGATTCCACCATTGTTCTGAGTAGTTTCTTCCTTGCACACATTTGAGATGGGCAGAAGACTGAAAAAAATGTCTTACTTTTTTCCCAAGAAAGCTATAATACAGTTTAATTCTATTTCATTTTGACTGGTTAATTCTAAAGAATTTCCAGACTTTGTGAAAAGTTGATGTGAAAGTATATTGTGGATATCAAAAAAGGATGAATGACATGCATGGAATATAGTCGATGCTTAATAAATCAGTGTTACTCTTGTTGCAACAGGCTCTCTTATTTTAATGAGTATATGATTCTCAGTTAAAAGGTGATGGTAAGATAAATGATGCAGGCAATCCATATTCTGCATGACGCTGTGTTAAACTTGTATATACCGAAGCCAGTTTCTCACTTGCATGAACCCATTGTAACAGGTTGAATATCAGTTGTCAAAAAACTGCAAAACATGGACTGTCTGTACTTTGAACACCATGGGATCTTGTTTCTAAAGAAATGCCTTGATGAATTTCCCTGTAAAATAGGCATATCTACAGCTAATCAGATCAAAGAATGTTGTGGGTTTAAACTGTAAAGTGTAATCGATACCAGAATAAGTAAAATTGGGTGTAATGTGCCAACTCTTCCTAAGTCTTCTTCCTATAATATCTTTTTCCTTCTTTCCCTCTCTTTCTGTTGCGATACGGCTTCTCCTGAACAGCCATTGTTTTTAGCACTGCCTGGATCAGCCACACCATCACCTTGATGAGTAGTATAGAGCAGAGGGATCTTCTGTTTCTGCTGCCCTTCTCTCTGTCTTGCACTCAAAAAACCCACTGCATGTGTTTGAGATGGAATAGGAATACGCCCACTTGCAGACCAACACCGAGTGAGCGGCTCCAGGTGGGAGCTGTGTAACAGGGTAACTTACCATTAATGGTGAAATTCCACTGCGAAATTGTAAAGGTCTTGCTGTGTGCAGTTCAGTGTGGCAGAATTTTGTTACAGAGGGGTGGTGTAAAACGACAGCAGGCAATTTGATGCTTGAGCTTATTCAAGGAATTGTGTCACAGTGAGAACATTGAGGGTTCACTGCAATTTTCACTTGGGTTTAATATTAAAAAGATACTGATCTTTCTGTGTCAGAAAAAAAAAGCTTCTCAGAAAATAATAGTGAATAGTCTGGTAGATTTAAGTTCTTTCCAGTTTCTTTTGAATTTTCAAAACTTTAATTCATACTGCTATTTTATGTGTTAGTTTTTTCTATTTTTTTCTACGGCTGCTGTAATAAATTACTACAAATTTTGTGGATTAAAAACAACACCAACTTCTTATTTTTTGGTTCTGGGGTTCAGAAGTCCAAAATTTAGTCTTAGTGAGTTAGAAACTAAGGTGTCAGCAGGACTGCATCCCTTCTGGAGGCTCTAGGAACATCTGCTTCCTTGCCTTTTCTGGCTTCCAGAGGTCACCCTCTTCCCTTGACTTTTGGCTTTACCTCCATCTTCGAAGTCTTATAGCATCTTCCAATTTCTCTCCATTTTTGTTTTGTTTTGTTTTGTTTCTTTACTTTTTCTCTGGCCAACTTTCCTATTATGCTTTCATTTTTATTTCCAATTAGCTTTTTTAATGTAGATCTGTATTTAAGTTACTTAGATTCTCTACACTAATAATGCATCCTCTTTATTTTTTTAAATTTCTTCTTTCTTTTTGTAATAAAAACATACCTGTACCGACACTCTTTTAACAGATTCATAAGGAAGTTAAGGGTTCAGCTTGGAATTACCCTTATGGTTTCTAAACCTGCCTTTTTTGAAAGTTTATTGTTTCTGTATTCCCCAAAGGGAGGAAGCTAGTGTTTTAGTATCAGACCTGATTGTGGAAAGATTCGTAATTCACAGCTTGCCTATTGTCTTGACTCGTGTGTATGCCATTTTCATATTTTTTAAGGCAAACGTTAAAGGTTACAAAACCTTTAACTGTTACAATTCTTGTGACTTTAATATTGGGGGAAATCTACATATTCAGTCACACTATAATTATTGTTTTTTAAAAAGGAAGAAAATATTGTATGTATAGGATAATTAATTTAGCTGTTATGTTACATTTTGAGAAGATCAAAAATATTTCCTGTATCTGGGAGATTGGCTGCATTTATAATGACTGATTACAAAAGAAGACATGTACATTGTGGGAAAAAATACATAGTCAAATGAAAGTATGTGAAATATACAAAACAAAGTCATGTGAAATATACCACGCAGGGAAAAATTCATCCAGATTTTTTAATATACTACATATATTTATATATTTAAAGATTGTGGCTATTCTGGTCACATTGTTTTCTGATCTGTTCTTAATTGTCAATATATCGTAACTATTTTCTATATTATTTGACAACATACTTATTGTTGTATAGTGCTGTATAATATGGATGCACTGTGATCTATTTTTAAAACACTCTGGCAAACATTCTTGCAGATATTTCCTTAGAATAAACTCCAGGAAGGGAAGTTGTAGGGCAACAAGCATTTTAAAGTCTTTTGATACATAGGGGACCCAGACAGTCATAATCCAGAAGATAATTTCAAACAGTTACTGCAATTCTTTCCCTTCCCAGGCAAATATCATAATGATATATATATTTTTTAAATTTCAGGTTACCTTGCACCTCGAAACCTTCCTAGCACTGGCTTCTTCCCGTTCCTGCAAACGCTACTCTGTGACACAGACTCCAAGTGCAAAGACACACCCTATGGGCCACAAGATCTGCTTCGTAGGAAAGGAATTGATGATACACTATTTAAAGACAGGTAGGGACACTTCCTAAGGACACTTCCCAGTTGCTTTGAGAGATCAGATCTTGTTTCCTTATGAGATATCCAGGAAGCCATCCTAGGTTAGATACAACTTTATTTTCTATATCTACAAATGTGACGATCTAAATATGACTGAGCAAGGTGGGTACAAACTGGAATTACCATGTTTATGTGGAATTAAACATAACCTACTTTGGATGAATTAGTCAAACTTTGGTTTTTAAACTGTGTAGCCAAGGCAGTTCCTCCTTAACTCCCCTCAGAGATCCTCTATGCTGCCTTAAATTGTCAGTGACACATTGGCCTAAGACTCGATCACAAGCATTAAGATGTAGGGCAATGTCAGGGATATTATATTCTGGAAGAATGACATACTTATCTTACTCTATATGGTACTTCCAGATATAACAGAAACCAGGAAATGCAAATAAGGAAATTAAAAGACCAGAAATCAAAGCACTAAATTTGAAAGTATACTTAGTTGAACAACAACCTTTAAATGAGGTTAATGTGTGTCCTATTTTATGGTGTGAGAAGAAACTGTAGAGTAAAGATAGGGAATCTAGACCATTTACAACCTCAGTTTTCCATCCTGAGATTCTAACCCTAAAGAGACACCCAAGAGCCCAACTGTCTGTAGAACTGAGAACAACATTGTTATCTGAATCAACCAGGAGATTATTCTGGTAGAGTTTTTTTAAAGTGTGTCTCCAAAAGAGTTTATATTTATCCATAATCAGAGATATTTGGTTCTAAAATTTTAATTTAAATTCCTTTGAATGTAGCACCATTTCTCCTTTAGTATTATCATCATGATTTTGATTATCAGTTAATACGGGTGATACTTTAAGAGAGAGTAATTAACTACAGGCCGTTTTAGCATAAAATATCAACACGTCAAGAATTGTCATGGGAAATGACTTGGGACACTCATAATTGTTGGGTTGCTAATTCACATTGGTTTTGTTGTTTCAGTAAGTTATTTAGTCTTGAAACTTAAAGCACTCTGATGTTCATTCATGTATTTATTAATTTATTCAGGATATAGTGACTGAGACATTTCTGTGTGCCAGGCACCATTCTAGGTACTGTGATACAGAGGTGAACCAAACAAACTTTCTGTCCTCTTGTAACTTGCATGCTAACGGAAAAGTAAGCAAAAAAGAGCAATTAAATAAATAAATAGCATAATTGCTGATAACAGTTTTTCTTCCTTGAATCTTTTTTTTCCCATGAAGAACTAAGTAACAATGAGGGAAATAATGAATCATATCTAAGAAGTCTACAAATAGACCATGCCCTAAAGAAGTATTTTTCTATGTAATTTAATAGAGAACCAAATTTATGGAGTCACCTGAAATGAGCCATTGAGCTTTGGAACTAGGATTAAAACCCAGGTTTATTTCACCCTTTGTTGATTATTCTCCAGCTAGCTGATCATATCTTCTTCTTTTTAGTTTTATTCTAATCTCCAGGTAGTTTGTCAAGCTCAAGCTGTATGTTGCTGTATATTCAGTATTTTCTCTAAACTACCAAGTAATTGGAGCTTAATTTAGAAAATTATGTACAATAATAAAATTGCATTAATGATATTTCCCACCATGCTATTAACTTTTATGCTTTATATAGCCATGCAGTGAAACGAGGGCATGGTTTCTAGGTAAGCCATCCCACTAAATTGCTTCTCTTTGGGGAAGGAAGATTCACCAGCATTAGCCTCATTAAGAAGCAGAACAGTCTTCCTTTTCTGTTTTGTAAGTGATGGGGAAAAAAATGCCATCTTTGGCCTCATCAGAACAGGCCCACCATGTTTATTTTAATAGAATGCTTTTCTGAAAGACATGATCACACTGCAGTCACTACTTGCTGGCTAATCGCCAAGTGTTTTTGCATTGGCACCAGCCTTATGTTATTAAATTCATACTTCTCTAAGAATTAGCTTGAGAATAAGTGGCTTGCAAAAAAATTCGACATTTTACTCAGCATCAACTGTAACTAGCTGTCTGAAAGAAGAAATGATTACATTTACGGAGGGTTTTTTTTTTTTAGCTCTTTTGCACAAGGGGTGATCCAACATCTTGGGACTTACCCTTGTGATCCTTCCTCCATGCACAGCCCCTAAGAATACAGCAGAACAGTGGGAGCCTCTGGCTGTGCCATTGCTCACACAGCTGGCAAATGGCAAAGATCATCTTGCAGAGCTCACAGGGTCATTATTTGGAGAAGCAGTTCAGCATTCCTGCAGCTCCTGTGTGGGAACTGCCTCTATGGATTTACTCCCTACCTTTGTCATGTCAATGCTCATCCATGAGCCGTGCTTTCCAAATTCACACTTCTGTTCCTGTTGAATGGCTCCTACAGAATGTGAAACATAGCTCATCATATTCTTTTCAGGGAAAATTTTTAAATGCCAAGTCTTTTGTTTAGTATTGAAAAATATAAATGTGTTTAGAAACTGACCTAGAGATATTATCAGGAATGTAAAGTAAGTAGAAGTAGAACAGATATGTGTCCTCCTTTGACTGTAAAGATGAGGTAAGATGTATAGTTCTCATATTGTGTTAATTTTAGAGTAATTATAACCATTTATTAATCACATTAGTATTTGTATAAAAATAAAGGTTAAAATTTAACTTATCAAAAGCAAAGTGGAAGGATGTCTTAACTGCCATGCAAACGAAACTGTAAATTCATTGAGTAAGACTGTATTAAATGTGTACCACGTGCTGGAGACTATGCGAGTTACTATGGATACAGAGATGACTAAGGCACACCCCTATACAAGCTTACAGTCTAGTGGGAAAGAGACACAGGGAGATACTGGATAGGCTGATTACTCTCTGACAGGGTTAATGTGATGAACATTGTTTAGTTCTCTCTGTGCCCAGACCATTAGACAGCAAATGGTGAACAGTTACACAGGTACCATGAGACATTGTTTCTGCCTGAGGAATATGAATCTGACTGTTGGGTATAATATTGCAGTGGAGAGAGATTGTGTGAGGAGATGTCAGCAGAGTTCTCCCGAGGCCTGTAAGGGTGAGGTCATTAAGGACAGATTGGGTGGTGGTTCCTAGACTAAAGGAAAGTGTATTTGAGATGGGCCATAGAAAAAGAATCTCAGAACTTAATAAAAGAAAGAAATAGATGGTGGCTCTTTTATAGTCAGTTTAGAGGAATAGGCACATTATCTTTGCTACTGTGTTGGAAAAATTACAAATACAAAACAGAGCAACAAATTAAGATATTTCTAAATCTTAACATCTTAACTATATAGATTGTGGATTGGTAAATGAGCCAAATAAAAGAGAGGTATATTTTGAAATTTGGCAGGCAGGAATTATAACTGAAGCATGGATGACCCTGAAGGAATGAGTATCAGAATGAAATTTGAGAAAATGATGAAAAATTTTAAAATTTTCCTATGAATGGCTTCTGCTTAGGTCTAGCCAAGAAGGACAACTGTACCAAATCACTGAGGAGGACTCAGTGCCATTTCAACATCCTTATTTGTGCTTACAAGTCAGTAATGAATGTTCTCAGAAGCTGGAATCAGAACTGGGCCTAGAACACATTTCACACCTTCTTTCCAGGTGTCACTACATACCCATGTAATTATAATTCTGGGGAAAAAGGGAAAATATTAAAAGTTTAACCAATTTTTAGAGACAAAAAAGTGTCAGGATTTTCTTTTTAGGATTTGCCATATGTGTCTTTCCTGGAAGCCATTCCTTTTATAGACAGCATTTCCCGTGGCACACATGGATACCGCCCACACAGGTACTCTTTCCCACTCACAGGAAATACAAAGACATTAAGTATAAGTGCATAAATTCTCCTGTTATGATGATATCTATAAATGTGACATTTCCCAAAAGTAACTGTAGGTAGATATGTCTGAGAAGAAGTAAAACTACTCTGAGCCCAGTTTCTCTTCCAGTATCTTAAACTTAACATTTTGAATCCAAGATGTTTCCCTGATTAAATTTTATTTCAAAGTAGAGCACTATAAGTGCCGCTGAGGCAGAATCTACTTCTTCAGTGTCTTAGAGAAGAAGCCTGTAGCCATCTATCTCCAGGGTACTGGACACGTGGCTGGGTCCAGTAAAAGGCAGTTAAATAATGTCATGGGCCACTTGGAGATTTGAATCAGGCTGTCTTGTTTCACCCAGAAGGTTGAATTTTCTGGACTCAGGTGAACCTACATACTGGATTCGGGGGGGCATCTAACTTTTGCATAATGCCTTAATATACCTCCCAGAGATACCTAGTATGATAGAGATTCAGAATTCCTTAGAACTATTCCGAGTTCCCAAAGAGGATTTTTTAAATCTCCTGAGTGGGATTTTAAATCTCCTGTGGAGTAGGATTGAGGATGAGTCATCACTGAATAAATTCATTTCTCTACCATAGCCTAGTGCAGGCTTTCTCAACCTCAGCATCATTGCTTCTTGGGGCCAGATAGTTCTTTGTTGTGCTGTGCATTGTGGAATGTTTAGTAGCATCCCTGGCCTCTACCCACTAGTTACCTGTAGCATCACTCCTGCTCCAGTTGTGACAACCAAATATGTCTCCAGATATTGCCAAATGTCCCCTGGGAGCAGGGGAGGGCGCTCAAAATTGCCCCTAGTTGAAAACCACCAGTCTAGTGAAAGGGGGAAGGAAAAAAATTTAAGGTAGCAAAAGGCTTCAATTAGGTTATGATTCTAGGATCTTGCGCTATAGGAAACACAAAGGATAACTCTAATTTAGCACCTCCTTTCATGTGTTACCATCATCCCCTGGGCATGTCGTTATTTAGCTATTACCATTAGCATATTATAATCTCCAAGTTTTCTTATTCGACTTGCCCATTGTATTACATATAGTGGGAATTTAATAAATATCAGTGAGGTTAAGAATGAATATGGTGAATACAGTCTAAGATTATTTGTGCCTGTGGTGCCCTCTCTGGTTGTTTCCTCTTCCAAAGATCTTTGCAGAACCAGGTATGCAACATTGGAGAGCAGGCCAGGCTGTTTTAAAAGAGTTGCTTCCTTAGCTATCAGTTCTTCCAAGTGATATTTTTAATATCTATTATTCATCTCTGGCCACGTGCTGAACATCCTACCATCTGCCAACACAGTGAACTGTAGACTGTTCTCAAGAATTTTACAGTCTAAAGAGAAAATTGATCATCACTTGAAATGGAAAATTCCTCTTAAAAGTAAAGTGGTAAAGAAATTAAGTAATAAAGTGTAAAGGGGGTTACACAGTTCTGGGTGAGGTGCTTTGCCTCTTCTCACCTCGCCAGCCAATGCTCACAGGTTTCAGATCATGAATAACAGGGGAGCATCCATTTGGTGTTCAGAGACCTTGAAGGTTCTGGTATTCTAGAAGGATTACATAGGACACAGATACAGAAGTACGGGGCTTCAGCTCCATCCTGATAGTGCAGGCCATTTCTCTGTACCATCTTTAGTGGGCAAGATGTCCTCTGTAAAGAAAATGGGCAAGGTGTCCTCTGTAGAGTGAATGCAGCTTTTGCTTCTCCAAGCTTACACTTTCTTAGTTTCCTATCACCTCTTCTTTTTTTCTCCCCGACTCCCATTCATTATTCAGTCTGTTTTCTCTTGCTCCTTTTTTTTTTTTTTTTTTTTTTTTTGCTCATTTTGATCTTTGTCGTTCTTCCTTTAGTTTTTGTTACTGTCCCTATCGCTTGAAATTTTTATAAAGGCAGTTTTTCCCCTTACTTTGAAAATGTGTTGATATTCAGTAATATTCTTTATAGTATTTCAAGCTGAACTAAAAAATGTCGAGAAAAAGAAAAGTGAATCTGACTTTCTCAAACTTTCTAAAACTTCTGTTTGAGAGAAGGGAAAGTGTTCAGGTCAGTTCTTATTTTTATCTGAACAGATTTCCCATCCAAATATTCAGCATGAGGAATGTAAGATTTAGGGGAATACAGTCATGGTCATGAATAATTCAAATATACATTAAGAATGCAGAACTTTTGGGGCAACTGCTACATTTTATAGAGAATATTGGAAGAACACTGGGGAATGAAAACAAAAATATACCTCTTCTTATGATTTTATTAAAAGGACATGGGGGAAAAAAAACACAAATTTTTTTTTCCAAATACAAATCATATAGTACCCTGGAACCAGGATTCGGATCTTGTTTCTAATAAAAAGCCTAATCGAATCATAGTAGCAAGCAGAACTTCTTGCTTTTCCACTGTTATCTTTTTATATTCATTCTTATGTACCTTAAGTGAGCTTTTTTTAAACAACCAGACAAAGCTCTCCAACTTTTAGGAATTCTGAAAATTATTCACATCCAGGCACCTGAACTGATTTCATGCTTGAAATATATACATTATTTTAGACATATACTTTAAGCCTATCCTAGGTGTCAAGAAAATATGATTATCTCCATTTTAATGATAATGAATAAACAGGAAGTGAACTTTTTAAAAGAGGGTTACTAAATTGTTGGATGGTCCAATAATATTTTCTTCCAAAAGCTTAGTGTGATCATGCTGTGCAGGGATTCCTGGCACAAGAATACTATTATTACAGCTTTGATACATTCAGTACAATTAAAAATCTGCTTACATAATTATTCCTTTAACAGTTGGTGCCACCTGTAATGACATCAACCACAGCGCCTGGCACAGACTAGATACTCAATAAGTGTGCGTTCTTCTCCTTTGTCCTTGAAGCTATCTTACAAGTATTCATCTTTGATAATCTTCTAAATGTCATCTAGAATTTAACATAGAAAACTTGTTTTTCTTTCATGGTTGACAAATAAGGAGACCTTCGTTTCAGTCCTTGAAACACCCTTTGATGCCCATCTATTTGGGATCCACCATCTTTTTAAAAGAAAAATATGTAACATAAGTATTTTCAAAATTTAGCTCTAATGTCCTTTAAAACTCATTTCCTTTCTATAAGATTAAAGTAAAAAAAAAATAACTGTTTTAAACCTCATCTAGGCCATTTTATCCAAATAAAGATTTACCTTGTAGGAGCCTTTATATATTCATTGGTGTATGGTTAGGTGTTTTACTACTGAAATCCTAGAAAGTAGATTAAAAAATCGGAAGTCCTCAGAGAGTCCTGGAATCTGCCACATAATACATTGCTGTGACTAACTGAAATTAATGTAGGTGAAGGCACAGAGTTCTTGCTTTTTCTCCTCTAGTGAAATTCTGAGAAAGTCATCCAACCTGGAGAAGGACAGCAATTTATCATTCCAGAGCACCAAAGTTCCAGAGAGAAGACATGCTTCACCAGGTAAGGTATGCTCTTCTGTTGAGTTCAGAACAGGCCTTTTGGAGCAACCAGTAAAGGTCTAATCTTTAGAAGGTTTATACTTTAAACTTTTTGAACAAAGAGGGAATGCTTGGGCTATCCCTAAGAGATGTAAATGTTCCTTATGGTTTTTCTGAGTGCAGTGGTGCAATTATGAAAAGTTCTTGAGAATAATTGGAAATTAGTTTCTTACTGAAATACTCTCTAGGAGCAAAAGACTAGTGGTACTGATATAATGTTGAGAATTGCACACTTTCCCAGAATTGACTAGGAACTCTTCAGTTGTCTGCAATTAGATGATGCTGGGATGGTTAGAAGCCCCAGTAATAAAAAATAAAAATTTGGATAGAATCTCAGAGATTTGTCCAAACTTTACATTTTACAGATGAGGAATATGGGGCCCCACAAGATTAAGTGCCCTCCCTGTCTGTAGTCATCCAGCCTATTTGGTACTAGAACAACTGCCAGGATGTACAGGATGTACTGGCAGATTCCAGCTGTACTCTTCCTCCTTCCACTCTAACTCTCGGTATCACAGTCATCCGGTGTGATTGTGTACTTCCTCCGTTCACAGCTAGGCCAGTGGCCCTCAGACATTAGTGTGCAGAATACCCACAGGCTGAGATTCCTGAACCTTATGCCCAAGTGCTTCTGCTGCAGATGGTCTTGAGAAACACCCATTAGAAGCCGCAAATTGAGAATGAACTCTCAAAACACCTGGACTGTTTCATATTCATTAGCAAATATTTCTTGGGCACCCACTATCATGTAGGCACTATCGCAGTACTGGAGATGTATTAGTGAACAAAACAAAACTTCCTTTATGTTGAAATATGATTGGTGCTCTGGGGAAAAGAAAAAGAGAACCTTCAAAAATGCCATGGGATATTTAAGATTCTCTGATATTTACATTCCAGTACAAGTTGATGGACCAAATGAAAAAAAGTCCTTTGTATTGTAGTAGCAATATGGTGGTGAATGGTTTTTAGGAGTTAATGTGCTGTTGTGAATGATCTCTGGGTGTTTGGCTGAGTGGCTTAAGGCACAGTAGAAATAAGATCATACTGTTGTGGTCCAGTAAGCTTTGCTTTGCTCTGTAGCCACAGATTATGTTTCTTACCCTGGCCAGTCATTTCACGATGTATTGCCTTGGTCTAGAGGAATCAGTTTGTAAATTTTTCAGCCCCATGAGCATTTTCATGAAGTCTAGGCCCTACTGATGTTAGGTTACTGTATTTTTGAATATTAAGATTCTTTGTTACTAGGATAACAGAGTATTTCTGTCCAATATTTATAAAAGTTAACACACTGGCTTAATGGACATCCATGCTGTAGATCTGAACATAGTCTCCTAGCTAATGCTTCTAACCCAGACCACACTGCCACATTATAAACATTACTGGATGAGGCCACTCTGGGAATTACTTAATTAGAGTATACTGTAGTCCAGACTAATTGCTTCCTCCCATTTATTTGATCTGAAATATCATTCAGAAACCACTTTGGGGAGGAGAGAATTTATGATCCTAAGCAGATTTTAGCCTCCCAATTGAATAATTAAAAAAAAAACCCATTATCACCAGATGTGCATTGGCAGATCCTTTGAACAGATGCTGGATGTGATGGATCTGTGGAGCTAGTGGAGGCACCTCCAATCCTCTAGGCCTGCACAGAAATGATTCAGTTTATTAGGCAATAATACCAGTGATGAAGTTTAATGATATAAACTGGAGTGAAAGCAAATGACATTCAAAATGATTGGAAAAAACCCAAGAGCAGACCAAAACCATCACAATTTTATGTGAAAGGGAAAACTGATGGAATTTGCCATTTTGCCAATATGACACTTTCATGGAAGATGCATATTTGAATACATTCTTGCTGTGGAATATTATGAGAGCAAAAATGGTATTTATGGATTCTTATGTGAACTTGCCCATTGTGTGTGTGCGTGTGTGTGGTGTGTATATTTAGAATGCTAATCTGTTCTGTCTTTTACCACAGCCACAGTATTTCCTAGTCCAAGTTCTGATTTGGAAAGTACTGGAACAGATACTTTCAATGGTAGTCAAGTGCTTGCTCGGATCCTTGGTTTGGAAAAGGTAATTTCACTCAGTTTTGTAGTGGACTTACAATAAAAAGGAGTTGAAAAAATAAATGCCTCTTAGATTAACAGAGGAATCTCCCCAATAGGAAGCAGTTTGAGGTACCCTTCTCATTTGAAGGAATATCTCAGGGAGAGTTTTTTCTTAGGAGCTCTTCAATGAAAAGCTTAATTCTGAGACATTCTGAATTCCATAAGGTCTTGGATATTTATTTACTTCCCTGGTAAGTCCCTTAATTGAACTTAAGATTTTCATTTAGTAAAAAATAGAGTGGCATTGTATGTGATCTTTTAATTTTCTGAAGCAGGGAAGGAAAAATGCTGCATGAAAGCAAATGAAGCTATAAACTCCATCAAACTTGCTGCCTCATCCATACTAATAATACTGTTGAAAAAATTAGAGCTGTAAAAAATATCTCCCCAAAGTGATAAAATCCCTTTCCTTAGCATAATTTACAGAGCTTACCTATGGATTTCTGTCTGTTTACTAGTCTTCCACTTTAAGATTCCAGATTGCAAGATAATAAACATCATTTCTGTCAGAGGTGTAAGCTGGCAGCCTATGAGCTATATGTGTATGTTTGCACATCCACAGGGATTTTAAAAAGTCGAATCTGAATGCCTTTAGGCAGAAGAGATACTCATTTGTTAAATACAATCCCCACTTCCTTATTGTCTCTTACTGAGCCAGATTCGTACATTTAAGTTATCTGGCTGACCTACGGGCGTTTGAGTTCTGCTTTATGTGCTCTTCAGATATTAAGAGGAGATCATTTTTAAGATGTTGCTGTAGAGAAACTATTCCACCCCCATCGCTCTCTCTCTCTCTCTCTCTCTCTCTCACCCCCCTCACACAAGCACAAGCATTTTAAATAATATATCTATGTCTTATATAGTAGACATTTCTTCCATCTAAAACATGAAGACATAACTATGACCTTTGTTTATATCCTATGACCATAACCACTGCTGCTTAATATGTCTCTATTAGTTCCCTTAGAACTGACATTCTGTATAACTGAGGCATCTTGATAAAATGGTTTATGTAAATAAGCCAAAGAACAACACAAAAATATATGTCAGGAAAAGGCACTATACCTATTAAAGCAATTCTGCCAGTGCTGGTTGAAATATAAGACTTTCACATTCAGTCCAGTCTAGATTTTGAAAATCTAGTTTATATAATAGTTGAGCTACCTACACCCTGTGTAGGTGAGGAAGCCCCTCAATGTGCCCACTTAATTCCAGTCTAAAGCCTCCTCAAATCAGGCCAGGGTGTAAACTAGGGAAAGGTATTTTATTCCATTCCAGTTCTTCCATATTGGTTCCTAGAAGCAAACAGTATTGCATTGTATCAGTTGAATTCTTTAATATACAGAATAGCAAGGCTTGTCTCAAAAATATCCTTTTATTGTATTGAAACTCCCAGGTTCTCTTTCTCATATTGAAAGAAATTTCAGAATTTTGTGAGGCAGCACAGAGTCATATATCCAACGGAGATAAATCAAAAATAAATTTTCTATGTCTAGATACATATTTTCAGAGTAGTTGGAGCAGGGAAGGGATGTAAAAATTAGGATGACATATTGATGCCTGTGTCAGCAGTCTCTCTGATTCTTCTTTCTTTCTGTTTACTGCTTTCTGCAACCCTTGCAAGAACAAGTAGAGAGATCATTTTGGGGTAAGTTTATGTGTAAGGTTAGGAAAAAGATATGGATGACTGACTAGAAGACCTGGCACTTATAGTATATCTTAGAATAAGTGGATCCTGTCTTGTGTCATTACATTTAGAAGTTGAGGTGCTGGAAGGCAGAGTGTAGATTTTGTGATATAAACTGAAAGGGAGGGTGAAGTAATTTGGCCCTCACCTCACGGGGTTATAAAAATTAATTATTAGGGAGGATGCATTAAATATTACAACTAAATGTAATAGGCTCTGTAAATATCCAAACAACTTAATAATGATGAGTGTGATCAATATTATAGCAGAAAATAGTGCTGCATCTATGACTGGTCTGTACTATGAAATATATGGGGAATTTATAAGGATTCCATTATGAAAATGCTTTCCAATTATTGCCTTTGATAATTATGTACTTTTATATTTTTTCATGTATATGCTTTTTTCTTTATAGCATAATTCTTAAATGACATGGTTGCTTTGCAAATGAAACATAATCCATGTTTTTCCACTTCTCTAAAAAGCACTGTTGGTCTTGAGACTAAACTGAAGCTCGTCCTCTCTGGAAGTCTTCCAAAGATCTTGGCCAATTTCCCATGAAGTGTCACAAATTGTTAGGACACCCGAGTCTCTGCTTCTAAATGCCCAGAAAAAGCTAAGATTTTTAAGCCTGAAGATTTTTGTCAGACAAGATCTAGTACATTTAGGTTGTCTAATCAGAGACAGGAAGTGAGTTCAGTTAAATAAATCATATGTAAATCTTTTAAATCATAAAGATGACAAGAATTACCACATTCACACATTCTCTCAGTGACTTTTCATGGGTAAACCCAATGTATTTTAGTGTTAATTTAATAGTTGCTATCATGCAAGACTTTAAAATGGCTATTGTGAAGACAGGTCAGTTTCCTTGAAGATTAGGACACTTTAATATCTGTGTTTACTAACATTATTAACTCACTCTTCTCACACACATTTTTAGCTTTTAAAGCAAAATTCAACTTCAGAAGATATGCGGAGAGAGCTGTGTGAGAGCTATCCAGGATATATCGCTGATTATGACTTCTCTTGGACTACTCTAGGGAAAAATATTTTTAATGTATTTTGCCTGTCCAACATGACCCTTTTAGAGTCTTCTCTCCAAGAACTAACCAACCAGTTCTCTCAGGTGAGTGTAAACACTCTACTATGATCAAGATCCCATAAGCAATAGAAGGAAATGTGTTGTCTCCATTCTTGTATACACAAAATGACTTAAAATGTGTCAAAGAGCTAGTCCGTAGAGAAATGCTGACTGAAATATTGGCTTACCTTTAGCATGGATTCCTAGTACACAGATTCACAAACAATGTCTAATTCTAAGTAATGTCTACTTTCCACTTAAATGTGCAGGACTGAAATTATGTCAATGTTGAACCAAAAAGACTGCATTATGGTTAAGTAGACACATCTTTATAGATGAAATATGGCTTTGCTTTATGGTGAATGAAGATTGACTGTTTTCTATGAGATATTTAAGTGAGATTACTTAAGGTGTAATGTTGAGTTTAATAATTAAACAGCCTTGTAACTCTCAGAAGTTAGAATAATAGGCAATCTTTTCACTCTTCTTCTAATATCAAACCTAATTTGAAAAGCTGATTTTTAATGAAATAATCTATCCCTTTCTCCAAAATGTTATACATTAGAACCAAGAACTTTATAATATGGAGTGCTAATGACCATTTTTATATGCTTGTCTTAAACAACAATGTGAAAATAAGACACTGATAGTCTTTTAATGAAACCTCACACACATGAAATATCATAAAAATATTCAGAATTCTCTCAAAATTTTATAAACAGGAATAATTGAAACATGCCCATGTCTAATATTTTCCACTTGGTTCTCTGAGTTTTATTGTAATTTTTATTAAGTACAGAATGCTTAAATTACCCTGCAGCAATCTGATTTTTCCAAGGGAAATGGATTAGAGACACCCTAATGCATTGTAGAGCACTTAAAATCCTATCTCTACATACTCAGCAGTTGTGTAGAATGTGTGGCCAAGAATACATTGTTCAAAATCACATTTTCAGCATGAAAGACCTAGAATTAAGACAGAACAAGAGCCTAACTCTACTAGTATGAATGACCTTATTAAGAAAATTGTTTTGGGTGG
This sequence comes from Camelus bactrianus, assembly GCF_048773025.1. Classification (NCBI taxonomy): domain Eukaryota; kingdom Metazoa; phylum Chordata; class Mammalia; order Artiodactyla; family Camelidae; genus Camelus; species Camelus bactrianus. The sequence goes on from NC_133543.1 coordinate 67,912,686, forward strand.
GAATATAATGAAGAAAATTTTTTACTTCTGAATGTACTAGCTGGATCCTGTGATCCAGAGCAAGAATAAAGGTTGTGTTTTTTATTTGTTTTGCTTAGAGTACAAGATATGATTACATAGGTTATTCACTATAAATCATTTATTGTAACTTAAATTCCTTGTATTGAAACAGAACTTTGGAAATATTTAATTTTGTTAAGTATGTGTAATTGTAGTAGTAGACATTTGCATATGAATGTTTCAAATAGTAAGCAATTTCACATATAAATTTTAAGTGTTTTCCATGTAAAAAATAAATAATATAAGGTCTACTAATGGATATAGAGGAACTATGCTTATAGGTCCTAAACCATGTTCTACAGAAAAACAAAAACATTACCAATTTTATTCTAAGAAATTAATTTTAATTTCCAAAAAGATAATTTAAAATATTTTGTGTAAATATTACTTTGTTAACCAAATGTTAAATACGCCAATTTCTAGAACTGTGAGAAAAAATCCAATTATATTTAAGAATATTTGAAATGATTTTTTCCAAGTGAAAGATGACTCCAAACTGAATGAAAGTCTAAAAGGATTACTTAGAAGACTCATTTCACCCTGTTTATGGTTTTATTTTTTTAAGCTATCAAGTGATCCCAACAACCAGGAGGCCGTGTTTCAGGAGATGGTCAAAGTGCTGTCCTTCTTCTCACAAGTGCAAGAGCAGACAGCTGTGTGGCAGCTTCTCTCCAGTTTTCCAAATATGTTCCAGAATGACACAACGCTAAGCAATCTATTTGATGTTCTTCAAAATGCAAACAGGTAATCATTAAGGGGAATGTTACTGTTCACAAAAAAGTCTTTTTTAATGTTACTTTGAGGGTGACTGGTAGGTGGGGAATTTAAAGACAGCAAATAATCCATCATTACCCTATTGCAGATTTTAGCAATGAAAGTGAGGGTATTAGTTAAGCAAAGGAGAAACACACAGCATGGTCATCAGAGTTATTGTCATGTCCATGAGGAATTACAGAGGAACACTAATCATAATACCTATATTGTCGGTTGGTATCCCAGAGCTTCTGAGAAAGATGGTATGACAGGACCAATGGTAGATTGGAACATTGGCTCAGGCACACTCAAGGACAACCAGTGCTCTGTGCATCTAGTATTTTAACTGCTCAAGAAGAAAATATCTCGTTGGGTTTTGGTTGGCACCATGCAATATAAAACAACCCTGTTGGTTAGAGTTTTGCACCAAGCCACCTCAAGGGGGTTGGCCTCCCTCATGTGCAGCTAGTCTGTAGATGATCTTTCTAAGCCTGAATATTGGGTTGGCTTTATTTAACATATATGACACAAAGATTAGAAAATTTTTGCAGAAGAACCCCCTTTAAAGGCTACTTTCCTCATAAAAGAGATCTGAGCATGGCCAACATTTAGAATTTGATGGACACATGCTTAGGTTTTGACTGTCCTGTCCACCTTATTTGGACATGTGCATTATACAAAACAACTACATCAACAACTAGCAATTATTGAGTGCCTATTACATACCAGACACTTTACTGGGCCCTTTATACATATATGTCACATTGAAACTTACAACACAACTATTATTTACTTTATAAATGAGGTTAACGGAGGGTCATAAAAATAAATATTTGATGATCATGCAGCTAGGAGGGTAAGTTTTTTAACTGCAGAACCCAGGTTTTTTAACTGCAGAACCCAGACTGCGTCTCTAATAAGTGATTAAGAGTGCAATATATTCCATCTCTAATGTCTGAGTTTTCTCATCTTCTCTGGAAAGCTTCTAAGAGCTTATATTTGTTCAAAGACCTTATAATAAGCCTTTATGTTGGCACATTAATTTCATTTGATTGTCACAACAGTTCTTTGAGATTGAGACCACAGATGCCCCCCTTTTGTAGAAGAGGAAACACACCTTCATGGAGGTCAAATGACTTCCCCAAGGTTCTATAACTAGTAAGGGGCAAAGCTAGAACCTGAACTCAAGGAATCCGAATCCAAATCTTGTGCTCTTTTCACAATAACATGTCATAATTAAATTATAGAAGAAGCAAGATATTAGGAAATTTGCTTTAGTCCTCATTTTGCCTCTTAGGAAAATTTGTATTCACCTAGAATTTTGGTACTTGATTCTCTTCCTCCTATGTATATTCTGTCTTAGAAAGCAAACAGGTAAATCAATTAAAGGAAAAAGGGAATTATTTGAATTGTGTAATGTGGGAATGAAAAGAGTCATGGTAATATTCAGACCACAATAAGATATCACTACATACTTACTAGAATGGGTAAAACTTTAAAAGATAGATGACCGCACTTGTTGGCAAGAATGTAGAGCAAATAGAACTTTCATACATTGCAAGTTAGAGTGTAAAATGATAAAACCATTTTGGAAAACAGTGTGACAGGTTCTAATGAAGTTAAAAATATATCCATATGATGTCACATTCTACCCCTGGGTATTTACCCAAGTAAATAAAAACATGCCTACATGAAGATTTGTATGCTAATATTTATAGCAGACTCATTCATAATAGCTAAAAATTGAAGGAAAAACAAAAAATACATAAACAGAATGGATAAAAAGTTGTAGTTTACTCATACACTGAAATTCTACTCAGGAAAAATAAACAGCTTAGTGAATCATATAACAATGTAGATAAATCTTATGAATATTATGCTGGCAAAAGAATCCAGACCAAAAACAAAAGGAACACATATTAGATGTGTAAATATTTTATTATTGACAACATTAATTAATTTCTAACACTAGTTAATTTAGTGTTAGAAATCAGATCAGTGGATCCTGGAGCAACTGTTGGAAGCATGAGAAAACTTTTTTGAGGTGATCAAAATATTTTATAATCTTAATTAGCATGGTGGTTACATGAGTATATGTTTGTCAAAACTCATTGAATTGGGGGGAGGGTATAGCTGAGTGGTAGAGTGCCTGCTTAGCATGCTTGAGGTCCTGGGTTCAATCCCCAGTACCTCCTCTAAAAAATAAATAAATAAAAAATAACACTATTTACCTCCTGCCCCCTCAAAAAAAACTAAATAAATAACTAACTCAAAAAAAAAACCTGATTGAATCATAACTTAAAATAGATGCATCACATTGCATGTGAATTATACCTTAGTGACATTTAGTTTGAAAACAACAAATAAAAACCAAAAATCCCACAAAATAATACTCATTGGAAGGTGGAAAATCCAAAAAAATACTCTCAGGCCAAAAATTAATTAATTGATTGATTAATTAATTAATTAAGAATACTTCAGACGTTATTTCAGTAAATTACGTAAGGACATTACACTATGGCTATTTTAATTTTCTTAAAATTTAATAAAATTATTGCATTATGCAATAAGGTATATTCTCAAGTAAACCAGTCTACATAATCATGAAAACAGCTTTCAAAAAAATTGCTTCAAATTATTATAAAACAAATGACATTTGACTTATATCTAACTTGAACAGCTCTTTTAAAGTAGTTGACTTTTACTTATTTATTATTAATTATTATTTAATTGACTAATTAATTAAAATTGATTGCCAATTTATATACTTATTCTTCCTAATATGATAGCCTCTAGACACCTGTGGTGTTTTTAATTTAAGAAATTTGATATTATATTTTGTAAATTTATAAGTATACAGTGCATCACATGCGGTTTTTGAGTACTTGGTGTGCTAGTATTACTAAGGAATTGAATTTTTAACTTTAACTTAAATTAAATTAAATTTTAAACTCTAATACTTGATCCAGTTATTAGAAAAAATTTTAATATGTTTGAAATAACATGGGTTGTGAATATATTTTTGCCAGTGATTGTAGTGAAATCTGAATACAGATTAACTATTTTCAATGAAATTTTACCATCTGAATTGAGATGCTTCATAAGTGTAAGATGTACAGTGAAATTTGAAGCCTTAGTACAAAAAAAGACAAAATACTTCATAAATGTATTTTATATTGATTAAATATTAAAATAATATTTTGGATTTATTGGGTCAAATAAAATATATTATTAAAATTAATTTCATCTGTTTCTTTTAACTTTTTTAATGTGACTACTAAAAAATTAAAAATGAAATATGTGGCTTGCATTATATTTCTGTTGAAGATGCCTTTGTAAACCATTTTTTAAAGTTAAATCTTCTTTACTATTATTATTAAACTGGCAGTGTCTCTAAAAGCTGTAAATTCCTCACAAATGACTGTATTTTATCACCAAATCATTGGTTTATCTTTTTCTCTATTGAACAAGTAATATGGACAAATAAACCCCTTAAAATCTTACTGCTGCTACTTCCTCTAGCAGTTTCGTAAAGTTGTCCTATAACCCAATCACCAAACCCAGATTACGTAATGTTAAGATTATGACAGAGATTAGAAAAATGAGCAGTCTCAAAAATCAAGTTGGATATATGAAAAACATACAAAATAGTCTCCATTTATGAGGAAGAATCTGTGCTGAGATATGAATCACAAAAACTCCCTTTTGAATTATTTTACTTATAAGGAAACTTTTTTTGGATAACTTCCATTTGTATATGATGAAAAGCACAGGAAAACAAAATCTATAAAGTGAAATAAGTATTTGATCAATGGCTCAAAGGATTTCAGAGAAGATGGAGATTAGGTGTCATTTTTAAGTCACATTGTTAGAAAAAGATGAATTAAATCTACTGACGTTTTATGAATGATATTAATAGCAATAATGCTGACAATTATGATAAGATTGCCAAATGCTCAGTCTTTGAAAGTGTTACTTTGAGACAACAGATCAGGTGAGTCAAGCACAGGGCCAAGTTGAGAGAAGGCTGGTAGAGACCATTTAATTGGTCTCCATGGTCAGTCACCAGGGTTCAGAAGCAACCCAGAGTCTGAGAACCAGGAGATTCTTGGGGCAAATATAAAAATGCCTGAGGTATCAACTTTTATGTAGATAGAGCAGAGATTAAAAAAATACAGCCACGTCCCTATGGCCAAACACACAGCTAGAATGACAAGTTAACAGTGCCCATGGGCTCAGGGCGGACATGTTCTGTCCTCCTCCTCCCAGCCATGCTGGGGCAAAGTGCCAAAGACAAGATATAGACTGGAAAGAACATGAACTTTGGAATTAGACAGAACCAGCTTATTTATTACTAACTGGATAGCCATGTGTAAGTTACTCAATTTTTTGAACTTTAGTTTTCTTATCTGCAAACAGGACAAATAAAATAGACTTTATGGAATTAATAGAATACTAAATAAAATTATAAATATATGTGTGTATGTTTATATATACATGCACATATAATCTATATGTATATCCTAACATTATACTAGAAACTAGGGGACATTCAAAATCTAGCTCTCTAAATATAGTTTTCATTCATAGCTAGGGAGGTACAATTAGAATGATATATTAAATATTAAAAATTCCGAAAAACTGTTGTAGAAAGTATACGCATATACTGTATCTGTTGCTGGAGTGAACCTTCAGTTGACTAAGATACATATGGAAAAACTACTAGCTAATATTTACTACATTTAACTTCACAATGGCAAATTGTTAACAAAGCCTTCTGTTTTAAGTTACTACTCATGTATATTATGTATATTAAAGCATTACCTCACAGTATGTGTACAATGACATACTTGTACAATGCTAATTTTTTTAATGTATTAATGACAGGGGATTAAAAAAAGGCATTTCTTAAGCCACTAGTTGCTTTTTGGAAATAAGGAACGAGCTCAAGCATAACTGATTTTGCTGATTGTCCATCCCCAGTGTAGACTGCCCATCTAATTAGTAACATAAAAATCCTAGGAAGACAGTGCCAGTTAGTCTGGAGACTAATTTTGAGTTATCCCTGGAGCAGTGCCTATGGGCCACTTAGAGGATAGAATGCAGTCTTTAATTAGGGCAAGTCTTTTTTTTTTTTTTTTTTTTTTTTTTTTCCTTTTCAAAAACATTACCATTTGTTTAGCAAAGGATAAATATATATCCAATGCTTAAATAATAATTATTCCTGAAACTGGACCCTTTATCTGGGCTTGATTTTTAATGAAAATAATTTCCAATGTTTAATTTTTTCCTTTAATTAAAAACATAAAAGAAGTATCCTTTCATTGGAGCTGCTTTTTCTAAGCACTATTTTTAGGTCTTACAAAAACAAAAAGCAAAAAAACTGGTGTGAACTTTACTTCCTTTAAGGCCTTTAGGCTTTAGAATCCTGGAAACATGAAGTGCTCTGTCTGGTTCAAGAACACTTTGTTAGGATTTTGTGCATGAACAGACAAACAAGTAATTAAATGACAAAAGCAGCATCTTGTCTTTTATGTTATAAGAATAATTTTCTATACTGTAGCTATTTTCTCCTTGAGTAACCTTTTGTTTCTGTCTGCAAACCTTGAAATACAATCTGGTTTAATTGTTTTTCAACTCGTTAGTGCGCTGCTGGTAGTACAGAAGGTTTATCCACATGTCACAACTAACGAAGGATTCAGAACTCTCCATAAATCTGTTAAACATCTGTTGTACACTCTGGACTCCCCATCTCAAGGTATTGTATTTCCATCTTACTGTATTCAATTCTGTGTTGCAATTCTGTATTCAATTCCATTAGAAGTTAAAAACAGAGCACAATCATTTATGGATGATACTATTCTTAGGTGGGGACATGTGCCACAACTAAATCTGAATCTTTAGCTAACTAAAGTGTGGCGACAAGCTGAAATGGCCAGAAAAGAGGCTGTGACTTTCTAGGATTTTTATTTAGGTTAAAATGATCTCTCTTAGCTTATAAAGCTATGTTTATACTTGGTATGAAAAATAAATATCAGAGTAAGGGAGTAAGCCTCAACAAGTAAATTTCTACCATGACTTTTTGAACAAAAGCCTACGCTGAACTGCAGTATTTGTCCTCATTTCCAAACTTTGGCTTTTTAATCAGGATGAATCTTTCTTTGGTGGAAGACATACCCCTCAACCAGCTATCTTGAAAATGTGTGATGGACATCAGAGCATAAATAGATAGGTGTAAATCTACTGCCCCTCCCAGTAGGACAAGCTACAGCATATTGCTAGTGAATCAGAAGAGAGCGTCTCTGCATATACAGAATAGCATTACATACCACACATGGAAATACACAGACATGCAGACACTGTCACATACAAACAAATTTAGGGCTGTAAGGAATAAATCCCTACTTCCCAAGTAAAATGTTTGGTTAGCATTTATCTCCCCTGAATGAATTTAGAACTAGACTTTCTCAATTGAGTTTGTCAGCTTTTAAATATGTAGACTTTACCTTTGGATTACAGATAAGTATCCTGAGAGCATCAGGCCACAAGCCAATTGCTTATTACAAGGTCTTAAACTATTAGTTTTCATATAAAAAGCAGGTTTGGAAAGGCTTTGACGAATTCTCGAAGGATACTGATTTCTGTTAGTCTGGAACATTTTTTATATCTACAATTACAGAATTAATGACTAGCTTACAAGGTTGATTGTTGTTAAATTCAATAGTCTTGATGAACATTGGCAGGGGCGGAGAGGGGAGCTTACTCTTAAAAAAGTCCAGGCCAGAAAATTAAGCAGTATACTCACAAACATTAATTATTTTCCCTGTATATTTTTATATTTGCATTTTAAAGACTTGAGAACTTCAAGTTTCTCCTTACCATTCTTTTCCTTTTCATCTTCAGACTCACACCTTGCAATTGTATAAAGTAAAAGAATAAAGTTAAAAAAATTTTTACGAAGGACAAAATCTCCTCAGTGCATTAGAAGCCAGAGAACCTCTTATTAACTGAGGCAGCAGAACACTTTTCCTAGTGAACAGTAGATCTCAATTTTCAGTATTTAACAATGGCCATGTCTCATGTCTATGAATGGACATGATGGTTTTGGCATGTATTAAACCATACCACTGGATGTTCAGGATGACAAGGAAATACCTCAAGGAAATGTGTTTTTCTTTGAAAAATTTAATGTGCTTAAATGTGTCTTTTTAAAAATTTCCTACACTTGTGACTTTATTATTCTGAGGATGCCAAAGCAGTGGCATTAATGTCAATAACTAAATCATTAACCCCAAGTGCCTGCCTGCTTGAGCAAAAATTTTATGGTCTTTGAAAAATCTTTCCACGTATTTCTGGGAATCCTTCAGGAAACTCAAACTTGTCATTAAAGGCTGAACCAGTGACCCTAGTTCAATAGCACAGGGGTCTCTATCTCCATGCACAGATACCTGCCACATTGCCCGAGCTACTTGTGCTTAGTCTTCATGGTATTTAGCGGTATTTGTGAAATGAACATACTTCATCCATTGGCTTTACACTCAGGTAAATTGGAGTGGAGTGGTCTCTCATAGCAGAGTCCTCTCTAATGCATGACAGGGCTCAGATATCTTTGAAGTTCTCACTCCTGTCTTTCAAAGAAAGAAAGTAAAAAGGTAGTATTTTTTTTGTATCAATGATAAATGTTTTATTATCTTAAGCCCCCTTGATCATCAAAACAACTCTCTGAGACATAGTTATAATCCCATTTTGCAGACAAAGAAACTGAGGCAAAGGGAAGCTAGGCAGTTTGCCTCATACATCCAGCAAGTGGCTGAACTGAGATTTAGAGCCTGGATCTGTCTACGCCCAAAGTCAGGTCCCCTGAGCTCTTTGTTAGATGGCTTCACTCATATTTACCATCTGGGACATCTACTATATACACTGGCTTCTAGGATATCTCACACAAGTACCTGCCACCACCAAACCTCAGAACAGCTCCACTCTCAGCTGCTGATAACAGTTTGACTAATTGTTCCAGATTCCTTCCCACAGGATACATTTTTTGACAGCCATCCCCCCATTCCTCTTGGGACCCCATGTCTACTTCTGATTCAACCTTGATTATAAACACACTTCAAGGTTTCTCCAGAAGGCTCCTCAGGACCATGAAAATATGGTGATGCTAGTAAACACTTGGGAGGAAGACTGTCTCCTAACTTCCTGTCTTAAGGAATCTAATTTTCAGCTCCGCCCCAGCAAGGATCCCTGTCTCACAGTTTAGGATTTCCATTTATAAAACTGAATTTTGAGAATAAAGACTACCTTTGTGGTTCACTGAAGTTTGCTCTTTTGCAAAGTAGTAAATTACATGAAATTACATCTTTAAGCAGAAAGCCATCTTTACTGGTGAAAGAGGTTATCTGTGCACTAGATTTCTTTCTATGTCTATGGGCACTGTTTTTATATATGCCTAATTCTACAAATTAAAAAAAAGTAAAATCTCATTTGTTTAAAGTCTGTAACAGCTTACACTTTATAGCTTATTTAATATAATATTTCTTCCCAGATATTTTAGGGTCCAGAAGGAAAAGTAGCAAGAGGGAAAAATTCATACTTAACATCAAGGTCAAGCCTACAATTGATATGTATGAAGTTAATTTTTATTAATTATTCATTTTAATAGCCTGATGAGGAAGAGAAACTCCATAACCATGTAGTATACAGATGCTCATGAACTTGCTCAGCCACACAGGAGTTCAAAGTGAGCAAGACTTGATCTTGGTAAATGGTTTTATATAATCCTACAGTGCAGAAGCATAAATCTCCACAGAGTTCTATCCTGGACTATTCTATATGTGGATGCCAATAAGTAATAGGTATTGCCATTATTAATTAGGTTTGCTATTCTGGGTGTCATTCTTGGTCCTCTCACTCACCGATGCACTGCTATCGTTAGAACAGTGATACTCAGCTGCACCTTGAACAGATCACAGGAGAGAAAACCAGAAGAGAAAACCAAAAAAAGCCACTCTGCCAGTTACTAGGGATGATGCAGGCATTACTCAGACACAACTGATGCAGAGGTAGACAAGGAGGTCTTTAATTCTGTGAGTCTTTTTTACACACATGCTAATTTAAATTAAATGATCAGTACAAGAAAAGTTCCGATAATTGCCTAGCTTTGTGCTTAGGACCTTTTTAGCAGGCTTTAGGACACACTTAATAAAGACAATGCGAGAACTCTTAAAGCTGGCAATAAAATATCCTATTGAAAACAATTAAGCCGATGTTTAAAAATGACAGCACTGAAACTACTAGATTATTTATAAGGAATTAGTAGTGTCTACAGAGAAGACTGAAATAAGTGATACTGTTTCCTTAAAGGAACTGAATGAAATCACTGACTTTCCGGTGTTTGTATTTATGCAGTAGCCATTAAAGTATCTCATTTGCAATTTTTCATGTGAGTTCTGTTAACACACTTCCTCTTGAATGATACAGTGTTATGCAGCCCTCTGGGTCAGCAACTGGTTTAACTTCTAGGGGCAATTCTCCACATTGAATTAGATCTTCACATATGGTTTCCATTAGACCCAACTTAGTGATTGCCTTCCACACTCCAAAAGTTCATATTATTCGAGACCACTCAGAATGGTTCTGTTAGCATTAGACAATCTGCATCCATAGCTGCATTCAATTGAAATCACTGGCTGCTTTTTGAAAGACAGAAAATATAGGTTAGTGACAGCAGATGTTTCCTAAGGCTACATTCTAGACAACTGAAGGCAAACAAACAAACAAAAAAATCCAGTGACCCATAGGACTGATATTGGCTTCATTTGATTAACGAACCACAGTGTTGTCAATCTGCATTATAATATTTGAGTCATCTATGTGTACAGGTCTTAGGATAAAATAGTATCATGGTTTGATGCACAGAGAAATAATTTGTTAGAAATGGATGGGCTTGACCATTGGGATTATTTCAGTTAGTAGGCATCTATTTCCTATGAACACCCCAAATGTTTTCAACCAAAAGAGCATAGACATCTTTTGTAAAATCCTTTGAAGAAAAATTCTGCAGAGTTCCTTCATTTTTCTTCCCATTAATTTGACCTGGGATGATTGTTGCTTAGAAAAATAAATCCTTTAAGCAAGCATGTTAAATATTCTCCTGTATAAATGTTATTACTTTAGGTGACTCTGATAATACAACACATGTGTGGAGTGCGGAAGACGGACAGTCGCTGTCCCCAAGCAGCCTGGCTGCACAGTAAGTCTTTGCTGGTTTGTTGGTTTGTTTCTAAATTGGTAAGTAATTTGGCTGAATAAATGATCAAAACAATTCATTAGCATAATTTCTTTATCAGTATGTAAGACTATGGAATGGAAAAATTAACTATTGACTGACCAAAGAAAAAGACACGATTGAAGTGCAGTAAAGTTGAAATTTGGTTTTTGGTATTATACAAGTGATACTTTTGGACAATGCAACATGAGGATCTGTTTTTCAGATCTCAGATTGCATAACTAGATCCAGCATGTCTCTGAGGAAAATCTAGCTGGAGGTCCAGTTTCCAACTCTTTTAAAGGTCTTTCATCATGAAAGATGTAAAAGTCTCCAATTTTACATGTTACTATTTATTTTAGTTTCTAAAAATCAAAATATTTTGTATGCTCAATAAAGATAATTCAGAATTTGCTTCAGTAGTATTCAAGTAGGCAAAACTGTTTGTAGGTAATTTGATTTTGGACTCTTATTGGGGCATGTAAATATATTGTTTTAGGAATAGGCAGTGAAAATGACAGCAGCGGCCTTGGCTCCTAAGGACCATTAATGTGAGCCATTCCCTGAAATAACTAATAATTACAGTAGGAAATACGAGCAGTTGCCTGTAGAAGCTGATTGAAGTAAATTCATATAGTTCAAGGCAAATTTGGAGACTAGGTGGCCTGTTATGTAAAGGTTGTTTTAGCCTGATAAATTATACTATTGAAATTCTTCGACTTTAGTCCCAAAGGAGACATGTTTATGCTAATGGAAATTTGTACAAATAAAAATAGATAATAGCACTTACTTTTTAACCTTTTTTGTATTTTTTCTAAAATAAAATCTATGCAATTGTTTATACACTTTCTATTTAATGAGAAGTTCTCCAACTCTGGATAGTTCAAGGCAAAAGCCTTCCGTAAACAAACACCTCCTGTTTCTGTTTCCCCATCTCTCCTCCTCTAAGGTAGCTGAACCGGATGCTTCTCCCAGAGAAATCTGGCAGCCCTGGGCAGTTTTCGCCCAGTCAGGATACCATGTTCCAAATATTTGGGTCTTTTAAACACATTTCTTATATAGACATCAAAATATTTTTTTAAACCTTTGAATTAAGACAACTGGATGCTTAAGGCTTCCATAGCATTGATAATGCTAGACCTGAAAATTCCACAGCAAATGTAGTTAGTTGCTATGAGCTAGCTGACAGTTTATTAGGAAAAATTCAATACTTTCAAGATGGGTCTTGTTGAGATTGATGAAATTAAGGGATTTCTTATCTGTGGACTTTTCCATTCACACTTTAAAATAATCACAGTATGGCAATACTTGGCATGAGATAGAAGTTTTTTTGGTCTAGAATTTTCTAAAGAAAGTTGCTCAAAAACATTTTTTCCTCAAAGCTCTTCTCCCTCATTATTTTTGTACTAAAGTTATTGTTTTTATTGTTTTTTTTTAATGTTTGTGCACATATGCGTGCACACATCTGTAAGTTCATCTTTTACTGTAAGCATTCTTGGGATTGAGATTTTATATAAAGGATGATACATAAATTAAATAGTTTAGAGGAATACTTAAATGTTTATGCCAAAACAGTGGTGCATAGATGTAACATTTTTGGAGTATATTAAATCTAATCTCAAAACCTTGGCAATCAAATATGCTTTATGAAACTAATGTAATGGCTTAGATGATATTTCAAGGTCACTTCTAGCCCAGCGTTCTTCCGTTTTAAGCTTGAAAATTCATCATAAGATGCTCTTGTGCCATTCCATTTGGCAAGTTAGGCCGGTATTTTGCTATTGAGCACAGCACTGGATGGAATTGGCTCAGTGCTGTAATAACGGACAGCGAAGAAGACAAACACAAAAGAAAGAAAGGGGATACTGGGAGGAGAGTCTCTGGTCAAGGAAATGGCTAAAAAAAGCAAGAAAGCTTGGGAGCAGGTGCAAATTTTTTTAATATGGAGGCTATGAATTGTATTTAAATGAGGGTCAGTCATCTGACCAATTAGCTGTGCTCTGACTGCCAAGCTAGAGACTTTTTTTAGCCATAGTTTTTTTTTTCTTTTTCAAGTTCCTCAAGGATCCAGTGTCGTTAACCCACATCTAAACAGCCTGAGATTTCTTTAATGTTAATGCAAACATTGTCGTACATATTTACTAGCTATGCCAGGATAAGCCTCTTCCAATAGTATCTGAATAAAATCTAAGTTAAATATCTGATAGAACCAGTTAATTTGTGTGCTGTGCAGTTTGATGCAAAATAGATGGTTCCCAAGTCAGCCATTGACATTTATTCTATCTCTGCTGTACATAAAATTCAATAGTAGGCACTAAGGGAAGAAATTACAAAATAAATAGAGATGCAGCCTCACAGTTGAAGTGACAAGACTTGCATAACACATACATTTTTATTGACCTACATGTACCTCAAAAATCTTAAGCTATGTCCTCTCACGCCCGTCAATTTGAAAGGAAACCAGAAAGTGGTTAGTTTGGAAACACTGAATTGGTTGTTTAAAAAGAAAAAAAAAAAAAAAGGAACATACGTTGTTTAGTTGGGTTCTATTATTTCTTTTTAATCACAATTAAATGAGTTTAAATTATTTAAGAATGTTGTAGGCGGGAGAGATGTAGTAGATTAGCCCCTCCCTCTCATTCGTCAAGAGAAGAAGCTGAGGCCCAGAGGAGTGTTGCTAGATTTAGACAGAAGAAAAAGAAAGAAAGGAAAAGAAAAAGCATGCAAGATTTGTGGGATGTGCTTACATGGAAAAATTATTCATTATTTACCTGAAAGTTGAGTCTAACTAGGAGTCCTGTATTTTATCTGGCAACCCTAGCCCAGTGATTTTTATTTCATGTGAATGTACCCAGAAATGATCTTACAATCACTCATGATTGGATATTAAAACAATTAAGTACAAAGATAATGCCCTTGGAAAATGTAAGCCCTCAGGGAATCCAGAGTAGTGGGGCCACTGTGCAGTTGGGCTGGATGAGGGAAGATAGCTGCTTCACAGGGTTTCAGTGCCCAAGTCAACCAGTGCCAAACAGCCAGGAACTCAAGTGATAGCAACAAAATGGCTTTGCTTTATTATTATATGACTTAATTTATATATTCTTTTCTCATTCTGTAGGCTCCTAATACTGGAAAACTTTGAAGATGCCCTCTTAAATGTATCAGCAGATAGTCCTTATATTCCTTACTTGACATGTGTGAGAAATGTCACTTACAATTTGGCCAAGGGATCAAAAGGTAATACTCTTCTTAAGAGTCAAAATGCTACTCACAGTTTCTAGTTTTGTTTTAAAGTAGTAAGTCATAAGACGTTTACTTAGAAAAGAAAGAAAATTTTAAAATCTTAGTTTCCTTATGCATTAGTTTCAGTGGTTTGCTATATGAAGGGAATATCTAATCGTATTATTGTATTATGACTCCTGTTGCTGCTGCTAGCACCACCTGCTGGCCACCTGAACAAACTTTAATGTGTAATGACCATACAACAGTTAATGTGATAATGGCCACCTGGATAAACTCTCCAAGTGTCCAGAATTAGGAGTTCACATAACTCTCTATGACATTTTCTATGCCCTTAATAATCTTAGTTGTCCAAAAATAATGACGAATGATAACATAGACTTCCAAAGGCAGATGTAAATTTTTGTAGCAGACTATTTTTATTTCCTATCCTTACACACTTCATTTTCAGTTTTCTACCTACATGGGCAACCACGAAGATTGTATTTAATCAAATATTTCTTTTCCCTTTTTTTAAAGATAAAAACATCTATTTTCTCACATTTTGTAGGAGATATACATTAGCTTTTCCTACACCGAAATAGTGCTGTGATACTCAATGGCAAGCAAATAGCACAACAGATATTTAAGCATGGTCTCTGTTTACAGGGCATGAATTAATTAAGGTTGGAAGGACATATTTGTGTCACAGTGATTATACAACCTGTTCTTTCTCAAACACTTCAACTTAATAGTATATCCAAAATAAAAGCATTTTCAGTTCACAATAAAGCCAAAACTGTGTAGCGCCTTTGCTGGAAATATTTTTGTCTCTAAGCAGAGTATCTATGAATATTTTAAAAATAATGAACTCTGTAGTCTCCATGGTTCAAGGAAACATTAAATTTTCACTCATCTTATATTTAGATTGAAGTAGGCTATTATCTTAGAAAAAACTTAGTAATAAATTAGGATAAAGGTGTCTTTCAGATAGGTTTCCTAAATGACTTTGCAGTTCATATAAGGTAACTCTTTTCTCTTCCTTTACAGAAAGTTTAAGACTCCTGCAATCCACAATTCAATTTAAAAAATCTTTTCTTCAAAATGGTTCCTATGAGGATTACTTCCCTCCAGTTCCTGAAGTCTTGATATCAAAAGTAAGCCATGGAAAAAAATAATTAATAAACCTCAACATTTCCTGTAATTCTCTGGCAAGATATATTTTAGTTTAAGTTTTAAATCTATATTTTTGTAAATTCTAATCCTATTTCGACTCTAGATTAATGTTAGAAAAAGGGTGACAAGAATTCTGGTGTTACATAATGGTACTTTGTTTTTAATGAGTGAATATCTCTGTCTGAAATGACCCACAAGAGCCTAATTACAGAGTGCAGTACATAAAGGAATGGCTACTGGTATAGTTGTCTCATTAAGCTTTATAATTCGAAAAAACATTCAAAATATGATTCCTGTTTGAGATGTCCCTAGTTTTTAAAGTTGATTTCAAAACTTGTTGTTTTAGACTTCACAGTGTACAAAAATCTCAGACATTGACTCACCTTATTTTTATTATTGTCATCAGAAGCAGAAACTAATACATCATATTAAAATTTATAATGCTGAAGAAAGGGGGGAAAG
Source organism: Camelus bactrianus (assembly GCF_048773025.1). NCBI lineage: Eukaryota > Metazoa > Chordata > Mammalia > Artiodactyla > Camelidae > Camelus > Camelus bactrianus. The sequence goes on from NC_133543.1 coordinate 67,928,623, forward strand.
CAATAGAAAAAATTAACTCTGAAGTTTGAATTGATTGGTGTTTGTCACTTATTCTTTGTTTAGCTATGCATATAGTATGCAGGTTATCATGAAATTCACTCTATTTCTTAAATAACCCTATTAAATTTTGAAAGCAGCTTTCCAAGTAAGAACAGCAGTTTAATTGGATTTATGTAGCCAGGGATAAAGTAAAATTAGAACTGGTTTATTCTAGTCAAGCAGGATGACTTTCTGTATAGTCAACATGGTCTAATTAAGCAGGCATACAAAACCTGTGTCCATGTATAATACAAATAAATACGCTAGTTAGGTTCCCTATATTGTAGTCTTAGTCTTCAACACAAATCAAAATTTCTAATGTGCTTAACTAATGTGCTTAATTTAGCATCATCTTAATTTGTTTGTGCAAATGAGAAGGAAGTTATGCATTCAACAGAAAAATCCTACTCATCCTCCAAGGACAAGTTTAAATGTCACTCCTATAATATTAGAGTATCACCTTTCTCCCTGTTCAGGCCAGGATAGTGACTCAGTGTGCATATAATGTTTATCCATTCATTCATTCCATCCATCCATCATCTGTGCTTCCATAACACTTATCTATTTATGTAAAAGATACAACTTGTGGCCCTAAAGTCCTTATAATCAATCCAGCGGAGATGGAAAAGCAGACCAGTGATTTTAACATAGTGAGATAAGTGTTACGGTGTATGGGTGGGCAGGATTCTGTGTATGGAGATGTCACATATAACTTGGATTGCAAAGGATAAAGGTGGAGAGAAGAAATTTCATGGAGATACTCCTTACTCTGAGTCTTGCAGACTGTGTAGGATTGGGTTATAGCCCTACATTCCAGACATAGAGATCTGAATTGGTAAGAAAACAGGTGTGAACCTGAGGGACGGACATAAGTTACCTGGAGTCGTGTGTCCAACTCGAGCAGGAAGTCCCTCTGAGAGAGGCGGGAAAGGAGGCCTCAGAGAGACTGGGCCCAGACACCGAAGGCTTCTTTATGCTTAGTCAGGAGTTTGAATATGATCCTAAAAATTGTGAGATTGAAGAAAGTGAATTCCATATTTTAGAAAGAGATCTCTCTAGGAGAATTCTGGAGGACAGATTAGAGGAAAGCTAAGTGGGTGATTTTTGCAATAACCTATGCAAAAAGTGAGATCCTGCACGGTGTCAGTGGCAGAGAATAGAAGGAAGAGAATTTCAGGAGCACTGTAGGAGGTTGAGTTGACACAGCTTGGCAGCCAGTGAGGTGTGAGGCATAAGATAGGGGAGTCCCCAGTTACAGTGAGATTTCTGGCTTTTGGAACTTATTACTTAGTATTATAGCTTGTTTTGTATGTAAGGGTCTATTTCCTTCACTAGAGTGTAAAATCTGATGAAATTATGCCTTCTGCCTCTCTAAAGCCCCACATCTAGCACATAGTAGGAGCTTAAGACTTGACTCATGATGTTGCAACAAATGATGGTGTTAAAGTAGAGCCCTGGTGATATAATCACACTGCCTGTGCAATTATTATTGTAGTTCTCAACTTGCAGAGTAATCTGGCAGCACACAATATACTGGGACATGGAAACAATACATTCTCAGTCATTTACACTAATGGTATGGGAATGGAGCTAAGGATAATTTAAAACGGCATCCACATTTTGAGTACACTGCTCTCCTTGTGGGCTACATTATGAAAAAAAGTTCGAGAAGCCACAGAAGTGGAAATAGACTACAATCCTGTCCCTTGGGTAGAAAATCTGTTGTCATTTATAACAAGCATGGCTGCTATTTGCAATTGACAGAACCCATTCATCCCAAGACTACACGCTCCATAGGAACATGGCTAAGTCTGTCACTTTACTGTGTACCCTCAGCACCTGGCATAGAGTCTGACACCTGGGAAATATTCAGTACCTATCATTGAAAGAATGAAGACCAACTCCTAGACTTTTACAAAAAGAAATGCTCTTACTTCCTTGCTTTGTCCTCCTTAGTAATTAGTTTCTTGTTTGTAACAGTCAGTTAGGGCCCACCCATTCTAAAACTTTCTTCATGATATTTCTAAGAAGGTTTAGACTCTCTAAAATGCCAAATGCCTTTCATTCGTAGCTTTTTTTCTGTTCTAGCCCTGAACATTCGACTCTTCTTGAGCTTTTGTGTTTTCTTCCTGCCTTCATTGTCTGTTTTCTCCTCTTTTCTTTCCAGTCTCTCTGGTGGGAAGTATATTCTCCATATTGAACAGAAATACAAATAGCACAATATTTATACTGTAGCACTTTTACATTTTTAAGTAGGCCTCTTTCCCCTTCATTTACCTGCTAAGAGCCCAGGAGTGTTGCTGTCTTAGCATTTCTGTGCCTACAATATTTTGAGATCTACACCAGGATGTCACTTACAGTTCTGACTCAGATGCACTGGGAACCATAGGAACTCAGTCACAGCCAGACATGGAGTTAGTTAGTTATGAGTCATTGTTTCAATTTAGGCCTGAGCTCTTACTCACTATGTGGACCAGGGTTGTGTAAAGGAGAGAAGGGCTCTGCATGAGGCTTTGACAAACCTGCCATCTAGACTTGACACATGCTTTTTTTTTAAGTTATTTTTTAAAGTTTTTACACAATTTTTAAAGGTTGCTTTCTATTTATAGTTATTACAAACTATTGGCCATATTCCGCATGTTGTACAATACGAGACTTGACACATACTTTTGAAGAGAGAATTGTAATTCTCTGAATACTTGTTGATTATTAATGATCCATGAAGTTTCTACAAGTTTAGTGCATGTATTGCTTTTAGAATAAAGTAGCAAATAATGGCAAATACAAAATGACCATCATGTTGCTTCTTGGCAGATGTGTACCACAGTGCAGTCCACATTATTAATGCTGTATTAAATTATTATTTCAGAGGACCAATTCTACTTCAGTAGCATGGCTAGATTTCCAATTTCTCCTTCTATATCTTTTATTTTATTAAGCCAAGATTGTACTATATGGACTTTTATTGGTTCCTCATACATGAATGACAAACTTTCAATTTAAAAATATATTTCAAATATCAAAAATAAAGCAACCCAATCAAAAAATAGCCAGAAGATCTAAATAGACAGGAAGAAGACAGACAGATGGCCAACAAGCACATGAAAAGATGCTCAACATCACTAATTGTTAGAGAAATGCAAATCAAAACTACAATGAAATATGACCTTATACCAGCCAGAATGGCCATCATTAAAAAGTATACAAATGATAAATGCTAGAGAGGGTGTGGAGAAAAAGGAACCCTCCTACAGGGTGGGAATGTAAATTGATGCAGCCACTATGGAGGACAGTATAGAGTTTCCTTAAAAAACTAAAAATAGACTTATCATATGATCCAGCAATCCCACTACTGGGCATATGCCCAGAGGAAAATATAATTCCAAAATACATGTGCACCCCAGTGCTCACAGCAGCACTATATTCAATAGTCAAAACATGGATCCAACCCAAATGTCCATCAACAGATGAATGGATAAAGAAGATGTGGTGTATACACACACACACACACACACACACACACACACACACACACACAATGGAATACTACTCAGCCATAAAAAAGAATAAAATAATGCCATTTGCAGCAACATGAATGGACATGGAAATTGTCATTCTAAATGAAGTAAGCCAGAAAGAGAAAGAAAAATGCCATATGATATCACTTATATATGGAATCTACAAAAAAAGGACACAAATGAACTACTTATTATTTATAACTTAGATGACTGATTTTTTTAATATGTGTAAGCACATTTGACTGTCCTTATGATTGGATTACTGCATTCTGCTGATTTTCATTTTGTGGTTGGCTTTATTTCTTTGATAACTATGTAAATTTAAAAAGCTAAAGCTCTAAACTATTCTTAGAAACAATGAACAATACATATATGTAAATTTTAAAAATATGTACAGTATATTGTATATATGTATTTACATGCAATATATTGTATATGTCCAGTCAAATTGTATCAATTTTACCTAATAAAACTGGAAAAATGAAAAATAAAAATATTTCAGTCTCTTCTGAGTGAAGTCATTCAAATTTACTATATCCTCAAAATCTCAATTAAAAAAATGTATTAGGCTACCAGTATTTATCTTTTTGTTTAAGAAACCACCAAAATAAAAGTTGCTGGAGAATGTAGAAGAGAGGTTTGGCTCCATTCATTAGAAATTTAATCATAGCTAGTATTTGAAAGTCAAAGGAAGGAACAAGTGACAAACGTATAGTTACAAATGGTAAAGTGGTCTATTACAGAATGAAAAGTTCCTTTTAGCAATAAGACTAGTAAAAAGAATTTTAATACATATGAGACCATTTTAAACAGTTCAAAACCAGAAGTCAATTAGGCTACTAATTACAGTGGAAAATAGAATAATGATATTTCCTGTCTAAGATGATGTTTAATTGCTACTGCCTACATGTAGTTACTGTAAACCTCTCATCCAGGACACATCAATGTGCCTTTCCCATTTGATATATGCAAAGAAATATTCCTAAACATTTGCCTATATCGTAAAATAATTCATTTCTGTCTAAATGCAACTTCTGTTGGGAAACTGAACTGCAATGAATGACATTTAGATGTTGCTCCAAATTATTTGACTTCCTAAAAGGAATAGCTCTAGGGTAGCTTCCAAGCACAACAGAACTGGCTTTCCCAGAGGCACAATTTTCCCCCTCAGGAAGTATGGCTTGAGGATAGATCCTCAGAACACACAGAACATAGTGAGCTGCATAGAGGAACACACTTGACACGACAGAAAATTAGTTGACTTTCACTCTTCTTCTTTTCCTCTAAGGGAGGGATTTCAAGCCCTTCTAAGCGCTTTGTAGAACAAAAGTTTCCCTCAATAGGTAAGAGGGTAGAAGATACTGTCAATAACAGTGCAGACACTTTTGGAAAACCAGGTATATGTCCATCCATACTTTAAATATTGTGATTCTTATGCTGAAGTTTAAAAGTCTTTTTTTGGTCAATTAATTTTTTAAAACTTGTGGTGAAATATCCATCATATAAAATTTACCACCTTAACCATTTTTAACTGTGCAGTTCAGTCATGTTAAATACACTCACATTGTTGTGCAACCAATCTCCAGAACTCTTAATCTTGCAAAACTAAATCCTATATCCATTAAACAGCTATTTTCCATTCCCCTCCCCACCACAGTTCCTGGAACCCACGACTGTTCTTTCTGTTGCTATTAATTTGACAACGCTAGGTACCTCATATAAGTGGAATCATGAAGTATTTGTCTTTTTGTGACTGGCTTATATCATTCAGCATTATGCCCTCAATGTTCATCCATGTTGTAATATGTGTCAGAATTTCCTTACTTTTTAAGACTGAATAATATTCCATCATATGCATATACCACATTGTGTTTATCCATTCACTGTCAATGGACACTTGTGTTCCTTCCACCTCTTGGCTATTTTGAATAAAGCTACTATGAAGATGGATCTACAAATATCAAGTATCTGTTCAAATCAATGCTACAGTGAGATATCACCTCATTAAATGGCCCAGCTTTAAACACTTTGGGGTATATATGTAGAAGTGGAATTGCTGGATCATATAGTAATTCTATTTCAGATTTTCTGAAGCTGTTTCATATAGTAGTTACATCATTTTACATTGCCATCAATGGTAAACAAGAGTTGTGATTTCTCCATATCCTTACCAACACTTGTTTTCTGTTTTTTTTTGTTTGTTTATTTGTTTGTGTGTTTGTTTGTTTTGATAGTAGCCATCCTAGTGGGTGTGAGGAAAGACCTTTTTGCAGTGCCAAACCAAACCTGCTTTGCTCTCTGCCCTTACACAATTTAAAATATAGACTAACATATAAAATTAGTTTAAGTATTTGTAATTTAAACAAAATGAAACTAAACTACACCTTTTTAATCTGTGAATCTCCAAGATATGAGTATGGTTGGGAAAGAGATCTAATGGGCCCCAAAATTTTATAAGTCTTAAGAGAACAATAAACTCAAATAACAGAAAATAGTGCTTTGTGGCGAAACTGTTGTCAAATGCCAACTAACCAAACGCATAAGCAAAATGTTTTTAGGAACTAAATTAATTTTAGTTGCTTATTATCAAATACTAAGTATTCAGAATAATATAACTAATCTATTTCCCACTCTTTCCCTTCCTGGAAAGCTGTCTCAACTTCGAGACTTGACCAAGCTTCTTTGTGAACCTGACACTTTCAGTTCAATAGAGAAAATGTGCCAGCTCTCTAGTATAAACTTTGGGAACCTGTGTGAAGAGAGTGCCTTTCACATACAACTCCTCGAAGCAGCAGAGCTTGGCACCGAAATAGCGACCAGTTTACTGTATCATGACAATATCCTATCTGAAAAACTGAGGGATTTGCTTTCCGGGGATCCAAGCAAAATTAATATAAATATGGATCGGTAAGTTTTTCCATTGTCTTCTTCCTTGGTGAAATCCCTTCTTAAATAATTATTGATATGACTAGTTCAATTTCTTCTTCTCTTCTGTTTTGTTCCAGGTTTCTAGAACAGGCATTGCAAATGAATTACTTGGAAAATATCACACGATTATTGCCAACCATAGAAGCTGTGCTGCATGTCAATAACAGTGCAGACTCTTCTGAAAAACCAGGTGTTTCCCCATCCATATTTTAAATGCTGTCTTATTAGAATGCATGTGATTCTCATGCTTCAGCTTAGAAAAGGCTTTTTTGAAGTTCCTAACCAAACCTACTTTGTATCTGCCCTTATACATGAGACACCTGAAGCTTTCAAATACGATTGCTTGTCTAAAATAAACACACAGCAAGCCAGCAGAGAATGAAATAGCAAAATTTGATTTCACAGCAAAATATCTTCAAAAATTTAACTAGTTATACCATTCATCTTTTATTTCTCTGATATATTAAAGTGCGTTAGAAAGTCAGTTGCAAGAGCAAGGGAATAATCTGATTTTTAAAAATAAAGATGCACTGCTGTCTGCAGAAATATCAGTTCAGAACCTTCTATTAGTATTCTGAGCATGATGCATCATGCAATACACTTCTTCTTTGCATAATACCTCAATACTGAAAAGAAAGGCATTCAGAATTTTGGACAACAGGCAGCCACAAAATTGGAAGGGCATTAAGTCCAAAAATAAAGATGATATATTTGTATGAGGGATACTTCATAAAGAAACTGAAAGGCGTTTGCAAAATGGAGATCACAATCTGCTAAAGTCAAGTCAAAGTGTTGTTTGTTATGCATTAAATGGCCCAGATATGAAATAATTATAAGCTGTCCTTAAAGAATTTGGAGTTAAATACACTCAATTTAAAATTAAGGTAATGATTGTGAAAACCCTTTCTAAACTGTAAGGTGCTAGGCAGAGTTAAGGAAAAAATGCTCTGTGGCATTATGTTGTAGATTTAGCAAACCTTGTCCTAAGCTGACAATATATGATTTGAGGTTAAAAAGCATTTTGAATTTTTGTGATGTTTTAAATCAAATGGAGAGAGATATATTTAGTGCATTATGTGATCAAAGTCTGTGAGGAAACCATATTTTCTTTGAATCAACCTTGTGTTGTAGACATCTAAGGAAAATTTATAACCCAGAGCAATCTGTTACCTTGGATTAATGATATCATAATAGGAATAAGTCTAAATTAAATAGAAATAGATCCTAAAGATGCAGAGTTTGCCAAAACTGGGAGACATCTGTTCCTGACACAAGGCATAGATGTTGAATATGTCTTAGCCTAGAATATTTTTCCATATGAGTAGGACTAAAGAGAATTACATTGTAACCAACGTGTGAGTTTTCTTTTGTTTTGGTTTTTTCTTGCAGACCAATTAATAGAAGTGTTCAAAAATGTTGAAGAGCTGAAAGAAGAACTGAGGAGAACAACAGGAATGTCCAATAAAAGTATCGACAGTTTGCTGGCCATTCCCATCCCTGACAACAGAGCAAAGGTGGGGTGAAATGTGTTTGCACTTACATCCAGTTTTTAAAAGTTTAAATAGTGTCTAGTATTTGTTGAGCACTTATCAGTAAAACTCCGAAAAGTTGCATGCAAATCTGGTGAGTTTTCCACGCAAACACTAAAATTAGAGGCCTAATTCCTAAGTGAAAATACAAGAAAAATCCTGAGGCAAGAATATTATCACCGTCTGTTCCTTTCCCTCTACTTTTCTTTCTCCTTCCTCTTGCACCTGTGTCCTCTCCTTTTCTTTACCCCCAGATGGTTTTCTTAAATAAGTGGTATTTCTTTATATTCCCTATCATAATCACATTATCTGTGGTAAATTTGCACATTCTATTATAATGATGATGTCAAAGTCAAGTTTCAGTTATCTAGTTGGGGGGAAAAAGATAATTTACAATCTGTTTAAACTAAAATAAAAATGAATAATTCTTTTTTTTTTTTTTTTTTTTTTTTTTACTTTTTAAAAGCCCCAAAACAAGACAGAGTATCTAAAGTAGATATAGTCAAGGGAACTCTGGGTAAGTTTGTAGGTATGGTAAACATTTTTGCTGTGAAAATGAATAATGGCATTTCCTCATAGGCTGATAATAGGGTTTACCACTTGAAATGTTTCATCTTTTATCCTTTATCCAAGTTCATTGTCTGGAAGCGTCATAGAAATTTTCCAAAAGAACTGCAGAGCTTAAGACCTCATCTATTCAAAACTTACGTGTGACAGAGTGTGTCATTTCTAAACACAACCAGGTTATTCTCCAATATTGGATCAAGTTTTCTGAAAATCTTTAAGGCTGACTTTGGAACATTTATGTTTAGCTGTGTCATTTTAATTGGTTCTCCCAAACAAAAGTTAAAACTGCCTTGCTCACTTTTTTTCCTCTTGTTCTAGCAATTAATCTTCCTTCGCCTTTCCCCTTGGTTTCACCTTTCACTCATGTGATGCTAACATCTAATTTCAATAATCACATTTTTGGCTTCTGAAGAGCAGGTTCATTTTAATAAGTAAAAACAGGAAAATGGAGAACATACATTCTTATTACTTTCAAAAGGAAAGAGAAAAGTTTCTATAACTTTAAATTTCATAAACTTTTCTCTTATTTCAGCTTGGTGGAAATAGAGATAACATCTCACTTCCTATAGTCACATCTCACTTTTCACACAAGCATTACCGTCCAGGATGGTAGGTTCATATTATTGTGCGATTCTGGGCTTTTTTTCCTTTGCCTTTCATCTCTGGACTTGGTAGTTTATTGTACAAGATTAAACTTCAAATGATTATAAAAATGTAATGCAATTTGAATAAATAAGAGTAAAATTTTAAAGGCAAGAAGAGTCTTAAACTAGTATTTTCCCCAAACTAACTCCAAACCAATTATCTTTCTTGGTACCATCATTCACCAAGTCATTCAAGCAAGAAATCTGGGAATCATTGTGGATTCCTCTCTATCTTCCCATCTTATTTCTTAAGCTTTCCAGTGAACTATGGACTCCTTAGATTTATTGATAGTAATTAGTGCTTTAAATAAAAATTATTTGATTTTGAGGTAATTTGTCATATTTTTGAATGAAGTCTTAAGAGTATAAGAAAACCTCTCAAAATGGACAGGTAACTCTCAGAGGATTCACAGCTAAAGTACTTTTTTCTCCAATTTACAGATTCTTTCTTTTGTGTTCTGGTTGCATTCCTGTGATGCTAATATGACTAATCCCAAATTGGAAGATGCAGTGAAGGAATTCTGCAGCCTGCCTCTTCCAGAGAGATCCCGTCTGTCTTACCTCATTGGACTCACTTTTTTGCACTACTTAGACATTTACAACTTCACATACAAGGCAAGTTGCTGTTGAAGAAGTATTTTTATATAGTTTAATAAAAAATATTTGACTACACATGTATGCTCCCTGGTACTGTGAGGAGTGAGAGCCATTTATACAGCTTTGGAATTATAGCTTTATGTTAGAATTAAGTGGGACCTTATAGATCATATATTATAAATTTGCATATTTTATAGATGAGAAAATTAATATTATTGCCTTATTAACTTTCAATTTGTATATCCAATGCCAGGAATTAAATTTAATATACACTAAACTATGAAATACAAATATTATAATAAAAATTTTTAAGTGAACAAGCATTAATTTGGTAGGATACAAAATAAGGATTAGAACAAAGGTTTTTTTTTCAAGTAAAAAAGTACTTTTGGTTTTTTTATTTTTGGTATTTAAAAAATACTTTTGTGCCTCCTTCATCAGATTTAGATAGAGGCTGCCATTACTCATCCAGTAGAACAAAGCAAATGATCATTATTAGAACTTAGGAAAGTCATCAATAACTCCATCTTGCAATACATAGATGCTTTATAAGTACTTAATGAATAAAAAACTAAAAAATATAAACATAGGAAATTTAAACTTCTATATTCACTCAAATCTACACTAGGTCAAAATGATTTACATGTTATGAAAAGCACTGAAAAAAATTTTTTTCTCTTGAAAGTAAGAAAAACCAGAAGCAACATGGCTGACTTATGTTGTTGAGATAGTGTAGCAAAGGCTAGGAAGACATTTTAGGACTAGTGATAAATAATTCCCTTCCAGGTCATCATTATCCCACACTTGTATTCTGCAATGGCCTTAACTGGCCTCCCTGCCTCCACACTTGTCCCCACTACCCCAAACCCACCTACCACCCCCTGTGCAGCAGGAGTCATCCTTCTAAAACTTAAATCATGTCATGTCACTCCTCTGCTCAACACCTTCCAGTGGCTCCCCATTTTATTCCAGTAAAACCTGAAATCTTGCAGGGGCCCATGGCCTGCACAACCCCTCCCCATTTAAAAAATCCCATTTCCTACAAGGCTACTCTTTGGGCCCATGGCTGCTGCATGGGCCCACTCCAGGAGGTGCTCCTCACGTGATTTGCAGAACTATGTGTCTTTACTCAACACTGACCTTCTCAGTAAGATCTACCCTGACAATCCTATTTAAAATGCTGCCAACCTTATCTACAGCACTCTCCAACCTACTTTCCTTGCTCTGTTTTCTGTTGCACTTCCAGCATACTGTATATTTTATTCAATATTCACCTTTGTTGTTTATATTTTGTCTACCTCTATTAGGATATAAGCTCCCCAAGGGCTCTTTGTTCACTGAAACATTTCAAATGCCAAGAACAGTTTCTGGCCCATAGAGTACTTAGCAAATACCCAGTGACTAAATGAATAGTTATTTTGCATAAACTAAACTGAAAATGCATATAGATTGAAATTAATTTTCATCTAAAATTTTAATCCTATTTTGTAATGTCTCTGCAGAGCACATATCAAACCAACTATTTTTTGTTGAGTATAGTAACTAAATATATACATTTTACAAGCAGAAGACCATCCCTAATTCTTCAAGGTACTATGAACAAAAATAATGAAAAATTTCCCATCATTAGTCAATTTATTTCAAATAAATATAGGAATGCCTAGAATTTTGGCAGAACTAGAAGAAAAATTAATACGTTGAATATAATTTAGAAAAATCTGATTGCAGTTAGTAGCTGTGTCTTTATGAGATCTCTCCACCTGAATCTTGTGCTTATAATGGAGGTCTTTGACCCCCTTGGACATGCCAAGAGCTTTCCCCTCTTCATGAATTTCACAAATCTTTCCCCCCTGCCTATCACCTGCCTTTCCGTATTCCTCCTGTGGTTTGTTCTTTCTTTCCTTTGGGGTGCCATCTTGGAAAGACTCCTTTGATTTCTTAGCTGAACTCCCTACCTCCTCATATTCCCCAGCCTTTTAGTTCACTGACTATTTTCATATCTGTTCCTCCTATTAAAACAAAAGCCCCTGAGTGGAAGGATTATGCCAGTTTGTGTACCACCATACCATCACCTCGCCCAGTGCTGGGAGCATAGCAGGCACTCAATTAATGTTTGCTGATAAATGGGTGAATGAGAGAATAAAATTAAAATTTTAATTTAAAAAATATTTCCAGTGTTTCTTACTGCAGCAGAAATACATTATGGGATTATGATTTAGCCTGATAAATCAAGTACACTTTTTGACAGACCTTTTCTGATTTTTAAGGAGCATGTTATATGTTTTTTGAATAATAGTATACATGAAGAATTATGTAATTGACATTTGCATTTGTGACTTTTAAAATCACTTATTTTTGGCAAACTTATTGAGGTGTAATTTATATACCATAAATTCACTCATTTTAAGTGTACAATTTAATGTGGTTATTTTTAGTAAATTATAGAATTGTGCAACTGTTTCCACAATCTGATTTTAGAACGTTTCCATCAACTCCAAAAGAAACCTTGTGTCCATTTGCAGTCACTTCTCATCCTAACCTCTAGCACAGGCAAGCTTTAATCTATTTTCTGTCTCTGGATTTGCTTTTTTTAGACATTTTATTTAAATTGAATCATACAATATATGGTCTTTGTGTCTGGCTTTTTTCACTTAGTATAATGGTTTGAATTTCATATGTATTGTAACACGTGTCAGTATTTGATTTCTTTCTATTGCCAAATAGTATTCCAGCTTAAGGATATACATTGTATTTATCCATTCATTTGGACAGTTTCCATATGTTGGCTATTGTGAGTGATGCTGCTATGGACATCCCCGAACAAATCTTTGTGTGGACATATGTTTTCATTTCTCTTGAGTAAACCCCCAGGAATGGAATTGCTGGGTTATGTGGTAAATTTATGTTTTAACTATTTAATAATCTTCCAAAATATTTTCCAAGGTGGCTATACCTTTCAATATTCTCACCAACAGTGTGTGAGGGTTCCAGTTTCTCCGCATAAATCACTTATTTTTATTCTGTTCCTGTTAGGTGTTTTTCCCTAGAGAAGATCAAAAGCCAGTAGAAAAGATGATAGAGCTCTTCATAAGGCTAAAGGAGATTCTCAATCAGATGGCTTCCGGCACACGACCGCTGCTAGACAAAATGAGATCCCTGAAACATCTGCCCAGAAGCTTTCCATTAACACAGGTAGGAACGTCACCCAGTAATGTTCTTGTTAGAAAATTCCTTTTATCATATTAACTCTTATTTGAGGTTAGTTATAATACATTCGGCCACAAATATAGTACATTGACAAAAATCACTTACAGGAAAACTCTTCTGCTCTGGCAAAAGTTTTTGCCACTTAAATGGGTGGAGTTTAGCATTCTGCATTTCCATGTGGGGTACATGTTTTAAAGAAATTACGGAAATTATAAGGACACACTAAACATTATCAGGTTTTCTTCTATGTTGTTTTCGGTAGCATTTATAGCTCATATGATGTTAAAAATTGTGTATTTTTATCCCACAGGCTATGTATAGAGGCAACCGGATAAACACACCCCAAGGATCATTTAGTACCATTTCCCAGGCACTGTGCTCCCAAGGAATTACCACTGATTATTTAATTGCCCTGCTGCCCTCATCTCAGAGGCAGAAAGGCAACCACACCAAGGACTATTTGACTCATAAATTAAGTAAAGAGCAAATTGCTGCAAAATATGGGATTCCCTTACATTCCAGTGAGTATACTTCACAATCAGCACGGTAATGTCCTCTCCTGACAACGTTGTCTACTAATCTTAGCCTTTTATGAGAAATGAAGCATTAATTTCCCCCAAGAGTGAAAATAGAAAACACTCATACAGCACTTACCACACATGAAACATGTTAGGCGTATCAACTCATTCACTCTTCACAACCAGGGAAACTGGCACAGAGAGGCTGGGAAACCGGCACAGAGAGGCTGGGTAACCTGGCCATGGTCGCCTGACAGGAAAGTATCAAAGCTGTGGATCTGAGCACAGGCAGTCTGCTGCGAATTCTAACCTCTTAACCACAGCACTAGGAATTTGTTAGCCACAACTACACCTTGCCAGTAAATAATACAACAACATGCCTTAAATCTGCTCAGGGTCAATATTTTTTCTTAACTTTTTAGAATTAGAAATTTGTATTACACATAGAAGAGATTCGTGAATGCAGCAGAACCACAAACTGAACTGTGTGTTCAGTGACACTTCAAAGCTGTTTACTTAATCTATAAGCTTTGAGATACAAAAAAATATGATCAGCTGAGCTCTTCCAAGTTATACAGGGAGGTTTAGTATAGCAATTGGATTGACTCATTTGTGCATCTTTTTATTCATTCAATAAGCATGTATTGGGGAACAGCTCTTATGTATCTGATACCATCCCAGCAGCAGATTTTTGTGTTTTTTTTAATTAAGTGCTGGTGAGGAAGATCTGTTGGAAGAAATTCTGAAATGTGGTTTTCAACCTTTCTAATTCCTCTTGGCAAAATGCGATCACTTATTATGGGCTTGCTTTTTGGGTTAAACTTTCACACCTAAAAAAAGATTTGTTATTATACTTTCTTACTTTGACACCAGATGCCTCATATCTGTCAGTAAAAAAGGAAGTGTAAGGCATATATTTTGGGGTACTGTAAAAATAAGCTATATCAATTTACCATGAAGAGATAGATTTTAAATGCATATACTAAATGGTTTTATTATACTTTTTCTTTCCAGCACCATTTTGCTTTTCCCTTTATAAAGACATCATTAATATGCCTGCTGGACCTGTGATTTGGGCTTTCTTGAAACCTATGTTGTTGGGAAGGATCTTATACGCACCATATACCCCTGTCACAAAGGCAATAATGGAAAAGGTTTGGCCATTGTCACTCAAAGTTTCTGTCCTGACTATTGAGATGATTTTTAAAGTAGTCAGCTTCCAAATTTAGTCTAGCTGTCTCAGATTTCTTTACAGCTTACATACTATTACCTTTGGCTTTCTGAAACTCTTAACAGTTCTCAACTTCTGCCCTGTATATGTGTAAACAATGTCGATTGGGTAGTAGCTCTTTGAAGGGAAATGAACCATGTTGACACTTGAGAATGAGGTTAGTTAAAGCAATGCCTCAGATTTTGCAGTTTATCTCCAAAGCAGAACATTTTTCTACAACTGGCACTTAACTTTCAAAGTGTATAAAAATAATGGCACTAGAAAAAATAATATTGTGGCATTATATAACTAGTTTGAACAAAAACAATTACTAAATTATAGATTCTTGGCTTCATATTTAGTTGTACAATTTGACATCTTTTATATCAATTTGACATCTTTATATAGAAGACAGATGTTGAGAAAGACAACATTATTAATAGTAACTATACTTATTATCTACCTAATTTAACCATAATGGCATTTCTCTCTCACTTTTAAAGTTGGCTTCAATGATTTGAATTATAAACTCGATGCTTTTAAAATGATAGAGTGAAAGTAAAAAAAAAAATCTCTGCTTTACATCTGCATTATTTGGTCATTAAACTTTAGTTTATGTAAATATAAATTATTTTAAGGTCTATATAAAAATGTATTTGAAGTCATCATTGATTTCTAGAATGCTCTTTGTTTTTATTGTATATTGTAATGCAGTCTTTTTTTCTTTCCTTTTTCCTTGACTCTCATCCCTTTCTCTCCCTGCTTGATCCTACTCTTTCGTGTGAACTAATGAATATTAGTATTCAAGGATGTGTCTTTCTATAATTTGCGTTCATTCCTCTAATCCTTTATATATTATTATACTATATGCACTTTCATATGCAGAATTCTTTGGCCATCATTTGCATTATTAAAATGAAGTTTCATTATAATAATTTTCTACATATTGCTTTAGTCACACAACAATACCATGTGGAAATTCTTCCAATTCAATAGATACAGTTTAGTCACTCTTGGAAGATTGCAAATTTTTTCATATCATAGAATTTACTCAACCAATCCTTAATTGTTGGGCAAACAATCCTTTTGTTTCCAGTGTTTGTTTTGTTTTGGGTTTTTTTTCATGTAAACAGTGTTGCAACTGATACTTCTTTGCATATGACTTTATACAGTGGTATTTTTATTTCACTGAGGTGAATGTTCAAGATTGAGGGACTGAAGGATACTGTATTCAATTTTAATGATTGTTGTCAGATTGCTTTTCAAAAAGGGCTATTTCTATCCCTTTCTACCAGTAATACATGAGAGTATCCTTCTTATATCCTTGAACTAGGATGTTTCTTTAATGGTTAACTTGTGAGAAATCTAGAAGGCATGCTTTAATTTTGCCTGTAAACCCTAAAATTTCCTGAATTTTTATAAGTGATCTTGACCCTATAAAATCTGCCATTTAAAACCTTTTGACCAAAATCTTTTGACCATGGGGGAAATTTCTGACAATGTTTTATTGACTTCACCTTGTAGAACTGTTCCTTAAAGTTATGTAACAAAACAACCTTAAGATTTTTTTTTGAAATATAGGAAAAATACTAATCGACCAGATTTATTTTTGTTTTCTTTGTCTTTAAGTCTAATGTAACTCTGAGGCAGCTGGCAGAATTAAGAGAAAAATCTCAAGAGTGGATGGATAAATCACCACTTTTCATGAATTCCTTCCACCTGTTAAACCAGACGATTCCAATGCTCCAGGTAGGAGATGGTTCTGTTATTCACCTTCCTGTGAATTATAATTCTTTGAGATCTTAATCACCTTTGTTGTGGAAATGGGAAGATAATAACTTAGAATCCATATTCAACAGATTAAAATTGCCTCTCCTCCAGAGAGTGGGTCTGAGACTGGATAACAGATCTATCACTCATGTTTGTAACCATCCTCACCTCTTTTACCACAGTTCCTCTGTCTGTAATTCAGAGATAAACCATTTTACAAGTTGATCCTGAGACAGAAATAGTGATATAAATCCATTTTCCAAAGTGAAAATGCAATAAAAACTACTTAAAATATGCTTATTTTATTTCTTTCTCTAAATTATGTTTTGCTATTTTCACTGAACCAGAACTCCTAAAATACTAATATTCTGGAGAAGAATGTTAAGTTTGGGGAGTTTTTTGGTTGAAACATTTGATACTCTAGTTTAGGTTAAAGATTTGACAGTGCAACTCAAAAACAATGTACACTGGTTGAAAAGTGTAATCTGCAATTCTTGTAAAAGATGCACTTTTTTCTGAAGATGATGCAAATAGTGTGGGGATGTGTTCCAATCAAAAAGAGCTATTGGTAGCTAAACACCAAACAGCAGAGTTAGACCCATTATCAACTGCAGAAGAGAAGATTGTCAAGAATGATGACCACTTAGGAACTTCAAGAGAGAATGGCTTGCATATCAAAGAATTGGAAAATTGATTGAACCCCGAAAGATTTTTGCAATGATAGCAACAAAAAATGCCCTTCTTTATAATCATGCTCAAGAAGTTAAACAGAGAACAAAAAATTTGTGTCATACAACTTTGTAAGAAAAGTTATACCCATCGAATGGGGTATAACTCAGTCTTTGTTTTGACTAACAATTAGTGCATAGTTGCAATTACAGCCTGAAATTTTATTATAAATAATAAAATTAATTTCTAACATATTTAATGAACTTAATATAAAATAGGCTTTTCATCAGACATCTTCCCCACAATTTATTGTTAAATTTGGTTCTAAATTTAAGCATGTCCACTTAAAGGGGTCTCTTTTAGTGAATCTCAGATAACAAAGGCAACATGGACAGTACTTTATTGACATAGGTATTTTCCACAGTGAAAAATTGCTCTTTTCTCCTAAAACTTTTTTTCTGGGAACAGACTAAAAACCTCACACATATGTTTCATTAAGGAAAGTTTTGTTGGCTAAAGCAGTGAATTAATGATCTATACATAATAATTCCAAAGCACAGTAACTTGCTAAGAAGAAATCCTGTGACTATGCTTATAAAGGGATTATCATCTGACTGGAGTATCATTATTCTCTTCTAGACCAAAATAAGTCATGAGTCTCAATTATGGAGGAAAATTTATTTCTGCAAGTGTGCACAGAATTTGAAACTTCAAGTTTCTATCGCATGACCTGGCTTTGCTATTGTGAACTCTTAGGCAAATGACTTAAAATACTTGCTACAGTTTAGGAATCTCTAAAATGGGTCTTTTGATAACCACGTCACAGAACTGTGAAAATCATATACGTGGAAACATTTAAGGGGGGAGGATATAGCTCAGTGGTCAAGTGCATGCTTAGCATGCATGAGATCCTGGGTTCAATCCCCAGTACCTCCATTAAAAAAAAGAAAGAAAGAAAATAGTATTATATATCATAGACAGGAATGGTTGAAACAGAAGTGTTGGGAGAATGGAAATAGAGTTTGTTGGATCATCTCTGAATTGCAGGTAACACAGTGCTTTACTTGTTAGTAATGCTGTAATTCAGATTTTCCATGATGCACAAATTAATTCTTAGTAAATAGTTAGATTTTAAAGAACTTGAGTTATCATGGTATGTAGCTGTGTGATAGCCATCTGTGTTTATGCTACCAGCTGCCCTTAGATCTCTCAGCAGCTACAGATTTAGCAAATTTATTATATATATGCTCTATTAATACATATTATTAATCACTTATCTCCATGATAACAAAAGAAGATATTGGTAAAAAGGACAGATTAATAAGTGGTGCTGAATCGTCCTGTAAAGGGAAAACAACTTAAGCCCAGCTCACATGAAAACTAAGCCATGAATTTCCACATAAGATGAATAAACATTTCTTTATCTCCCTTCAACTTTTCCCCTGGCCATTACTAACTGTACATCCTTAGGGGAATTTACACAGTTTCTTGGACCCTAGCTTTGCCGTCTATTAATCGAGGATAATAATGTTAGGCAGTTAGAAAGAAATGAGCAAGAGCAACCCAGAAAATAACAGTACACCTGCGCTCAGGATAAGGGGCTTCAAAATTTTGTGACTTTCTATAAATGAGGATCAGCAAAGAAACCGGCTGAGACCTAATGCTGTGGCTGCGCAATAGAGAGGACTGGCTTAACTCGACCCAATGCGAATTATAATGTAATTAACATAGCAGTCTGAGCCCCCTCCCATAGGTTTCTCTGTGTACATCATGGGTAAGAACAAGCAAAAGGAATGGGCGTGCCTGAGCACTAGGAACTGAGCGGTGACTCAGTGAATCACAAAAATGCCCCCTAAGCCAGGATACCAGACAGGAGAAACAAAGGAGGGGTGCCATTTTTCCTCTCTTGAATTGGCCCACTCCCAGTTCTCAGGGGTGTACTATATTTTACTACCTTTTTACTTCACTAATAAAATCTTCTGTTTATATCATGCTTTCTGTCTCTCGTTAAAAATTCTTTTTGGGGAGGTTGACTGAGAACCGAGTTGACTTTTATTACCCTCCTCCCGGCAACAGTAGTACTTAC
The DNA here is from genome assembly GCF_048773025.1 of Camelus bactrianus. Classification (NCBI taxonomy): domain Eukaryota; kingdom Metazoa; phylum Chordata; class Mammalia; order Artiodactyla; family Camelidae; genus Camelus; species Camelus bactrianus. The sequence goes on from NC_133543.1 coordinate 67,947,905, forward strand.
CTCAAGATATTATTGAAAACTCAGTAGCAAAATCAAGGTAAACTCTAGTGCCCACCACATAATAAGGTCTCAGTTAGTATTACCGAGAAGAACATTTGCAGTTATAGAAGTTATGTCTCCTAACTGGAAGATAGCTACAAAAGCCTCTATATTTTAAAGCATTTATTGGTTTTTTTTTTAATTTTTCAGTCTTTCTTATGAATAAAGAGTAATTTAAAGTTTTATCATCAGTTTATTTTTCCATGTTCACAAAGCTGCACTCATTACAGTATAAAACAATACCGTAATAATTTGCATTTGACTGTTCTGATAAGATGTGTCATTCAGGTCAACTTTACAGAAAAGTAACTGAAGCTGGAAAAGACTGAGTGCCTGCTGAAAACCTCACAGCTAGGAAGTTGTAGAACTAGAGTACAAACCAGTTCTGATGTTAAATTCCACGTAGACATTACAATTTTTATAGTTGTTTCAATTCTATAATTCAATTATGAACCACTAAAATTGTGCATAACATATGTTAAAAGTAAATAATATAGAAGCTATGGGGGAAAAGGACTGCTAAACTGAATATGATTTCCTAATGTTAATTATGGTCATAAAAGTGGTCAATAAGGCCACTTCAGCATGGTGACCAGTTTGTGTTTATAGACCTCAGCATTTCAAGTCACTACCAGCCACACACCTTTCATTCTCAGAGATTTGTATGTGAGCCTTTGCAAGATGGTGCACTGATAATGCCCAGTAGTGGTACCTCATTTCACTGTGGGTATTATTAGAGAGATGATGATTAAACATGTTTTTGTCATGTATTAAAACTGACTCCCTACTATTATTTGTTAGAATACTCTAAGGAACCCATTTGTGCAAGTTTTTATAAAATTCTCCGTGGGACTTGATGCTGTTGAACTATTGAAACAGATAGATGAACTCGGTGAGTCCATATTCACAAAACTTTTATTCACTAGTCATGTCAGAAATGTGAAAAATGTTTCCCATATAAGATCTTTTTTTCCCCCCTTTTCTTCTGTATTTGGTTTCTAGCTATTTATTCTAAGAAAAGTAAAATCCTGGATATAGCCATCCATCTTCTTCCTAGTTAGTTGTACAGTTACAAGTACTAATGATTATTTGGATACCCAGTGTCTGTAGCTAGTTTCAATAATTATAATGCAGTATATTCCATGTAAATGCAGCTTGTCCTTCAATCACAGGTAAGTTGCTACAAGAGGATGTGATTTTTTTGGTAACTTGATGAAAAACAAGTCTTTAAGGACAAAAGAAGATGAAATGGGTTTTTTTGGCTACATTTATAATTTTATCTCCACTGACCTCAGTATCACTTTGACTAACTCAGAATGTAACGGGAAGAGGTTATAAAGTTAGCAAAAGCAAACAAAGACAATGCAGAGACTCAAAAGAAAAATAAACCTAAATCAGTATTCAAAGTCTACTCCTCCTCTCATGGCCATTTAAAAGGAACATGCTGAAGCAGATCAAAGAAGGCTGTCTGAACTATGCATTCCCTCTGCCACATCCCCACCTTCAACCTCAGGGATGTAAGATATCTAATTCAGTCTGTGTCTGATTCCCTGTTGCTATGCAACCATGGGCATGAGGAAGGGATTGAGAGCATCAGAATTTGGCAGCAGTAGAGCAGGTGCCCCTCCTCCTCCCCAGCACTACAGAGACTTAAATGATTCATGTTGTAAACCAGTGGGGAGAAATTATGCCGACATTTATATTGTGTATAATTGTATGCATTTTATGTTCGTCAATCCAGTTTTATTTAAGAAAAGTATTAGTGATTGATTTTCCAAAAGTGTCATTTGGATAAGGAACATTTGATCAAAGTATCAGGGATAAATTACAAGGTTCTTATATAATTTTTTTTCTTTCCTAACTTTGGATATAGGAGATGAATTTTAGAATTTAAAATAAGGTTAAAATGACTACAGAAGTGAGACTTGCTGTTTGTATAATTGTATATGTAACTTAGTAGCTGAGATATTATGTACTTTGAATTGGGGAGGCACTGACTCCATAGCTCTTTGATTCCATCTGCCATTGTTGTGTTGATTTCCAATGGCCACTGGAGGCCACTGTTCAACCACAGTTTTACCCCTCCCCCACCAACATCTATATCAAGCAAAACCTTTCACTTCAAATTCTAATGAGAGATGCTTTTAAGAAGTTGCCCTCTGTGAGAAGTTTAGTCTTCTATTGGATGATGGTAGAGACATGTTTAGGTTCTGTGAAGAGGGAGTTATGATATTCACAGCCTTCTCCGTATGCATGATGACCAAGTCAGTGAAAATTTAATTGGCCAAGTGATTTATTAACTTGCAATTTTATATTTACCCTTGTCTCAGTCAATTTCCTTCTAAGGAATCATGAAATTAAGGAACAATTAAATTCTCTTTCTTCCTGAATAATTACCTGAAATAAAATCTTGATCATTTTGTCTAGATTAATACACGTATCAATAGAGACAACTCTCATAAGGTTTTAAATCAAACAATATTAGAAAGTTGTAACTATGTGGCATAGATTGGCACGGTCTCCTAAGAAATTATTCTGTAGCACAACTTACTGAATGATAGAGTTTATTTGTTCCACACTCTCCATAGATTTTCCTTGGTTAAATTCCTACACTCACATTCCGTGAACAAAGCAAGCATTTCTATTTATTCAAAACTGTCACCTCTAGTTTATAGTTTTCTTCCTAACTAATGCAGATATATATTTTTAAATTATTCACCTTTAGTCATTGGTTAATTAAATTGTAGCAGAATATACTTCTGAATTTGTTTTTTCATTCTTTGTACTTGGGTTTACTGTATCTGTAACTACTTCAACATTATCTCAATGAACATTTGCACAACTGGTCACATTCTCCCAGATGTAGAGTACTAGATATTTTTAGAGTAAATTCTACAACTTCCTATTCCTTACAATCTAGTTTAAGGTTTAATACTCATCAAAAAGTTATATTTTGTCTCATTACTACCAAAAACAGCATTATAATACAACATGATAACATGCTTTGTGTCTGTTTTTTTCTCTCCTTAGATATTCTAAGGCTGAAATTAGAGAACAGCATTGACCTCATTGATCATCTTAACACACTGTCTTCCCTGACAGTAAATATTTCCTCCTGTGTATTATATGATCGTATTCAGGCGGCAAAAAGCATAGATGAAATGGAGAGAGAGGCTAAAAGACTTTACAAGAGCAATGAACTCTTTGGAAGTAAGTGCTGTTCCTCCAGAATTTGAGCTTCTCTTTGTACTAAAATTGGCCAAATTCTTCCCTCACTTCTTTCATCCAGAACTCAGAAAAATAGTCCGGGGTGAGGGGGAGGGCATTTTCCCCTCTGATGTCCTTAGACATGAGAACCTTTCATGTAGTCAACCACCCATATTGTCTGAGGAGCCTTAAATACGTTTAATTTTGTTGGTATGGTTAAAATTAAAACTGAGAAGGATTGCATAGTTACAGGGTGAAGTTGAGTCCATCCTCATAATCAGTCAAGATTATTCATTTTAAGGTGTGTGTGTGTGTGTGTTTAATTTCAGTAAATGGCTTAGAGTGACATATTTAATCTGGCCACTTAGTTTGTGATTATATTCTCAAACTCCTGCTTTGAATCGCTGAGGTTGTCACTTTCAATTAGCCATCTTTTCTGTAAATTAGAAGTCTGAACTTACTGTGTCACATTACTAACTCAGTTGCCTGTTTGGCTGCCCCCTATGTGTACCCTCCAAACAATGAGTAATGTCAACCGTAAAATAACCTTTCTAATGTTGCTGCCATTTTATTTGTAGGTGTTATTTTTAAGCTTCCTTCCAATAGAAGCCGGCACAGAAGCTATGACTCTGAAAACATCTCTATTCCTCCTGTTGTAAAATATACCATCCGCATGAGTCTCAAGACTTCACAGACAACAAGAAGAATAAGAACCAAGATTTGGGCCCCAGGGCCACACAATTCTCCATCACACAACCAGATCTATGGCCGGGCTTTTATCTACTTACAGGATAGTATTGAAAGAGCCATCATTGAATTGCAGACTGGAAGGAACTCCCAGGAAATAGCAGTCCAGGTCCAAGCAATTCCCTATCCCTGCTACATGAAAGACAAGTACGTCCACTTTTTTTGAGAATTCATTTCTTTTCATTCATTTACATGTATCAGGTGAAAGGAGTAATGTTCACCAAACCTTTGTCAAATGCTTGTTTCCAGGAAAAAGTCCCCAGTATAGGGCACAACTCACTGTAGCTGCTCATTGTTACCCAAATTATGGTATCGTTTTTACCAAATGATCCATGTTTTCTTCATCATAACTGTTAGCTTTCCAAGGACTGTGGCCTCAAAATTAGGAGAATTGGACTCCAGACCTGAGCGCATTGCTGCATGATTTTGATGTTACTCACTCTCTACTGGTCTTGCTTTTCTCTAGTCAAATGAGAGTGTTAAAACAAGGCAATCTTAAAATCCCTTCCAACTCTCAAGTTTAATTAAAAATCTGTGAGTGCAGGGTCAGTTTTAAGAAAACTATTTAATAAAACACATTATTGATTGACCCTTTAAGAAAAATATTGTGCTATCTGAAACTATCATGTATTCTCAGTCCACTTGGTAGGAACCTGTATCTAAAGTGGGTTTTTTAAATGAACAAAATATGTAAATATCATGCTTTTAGACAACTAAATTTAAATGTTTAAGAAATTTGCCAGTCAGGTAGCACTGAATGGCTCCTCCACTCTGACCACAGTGAAAAAAGAAAGTCGGAGGACCAAGTTTTTCAAGCTCATTCTCCTACACCAAGCTTGGGGCAGAATATTACCTTAAACAAACTATAGTTGTTATTCAGCCAGTTATTACAGTTTATAGACAAGTCAAATGGGTCTGGATTTTTTTTTCTGTTTCTATCGCTGCTTCTGTCTTCTTTGGCTGTTTCAAGAGCTATAGATGAGATAAGGTCATGTAGCCCTTTTGTGCAGTTGTGATACTGGGAGACAGGCTGGTTGTCCAGGTTAAGTGCTTATCATGGAAGCCAGTCAGGACCTTGCTGCCTAAACCATGTGTGAGCTGCCGGCTTGCATGAATAGTAAAGACCTGCCGTCTTTAAGTGAAAATTCTCATTGTTTTACTGACTTTTTTCCCCTTGTAAATTGTAGTACCTAGGATGGTGGTTACCTGGATGTTTCTTTTAAGAGTAAAGTAACTGTACTCTTCATTCTTCGTGGCAGTATGAACATAATGCCTCGTGTTTGTTGCCTACAAAGTACTTTCACATATGTCATCTTGTTTGTTCCACCGAACAACCTCATAAAGTAGGAGCAGGTATTATCAGCCACACTTTCTAGATAAAAAAAGTTGAAATCCAGAAAGGTCAAGTAAATTGCCCAAAGATGAATAGCTGGTACTGCACTGGTCTTTTGATTACAATACCAGAATTTTCTCTTTCATACTATACTAAACCTAAAATACACAATCCCTTGGAAGAAACATAAGCAGGGATTTGTTATTAATGAATGAGGGCCTTTACCTAATTCTAGAGCCAGAAACAGCATCAAAGCTGGACCTGAATCAAGACAAAATTCATTCAACAAGTATTCTTTAAGTGCTTTCCCCGTGCCAGATAGTTTCCCAGGAACCAATAAAATTGGATGTGGCCCCAACCTTCACTCCTTCTCTACAAAAAAAAAAAAAAAAATCCCTCATTTCTGTAATGGTGATACACTCCTGATGCTAAAGTGATAATGAATGATGATGAGGTCATGTTCCATTAATATTTGCATTTTTCATGGGGAACTTCAAGTTAATTCCTTGGCCTTATAGATCAAAAAGAAAATGGCCTTGGGATGTTTTTGCAAGTGAAAACTTACGTGGAGCCTAATATGTAAAACAGATCAATTTAGAGTTTCTCTCCTTAAGAACTGCTCCTTTGCCTTAGCCCACAGACAGTGGTTAATGTCAGAACCATGGCTCTCAGAGGATGGTCCCTGGATCAGCAGCATCAGCATCACCTGGGAAACTGTTCAAAATGCAAATTCATCACCCCACCTCAGATAGAATAAATCAGAAGCTTATGGGTGAGGCCAAGAAATCTGTTTTAATAAGCCTTTCGGGTGATCCTGATGCATGTTAACTCTGACAAACACTGCATTTGAACATTCAGGTATCCTGGGCTGGCCTCTCAGGAATATATGAAGTCTTCCAGTGACCCTCTAGTTTAGCATGTTACCAGAAAAAGCATTTCTATACTGTTTATGAAACATCTCCTAGAGCATTATTTTCAGGAATTCAAGTTCTTTGTCTACATTTTAAATCAGATGATTTTGAGTTTTATTTTATTTCATTTGGGGGGAATTTGGCTTAATAATAACTGTGAGCTTCCAAAGAGTAAATAAATACAGTAATTTGGGAAGATACAGCTTTTAGCTAGATAAACCAATCATCATCTGATTTTAAATCTGCCTTTTAGATAGGAATTTGGTTTAGACAATGGAGTTTAGAGCCTTGCAATTATATTTACATAATAATTATTTTCTTGAACAGGACATACTCAAATAAACTTAAAACAATTTGGAAATTTGATCTAACAATCCACAACTGTTTTACTCTTGTAGCATTAAAGCAAGAAAATAATGGGTCTACTGTTAAGTCAGCTTCACACTTCATAAAGGAGTCACATTAATAATTATTCTCAATTTCGAAATAAGAGTATACTTTCAATGTAACAGGGAGTGTGTTCTTTATGTATTACAGTCTGCAAGTGTGACATTCATCTTGGTCACTGGATTTTTGTTTTCTTGTTTTTGTTTTTGTTTTTTCTTACAGCTTCCTAACCAGTGTCTCTTATTCTCTTCCAATTGTGCTTATGGTTGCCTGGGTAGTATTTATAGCTGCATTTGTAAAAAAGCTTGTTTATGAGAAAGACCTCCGGCTTCATGAGGTAAGTTGAGAATCTCTTCTTATTATAAATTAGTTCTGTCTGTATAATAATTAATTACTATGATTATCATCACACTTTCACAGGCTCAGAAAGCCTGACCCATACCTTGTGAATTAGATAAAAAAAAATATTTTGTGAATCTTTAAAGGCAGCTAGTATGGCAACATTCTATTTTCTTAAAAAGTTACATAGAATTCGTAAGTGCTTCTGAAAAACAAAATCTGAATAATTCTCAATAAAATTTGAGTGCAATTTGTAATCCTAAGAGCAATGTTTGCCCAAGCAGTTACCTATAAGACTCAAGATTTAACAGAGGAAGTTTAAGTAATAATAATAACAACTATTAAGGCAGGAAACTTATTGGCATAGTAACTTAATGAGTCTGGATGAAAATACAGATGCAGATACAGATATAGATGTAGATATGGACTTGGACATGGACATAGACAAGACATATGGCTTGTTTCCGTGCTCAAGAAGCAAATTCTTTTTCTGATATACCTTGTCTCCTTCAGTTATCTCCCACTGACTCGTGATTTATGGAGACTTAAGAATTTCACATTATGCTACTGATTGCATTGATAATATGGCAGCAGAAGAGGGGACATGGGATGTAAAGTGTGCTCCCCTCTTGAACATATTCTTTGTCATTATCTCCAAATCCAAAATATGTCACTTTTCTTTAGAATTTATGAAAAAGCATTATGTGATTTTTGGATTGTATTGAAATAGAAATTATTTTATCTCATCCTGTAATGAGCCCATTCTTACACTTAGTCATGGAGTGAAAAGATAACAGAAACATTTCACAACTGGGGCACAATAATTATTGCAAGGCCTGGCTGACAGTCTGAAATAATGAGGTTAGAGTCACCTGTTAGCCTGCTTGTACTTTTCAGACTTACTTTGCCAATGCTTCTAAGCAGTTGATTATTTCTCCTCACAAGGTACAAATTACTGCTTCTTGTTTTTGTTAGCTCAGCATCAGGCTTCCAGGGTCGGCCTAGCGTTTGAACCTATCCTTCTTGCCTTTTCTGTTTGAATTCTGAATGATCCTCAGCTGCATTTTCATATTTCAGTTATAATTTGGTAGAAGTCTCACCAACTGGTTTAAGCCCTGTTATATTCAGGACTGTGTACAACGTTTCCTTAATCCCAGTTTAGAATCAATGCCCTGGACCATAACTTTGGTTGCAAGCTCCTACCCTATATTTCTCTTTCAGGTTTCTGGTACTCAGAAGTAAATCTTTACGAATTAAAGGAAAACTTTGAAGTAGAAAACTGTGATAGACACTTAAGTTCTTTTCTACTTCAAAATAAATATCTACCTAAAAATTTTTGAAGCACAGTAAATATGTGTGTATATATACATATATGTGTGTAATATATGTGTCTATTATATATATAATACATATATTTGTATGTATAAAATACACACACTGTATTATTTTGGTTTGAAAGTACTCTCTGAATGCATCTATGGATGCCACAAAAAAATATCAAACACGATAAAGAGCTTTTATTTCTCAATAGAAGATGTGAAAGACATTTTTATTGATGAAGTAGTTTCTGTTTGGTAGCTCTGTGTTTTCATTGTGAAGGCATCTACTTTCAAAATTTAACCACCTGATCCTGGGGGTAAAGATACACAGTGGAAGATCACTGAACCTGGAATCAAAAAATCAGGCTTTGAGTCTTCCAGTTCATATTCACTTGGGCCCAATTCCTTAAACTTTCTGAGTCTTATCATCTAGACTTCATTCCACACTATATTTCCAGAATGTACTTTCTCACTGCCAGAACAGAAGAGGCATTCAATTATTCATTCTTTATCAATTCTAAGATAATGATTTTTCTCTTCACATTTTAAAGCCTCTGAAACTGACATGTATTTGATAAGCCGTCATAATTTATTTGGTAGTGATTTTTTTTTTCTTAGTGGCATGTAAAATAATGGCACATCTTAAAATTAGTAGTGTCCTAGATTCAAAGAAATACGGTCTATTTGTGAGATGAGTTGATGGAAGTAGGTGTGGAATGAGTAGAAAATTCCTAATGCCCCTGCTCAGCCTCCCTCACTGCCACAGTTCCACAGGTTGAAACTAACCTCCTTCTCTGTAAAGAGGAGAAAGCTGAGCCCAGACAGTGAGAGGTGACTTGCTGAAAACTATGAGCTAGTTAATGATACATCCGCATCCAGAACTCAAGTGTCCTGACCTACAATCAGCTCTCTTCCATGTCATAGCGACCTTCCCTCTCACAATTTTACTTTAGTAGCATAGATTCTTAAGGACTTTTGAAGATAATGATGGATAATCTCTTAGATCACCAGCGACTCAGGATCTCTTTTTAATACTATCATTTTAATATTCGTGGAGGTCTGAAGCTGCCCATTCTCCTCTTCCTTCTCACTCCAACTGAATAAAAAAAGTATAAAAAAAAAACCTTTTTCATCTGTAATTGTTCTCACATCTAGGCAGGGAAACCAGGTCAGTTGCTACTTCAGTGAAGCCATTCATCTTTGACCTTTGTATGGTATGATTGGGCACAAATAGTAATGCCCAGTAAGCTTATTGATGAAATTAAGCCTGTAGCTTTTTAAAAAACACTATTTCAAAAATGCAGTTTTGTTCTGCATTCCTTGCTTTTTAAAATTAAAATATTAAAACTATACAAAAGCTGATTTTATATCACACAGAAGAGTAGTTTTTCACATTATTTTCTTGGTTTTGTGGTTAGTTTCATCTATTTGCTCTAATATAAGTCAATTATGGGGTCTTCATTGCTTATATACATTTGGAGACAAGATTTTGGAGTTGTTCTTTCTCAGTTCAGACAGGTAATCTGAAATATCTGTGGTTTGCGGAGGGGTTACCAAGAATTATGCAAGAGTTTGTAGTCCTGGGGTGCTTCACTTTACAGTTTTTTTAATGTCTTCTTAATATACACTATCCATCTTACCAGTGAGAGTTTGGAATATTCCAAATAATGGTCATGATATCCTTTATATCTTGCTTTTAAAAATAATATAAATATCTATAATAGAATATAAAAATTGATTTATAAAGTATTGTTTCTTATTAACTAATGGTTGATATTCAAGAATTAAATAGATATTGCTGTCAAGTAAATATATACATATTTATGATTTCTTTTCCTGACAGCATTAGTGTCAATCCCAGTGCATAAACGTGTCTTAAATGTGGCAACACTTTTATCCAAAATCGTACAGAATCTCTTTCTTCTCATTATTTTCTGCCAAGAACTGTAGCAGACTTTACACTGTGCAAAGGGCTTTTCCTGAGTAACAGATTATCAGCTATTGATGAATTGCTCCAGCAGGTTTGGGAGACTTGAGACGAGTGACTCTGATTACAAAGCTGGCACCTGAATCTGTCACTCTTAGGAGGAACTAACAACATCCAAGAGAGCGTAGCCAGCCATTCTCTGTGGGCCACCTTCCATTAGCAAGTTTAATCTTGTTGATTATCACCACGTTGGCCGTGAATCTGGATAATTTATGGATAACTTACATGCTTTTACTGCTTTTTCTCTTCATGAATAACAGCTGTTCTTCTCAGGGCACAAAATCTTAAAGTTTAACACTGAAGTTTGATGCTAGAATGTTAAGTAGTAAACACTTCTGGAAGCACCTAACTCAATTTGTTTTGATAAAAAACAGTGATCAGTCCCCAACTTTTACCAACTCTTGGGACTAGAAATCTGATCTTAAGTCTTGATAATTTCAAAATTACAGAGACAAACGCCTTCAGTCCTGGTTTTTCAGTTTGCTAAATTATCTTTTAACAAGGCTATGAATGGAGAATTTTCTAGTTATATAAATGTTTTATACTGAAGCTGTCAATTGTCAAGGAAGGAAAACACACTTATACACAAAAGGCAGCTTTATTTCATGTCCTTGATAGTGTCCTGGATATTTTATCTTTGCCTTATTGACATTGCCTCCTACTGATATACATTGCTATTGGAAGGGAAATATTTTTGTATAGGTCACATGAAATTAGGCAGTAAATATCAGCTTTGGGGTAGTTATATAGGTTCTAAAACTCCCCCGTTCAATTATATTCAGATAAGCATTAAACTCAGTAAAAACCTCAAAATGCAAATAACAGGAAAGGTAAACAAAGAGAGCTAACATGTCATGACCACATTTGAATTGGTGAGTATCTCTGAAATGAAGTCATCAAACATGACACAGTGATTTCTCAAATGGTGTAGGGTACAGGGAAATAATTGCTAAAATAAGATCTGTGAGGTCTTTTTCACACCAAAATGTAGTTTTCTTTTCAATGATAGATAGAAAGCAATTGAAGAAAACCTTCAATAGTGAATCTTCACTCCATGCTGATTTTTAAACTTTGACCCTCACTTCTATTCCTGTGGAAACATAGGTTGAGTTTGTATTGCAAAGGGTGGCAGAGTCAGGAAGGTGAGAAGCAGTAGGGAGAGTAGAGGGTAAGGAGGAGGGCAAAGTTAAGAGGGAAAGTCACAGGATTTCCCCAGTGGTGATTAGCTTAAGGCCCACAGCTTGGACTGTTGGCAGTCAGGTAGCTGTTTCCATGGTAACAACCGGAGCAGCAGAGTTATCAAAATGTGCTAAGTTGCAAAGGCAGAAAGTAAAATTCACTATTTTGCTTGTGGAGTGAAGGATTTGGCACATTCCCTATTATTTTTTTCCTAAACAAGTTAGGTTTAAAGGGGGAAAGCATTGAAAATCCTTGATTTTTTACAAAAAAATATTGGATGATAAAGCCATTAGTGGAACATTTCTTTGTTCTTTTTTTTTGAATGGAATATTAGATTCATAAACTTCACATTAATCAAAAGTTGTTAAAACTAAAAACCAGGTACAAAGTCAAGTCACCGAATTCAAGGCACTAAGGTCCTGGAGACTTTAGATCTTTCGGAATCCATTTTTTCTTTCTTTCTTTCTTTCTTTCTTTCTTTCTTTCTTTCTTTCTTTCTTTCTTTTTTTTTATTAAGTATAGTCAGTTTACAATGTGTCAATTTCTGGTGTACAGCATAATAGTTCACTCATACATAAACATACGTATATTCATTTTCATATTCTTTTTCATTATAGGTTACTACAAGATATTGAATATAGTTCCCTGTGCTACATAGTATAAACTTGCTGTTTATCTATTTTATATATAGTATTCAGTATCTGCAAATCTTGAACTCTCAATTTGTCCCTTCCCACTCCCTTCCCTCCCTGGTAACCATTAGTTTGTTTTCTATGTCTGTGAGTCTATTTCTGTTTTGTAAATATGTTTATTTGTCTTTTTTTAAGATCAGAATCCTTTTGAATTAATCCACAAACACCTCATGCTGGTCTATTTTTCTATCTTGGTGGAGTGCCTTGGCCTTTAGGGATATCACTGAGTTATTAAAGAATATCAATTGAGAGAGAAGTGTAGATTATCTGAGATACATGCATTCATTTAGGGTTCGTGGACATTTTGTTGGAAAACAAAGATGACAAACCTGACCCCGCCTATCAGCGATTTTAAGGATGGGGAAGTTGTGCCAGAAGGCAGAAAGTCTCTCTTCAAAGTTTTCATGTTTTAAATTCATAAGAATCAGGTCTATTCTGTTTCTCTCAGGAATATGAATATTGATTGTGTTGTTCATTAATGTTTAGTGAAAAATATGGAGTTTTATTGTCTCAGTTTCTACAATGAATTTGAAGTAAACCATGGGCTTTCACCAGCTTGAAATATTCATGCCTACACAAATGCCAAATTCATGTTGTAAAATTCTGCAGAGGATACCATAAATTTTGATGATCTATTCTAAACTTGTTTAATCTGGAGATATCACTCAGATACCAGTGATAAAATGAAAGTGTCAAAAAACAAAACAAACCTCACCATCCAAATCATTCATTATATTGAGTCACTCTGGGAGCATACAGTCTAAGGTGGGCTGGAATAAATGGTCACATTAATTTCACGTAGCAGGCGTGGACAAATACTAGACTTAAGTAAATCATTAAACTGCCTAGTTCCGTGTATATGAAGAGTCTCATGGACATTTTGGAATGGTACAGCAATAATTGTTATTTGAGAGAATATTAGCTTGAGAAGCAGCTAACACCTTCCCCTTTTTACAGTACATGAAGATGATGGGTGTGAATTCCTGCAGTCACTTTTTTGCCTGGCTTATAGAGTGTGTTGGATTTCTACTGGTCACCATCATCATCCTCATCATTATTCTCAAGTTTGGCGATATTCTTCCTAAAACAGATGGGTTCATCTTGTTCCTGTACTTTTCGGACTATAGCTTCTCAGTTATTGCCATGAGCTATCTGATCAGTGTCTTCTTCAACAACACCAACATTGCAGCTCTGATTGGAAGCCTCATCTACATCATTGCCTTTTTTCCATTTATTGTTCTGGTTACAGTTGAGGATGAGTTGAGCTATGTAATAAAAGTATTCATGGTAAGTCAGCTGTCACAGCTGAATGGTCAGCGTGTGAAAAGAATGGACCTTTTTGTGTGCTTAGTCTCTCAGAATGAAAGTACACTTACCTAAATTTGAAAGTTCAATGATTGCAAGGTGTGCTTAACTGTCCTAACGAGAGTCGATTCTTCCTACATCATCATCTACCAAACAAGCATAAGTCTATGAAAAGAAAACTTTCACCCACAGTTTCTAAAGCCATAATGTGTGATGCTGTTAAGAAATAATTCTTAGGGGGGTGGGTTGAGGTATAGCTCACTCGTAGAATGCATGCTTAGCGTGCATGAGGTGCTGCATTCAATCCCAAGTACTTCCATTTAACAATAACAACAAAAAGAAATATATCAAGTTTTGAAGACCATCAAGAATTCTGACTTCTCTCTGGCCCAGTTCTTTAAATATCTTAGCACCTATATCATTGGCGTTATTCTCATAGATGAATACTTCTCATGGTTTTTATGACATACATTATGACATACAAGCATAAAGACAGGTCACTGACAGCATATAATCAATTTTGAATTCTTTTCTACTTTTTCAATTCAAAATACTAAATTAATTTAAGAATTTTAATGAAAATACTAAGATTACTGACTGAAATTTGGAAAGCAGAAGTAAAGCTCATCATTGTCTGAGGGTCATATTAAAACTGTGCTGTTTATGGAAATGAAAAGTGATAAATAACTTTCATTTGACACTGACTACCTTCGGTTTAAATGATATTTAAATTTTTAATTTGTTGCCTTATAAGTATTCAGTCAATTGACATTTTCTTATATTTTCATTCATAATACTTCTATTACTTGAAGTCAATCCACAAAGTAAAAGCATCTTCTAGCCGTGAACATTTCATTTGTTAGTCTTAACATTGCAATGCCCTATAATTACTGATTTTATAAATTGCTAAGGAACATTTAATAAATTTATAGATATACAGAATTTTTGTCAAATATTGTCCAAGTTATCAATTCCCTGCTTTTGTTTTCTGCAACTTCATCTCCTCCTCTTTCAGAGTTGTAGCATGCTTGATGAGGAGCTTCTGTATTTTTAAATATGCTTGGAGAGTTAGTGTCAATTTAATCTATATAAATGCCCAGCGTTTTCAGTATGTTAAGATCCCTCTGGGTGAAATGTACAGAATCTACAAGAACTGTCATTGCTGTCGATTTTCTTCACAGAGCCTGCTGTCCCCAACAGCTTTCAGTTATGCGAGTCAATACATTGCACGGTATGAGGAGCAGGGCATTGGTAGGTTCACTTTCTTTAAAATTGTATTTCATCTTTCATACCTGCAACACATCTCACAGAAAAGTAAATATATGTGTTCACTTCGTAGGTCTTCAGTGGGAGAATATGTACAGTTCCCCAGTTCAGGATGATACCACTTCGTTTGGCTGGCTATGCTGTCTAATCCTAGCTGATTCTTTCATTTATTTCCTTATTGCTTGGTATGTTAGGAATGTTTTCCCAGGTATGAACATGCTTCCTACAGATATATGATTTCTATGGTTGCCATCATTATAAATCTGCTAACATATATTTTTTTAATATTTGATTTGCCATATATCATTTCCAAAAGAAATACTTAAATCCCAAAACTAACCAGAAATGTCCAGGATGAGATAATGTACTGTTGAGTTTTTTTCTCTGTTGTCCCTTTAAAGGATGGGATGAATTAAGAAGCATAGAGTCCAGTCTTTCCAAATGGGAGTACAGTGTTTTGTTTGTTTTTGAGGGGAGTACAATGTTATAAGGCAAAAATCAAATCTCCTAATTCTAAAGAGAATGTATCAGATTCTAATGGAACAAGACTAGTTGGGTTCCCCTCCTAGGTCTCAAGTGGCTAAAACTTCTAACATGCTTAGGAGTTTTTCCATTAAGCCCTATTTATATGTGTGCATTTTTTGATGCTGTAAATGAATAAAAGACTATTATTCTATGCCAGTTGTATAAAATTTCTATGGAAGAGAAATATGTAGAAACAGAAGCAGATAAGTGATTGTGACTTTAGGTGAGAGCAGGGATTATCTGCAAAGGGCTTGGGGAGGTTTTTGGAGTTATTGGAATGTTTGGCTTGTGGTTATGTTTGTACAACTTTATACATTTACTAAAAATCATCTAACCCTGTGCTTACAATGAATAACTTTCATAGTATATAATTATACCTAATGAAGCTATTTAAAAAAGAATTTTAAAAGTTTATATTTTTCACTTTACTTTGGAAACGGAGACCACCTGTTATTAGTTTTACAGAGTATCAAAAAGTAAAAGTACTTCCTGAACACAATATAGTAAGTGCTCTGTTTTTTAGCTTCTGATGCTTAATGTTAACAATCAATATTTTTTTCTTAATACATTGTTCTTACAGGTACATATGGTATGGCAGCTCCATGGTATTTTCCAATCCTCCCTTCCTATTGGAGGGAGCGATTGGGATGTGCAGAAGTGAAGCATGAGAAAAGCAATGGCCTCATGTTTACTAATATCATGATGCAGAACACCAACCCATCTGCCAGTAAGACAAGTAGGTCAACAACTTGCATCACTATAGAGAAGTGATATAAAATTTACATGACTAGTGATTTTAATTATGTCTTTCTAAATGGCAGAGTTATCATCCTTTTAGTCATGGATGAATATGTCTACACATATGTGTTTGGACTCTTAGGGAGATTAAACTGTGGCTTTTTCTGGGCTCATTAGCTCAGTTGGTTAGCATATGGTGCTAATTAGGCCAAGATTGGAGATCCCTTTGTGGTCCAGTTAGAGTCACACAGAGAAAAATTTTGTTCCTTGGCCCCAGTCTGCACCTCTAACTCCAGCCATCTGTCACTAGTCATAAGGAATAACCAAGTAACAAGTATGGATAATTTAGCATAACCCATCACCAACACTGAATGAACACTTTAAGGCTCATGTCTTACTGACATTGGGTGAGCAGTGTCGTCTTTGCAAACTAAGGATGACCCATGTAAGTGGTCCTTTTGTGATGCCTGAAGGAGATGCAGAGAGTAATTAATGATTCTATAAACCACAGATCTGAGTGAGTCTTGTCACTGTAAAATCACACCTTACAGATATTTATTCAATAAGTGAGTGTCATCCTGTCCAATTGGAGGACCAAGCCTTAAAATTATATTTAGAATATTTGAGATCTGTTGAATAATGGAGAATTCATTATTATGATACTATATTCTGGGACTACTTTGTCTGACAGAGAAGGGCAATGTAAACCTTGGAGTGTGGTATCACACCCTCATTCATTTTTTAAACAAGTGAGAAGGCTGAAGACTATAATAGATCATTTGTTTCTGGAGTTACATTTTACTTCGAGGCTTGTATTTTTATAATCTTCAATTTTTAATTAAGGAAAAGTCTAACTCTAGCTGCATTTTCCCTCCTTGTGAGCTTACAACTCTTGTCTTGATTTCTCTCCAGATCCTGAAGACACGTTTCCCTCCAACATTGAGCCTGAACCTAAAGATCTTACAGTTGGGGTTGCCCTGCATGGGGTCACAAAGATCTATGGATCAAAAATTGCTGTTGATAACCTCAATTTGAACTTTTATGAAGGGCATATTACTTCATTGCTGGGGCCCAATGGAGCCGGGAAAACAACTACCATGTATGTTACTTTCAACATTTAGTGTCATGAGAGCATAGTACTTAATATTTCCTCACCTCTTTCATAAAAGACAGTTATTACCTCTTCCAGATGGCTTAAGATAGCTTAACTTGTATACTGTAGAATGGAGTGTAAATCAGAGATCCCAAACTATGAGCTCAAAGGCCAGATCAGACCCACCTAGTACTGCCCCCAGTACTTAAAATTTTTAATTTCAGTACAGTATTTAACAATGGGGGAGTTTTCTAATAAAAACAAATATTCCTGGCGTCTCTGAGATAATAGGAAGTTCTGGCAACATCTGAGTCCACAGGTTTAGGTAGGGGCAGTTGGTTGGGGCTTAATGGTGGCTGTTCTCAAGGGGAGTATCTGTTTTCTGGTTCATCCCTGGTCCCCACCAATCTTTACTGCCTCACACACTCAGTCTGTTTCATTTATTTGCATTTTTATCCTGGCCCGTGTCCAATTTGGGTTTATACACCCTGGTATAAACACACTCAGCCCCAGCTGCTCTATTACAGGGAACCCTTGCCTTGATTCATGAAGAAAGAAAAGAATCACCAGCTATCAGATATAGATCAAAAAGGCCACATGTGTTACATGGGCTGTTCTTTCTCTCTCTTTACTTAACTAGCATTTTCCTGTGTTCTAATGGAGAAGAGATTCATATGTTTCTAAAGTGACATTCTGTTGAACTTGTTTTCTGAGATTCACTCCAGCGCTCCTCAAGACTTAGCTCTGAGTCAGCTGTAAGATGCTGTTGCTGCTCTAGCCCTTATTTGAGAAAAAGTGTCCATTGCCAGATATGTTATTTACTATCATCATGAGTAAGTTCAGTGACTGCCAAAACATATACGCATTAGTGTTTTGGAAATAAAAAGGGGACAAAGGAAGGTTATGAAATGAGTGATCATGCAGCTGCTCTTATTTATATGACCTGTTTCAATTCAGAGTTGATTTTCTGGTGAGAACATAATGCTTAAAAGTTAAGATTTCTAATAGGCAATAAGAAGCCAATGAAGAAAAGGGATTGAGAAAGCTTCTGAAGGGATTATAATTTTGGCTGAGAAAGTCACCATTTTAGTCTTCTTCGTAAAGAATGAAGTGTATGACTTGATTTAATTTGTTTTTAATGGGAAGAATTGCATATATTAATTCCCTATTTAATCTACAATAGTCATTTAAGGTCTATCATATCTGGTTATGTTCAGAGAGTTGTGAGAAAACAAGTCCTTTCCCTGACCTCATGAGCTTACATTTAGTGGAGACAATGGGTAGTACAGAGCAGCCTGGTTTACTAACCATCTGAAAGTGTAGAGTAACGAACCAAAGATGACCGAAGTTCATGTGGGCAACAGAATTAGGAGCCTATAGCAGTTGGTAGACAATGGTTGTGTTGGCTTGTACTATGATGGTGGCTGGGAAATGGAGAGATAGTGAGTGGAGTTAGGAGACTAAGAAGATAGGAACAGGATGCAAAAACTTGTGCAACCAGTAGCTAGAGTTATCATATGGTGAAATAGGTAACTCAGTGAGGGCATGGGTTTGAGGGCAAAGATTACGAGTTAAGTTTTAAACATGTTGAGTTTGAGTGCCCTGTAAGACATCATGGAGAAGTCACGTTGTTAGTTGGATGTATAGAGCAAGCCTGGAACTAAATGAAGAGATCTGTACTGACATACAAATTTGACACTCAATGGCCTATAAATACTGATGCCAGGAAAGTGCGCTGAGTTTGCTCAGGGAGAGAGTACACTTGCAACTAAAGAGCATGACCGTTTCTCTTATTATTACCACCACCACATACCACCACTATCACACCACCACCACCACCACCATCATGAAGTGTTTCCATAACACTCTAAATTATTAGAAGCGTAAAAGTAATTTTTTTATTCCTAATTAATGCCATTTTCTTTGATAGTTTGATCTGGCCTGGGGAGATACACTATGACTTTTTTTTTTCCTAACAACTGAGATATATTTAGTCCTAAAATCTAGCTCAGAGCTTTGGTTCACACCTAATTTATCATTTCTTCACTTCCAGCTCCATGTTGACTGGGCTATTTGGGGCCTCAGCAGGTACCATCTTTGTTTATGGGAAAGATATCAAAACAGACCTACACACCGTGCGGAAGAACATGGGGGTCTGCATGCAGCATGATGTCTTGTTCAGTTACCTCACTACCAAGGAGCACCTCCTCTTATACGGCTCCATCAAAGTTCCTCACTGGACCAAAAAGCAGCTGCACGAGGAAGTAAAAAGGTCAGATGTGACAGGAACGAGGAGTTGTTAACTCCTCTCTAAAGGAATTTGAGCTATAGTAATAATACCAGTAGAAAACATTTTCTCACAAAACAGTTGTTTTTAGTTTTCCTACTTTTCTAGTATTACATACGTTTAAGGTCATTATCCTCACCGGCCAGTTATTGTGCTGAAATTGTTTCACTCTCTTCATCTCTGGCCCCCATATTGCCCCCAGTCCTCTGTTTTTAATCTCCATGGCTACTGTACTCATCTTAACTGGACTCCCGACTTCTTCCTTCCCTTATACAGTCTGTTCTTCAAAGAGCAGCCAAGGTGACCTTTTTAAACTGTGGTTAGACCATGTATTTTCTGTCAAAGCCCTCTACTGGCTTCTCAGCACACTCAGTGTGAAACTCAGGAATGTCCTTATCAAGGCCTACGAGGCACTTCTTGACCTTGACCTACGAGGCACATTGGCCCAGGTGCACACTTGACTATGCTGGGCCTGCTCCAGCTCAGGGCTTCCCACGTCCTGTGCCCTCTACTTAGAGCAGCCTTCCCCACACAGCCCTTTGACTCATTCTTCTACCTTCCTGGTCTCTGCTCAAATGCCACCCTCTCTGAGGGGACCACCATGTATAAATAGACGCCTACAAGAGCACACCCCAGCACTCATCTCATGTACATTGCGTTATTTTGTTTCTTATCATGCTTATCACCAGCTGGCATGTTATAGACTTACTTGGGAATATGTTTATTGACTGAATTTCCCCTGCATTCCTCTTGATAAACACACATACTAGAACATAATTTCCTTACGGGTGGGAACTTGTCTGCTTGATGCTTTTCCCCAGCACCTAAAACATAGTCTGGTACAAAACAGGCAGGCACTCCATAAATATCTGTCAAATGAATGAATAAAATACTAAGCCATATACTCCTTGTGTTGTTTTCTGAATATCAATTTTGAACCTCCAACTAGATGGTAAGTAACAGAAATCTACATCATGGATCTTCAATAGTTTATTGTACCTTGCTGAGCACATAATATTTGCTTAGTGAATACCTTTCACAGTGCTTATTGTATTTTTCCAATATTCAAATATTCTGTCTGTTAAAAATAACCACCATACAATGTTTTTGAAGGACCTTAAAAGACACTGGACTGTATAGCCATCGTCATAAGAGAGTTGGAACACTGTCTGGAGGAATGAAGAGGAAGTTATCCATATCCATAGCTCTTATCGGAGGATCGAGGGTGGTGATTTTGGATGAACCATCCACTGGAGTTGACCCATGCTCTCGTAGAAGTATATGGGATGTTATATCCAAGAACAAAACTGGTATGGGTACCTTCTTTTGATTTCTCCAACCAACAGTCATAATTTTGCCCCTTGGGAGGCACACAAACACGTTGAAGCCTTTTCTGTTTATAATCTCCATTAAATATCTCAGATGGGCTCTTCCTTTGCTCAAGTCCACTCTTCTCCCAACTAAATTTCTGGATCAATTAGTTAATCTCTATGTATTGCCCACTGTGAGCTGAGCACTCAACTGGCCTTTTTGAGAGCATGCAAATCCAACAGAAGTTCCAAATTCTGCCTGGAGGAGCTTAGAATCTAATTAGAGGTACCAAACATACACAAGTGAAAATAAACTGAAAACAGACTAAATAAGTGCTAACAGGATGTGAAGCAAAGGAGCAATCAGAGTGGAGTGGATTAATCAGAGAGGAATATTCAAAAAGTCTTTAAAATTATCGCTTTTTCATAGTGACAAAAAGGAGAGAGAAAAAGAGTAGGGGGAGAGAATGAAAATGAAGCCAAGGGAACAGACTAAGAGGTTGGGAAGAGTTGCCCCCAACTACAAACTATGGACATTTAACCTTACAGGTTAATAAATGTGTATTTGTCGCCAACTCTCAAATATTTAGGAACACCTTGTGTGAATTTCTCTTTGATCGTTTTGGAAGCTCCTTCTGATCAGTTTTTCAGTTAGCTCATAAAACATGACTCTTCTCCTCATAAATCATAGGATTTACTTGTGCTGACTCAGTATATCTTGGGAACTGTATCTTCATTTTTCATTTCTGGTTTTTCTCCTCTGTATTTTCAAGCCAGAACAATCATTCTGTCGACGCACCACTTGGATGAGGCAGAAGTGCTGAGCGACCGCATTGCCTTCTTGGAGCAGGGTGGGCTGCGATGCTGCGGGTCACCATTTTATCTCAAGGAAGCATTTGGGGACGGGTATCACCTGACACTCACTAAGAAAAAGGTCTGTAGG
This sequence comes from Camelus bactrianus, assembly GCF_048773025.1. NCBI lineage: Eukaryota > Metazoa > Chordata > Mammalia > Artiodactyla > Camelidae > Camelus > Camelus bactrianus. The sequence goes on from NC_133543.1 coordinate 67,969,512, forward strand.
GGAGAAAACATATCTCACTGTGGGGTCATAAGTTAACTTTTGTATGAAATGGAAGCAGAATCTATCCAACTTCATTCATTGCTAAAATTCATTTTTAATATGTTAGATTCGTGTTTCTCAAATTTGAGCAAGTATCCGAACACCTAAAGGTCTTGGTTAAACCCAAATTTCTGGCTTCACCCCAAGAGTCTCTGATTCAGTCCATCTGGGATGGGGCTCCAGAATTGACTGCATTTCTACCAAGGTCCCAGGTGATGCTTACGCTAATGGTCCATTGAGAACCAATGTGTTAGATAGAAACATGACCCATAAGGTTATTGATGGAGGATCAGCCTGTTAGTTTTCCTAGCATTTCAGCTGTAAGGCTAAAAATTAGCTTCTCCACTCCATCAAAAGCAAATGAAGAGAATATGCAGTCATGATTCCCTTTCTGATCAGTACTCCTTGAATGGCAACATGAAGACTAACTCAGGCCAGCGGTGCTTTCGCAGCTTTAAAGAAGAAAAATGCTTACTACCTATCCCTGTACCACCTAAAATAGCATGTGTATTGGAATTGTGCGAGATGTATATGTTATTAGAAAGGTTTTCACTACTGCCATATATTTTATATCTGATCATCTTATTATGACCTCCAAAAAACAAAAGTAGTTCATTGTTATATTCATGAATTTATTCAAATTTGTGTGTATTCCGTGCATATTATGTCTTAATATGTACCCTAGACACTGTTGTAGGCACTGGGGATACAGCAGTGAACTGACAATATTAAGATCTCTGTCCTCTTGGGGTTTATATTCTGATGGAGTGTGGGGAATCCAGGTGGTAAAATCGCTAAGTATATTATTTGGTATGGTAGCAGGTGATAAATGCTATGGGTAGAAATAAGGCAAAGGAAGGGGAATGGGAGATGCTGGGTGGTGCCATTTGAAGTAGGGTAGCGAGAGAAGGAGTCTCTGAGAAAGTGACAGCTGAACCAAGAGTTGGGGCTGGGCAGAGAGTGAGCCATGGCATATCTGGGGCACAGGAGTAAGTGCAAAGGCCCTGAGGAGGGTGTGCCTGAGCCCAAAGCACTCTAACCACAGAAAGTCTGTTGTTGCTGGGCGGAGCACATGAGAGTGAGAGAGAGTTTGGTGGGTAAGGACTGGAGGAGGGACAAGGTCAGGTGGGAGAGGGGATCCAGCAGAATGGTGACTTGTGGATGACCACAGGGACCCCCGGTGGCACAGGGAGCCACAAGGGGAGTAACGCATGACCTGACGTAGGTCTGGGGTGGCCTAAAAGAACTCACCACCCTCTGATTGGGGCCCTTGGGCACTACAGTCTAAGACAAGGGGGTGTTCAACTTCTGTTTTTGTGTCTAGAGTCCAAATCTAAATGCCAGCACAGTGTGTGACACAACGGCTGTGACAGCGATGATCCGATCACACCTCCCTGAAGCCTACCTCAAGGAGGACATCGGGGGAGAGCTTGTCTACGTGCTTCCTCCATTCAGCACCAGTGTCTCTGGGGCCTACCTCTCGCTCCTGAGAGCCCTGGACAGCGACATGGGTGACCTGAGCATCGGGTGCTACGGCATCTCCGACACCACCGTGGAAGAGGTGCACCTGGACGTTTCCTTTTTTCTTAAAGCTGATATAACTTGCTGTTCCCTTAGAATAAATATGAACAGTTCTTTTTAAAAAGAAAAGAAATATTTTAAAATAAACACTTCAAGAAGTAAATGCAACCAAAAGTAAATACGCTTTTGATTACAATAAATGTTTTAATTAAAAAATAAACATTTCACAAAATCAGAAAATCTTAAAATTATCCCAATACTATTCTTATGTAAGACTGACTTCTGAGAACAAACATGTTGCTCCAATTAAAGAACATCCATCTTTTACATACAAATATGTTCACTTAAATTCATACTCATTTGTCACAATAAATGTGGTAAAAATTTAAAATCAAAATTGAGCTTAACTAGAAAACGTGCATTTTTATGCTAAGAAAGTGTTCTGGCTTCTCTTTCTAGGTCTTCCTGAACTTGACTAAAGAGTCACAAAAAACCAATAGCATGAGTCTTGAGCACTTGACCCAAAAGAAAATCGGAAATTGCAGTACCAATGGCATCTCAACACCTGATGACTTATCTGTGAGCAGCAGCAATTTCACAGACAGAGATGGTATAAATCTAATGTGCACATTTTGCTTAGTTCTAGTAAATGATGTAAATGAGAAAATCGTAGGACAGATTTTGATTTTTTTAAATGCAACTTTAAATTTTCTTTCTAAATTTAAAAATACTGAAGAAATGTAAGCTATCTTTTTCATATACAAAATATTTATTAAACCAAATTGAATTCTCTATTTCAAAAATATTTTGGAGAATGTGAAAGAATTTCCTTGTTAGGGTAGTGAAAAGTATTCCTTCTACCCACCAGAAGTCATTTTCAAGATGTAACTTACTACAGCTTCAGATTTGTGTTCAACAAGTTAAAGTCCTTCTTGTAATTGGTGCTGTCCAACAATGGATAAAGTTACCTTGTAAGGTAGTTCACTCACTGCTAGTAGACATGTTCAGTGGAGGTAATACTCATCAAAAAAGTTTTTTTTTTTTTTTTAAGAGTCATCACTCTCCATGGCACCTCACTGGAAAACATGTCTAACCTTCCCCCACCTCGGAATGATTCAGGTGCTGAGAAAATTCAGGCTCTAAGAAAATGCTTTTTGGGTGAGGGTCTCTGAAGTGATGAGTTGGGCTTGATGGCTAAGAAGCTATAATAATAGGTTTTTTCCCCCAGTTCTTCTTACAAGATACATTTGGAAAATTATGTTGCTTGACACAACTTTGAGGAGTGGGGCTCTTTTGAAAAGAAATTTTATCTTCTCTTACTCCAACAGTTAATTTATGCCTTTGGAAACACTATTTACTTAAGGAAGCACAGGGTAAAATCATTTTATAAATTATGGAGTAGTCATTTCAATAGTTTGCTTAAATTGAGGAAAATCTCTAGGAATAGAACTTTTAATTAAACGTTTGCCTGGCTTTAAATCTCAGAAAAGATCATCTTTGATGCTTGTGTAATTCTGGAACTTGGGAGTCTCATTTGTCCTCTGCTAGATTCCTCCTGATCAGCTTTTGGGAATATTACTGTCGAGTCCATGGAATTGAGGACTTTGATTTGAGAGTGGTCATCTGCTTCAGGAAGTAAATGTTACGTATTTGCCACTGCATTTGTCTCATAATTTGAAACTATTCTTCATTCAGAACGTTGACCTCATTGACATTATCTTTTAGAGAGCACATTTGCTCCATTTGATACACCTGTAAGTCATCCACATGTAATTTCTAAAGAAACAGAAAAGCATACTAATTAACTTAAAATATTCAGCTCCTTCTACACTTTACCTTTGCAGAGATATGAGTTTGCATTTAAACTTGTTCACTCTGTTTAATTGGAATTCATTTTAAATTAAGCAGCTTTGTATTTTTCCTTATCAGCTAAATGAAGATCATGATTTTTGTGCTGCATAATTTGTGATGGAGAATTAAAAATATCCACAGAGTTGACAAATACTGTCATCTTATCACATGGAAAGGAGTGCTTGGTGGCAGGCCTTCAGTGAGAATGTTATATTTGAGACTATTTTTAGAGCGGGCTGCTGAAATGATCAGTTGTACGAGCATTAATGCGGGAGCAACCGCTTATGGCCTCCACAGCTGCTCTGACTCTCAGAAGCCGTGGAATTTTTCTCAGCACTCAAAGAGCATTTTGGGGAGGGAGGGTAGACATTTTTTCCAGTGAGTTCTTTTTTGTGACTCAAGTGGTAAAAATGGAGTTTTGGAACGCCATATAATCAGTCCAAATTTCTAAAAGGAATGTAATGAATAAGCGTTTGAACTAGAATTGTACTTTGAAGGAGAGCATTTTCCTTTGTTTAAGGTGACTTCATTGGACCTCACATTAGAATGAGAGCCAATTAGACTTACAGTCACTTAAGTTACCCACTGAGTTAACTAGGCTGCTTAAAAAGGGTTTATATTTATTTTATTTGAATTCAATCTCTTGATAGAAGCTATCTCTTGAATATTAGTAACTAGTAATACATACTGAGTCTACATTAAGACTTTGGAGATTGGGGACAATATTCATTTATAAAATTCTAGATATCTCACTTTGATGTGTAAAATTACTATGTATATGACTGGGAATATTTTGTGTATAGTAATTTATAATTTTCAAAGCACTTTTGCATAAGCTCCATGAGATGGAGAGGCTCAGGCCTGAGGCTAATCAATGAAGGGCTGAACCTCAAATGCAGATCTTTACAGTATAAGCTTTTCCTCCCATGTCACATTATACCATTCACCCATAGTTTTTGAAGTTACTTTATTACTTAATTTACTAGGATTTCCCAGAACTATATTACATCTCTCTTTCTTTAATCAGACAGAATCCTGACCAGAGGAGAGAGATTGGATGGCTTTGGACTGTTACTGAAGAAGATAATGGCTATCCTCATTAAAAGGTTCCACCACACCCGCAGGAACTGGAAAGGTTTCGTAGCTCAGGTTATTCTCCCCATCGTCTTTGTAACCACTGCCATGGGCCTTGGCACCCTGAGAAATTCCAGCGACAGCTATCCAGAGATCCAGATCTCCCCGTCTCTTTATGGTACCTCTGAACAGACAGCCTTCTACGCGTAAGTTTCTTTCCTTTAACTAAAACATTACCGCAATGCCTCCAGAGGTGCCTTGTGCCTGAATGGATGTCACGAAATGCTAATGAATAAAGAACTTAGGAGCCCCAGCACATTATCCTGCCAGATGAATGGACAGTTTGATTTATTGCAACATGACACTTCTCTCGCCAACAAATAACTTTTTTAAGAGTTTTTGTGTCTATCTAAAATTAAAGTTATAGGAGATCTTTATTTTTAATGACTAGACTTTAATCAGGAAAGCCAGGTTAGGTATGACTTCCCAATCTGTTGTAATATATAGCAAATAACTTTTTATTGAGTATTGGATAGCAATGCCAGAATTCTGTATAATATACTGTTATATATACAGTAGGTAATCACTCAATGCATGTGACAATTAGGGGAACCAAATAGAGACCTGTGCTTATTTTTTGTGCCTTTTTTTTTCCTGAATCTCTTTCTTAGATTTTTAAGGAAATAGTCCTGTAGACAGCATATTTCATTTCTTCAAATTATTCCTGAACATGGGTTTAATATGGGAGACTAGTGGAAGAATCATGAATTTGTTTCTATCCTTTATTATCATAGAAATTCTCACCCAAGCACAAAAGAACTGGTCTCAGCAATGTGGAGCTTCCCTGGAATCGACAACATGTGTTTGAACATCAGTAATCAGTAAGTGGTTCTTGTTTTCTTCTTTTTTCCCAACATTCCAGTTTGTGTGTGTGCATATGTGTGCATGTGTGTGCAGGTGTGTGGGTGAGTGAGTGTGTGTTATTTGGCTGGAGGAGGTAAGCACTGTGATGGCAATACCTTTAACAGATTTTATGTATCTGCTTTAGTTCATTCCATGATTGTGCTCTACTGTAATAATGAACAGGTGCTTTACAACTTGTAAAGTTTGTGTGCATGTTTTCATTTAACAATCGCAACCACCCTGTGGATTATTAATCCCATTTTAAGATGAAGAAACAGGCTCATGTGGACTAAGATACTTTGTAAATTCTAGAGAGTGAGTTGTGTAGATAAAGCTGAGACCCACGTCTTTTATCGCATGCTTTTGTACTACATAGTGTTGTTTATTCAAACTCCCGAGCTAGTACATGACATGTGGAAACCTGAGACTGGTGCTAAATTTTCCCTTTCCTGACAGGAGAGGATGAAAAGAGCAAGGAAAATAGAGGGGTCAAAAAGCCCCATTCTGACCTGGAGATTGTCATTCTAATTGAAGTAAGCCAGAAAGAGAAGAAAAATATCATATGGTATCACTTATTTGTGGAATCTAAAAAAAAGACAAATGAACTTAATTACAAAACAGAAACCGACTCACAGACATAGAAAACAAACATGGTTACTGGAGGGGAAGAGGGTGGGAAGGGATAAATTGGGAGTTTGAGATCTGCAGATACTAACTACTGAATTGAAAATAGATAAAGTTTATACTGTATAGCATAGGGAACGATATTCAATATCTTCCAGTAACCTATAGTAATAAAGAATATGAAAACGAATACTTGTATATGTATGACTGAAATATTTTGCTGTACACCAAAAATGGACACATTGTAAACTGACTATACATCAATTAAAAAAAAGCCCCATCCTGCCACATTACCACAATCCAGTGAGCTTTGGTCTCAACACTGTTTAATCATTAAGTGCTCTCCTTCAATCCCCCATAAAATGTCAGATCACTTGGAAATTGTAGTGCAATGTATATTCAAGTTATGAAAAATCAGTACGTTGAACTTAGGACTATACACCTGAATTTAATACCACATACTCACTTATATGCTCTTATATAAACATGAGAATGACACATTCCTCACTGCAATATCATTTTTACTTGTAGAAGTTGTTTAAATAAAAACCATCTGGGGAAGTGGAACAGCAGTGGAGAACCTATCACTAATTTTGGTGTTTGTTCCTGCTCAGAAAATATCCAGGTAAGATGGAATTCACTTTCTGTGAAGAAGGAAAAAGAAAGGAATAAATATCAAAACTTGAAAGATCTGTCTAAGTTACCAAAGAGTCAATATAATTTCATTTTATGGAAGCTAGTAGCTTTAGTGCTGTGGACCTGGACAGCTAAAAAAAGCACTGAGCTTTAGGTCACTGTTTTAAATCCCTCTCAGGACAAACTTCCTATGGTAGGTAATTTTATAACACTCTTTGTGGAAACCAACTGAAATGAATTTTTGGTCTCAGTTCAGTTGTAACCAGAAAGCTCTATGTTTCACACAGCAAAATGCCACCATAACAGTCATTTTTGAAAACACAGTGAGACATCTACTGTAGCGGTCAGTAGGGAAGTTAGTAATGTGTAAGTCCAGAACAGAACTCCGTGTCTCTTCTCAACACCTCCAAGATGTGAGAAAAATCCATATCCTGAAAGAAACATTATTAAAGATCGTGCAACCAACACCTTTTCTGAATTCTATAGATACACCTTAGTTTTCTAGGTCAGTTCAAAGAGTTTTGTAATCCCTCATCTAACCTTCCTAATTTTTTAAATTCTTCATGTATTTTTCTAGTTCACAGTAAAGGTCAACTTAGTATTTAAAATTGGAATCTGGGGGAGGGGGTGGGAGGGGATACATTGGGAGTTAGAGATTTGCAGATACTAACTGATATATATAGAATAGATAAACAAGTTCATTCTATATAGCGCAGTGAACTGTATTCAATATCTTGTAGTAACTTATGGTGAAAAAGAATATGAAAGTGAATATACATATGTTCATGTATGACTGAAGCATTGTGCTGAAATTGACACAACATTGTAAACTGACTATACTTCAATAAAAATACATATAAAAAATAAAACAAAATAAAATTGGAATCTGGATAAATTTTATTGATTTTTTTTAAAAAAACACAGTCGATTAAAAAATTTTCAACCTTATACTCTGCTGATGGGCATCTAAATTTGTGTAAACAGTTTTTAAAAGTGTTGACAGTATCCACTAATGCTGAAATTATTCATGCCCTGTGGACTCAGCAATTCCATTCCTGTTGTGTACCCATTAGAAATGTGAATAAATGCACCAAGACACATATATCGAAATGTTCATAGCTATACTATTTGTAGTAGCCACCCAGATTCCCACCAACAGTAGATAATCAAATGTAGTCTATTTCCACAATGAAATACTGTACACAGCAAAATGAGAAAGATTGATCTTCAATTACATACCTCATATTCTCACTAACAAATGATGAGTGAAAAAAGCCAAATACAAGATACAAGTCCATTTGTATAAAATACAAAACAGGCAAAACTCCTCTGTGCCAGTTACTTGGGCGAGGTAGTGACTGGAAGGAGGCACGATGAGGGGGTCCTGGGGCGCTAACATCGTTCTGTTTTCTGATTCAGTTGCTGGTTACCAGGATGTGTTCAGGTTGTCAAAATTCATCAAGTAGTATACTTATATGTGCTTTTCTGTATGTATAATATAATTCAATAAAAAATTAGGGCTCAAAAGTTATACTGCGTACATAAGGGTATCTCTAATCAGTTATGAAACCACTGGCATTATAGACACAACCTGATGTAAGGTGAAATTCAGCGTTCATTTTTTAGAGCAACCTGCAGCTTTATACTCTTGATACACACATGTGGTGCTAGTCTCAGGCTCTGAGACACCGTGTGAAAGATGTAAGGAGAAACTGGAAAAGTACTGGGCGTTTCTCAAACTAAACTGCATGGCAGTGAAGCATGAGAAGCTTCAGTGAAACATAAGTAGTCAGGAAGTGCAGAAAGCTATGAACATAAAAATAAGTGGTTTAAATTCTGAGGTTGCTTAATAGTAAGGTACCAAGGCACTTAATCTTGACAAACATACAACAGTTAACGTAAGATGCTAACAATGATACAGGCACTCTGTGCATTGTCTTTGCAACTTATGTATGTATAAGCAACATATATACATATATAATATATACACACACACACACTAGATTTATATATGTATGTATGTGTGTGTGTGTATGTGTGTGTGTATTAGATTTATTTATGTGTAAAGCTGAACTCTGACACCTAGGTTTTGTACCTTAAAACTAATATAACACAACTTTTCATCCGCTGCTGTCAGTCCCTGAAAACTTATGTCTGTTAATGTTATCTTTTCAGTGTGGGGCAAACATTTTTCTCTTCCCTGTGAATTACTGAGGGAATTTTGAGTCATCTTTATGTTTAATGTTATTCTCCAAACATATCAAGCTTGTCAGTGCAGTGAAAGAAATATGGAACATTAGTTAATGTGTTCTTTTTTGGCTTTAGGCAAGTCCTAAACACATATATGTGCTGTATATAATTGATAACTATTTGTTCTAATTTCTTGGCATAGGAAAGATGACTTCCTTTTCAAATCTCTTTAGAGGCAGAGGACACTCTTATCACACTCTACCAGTTGCACTAATAGACAAATCCTGAGACTGAAGCTCCTTGACATTGTGTATTTAATTTGTACAGCACTGAAAGAAAGAACTTAATTTTTAACCTTATTTTTCAGGAATGTCCTAAATTTAACTATTCTCCACCTCATAGAAGAACTTATTCTTCCCATGTAATTTATAACCTCACTGGGCAACACTTGGAAAATTATCTTATATCAACTGCTAATGAGTTTATGCAAAAAAGGTAAAAATACTGTATTTATTAAACATATTTAATTTAGAATATCTTGCTTTCTAATTTTAATAGTAACTGCCTTTTGAATTTGTGGCAATAAATGCAGAGCTTCTATTGATTATTTATGGGGCTAAATTCTGTTTTATCTAAACAGCTTTCATATTAAAATTTAAATAATGATTCTAAGATTTATCTGAACACATTCAAAAAAGCATTGTTTTAGGCCTCAAAAATGTATTGTTAAATGTGTACATATTGTTTTCCTCTAAGCAAAAGACAAGTTATCGACTAGATTACACCAACTTGGAGAGCTTTCAGGCATGGTTTTCAGTGACAATTGTCCTTAGTTCCAACATGAATATCTCAATGTGGATATATCCACATATGAATAAAATGTGTCCATGTACAGCAAGGCCACAGGCTTCCACCTAAGTCACCTAAACATTTGCCATAGATGTAAGGTTGACAGGCTTACATCTGACACAACATGGATGGACTGGAAGACACTATGCTAAGTGAAATAAGCTAGACACAGAAAGACAAATATTGCATAGTATCACCTATGTGTGGAATCCAAAATAGTCAATTCATAGAAGCAGAGAGGAGAGTGATGGTTGCCAGGGTCTGGGAGTGGGGGAAATGGGGAGATGTTGGTCAAGGGGAACAAAGTTTCAGTAATGCAAGGGGAATACATTCTGGAGATCTATACAGCAGTGAGACTATAGTTAACAATATCGTATTGTCACTTGAAATTTGCCAAGAATTCTCAACACACATATACAAGAAAATAGTAACCATGTGAGATAATGGATATGTTATTTAGCTTGATTGTGGTGACCATTTCACAGCGTATACATCTATCAAAACATCTATATGCCTTAAATGTATACACCTTTTATTTGTCAATTATATCTTAATAAAGCTGAGGGGGGAAAGTTGGTAAATACATGTGAATATACATGTAAGTATTTTCAACAAAATAAGGTTTATTATAAATAAATCATTCTAAACCCTTTTTTAAAAAGAAGTGAACAATATGCTATAGTGTTCTTTGCATGACAAAAATACAGTTCTATAGCATCACATTTAGGATAATAGTCACAAGAAAATTATTTTAGTGTGACTACACTGTTTTTTATTTAACCCAGTCTTAATTTGGTGGACATTTAAACTAATCTATCCTTAAAATTAGTGCTTGGATTTTTTTTTAAATCCACGTTTTATTTTTAAGAGTCCATGAAGTGACAGGTAATTATATAGATACAACTCTCTTTAAAACATCCAGGAATTGAAAAAGTGTAACACTCGGGGACAAATTAGAGAAAAAAGATTGGAGAATAAAGGAAATGGAGCCATTTGAAAAAAGATCGTAACTGATGTTGTTATCACTTTAGTATTAAATTACCTAAAATAAGATACTTAAGCACTAAAATCTTAAGATTTTTGAGATGGTGCATGATCCGGTTAAGTTGGAGGAATTGGTTAGATTACATGTTATTTATTTTCAGAATGATTACATTTGTAACTGCTTAGAAAGACTTTTTACTTCTAGTTATAATGTACTCTTTAGATTAAAATATGATAAAAAGAATCAATAAAACTGTAAATTATTTGTCAGGCAGTATTTATTTCATACTGTAAATGTGTTCCTAATGGAAAGAAAAAATGAGCTATGAGTTAAACATTTTACATCGATTTATGAATATTTTCTCTATTAAAACAAGTATCAATTTTTCTGTATAGATATGGAGGTTGGAGTTTTGGGCTGCCTTTGACTAAAGACCTTCGTTTTGATATAACAACAGTTCCTGCTAATAGAACACTTGCCAAGGTAAATTATGATCCTTCTTTTAGGATGTCATACAAATGAGAATGTGAACTTGAAACGGTCAAGCATTTTCATGAGGTAAAAACAAAACATGGGTCAATCAATTTGAAAAGCACTTTGGAATAATGCACACTCCCTAATACAACAGTTCTGGTTTTATGTATTTATCCTAAGGAAACATGTACATGTAAGTACCCAGATACATATACAAAAATATACTTAGTAGTATTTCTCACATTAGTCAAAAGCACAACCGCAAATGTCCATACACAATAAAATAAATGAATAAATTGTTATATAGTCATTCAATAGAACTGGCAATGGAAATGAAGGAACTCAGTTCTGTACAACAAGCAGGCTAAATCTTCCAAACATTATCAGTAAGCATAGGGGGAAATTGCATTTACTATAAACTTTGAGAGTAGACAAAACCCAACCATACTGTCTAGGGGAGAGAGCATTGTGATTGTGAAGGACATAGTGTGTCAGGGAGAAGATGTTCTGGGTGCTGGCAAGTTTTGTTTCTCAGCCTGTGGGTTGGGTGTACTCCTTTTATAATTTTTTGTTAAACTATACACTTATGTTTTATGCATTTTTCTTTATATATGTGTCATATATGTTTATCCTTGCTTTTTAAAGAACATGGAAACTTAACAGAATTTGATGGATGTAAATAATCCTGTTGACCTTTTTTTCTTCTAGATTGTACCTATGCTTTGAATTTGAAACAAGCTAGAGTCACAGAATCGGACACATATAATTACCCATAGGATCACAAGTAGTCTTTAAATTTTAGATTATTCTTCACATATTTCTCATTTGGTATTAAGAGACATGTGCAACCTGGGGGAAAATAAAGAAACTAATATTCATTTGGTGACTGTTATAAACCAAGCACTAGTATCACCTTTTACACAAACTATGTAATTTCATCCTTACAACATCCCTATGAGAGAGAGATCAATGAGTCTAGTGTAGCTGGTTTTTACAAGGTCATATAAAACAAATAGCAGTGCTGAGGATTTGAATGGCCCCTCCCATTGTTCCTTTTCTCCCTTTCTCCATACAGAGAGTAAATATCCCTCATAAGGGAAAAGGGTTCTAATATTAAATAATTTCTCTCTAAATCAGATTTGTAATTTTGATCAACTGGGTTCCTTGAACTGAGGTATTTTAAATCTCTCTGCTTTTGATATAGGTAACGTAGCTCACTTTCTTGTGGGTTATAACTAGGAATAGAAAGTTAGTGGGGGGATTCCGAGGTTATCAGTCTTGTTGCTAAGGACTTGATCTTGGAGATGTACTTAATTTCTTTCTGCAGCCTGGCCTATATGCCATTTGCCTTTATTGTTATTATTATTGTCGAGAGACAGAATGCCTTAGTTCTAGTTCCAAAATCACTACAGGCCATTACAGAGATGAAGATAATAATGATTTCTTCAGTTTTTCAAGCTTTACCTGTAGAGAAGATCTGGGATGATTAATAACTTGGTACTATCATGTAAGGAAAAAAAAAAAGACAGTTTTCCCAGTCTCTGCCCATCTCTGCATTGGAAACCTAAAGGTCTACGGTCAGCACTCTGGGGGATGGTTCATAATCTTCCAGGATGAAATAGGCACCAGAAAATGGGTGCACTTATTTTAAATATAAATTCTGTAGGCTGCAAGATAGAAAGACTGCTTAATTTATTTGTACACCAAACTTATCTTGCCCTCTTTTGGAATTTAACAGGTATGGTATGATCCAGAAGGCTATCACTCCCTCCCAGCTTATCTCAACAGCCTGAATAACTTCCTTCTGCGAGTTAACATGTCAAAATACGATGCTGCCCGACATGGTAAAGTTACTTACATAGAAGCTTCTTGCTTTGCAACTTTTGCTGCTCTCCATATAAAAATGCACGCTAGATCTTGTTTCCTCCCAGAGGCAGCTATTTTATGGTATTTAAATCACAGATCTTTAAAAGGAATTTGGAAGTAGTAACTACCACCAGATGGAACATTCTGGATAATCTCCTTAACTTCAGGTTAATTTAGTTTCCTCATTTATCAAATCAAGATGCTAATGCTGACTTCACACTTATTTCTGCTCATACACCTAGTATTTATATCTCATAGGAAAATATTTTATAACTACTTGTTTGTACATAGGCTAAAAATTTAAAAAAATGCCAATAAATATTGTACACAAATCTAAATGTGAAAACAAAATTTTTAAACTAGAAAGTTCTACACCTAACCAGAAGTATTACCATTAATTGAGTACTTATTGTATGACTCTTGCTTTGTATAAAATACTGCTAATCCTTAGCACCCTCTCAGGATGAATATTATTGTTCCCTACTGTTATTCCACTGGGGATCAGAAGTGGGATTTGAACCCAGGTCTGTTTGACTCCTGTCTCTTTATTTTTCTAATTCTTCTCTATGCTCAGCCAGGTCTACTTTAGTGAGATTTCTCAGGAAGCTTCCACATAGTTTTCAAAAAGTATTTGAAATCTGAAAGAGACTGATTTTTTTCTAATTCAGTTGCTCTTCATCAGATCATTTCATCTTCTTAAGCCTTGCTCAAATTATTTTCTCAGATTCCCCAAAATAATAATAATAAAAATGGAGAAAAACTATGTAACATATTTGCTGGCCAGCACTGAGTTTCTAGCCTAATAAATAGTCCAACCAATAGACTGTTAAAAAGGAAAAAGACAACATATTTTTTAGAAATGCCAGCATCTACTTGTCTTTCATCTCCCTACCGTTGGGCATAATAGCATGTGCTAGATATTCTGGTGATTATAGACGTAAACTGTAGACTCAGATACTCATTCTAGGAACACAATCTTTTGGAGTCTTCATTTCAGAGAAAACAGTATTTTTCCCCAACTGCTTTGACATAGTCCTAGCAGCAGGAACCATGAAGAAAATAACAAGGTTGATAGTCCATAGATCTAGAGCATCAATAAAGAGTGTAGTCAAAAGTAGTAAGCTAAGTTAAATGGTGACTAAAGCCAGGCAGGTCTAGTATGAGCTGGTTTGAAATACGACAGAATACTTGACTTTCAGTAGGATGTCTTACTCAGAGCAAAAGACATTTGTTGCCATGACAGATAATGAAAGTATAAGAACTATAGAAATGACATGTCGCAAAGGTATGTAGGTGAGAAAAAGAGACCAGTACCACTTCTGAAGGGTCAACTTTTGAAACCTGTGTTTGGATTTCATTTACTATTTGTGTTCTTTACCAAGACCACAGCAATCTGAATCACTCTGGACCTCAGCAGTCTTGTCGTGGCCCGTACAACTACATTTTTAAGTTACAGAGTCTAAAGAATTAAAAATTCTGGAACATAATCTTCAAATTGACCCTAGAAGGAAATTTTTTAATTGAAAAATAAGACTTAGTTTGAGTTATATAGAGATTAGTAGTAGTGACCTTATGTTTTTTATTAACTTTTCTCATGTAGAACTATGAAAGTGATAGCTTTCCACTCTCTCTGGAAGGAGTTTGTTTTCTTTCAAAGAAGAAATCCAAGCCACCTTAAAATACTGTTATTTTTTTTGTAACGCGTGTATGGGATCTGCCACGATAATGTCTCTAAAAAATTATTCTCCTGCCACTTCCCCCTACTACACTAGTGTTTTAAGGCATCTTTGTTGGATTCTACATGAATTGAGATTTTGCTTTAGCTGTAAAATTGATTCTTTTTGAATTTTAACGCGGTAATCAGAAACTTTTAATTAGCTTTCATTTGCAGTGTCAATATCTGTTATATTCATGTGGTTCCCTCTAGTGGTAAATTTAAATGAAAATTTTGTTCCTTCTCCCCAAAGAATACAGATTTACTTGTTTTCAGTAACAAATGTTACACAACTAGGCTCTTTTCCAAAAATATTGACGCATTGTTTGCTCCACTCTAGTGTTTATTCTTATTGCATTAGTAGCAGTGGTCAGTGGAAAGTTACTCATTTTAGGTTTACAAGTGTAGAGACAACAGAAAATATGTTCTTTTTAATGTATATTGTATGTGGGGGAAATAATTGGAATTTTAAGATTTTATTAGATTCAATAAGCATTCATTGACTAATCACTGTACTCAAGACATTATACTGAACGCTACAGAACCCACAGAGAAGACTGTAATATAGATTCTAAACCCTAATACATTTACTTGATGTTTCAACTAAAGATATGTATTTAAAAAACTGGTTCAGCAGCATTTTTCATATTGGAGTAAATATTTGTAAATATTCCTCTGGTGAAATAGAGTATTTATGGATTCTGAAATACAAAGCAGGAATAAGAGAAATGTTTTTCCCTTGCCTACATTATAACCCAGCAACAAGGTTTAAGTAGGGCCCAAGGAAAAGTGAATCTCAGTAAAAAGAGAGTTTATTAATTTCCACAAAAGATAAGAAAACTGCATTCCCCCAGTGATGTGGTTAAAGTTAGTCAAATTGATTATTGTTGCTGTTAGTCTCTTTGTTTTGCTTTAACTATATATTTTTCTTCAATGTATAACAATTGCAGAATTCGACCTCAAAATATGTCTTACTCTACTTAATAAAAATTATAAATTTAAGTTAATGGAAAGAATAGAACTTTAGAATAGCCTATAATATTTGAGTGCTGTGAGCGGGCCTTAATAACCTAGTGTAATGAACATATACTGAATGAGCAATAAGTGACAAAGTTCTTGCTCAGCTAATGACTCTATAGGAAAAAGTATTTAAAGTATATCCTTACCCCTATCCCCTACTGTTCTTTTCCAAAGTTATTCAGACAGTATAAGTTTTGCCTTAAAACCATGGTCCTTTGGGAAACTCGCCAGCCCATTTTGGATAACCAACATGCTCTAAGGAAAGGGAGGAAAGAAACTTGCTTCTAACTCAGAAAGTATAACCAACCCTCGGAGACACAAATAATTTAGGACTATATTGGAATTAAGGGACTACTTTTCTGGAGCCAGTTAGTTTCTCTGAATTCTCCTGGATCTTTATGAGTCAGTGAAAATCCCTCCGGGGTGGCTGAAACTCCCAAACTCTACTCTTGGTAGAGTTCTAGAACAAGAAGCATTTTAGAAACAATAAAGAAGGGATCCTCTCAGGCTACAGTATTTCCCTACTGCAGCCAATAGCACAGTGAAGAGGGATGGGGCTGGAAAGTGTTCTTTAGGAGAATCTCATATAATCAGAGGATTGATTGTATGGACTCTCTTTGAGATGCTTCTTTAAATGCCATACATTTCTAAAGTACTGCTGAATACAAACCTACATGTGACCAGATAGGGAGAAGAAAATGGAAAACAATTTACTTAAATGCAATAGAGGGGAAACATATTATATAAGAAGTAAAAATTCTCGCCTCTTCCCCCCAAATTCCATACACAATGTGAAAAACTGTTCTTTTTGTGTGTGTGTCCGTGCCATCAATTTTACGGCATTGATGAGATGGGCAGGGAGGAATCACTTCCCTTTAAGAGAGTATCCCCAAAGTAAAATTCTTTAGAAAGTATTATGCATTATTCATCTAAAAATTGGCGTTTCTGATTAACTGAATACCTGCTAATGAAAAGAATTGTCTCTTCTTTAAGGTATCATCATGTATAGTCATCCTTATCCAGGAGTGCAAGACCAAGAACAAGCCACGTAAGCAGATATGTCTGGCATGGCTGCTTTGTCCTTGGCATAGCTGAGCCTCTGTATAAGGTGCTATAATTGGAAATCACAGTTGTATCTGAATGAATGTCAATCTAGAAGAGCTGTTAATATAAGTCGCTGACTGGGATAAAAGGAAGTTTCTGAAAGCATGTAGAGTGGAGTTGCCAAGTAGGGCTTGTTGACTATAGATTCACAGAATCTGCCGCTTTTATAAGTCAGGTGCATAAGTGCTTCATCATTTCAACTTCCCTGCGTAGCATTTAAGTACGATTTCTATGCCCAAGAACTATATATCTCTTGCATACACCCTGCAACCCTTGGAGACTGAGGTTTTTCTATCAAATATCCCTAGTCAATTCAGATGCGCTAGAGCTACATTTATCCCAAGGTCACAGCCGAGTCAGGTAGAATATATTATCTGGCTGCCTTGCAGAAAGACTTATGCATCTCTTGCACTGTTTTGTTGACAGCTTTAGCCATGAGTCTTTCTGAAAGGAAAAGAGTTCCAAAAACTTACGTGTGCTCTCCTCTCCCTATTGCTCACTCTAGAATGAGCAGTTTAATCGATATTTTAGTGGCACTCTCCATCTTGATGGGCTACTCTGTCACCACTGCCAGCTTTGTCACCTACATCGTACGGGAGCATCAGACCAAAGCCAAACAGCTACAGCACATTTCAGGTGTTGGAGTCACATGCTACTGGGTAACAAACTTCATTTATGACATGGTGAGTAACTTATGTCTTTGCAGGAAAGACAGCACTGATTTAGGTAGAAGACAGTTTTATATTTGAGATTCATTGACCCTGGTTTGTTCAGATTATTACCACAAAGACAGTAAATTAAGGAAAAAAGTTTGCATCCAGTGGTTGGAGGAAAAGAAAAATCCACCTTCCCTGCCCTTATCTCTATGGTCTGAGGACCTCCTGTATCAGATTCCCTAGGACATTTGTTAAAATGTGGATTCCTAGGCACCAGTCCAGACCTATGAGATCCATATCTTGGGAGTGGAGACTGGAGAATGTGCATTTTTAACAACCCCTTCCCCAAGTTACTTTAAGCACACCGAAGTTTAAGAACCACTACTGTGAAGAAATAGTAGCTTAGAAGCAGAATAGCCTTGTCCAATGGTAACAAACAATCAAGCTTATAAAAATTTAATCAACCAATAGTGAAAAATTTGAGGTAGTAGCCCCTGCTGAATGACACATTAGAGAAGATTAATTGGGAAAATAAAGGATAAATTTCATTGATAGCTGTCTTATTTGCATAAGATGGTTCTTAAGTTCAGATGGTTTTTCTTGACTCCAAATGTGCCAGTATTGGCCAGAAGCCCAGGATAGGTATGTAGTTGCCAGGTGATTATGGTGAAATTGTCTGAGTTGCTGTAAAGACCAATGGCTTGAAGAATTGGAGAGTAATTAACTGCAGATCCGTTTGGTTAATGTATCCAGTGAGGTCTGAAATGCGTTTGTTTGTAGAAGTCAAATCTAAAAGAATGATAATAATTTCTCTGGACTTAATAGGAGCTTTCACGTGTTAAGAAAGCTTAAAGTACACACTTCTGTGAAGGACTACTTACTACTTAGATTCTGTTATTATATATCTGGTGCTCATTACAATTTTAGGAGATTTTCCTCCCAAATTAAATTACCGTCTCTTTCATTGTGTGCATCTTGCTGCAGACTCCTCAGCATTTAATATTTCTGCTTGCTAATGAAACACTGAAGTCTTCTTTCATATCCTTGTGATTCTAAGAATGTGTGGCACCCACTGCCCTGCTGTTTTGCAGAGTGGCTCACACTGATAACCAAGCCTTAGAAATCAACCATCTGAGAGAGTTCCAGCATTCACAATTAATACTTTGAGGACTGAATCTAACTAATACCAAGATACCTGGCTATCTTATCTTTCTCAGTGAACCTCTGTCACCAAATGATCCCAGGTTGCAAAGCCTGGAAGCAGGAATACCAGGGACTCCGTATCTCTATAACGATGGAGACTGGCTTGACCTCATACTGGAGGAGACAAATTCTAGAGTGAAATCAATGTAAAATGAACTGAATGTTATAAGCAACAGGAACATAGATAAAAATTCATATCATCAAGTGTTTCCAGGTCAATTTGTTAACAGTTTTAAACTAGATAGGCTATTGATTTTTTTAAAAAATACTTGCCATATGTTAAACATTGTTTTACATGTTCCCATAGGTCTTCTACTTGGTGCCTGTAGCATTTTCAATTGGTGTCATTGCAATTTTCAAGTTACCTGCTTTCTACAGTGAAAACAACCTAGGCGCTGTATCTCTCCTACTTCTGCTGTTTGGGTAAGCTGCAGTGAAAGAAGAATTAACAGAATTAAATGCTCCTGGACACAAACAGGACCTAAATCTCATTAGCTAATTTACAGTTATCTTGGGGTTTCATTAGTCATAAGTGATGATTAACAGTACATTACATTTGCTAGTCCATAGTTTGTATAGTAATTCTGAAAATTAATGTTGTTCTCATTAATAGTAATACCTATCATTAATGAGCACTTACTAGGTCCTGAGTGTCACGCTTAGCAATTTATAAATGTAATTTAATTTACATAAAAATGGAGGCTTTAGAATGATCAGAAAAATGTATGTACATGTATGAATTTATTAACAAATTGTGAGTATATATAAATATATGGCATTTTAAAGTATATATATTTATGTATATTTATTTTATTTATATTTTTATAGATGTCTAAGAACACATATATAATATTGTTTCTGAATGAGGGTACTTAATGCAGGTAATACAGGTTGATATAATCAATGCTTAGCATAGCACTTCTTTCTGCCCTGAATGCATGAGTAGTATCCGTTTAGTTAGCAATTGTAGCTGATGAAGGATCTGTGTCTAGTTCTACTTCATTACCTCAAAGGTTGCTCCGGTATTTGCTGAAAACAGGACATCCAGCTTCTAAGCAAACACTGTCTGCTTAGCTAGCCTACAATAATGTCATTTTTTCCCTCAGCTTTAAATTGTAAAATATACATTGATTAAACTCATATTTCTGAGCAAAGAAAAAAAAGTCTTGCTTTGGTGGTGTAACATCATCTCTAGGAAAAATTAATTTATAGTCATAATGATGTCAGACTACTGAAGATTCCTTAAAAGACCTTTACTGTCATTTAAAAATCATGCTTTGGATTTTATGTGTGTGTGTGTGTGTGTGTGTGTGTGTGTGCATGTGTATGTGCTGTTGCTAAAAGGAGGAATAAAAGAGAGATGTAATTATAAGGCTTGGCAACTCATCCCTAATGTTTATTTTCACTTTAGAACACTATCTAAGTTATATATATATGTCTGTTTATTTAGTGTAAGAATAATTAAGGCATAATTTTAATTCTTAGTATTATTAACGTAAAGGTATGCCACATTTTCTTGGATGTACTTGCTGGCTGGACTCTTTCATGAAACAGGAATGGCTTTCATCACTTACGTTTGCATCAACCTATTTTTTGGCATCAATTCCATTGTTTCCCTGTCGGTGGTGTACTTTCTCTCCAAGGAAAGGCCTAATGATCCGGTAAGGTCTTTTATTAGTCTGCTAAACTTCAGTGAGTGGATCAAATGCTTAAACATGTTCAAGGAGGTAGGCTTTCTGTGTTTTGCATTCTCTAAATAAAATAGAGGAATTTCACTTGATTCTATTAAATTTAGTGGTGGGGGGAAACTACAGCCTTTTAAAGTTCTTTTTAGACTCCATCTAGGTTATCTATGATTGTATATATGCAGTGTCAAAACTGTTGAGATTTGACAGGGCTTGAGTAGGGACATGGAGGTGAAATCAGACACATTGTATGGCACTAACAAAAATCATGCAACCAGTCAGTCAGCTAAACTTTTTACTTCTTAAGAAACTGTTATGGTACAGTAGGAACAAGGACAATGGCTTAGTCATACAACTATGGGTTAAGAGTCATTTGAACGTCCATAGAGAAAGAAAAACGAATTCATTCCCTTTCAATCATGTATTGGAGTCTACTTCATTGTAAGTATCACTTTCCATTCAGAGCTGGCAATTATGATTACTGAGAAGGGAAGCACTACCCGTGCCAGGCAATTGGGTGGAAAAGAATAGAGAGGAAATGAAGTGAAGTGAGGAAAAGGCAAGCACACGCCAGGAGGAAGAAGAAAATTCATGAGGTGCAAAATGGTTGGTTCCAAGTGTGAATAACATGAAAATGAGCCATTTGCTCCTCATTCAGAGAGGTTGTCTCTCCTTCCATCTCATTTCACCATTTTAGCCCCCCTTTGAGTAGCTTAGCTTCTGAAACGTTACTGTACTAAATACCTCCTTTACTCAGACACCTACCTGTAGATACTCTGTGTCAGACCCCAACACCCTGGCTATTACTACATTCCTAGGATCTAAGGCAGCTCTAGAAGTGATTCTGCACCCAGGGTTTGGCCTGACACCTTAGACCATTTCAAAAAATATATAATCCTCTTTTGCTTGGATTTTGGTAATAAATCTCCATCATTTGGTTATAGTAAATGTTTATATGTAAATTCAGCATGCATATGCAATAATTGCCTATCTAGATAGGCTTCTTGGATTTCAACATTTGTCTACATCTAGTTTCAGTTTTTGTCAGTTTGTTGGAAGACTAACACTGAGCTTTATTGTTATTCTTCTTATTTCAGACTTTAGAACTTATTTCTGAAACCCTCAAGCGCATTTTCCTGATTTTCCCACAATTCTGCTTTGGTTACGGTTTGATTGAACTTTCTCAACAACAGTCAGTCCTAGACTTCTTAAAAGCATATGGAGTGGAATACCCAAGCGAAACCTTTGAGATGGATAAACTAGGTGCAATGTTTGTGGCTTTGGTTTCTCAAGGGACCATGTTCTTTCTCTTACGACTTTTAATGAATGACTGGCTAATAAAGAAACTCAGGTAAATACAATAAAAACAGTGTTCGACATCACTGACAATACTCAATTCAAAATATTCAAGGAGTCGTCAACAGTCTAAGCTTTTCCACTGGTAATATAGAAATGTTTTGCTCAAAAAACTTTTAAAAATCAAAGCATAATTCACCATTTATTTCATTCAGTAAATAATTATCAAACCTTACTATGGGTCTGCAAGTATTGTAGAGTGAGAAAATAAAATTAAATAAGCACAATTGTTAGCCTTAAAGAAATTAAGATTCAGTGGTGGAGAGAAAACTTGTACATAGAGAAAAGATGTAGTCTTTGAGTTGTGCTTGAAAAGATGGAAAGTAGAAATGGGGAGAGAGAATTGAGTATGTAGCATATTAGCAATGGATCTGGGAAAGGAAAATTGAATAAAGTGAGGACAGAATCATAAATAAAAAGAAAAACATGTACCATTGACCCAGCAATTTTATTTCTAGGAAATTTTTTTGAGAGATATGCTCACACGTATGCAGAATTATGTACGTATAAAGTTATACACTCCTAATGGCAAAAGAATGACAACCTAAATGTCCTTTATTTAGAGACTAGTTTAATAAATTATATACATAATTTATGAATGAAACAGTATGCAGCCATTAGAAAGAAGGATGCAGTTCACTGTATAATGTTTGGGATTACTTCTAATATTTATTAAGTGAGAAATGCAAGGTTCAGAACTACATATAAAGTATATTGTCATTTGAGTTTTAAAAGTATATATATATATATTATTTATGCATACATATGCAGAGATTGTCTCTATGTCTCTGCTACAGAGAACTGTATATTTGTTGAAGGAGACTTACTTTCACTAAATATTCTTCAGTACCGTTTTAATTTTAATACTTGATGTACATTTATCACCTATTGAAAAATAAGATTTAAGTTAATAATAATGAAAGAGAAGACAAGAGCAAAGATAGAAAAATCTTGGGCCATGTTTGAGAAGTGAGTAATACAATTTGATCAGAGCACAGAGTAAATGTAATAAAAGAATAGGAGCTGAAGCATATGCTGGAAAGTTATGGAGTCTACTGATTGCTTGGTTAAAGAGATACAGCTTGGACTTTGTTCAGTGAGCACATAGTAGTATATCAAAGGTTTTTGAACAGAGACCAACAGGATCAAATGGTGCTTTAGGAGCTGTGGTTTTGTGGAGACAGTGCAGACTGGAATGGAGCAGTCAGAGACACTGGAGCAGTCTGAGGCTCCTAGATAAATCTAGGTGAGAAACAAATGAAAGCCTATGATGGTAATAGCAACAGACAGATAATGATCGATGACTGGGTGTTATAAGGCATTTCCAGTGCTAGGAAACTGGCTGCATGAGTGGGTTGTGGCATGGGGAAGATTCAAGGAAAAAAAATCACAGATGGAATATCTGTGGATATCATTAAAAGAAACAGGGACATTGGGAGGAAGGCTTGAATTGATTTGTTGGTTTGGTTTGCTTTGGTATTTATTAGGCAAGATACTGAAGTGGGTTTGAGATGTAGTGAGTTTTCAGAACTGATAACCTTAATATATTGGCTACATCCTAGGTAAGACACAGTAAAAAAAAAAATATAGAATAGCATTCATATTATTGATGACAAAAGAACAGACAGGATTTTTTTTAAAAGGTGATCATTGATCATGGGTTTGTAAGTGTTGAGTCTTACCAATGACTCTAGTCTCTCTGTTAGGAAGTAACTTTCAAACCCAAAGTGATTTCCTTGTTATGAAATTAAGATTCTGAATTGTAACAGTGGATCTGTAAGTATTTAAGGCATGGAAAGCAAAAGCTGTTTCTCAAATATCATAGCAAATATTGTGAACAGTATCTGTACTAAGTTTTAAGTTATTTGAGTACCATAATGCATAAAAAATTTTAAACTCACATAGTATGTGATAGCACACTTTTAGTGAAGTGAGAACTTCTTAAAAGATGTCAAAACTGAGTGGTGCCATTTTAAAATCATTGATGCAAAATCTTTTCATTCATTTTTTAGACTCTTCTTCAGAAAATTTAATTCTTCACCTGTGGTCGAGACAATAGATGAAGATGAGGATGTGCGGGCTGAGAGATTAAGAGTTGAGAATGGTGCAAGTGAATTTGACCTGGTCCAACTCCATCGTCTCACAAAGACTTACCAACTTATCCACAAAAAGATCATAGCTGTAAACAACATTAGCATTGGGATACCTGCTGGGGAGGTAAGGAACAATGTTTTGTTTCTAGCTATCCTTTATATTGGCATGGTAAGTGACAAATAAAGATCTTTATCTTCTTTTAATTTTTTCCTAGAAATATGAAAGTCAACCTGTGAATACTTTGATGGATTCTATATGTATAATTTACATGTGTCCACGTATTACTTACCCCATTCATCTTCCCTCTTGCCAGGGAAGACTCACCACACACCAAGTCCTGAGCCTTTCCCAAGTTACTATCCTCACTGGGTGGACTTTCAGTCAAGAATTATGTGCAGGGTACTTTTTTCAACTCTTAGTTTCCAGACTTCTTGAAAGGCAACATAAAGAAATCAGTTGTTGGAAGTGAGGTCCTAGAACTGCATCCATATTGATTCTTGCTGTTTTCATAGAAGAAATATTAAGGCAGCTTGGAAAGAAGAAAGAGAATGTGAGCATAGGTTGCCAAGCCTAGCTGCAAACTAAATGCATCAAATTTGTTTGACAGCATAAAGATATTATTGCTTCAATAGCTTATTCAGTAAAGTTGTGATTTTGTGTGAATAATTTCAAATCCATAAATATAATTACTTTATCAGGATAGCATACCTCACTTGTTGGGTATTTTACCATGTCACCAGAGGTATGCTATAATATAATATGTAAAAGAAATCCTATGTATCTATACAAATATTCACATTGTTAAAGAAAAAAAGATATATAAGTACCCATTTGTTTTAAAAGAGAAAGTTAAAAAAAATAAAAGAGAAAGTTTTATCAAGTGCCAACAGAGGGCTACAATATCCATGAATAATTCCAGTGATTTATTTTTCTTGGTAATTTATTTTACCCAAGGAGAAGGAGAAAAGAGATATAATAGTAGCACATCTTTAGTTTGAATTAAAGTTTACGTCCTTTTTTTTTTCCTCCCTCAAACCAGTGCTTTGGCCTTCTTGGGGTAAATGGAGCAGGAAAGACTACCATCTTCAAGATGCTAACTGGAGACATAATTCCCTCAAGTGGACACATTCTGATCAGAAATCAGACTGGGTATGAAAAATACTTCGATTTATAGAGCACAACATAATTAATGAGAAGAGTAATTAAAATGAACTCTTTATGTTATTTTGTGGTCAATCATTAGGGGGAAGAACAGCCATCCAAGTGAGTGGAAAATTTTAAACCTCCACATGTGACTGTGATGGTTGGATTGTTTTACCTCTTTTTACCTGAATCACGGGTCACCATGACCGAAATAGAGCTACCCTCTCAACATTTGGGGATAAGAAAGGAAACATCTGAAATTCATTTGTGGTTTTGATTCTCTCAATTCAGATCTCTGGCTCACGTTGACTCTCACAGCTCATTAGTTGGCTACTGTCCTCAGGAAGATGCCTTAGATGACCTGGTAACTGTGGAAGAACATTTGTATTTCTATGCTAGGATACATGGAATTCCAGAAAAAGATATTAAAGAAGTGAGTATAAGTGTGAAAAACTAGTTCACTTGAAAACCATTATTGTTTCTGCTTCCTACCTCCCTTCCCCTCAAGACCCAACTTGACCTCTGGAAAACTAGGACACTTTTCTCCTGACAGTGACAATGGATACAGCATTAGCTCGATTGTGTATATCACATACACACCTATCAGCTCGGCTTTAGAAACACCTTGGCCCATGTTCAGTTACCTTTTAAAAACTTTTAACTAAAACATGACGTTTGCCTTAGGCTCTGGGTTGAGCCTTGGCTGGGGATGCCTGTACATTCTTTATTGTTCAGATAAGTATTAAAACATGGAATTACCTCCAGACTGCCCAAGTGAAGTAGACTAGCTTCCAGTTCAATTTTTTAAATGTGGTTTTGTTCCTCACCATAATTATTTACCTTTTTAATGGAATGGCTAACCCTTAGGGCGTTTTTCTCTATTTTTGCAACCCTTCGGGGCCTGTTGAAATCCTCCTAGGATTCCACTGTTTGCCAGGGTTATTTATCTACAGAAATAGCCACAAGAACACACTATTCCTAAATTAATACACTAAAGTTTTGATACTAGGTCAGTTTGAAATAGACTTAAAGCCTTTGTGACAACTCACCCCACAGTCAGAAGAAAGATGAAACAGTGATGACAATCAATAAGAAACCTGCCTTCTGAAGGGATGAATTCTGTTTTAGCTCTTTGAAGCTTTACAAGGAAATCCTGTGTTAGTTACAGCAGAAAGAGCAATTGTATACACACACTCTCTCTCACACACACACATACAGTGGGGCACGGGGGGATCCCATTTGAAAATAAGCCTCCACAGAATTGCTTTTATCTCTTTTATCTCTTTAATTTATCTTTTTTTATCTCTGACCTATTAATTTTTAAGTGGACCTTTGAAAATAAAAGTTAAAATTTATGTTGAATTTAAATGTTTTAA
Organism: Camelus bactrianus; assembly: GCF_048773025.1. Classification (NCBI taxonomy): domain Eukaryota; kingdom Metazoa; phylum Chordata; class Mammalia; order Artiodactyla; family Camelidae; genus Camelus; species Camelus bactrianus. Next base: position 67,995,875 of record NC_133543.1, read on the forward strand.
TTGGGGGGGTATGTATTTTTTCATTATAAAACTTTCTTTTCACAGGTAGATTTTTTTTTCCCCACTTAATGCTTTAAGGGTTTTGGAAGGGAAAATCAACCTAAGTTTTCTTTTCCACCCACAGACTGTTCATAAACTCCTCAGGAGACTTCACCTGATGCCCTACAAGGACAGAGCTACCTGTATGTGTAGTTACGGCACAAAAAGAAAATTATCCACTGCACTGGCCTTGATAGGGAAACCTTCCATTCTGTTGCTGGTAAGAGAATCACTGTGAAAAAAGCCTGCTACATAATCAGAACCACATATGCAATTGTGTGTGTAACATTTCATTCACATTATTGCAATAAACATTTACTGAGGTCTCACTACGTGCTGGTTATTTTGCAAAGCACTTTGCGTATACTATCTCATTAAGGGAATTTACATCAGCACATAATTTGTTGGCACAATATGCCCTTGGAATGTTTTTGTCTGAAGCTATGGCTCAGTCAGTTTCCGAGGAAATACTTGGCATGGGAATAGGAAGTAGCTGAAACCAGTTCACGATATTCAAACGAGTAAGTAAAATAATGACAGAATTTGATTCACAGTTATTGAAGAAATAAGTTCTACTGGTAACTGATCAGGTGAACTAACACATTTTCCAACTTCTACCTAAAAGGAAATACACTTTTTAAGACAATGTATTGGGCTAAAATGTTATCTCCTTGTTGCATAAAAAGCATCAGTTACCTAGCTTGGGATGCAATCAACAATACGCCATTCTGTTCTATCTGAATTTTTTGAAGGCAAGATATACATGCTATAACTGTATTTTGGTTAAGAGCTGGAAAATTAAATTGATCACCTGGAAATATAAATTGCACTAGGAATGACATAGCATTTTGCTTCCCAGACCAAATATTGTGAAAACTGTTTATTTCTGAGAAATAATCTTGCCCTTGTTTTGGAAGATCCCTTTCATTTAAGGACCTCCAAACTCCCAAAGAGCCTTAACTATATGCAATAAAAACCCAGTTATAAATCACCACATTATTCCAGGGATTAAGTAATATACCCCTGATCATTTAAACTGCCCAGACAGAGTACTGCACAACCTATCTTTCTACAATACTGGAAGCTTACAGTGCATTATTTCCCTGCAAATCGATGCTCATAATGGAATTCTATTGTATAAGTGTCCCTTAAATTGAACAAAACAATCCTTAGGCACCCCTGTGAGATAATAGATGTAAAGTACTTTAAAATGTTAAAAGCTGTATGCAAATATTTTGTATTAATGAGTTGAACTGAAATCAGGATGTGAGAGAAAGATACAGTATTTTCCTTTGTATGCATTTACTATATATATGCTGTTGGCGTCAAAAATGGGGGCAGTGACAATATACTGTTTCCCCAAATTAGCACTCATTTCTTTCTTTAAATTTAACCTCTTACTATAAGAATAAACCTCTGGTGATCCTATATACATACTTTCCATATCAGATATATATTTTTAATTTTTACCTAATCTTGACCTATCATTTGGTTTTTTAAATTATCTGTCAGGATCTATCACTGCTTGTTTAGCTTTTCCATTGCTACATTTCAAATTTTAAGTCTGAACAATTTTTCAAAGCATCATTTACTTTAAAATGCAATTTATATCTTCCTATCTGGCAATTTCTGCAAACCTCGTTTTTATTTCCCCAGGGAGTATTAAATATCAATTAATCACACAAAACTAAAAATACACCTCAAATGTATTAACAAAAAAATCAAATTGCATTCTCTATGCTTCAGATAACATATTATCACTCACAGCCACAATTCTGCTATCAGAAGAAAGGTAGCAATTTTGTTGATGTAGCTTCAAATATATATGTGACAATGTAGTATTAAATGTAAAAACTCTTGCTTTGTCAGTAATTGAAGCAGAATTTTTTCCAAAGAAATAGAAGAGACAAGTGTAAAGTAACAGGGTGTCAACTTCATTGAGACACTTTTTAAAACAGATTGACAATTTTAAATGATTAATTTTGAGCTTTTTGACAGCAGCAGAAAGAAGCCTATTAAGTATAAAACAAGTTAGTCACAGAACCTCGAAAAGTGATTTCTGTTCTAGGCGAGTGAGACGCGGTGATTCATGTAAAGAACCTCATCAAAATTTAATTAATTTGATAAATTCTTCTTGTAACTTTCTATTAAGGATGAGCCGAGCTCTGGGATGGATCCTAAGTCAAAACGGCACCTCTGGAAGATCATTTCAGAAGAAGTACAGAATAAATGTTCTGTCATCCTCACCTCTCACAGGTAAGCTGAGAATGGGAACTTTAAAGTTAGATAACATGATATTAGGATGCTAAATGGGGAAATGTAAGCCTGTGTGATATATATGGATAATGAATGTTCGCATTTGGATTGAGGTATTTTATATTTATAGTCATAAGAACAAGTCAGGAAGGTTTCATGGTAAGACATCGGCTCCTATAGTGGCACAGGGCCTAAGCGTGCTTTTTAAAACAAACTTCTCATGACTTAAGGCCCTTTTAACTCAACAATGACTCCCTGTTGCCCATCACAAAAAGTTCAGCGTCCTTAGGCTTAGTATGCAAAGCGTTTTATTTTCTGGACTTATCTAAATTTCTAGTCTTTTTTCCTATGACACCCTCTCCTATCAGTCAATCTGAATGACTCATGGTTTCAGATACACTCACTGCCCTTTCCTATAAACTATGCTCTTTCTTTGGCTGTGCTTTCCACTGGAGTTGGTCTTTTTACAAAATCTCCAAATTCTAATCTTACTCATCCTTTGAGAACTAGCTCACAGGCCTCCCCCATGAAGTAGACCCTTTCCATCAGTTAAGTAGAAAAGTTACTAAAGCATTTTATCTGTGCCCTTTTTAATAAGGTTGGCCCTGTAGTAAGTTCATCCTTTTGCTATAATTATCATATAGTAGAAAAAGTACTAGATATGTTTAGAATCAAAATATCCTATGTCCTAACCTTGCCCTAGGTCACTATATGTTCTGAAGCCAATCATTTAATTTCCATTAACTTTTGAATTAAATGTATAGGGTGATCCCAAAGATCTCAGGGTGATACCTAAGATCTCCTCCAGTTACTATAGGTTATGAAATTAGAATTATATAATCAAGTACAGGTTAACTAATTGTAAATATGAAAACATAAAAGCCAACTGAATACAGAGTATGAGGCATAATAAAAAAAAGCTTGGTGTTATTTTGGAAATGTTTCTTAGGAAATGTAAGTCATGAGTCAGAGTTTGAAAGAAATACTGTGCTTGATAGAGTGGGCATTGCAGATGAGAATAGCATCAAGTTTGAGAATAAACAGTAATAAATCCTATCTGAAGACATTTAATTTCCACATTCAAAGATTTTTTTGTTCTTCAAGGAAAAAGACATTTTAAGGAACTCAATCAGTATTTCTAAAGTGCCATGATGAAAAAGTTAAGCTTATGCTCATGAACTGCAATCCAGTTTTATTTGCCCAGAATGTTCATACAATTCTGTCTTTCAGCATGGAAGAATGTGAAGCACTCTGTACCAGGTTGGCCATTATGGTGAATGGAAGGTTCCAATGTATTGGATCATTGCAGCATATTAAGAGCAGGTGAAGCACAAGTGTATTGTTTAGCACACGGTGTAGAGTAATCAATCTAACAGTACTATACTCACCTTCAGGGGTTATCTCAGTAGCCTATCCTGCAGTGACTAGTAAAACTGGAATGGAGAAGCTAATCATTGACTCGCCTTAAATTTCAATGATTGTACTGAGGGTTGAATTTTTTTTAGTTAATAACCCCCAAACCTACAAGATCTAAAAGCTAATAATAATGAAAATAAATGATGATGATGATGATGATGATGATGATGATGATGATGACGACGACGACGACGACGACGACGACGACGACGACGACGATGATAAATAACCCTCAAGCAAAATATTCTTAGGAAGCAGTGTTAACAGTTAACTCAGTAACACATTAGACCTTGACAAGTACATGAAGGCATTGATTTTTAGCTAGCATGTTCATTTGTCATTTGCACAGGCTTTTCGTAAGCTATTTTATCATTTTTACCACATTCAAAACCTTTGAATCAAGAATACATTAGGGAAATGTGCATAAATATCATACTATCAAATTAAAATTAAATTAATATTTCATATCCACCAGAGTGCATATGCATTTTACATATCCATGTTAATCTTCAAGCTTCATGATGCTACTTTATACCTTTATCTGTACCACAACTTGGCTTTTTTATAAGATAATATTAACCAAGATAAGAAAAAGAATAAAAGAGGCTTCATATGTTGTTCTCAGAGAGTCTGTTGTGACTTATTTCCAAACTCTATTTTTGGTGCAGTTAGCTAGTATATTGATTTATTATTTATTTTAAAAACTCCAGTGATTTTAATCTTTACAGTTGACACCAAATCTCCAATAACTTGCCTCTCAAGATCTTCTTTGTTTTAAATTAGAAAGCATTTAGCCCCAGAAATTGACATCAAATGCCAATTTATGGGTGCCAAAAAAAGCCCAATTTTATGTTTTCTTTCTAATGCAGCTTTTGTCCAAGGATCTGACTTTGAATCATGGTAGAAATAAATAAGAAGTCATGGCAGTGCACTATTTCCAGTTTGCAACATGCCCTGAACTTTTATGGCAAAATGATAGCTTTTATATAGAAAAAGTGGCTATAATGGTCAGCTTGGGTCCTGTTTCATTATCCAAAATTCCAAAGGACCTATTTCAGCAAAATGTAACTCTTAACTTATTTTGCACTTCTTTCTAGGTTTGGACGAGGATTTACTGTCAAAGTTCACTTGAAAAATACCAAAGTGAGCATGGAAGCCCTCACAAGGTTCATGCAAATGCATTTTCCAAAAACATACTTAAAAGTAAGTAAGAGATTGTCCTGCCTTTTGATCTGACTGGTTTTGATAGTCATAATCTAATATCATAGTGGATGTTTGCCATTTTCAAATTGACCATAGCTTTATTATTTATCTTAATATATTAGCTCAAGATGCTTAAGATACTCTGAAGCACACTTAGTATAAAATCTTCAAATTAGTCATATATTTTGTAGTTATTTAAGAATAAACTTTTACACTTTTTTTCATAGTCCTTTTATACCCCTTTATTTTTTCCTCACAAAGACTTTATGACCATATTATGTTAGTTTTCAAGTTGTATACTTAACTAGTTTATTAGTTAAATATGTTAGGGAATTGAGGGGTGACAGATACATATGACCAAGGGCATTTCTTCCTAGAAAAAAAATTTACAAAATTCCAGAATGTCACAGCTAGAAGAGATTATTTCCTTTGCTTTCCTCATTTGAAAGACAAGCCCATGAGTTTTTGAGCAGAATTACTTGGAAATCAAATTCTTAAATCCCACATTAGTTGGAAAATTGATCACTAAATTTCATCTTACATATAACATATCAACAGGACCAACACACAGTTATATGCATATAGATCACATAGTACATATTTAAATGCACTTGACAAAAAAAAGTTATCATTATAACAACTTTGACATGCAGGTAATTTGTACAAGTTGGTTATAGCAAATGATTGTTTTTAAAAGGAAGTCAGATGTGGAATGATGAAAAGAAGTTGGTCGACTTGGGCTGAGGTCCAGCTCTGCCTGTGTGATTTCCAGCAAGGCATTCAAAGTCTCTGAGCCTCATTTTTCTCATTTGTAAAATAGGAGTAATGACACTTACTTCACAAGATTGGTGTGAGTGCTAAATGATAAAATGTCCACAGAGATGCTTCATAAACTATGAGACACCCATATTAATGTGAAATGACTTTAGAGAGCAAAATGGAGTGTGCTTTTAAAAACAGTTCTTTTATCTCTTTGAAATACCTTTGCATCCACCCCCCCAGGCCTAGACTAAGTTCTCCAGGAAATAATAGCTTTTACGATTCTTATCAAAATCCATTTTGTATCATCTAAATTAAAATCAAATTTAAAAATTAAAGGACACTTTTTTGCACAAATCGCATTGGTCAGTGAATTTCTGGGTTGAAATCTATGTCTATTCACTGAGTGATGAGATTGCTCTTGCCCTGGTTTCTTCCTCCTGGGACCAGGGCTCCACAAGACAAGTGCACTAGTGATAAAAATTAGATTTTTTCCTAAAAAGACCATTCTTTACAAGTATGTGATGGTTTCTAGATCTCTAAAAGGGAAAACAACAATTTGGGAGTAAAAATAAGTAAGATAGCCTGATTACAGTGATAGATGTGATGTGAACACAAACCAACGAGAAGGGCTAGCAGAGGAGTGAGAAGAGGGGTTTCCAGCAACATAAGTCTAGAATGCCAGGCTGCAACATACAATCCTGATCTAAGTCATAGGTTACAGGGGTTGATTATGGAGTAAGAAAAATCCTGACCAAACTGGTGATAGAAAGATAGAAAGATCATTCTAGCTACTTTGTGCCAGAGCATACGAGTGCATACGGTTTCTAGGCTTCTGAAGAGGGTGTTGCAATAACTGAGATACGGACGATGAGCATCAAGTTAATAATACTGATGGTGCAAATTGAAAGGAAAGGTTAAACTTGAGAGTTATTTTAGAGGAAAAAATAAATAGGATATGATGATTGATGAAATATGCAGAAAAAGGTGTTAAGATACTGCAAGAAAATAAGAATATATTACCAAGTAGATAGTAATACTATGGGCTAAATAAATTGAAAAGAATTCTGGAGTGAATTAAGAAAGAATGTGGCATTATTTGAATAAGGTTTCACTTAGATGCTTTTGAAATCTGGCAACTTTAGCCAATATAAATTGAACAGCTTTTAGAACAATTCCAGCATTTAAAGAAATAAAATTTCTAAACATGATCTCTGAAAAAAGCTTATGTGAGCTGAGCAGAATCTGACATCTGCAATACCACTCCACAATATTTTTTTCTAAGCAAGACTACAGCTTTATAAGTGCATATGAATATAGAATGTTTTGGAATTATCATTAGCTATTTGATTTGTTTTCTCTTTGACATTCGTAAAACTTCTTATCTCATCTTCAAAAGCTGTTAGTTTCCAAACATACTGATTATTTACACTGTAGCATCATTTTCAGTGGAACAAATTTCAGTATGTTTCTTAGTTGTTGGTCAAGTTATGTGTAGTCCAGTCAATATTCCCTGACATCAAGAAATACATTTTTTTTTCCTTTGGTTCTGACAGGATCAACACCTCAGCATGCTAGAGTATCATGTTCCGGTCACAGCAGGAGGAGTAGCAAACATTTTTGATCTGCTGGAAACCAACAAAACGGCTTTAAATATCACAAATTTCTTAGTGAGTCAGACTACACTGGAAGAGGTAAGCTGGATACCATGATCCATGTGCACAGTGTCACATTGATTATTATACATGCTGATTATTTCCTTTTAATAACATTCAATTTGTTTTTAATTGAAGCAATATTTAACTCTCACCTGAAAAACTTAGCTTAATTTATTTCTAGCTGCATCTTGGGATGTTAGGGGAAAAATGTGAAAAGCAGTAACTATTTTTCATGGAGAAAAGTTTTTTTCCTTCTATGAAACATCTATGCCCATCAGTTATATGTTTATATAAAGCAACAATTATTTTCATCTATAAAACAAATAGCTGTTACTTTCCTTACTTTCCCCTTGGTAGGTTTCTTAAATAGCATTGCTTTTGATCGGCTTCCTGGATTAGGGGAGGAAGAGGATATCTGGTTAGAATTTGGTGCCCAAGCTTTGGATCTGCTAGATTCAGGCAACCAAAGCAATAAATGCAGGGATTTTTGTTTCATTCACATCATCTGTCTTAATTACATTTATATTCAGTAACTTGAGGCTTAACAAGGCATCCTTCATCAACTTTGCACTGTTTTAATTTTATGCAATTCAACCAACGTGATGCAGAGAACATTTGACTGTATCTATCACTGGAATGGGTCTGAAAGTGAGGCTATGGAAGCCTTTGAATTGTGCTTCATCTTATGGACAATTTTTTATGGGGAATTAAGGCAATTATGGCTTTGCCGACACAGAAGATTTATCCTTTGACTTGTAACCAATTACCAGCATCCTGTCTGGCACAAAATAGGCTCTCAGTATTTTCTGGATGAATCTATGACTAATAGAATTAATTATTTTAAATAAAGTATAAAGGTCTGCCTGTTAAATAATCGGCTTACTGAACATAATGTTAATGTGAGTTTTCTATGCAAATTTTATTTTAGTGCATTAACTCTTGAGTGAAATTTGTCTCATCATCATAAAAACATTTGATAAGGGCTTGAGTTGGGCTCCTTGTTCATACTTGTAAGATATTGATGCAGATCATATAGATACAAATATGTGGCTTCAAATATTCAATTATAGCTTTAGATTTATAATTATAAATGTACTGATAGTTGTCCATATAGGAATTATTTTCAAGCCCCAGTTCAATTTCAGTATAAAGGAAGAACTCCTAGTGAGAGTGTGTATATATGTTTGGGCATGTCCCTATGAAATCTAGTTTTCTTCTTATTTGCTCTCCCATTGTGCCCACACACGTGTGTGTATGTGTGTGCGTGTGTGTGAATTGACATTATTTCTTCCTTTTACCAAGTTTACCAAGTACAATGGCTTTATTTCCCTTGAAAAATCAGGTTTTCATCAACTTTGCCAAAGACCAAAAGTGCTATGAAACCGCGGACACTGGTAGCCATGGTTCCACCATAAGCATTGACTCACAGGATGACCAGATGGAGTCATAGTACCTCCAGCAAACTCAACCTCAGCAAATGGCCAATGGCTTCATTTTGAGGAAGAGCCACAGAAGATACGAATTCCTCAAAATATTTTAATTTTGAAGTATTATATTATTGGAAAGTTGAAATGTGTAAGACTAGCCAGTAACTGTAAATGGAAAGTTTTCTTTCTAAGATCAGTGAATGTTGTTGCTGCTGAGATGAATTCCTGTCTACTCAACACTGTGAGCATACTAACGTATATGTTGTTGACTCTTATGCAAAGGTGAAACTACCTGAAGATGAATGTCTTAATTTATTACTTTCAATAAAAAGACAGCTTAAAAGGCATGGTTATTAGCAGTTGAAAAGTAAGAATGGAGAAGAAAAGTAAGGTAGTTTGGGGTAGGTAGAAATGAGAGAGCCAACAAAATAATTTATTTTTAGAAAATAACAGAATGAACATCTCGAATACATGACTCTTGCGTGATGTGCAAAGTGCCAAGGGCCAGATTAACACAGCAGTAAGGAGCGGGCACAGTGTCTGTACTGCGCGTGTATGCCATTTTCAGTACCTGTGAATACGTGGGGACGTACCAAACCCCCCAAAGTGCCAGTTTACAAGAATACTATAGGAAGGCAGTTTACCCTGGTGGTAAACAGAACTTAAGATTTATTCTCACGGTGCCTTGCCAATAGTAAGGCACAGGGCAGAACAAGAAGCTACTTGCTCTCTGGGGGAAATGGGTGTGTCAGCGGGCAGATACAAATCCTGAAAGATAATAGAGAGTTCATGTGCTGCTGGCAGGCCACTTTTTTTTTTAAGATTTTACAGAAAGCCTCATATTCTGGGTCTCTCTGCAGAAAACATTCCTGTGAAGGGAAAATTAATATGAAGATAATTTTCAACTAGTTACCCAGCTGAAACAGAATCATGTATATGGCCATGGAATAGACTTTGTAATAATGCCAAATTATATGGCCCTTAGGGAAGGTGCTTTATATAACATTTGTGTGTGTGTGTGTGTGTGTACAGGTTTGCCAGCTCTGGCACAACTGTTTCTGTGTTGAAAATAAAATCAAAATTTAGTAAAAAGCAATTCATGAAGTCAATTTCATTTGTTAGGGAAAAGCCAGGAACCTAAAACTTGCAATCATGTGGCCTACAAGGTCCCATAGGTTCTGGCCCCTGCTTGCTTCTCCACCTTCATCCCTTTCTTTCTCCTTTTCCTCTTTAGAGTGTAGCCATGCTGGCCTCTTTTTGGTTTTTCCAGTGCACCAAACTCCTTCCTATCTCCACATCTTTCCATATGTTTTCATATGTTCCCCTGCTGGAAACGCTCTTCCTCCACAATCTGTGCCTAGCTAACAGTCTTCAGAAATGTCTTTCTTTCTCAGAGAAGCTTTGCTTCCCCACTTCTTCAGTTTAAATCCAATCTCCCGTCCCAAAATGGTACTCTTATACTTCCTACTTTTCTGTTAGAGCATGCATCCTAATTTGTAACACATCAGATTAACAATATGCATTTTAACAGATGGTAACAGAATTTCCCTCAGGATAGAAAATGTCCTTGTTGAGTATAATACATAGACAAGCCTTTTGGAGTAAGTATAAGTGTAACTCTGAGAGGATGAGTGTCTTCAGGAGACCAAATGACCAAAAAAAATGGTCAGGCTCCATGAAAGAATAAAGGGATTTGTTTGTTGTTCATTGTGTTTGTTGCTGTAATGGTTGGTTGGTTGCTTGCTTCTGAGCAATAGTAGAGACGGAAGCACAGAGGGAGGAGAGAAAGGAAGTGGAGAGAGGAAGAACCAGTGAGTTGGTGGAGGATGGGTACTGAAGACAGATGAAAGTCCAGTGAGAGGTCTGGGTGCTTGAATGGACTTTAAAAACCATGAATATCCAAATATATTCCGCATTCATTTGCTGCGCAGCCAACACTCTAGACTGTCCTCCTTACCCCTAGATCTTGATTGAAGTCAGTCACACTTATAAATGCTTTATGTGAATGAGTGTTTAGTGGAAATTGAGGAAGGGATGTGTTAATGTGTACTTTGAAAGAGGTGCAGAACAATGACTGCTTCACCACAGAGAAGGAGGAGGCTGGCTGGAGCAGAGACCGTGAGACACAGAGGTCTGGATATGTGCTGAGTGGAGCCTCTGACCCACCAGGATGTGGATCTGGGGGGTTCCAGCCAATCTTATGTACATCTCAGTAGTCAGGGAAGTCCAAGCTGACCTCTGGATGACAGTGGCTGCACTTTTGAGTGTTTACTGTTTCTCTCCCTCACTAGTCATTGAAGCTCTATGAGGACAGAAGATCTACTGTGACCTTCCTGGTTTTCCCATCAGTACTTAAACTCACCACAAATATTTGTGGCACTCAATAAATATTTATTGGTTAAATGGATGAATAAATAAATGAATGAGAAACAAAAGAGAAGCTGGCATGGTTGTTATGGAAACCAAGCATCTTTATTCTGTTTAAATTTCTGAAATGCAGTGGAGTTTCCCATGGGGTAGTTTATTCATGGAGAAGAAGGAAAGACAGCACTTGATTCCGTAATACAGATATTATAGTGAATCCACTAGGATAGGAGGATTTGGGAATCTTCTTTGGAATCAGAATTCTAACGCTTTGCTTTTGCACATTTAATTCTTCTTTATCTTTTTGTCTGTAAAAATGGATTGTATAAGAGTTTCAAGGTACATTTTTACATATAAGTAAGGAACATACATAAAAAACTATTTGAACCCACATCCCTTTGGGCTTCTCTGTAGTAGAGAAAATGTTTTGAGAATTCCCAGTTCTTGGAGGACTGCCTCCACTCTAGACAACCCTACAGAATCTGCTTTTTCATGTGAGTTACCTAAATTACCCCTGAGGATTGTGGCAACCTTCACTTCACTTATAAAACCTGATTTTTATAATATTAAAACACTTGGTACAAAATCAGAAGAATAGAAAAATTATACATACGACTACCTTCTCCAAATATGCTCTCTGCCTGAATGAGCCATTCTTCTCCTCGGAGATGATCAGTCCCTAGACCTGCAGATGCCCTCCTGGACGACGGTGGGGCTGATGCTGCAGACCTGCATCCTCTTCCCCCCATGGGGCCCTGGGAGCCTGCTTGCTTCATTAAGGTAAGCTCCTCAATGTAAGTTTTTAAGTATAATAACAGCAAGCTAAAGGGAATGATAAAATTTCCTTTGGCATCATTTGTTGCAAAGTTAATCTTACCCCTCTCTTACTTTTAAACCCAGGCTGGTTTTCCATAACCTATAGAGTGAAATGATCCTCAAAATATTTCATAATCCAGCCCCCAAGATTTCCCCCTCTCTTCTGCATGTTGTCTATGCTCTGACTTCAGTGAATTTCTTGCTATTTCCTATTATGACAGGTCTTTTCTCACTCCTGGGCCACTTTGCTCACACTACTCTTTCCTCTCGAAAGACCTCTTCCCTGTTCCCATTTAGATTTTATCTAGAAACTCTTCATCTTCACCCTTCTCTTGGGTCTTTTCTTTGAGGATATCTTCCCAAAGAGCCTCAGGCAGACTTCATTGTTCTATTTTCTGTTACAAAAGCCTTCTGTGCCTGCCTCTGCAGAAGCATTTCCATGTTGCATTATAATCATCTCTGTACATATCTTTCTCTTCCCATTAGGCTCTTAAGTTCCTTAAGAGAAGTGACCTGTTATTCCTTCCTCATTGTATCTACCATATCCAGCACAATACCAACATACTGTTGCTCAAGAAATCTTTGAGGGACCAGAGAAGTCTATTTCAGTTTATAAATAATTTTTGTTTTGAATTTTTTGCAGTTACGTTTGTTTTAGCTTTAGAAGACTGGCTATTACAATTTAATATTAACTGCTGTGGAAAAATGTGCGGATGACCAAACATTTGATTTTTATCTTATTTTATTTTTTAATTGAAGTATAGTTGATTTACCATGTTGTGTTAGTTTCTAGTGTACAGCATAGTGATTCAGTTATACATATATATAATCTTCTTCATTATAAGTTATTATAAGCTATTGAATATAGTTCCTTGTGCTATACAGTAGGATCTTGTTGTTTATTCTGTATAGAGTAATTTGTATCAGCTAATCACAAACTCCTAATTTATCCCTCCATTTTAAATTTAAATGTAGTTTCTGCATAAAGCACACTTCATTCAAATGTAAGCATTGAACATACCATGACTTTATTAATAGTATTGCCTAAGATGGCATTTGCCAAAAAGTATTAAAATAAAAATACTATTTAAAAGCAAATACTTTCACCAATATAGAGTTATCCTTAATCACTCCCACTGCACAAGTGGAGAAACTAAGGTAAAGATGCAGTTATAGTTAAAATAACCACAGTTAACACTTCTTGAAAATTTGTTACATGTGGAACACTGGGTCAAATGTGCCACATTTATTCTATTCTTATTTAATTCTCACAACATATTTTCAACTTATTCTTATTGACAAGGACACTGAGAACTAGAAAAGGGAATTATCTTGCTCAGAATCATAGAGCAATAAAGTAAATTTGACTCCAGACACTGTATCCTGACAGAGACCCCTTCCCACTGAAATAAAGACTTGAATCTGTTGACTTAGATACACAAATTCACTAATAATTTAGGGATGAGCTGTATGTATGTCTATGTTGACCTGACAAGGGAACCACTGGCACTGCTGGCCCCGGCGACTGCTCCCTTGACTACTGCAGTGCAGGCTCCCGGCACGGACAAGAAGTCTTTGTCCCTGACTATGCTCTTCCCCCAGAAACCCTCAGGGAGAACTCTAGCCTTCCATCCTGGCCGCTCTGAAATTCCACACAAAGAAACCCAACCACGTCAACTAGACATGCAAAGATTTACTAAGCCTTTATACTTACTTGAACTCAGAAGAGTTTGCTTTTTACTCACTGAGATTTTGTAGTTGCTGTGCAATATTATATAAGGTACAGGTGTATAATTTAGTGAGTCACAATTTTTAAAGGTTACACTCCATTTATAGCTATTATAAAATATGGGCTATTATTATTATTATTATTATTATTATTATTATTATTATTATTATTATTATTATTATTATTATTATTTAGCTATCTCCATGTCTATGTTTTATTATTCCACTCAAGTGAGAACAAAACTCCCAATGTATTGGAGCCAGCACTATAAAATGGTCTATACCCTAAACAAGTCATGTCCAAAGTGGCTATTTCAACATCTCAAAACAAATTTTCAATTCTTGTTACTTTGAGTCCATTGAGAAACCTCTAGTAAAAAAGGAAAGCCCCTCACTTAAACTTCTACCTCTTGGCAACTCAGTAGAGTTGCAAGCCAAAATTCTTCTCAAAGACAAAAGTTCAATAACCAGCCCAAAAGAAATATGGAGTACTATCTGAGAAATTTTCCTTTTCTTTGTTTAAAACAATTCAGTTACTAAATGAAGATACTTATTAACTAAATATTATCGGACTAATATATTGTAAGCAAGGTGTCGCAATCAACACACATTACAGTTTAGGAAGGAAATAAATGGGAAGCCTTACCAAAGTAAAGCATCAGCTACAGCTCCAGAGAAGTCCTGAAACATTTTGTCAGATTCTTTGGTGAGATGTACAAACATACACTAAGCTAGGAAATGTTCTTTTTAGACTAACTGCTTTAAGAACTTTTCTGATCCCTTCTCAGGTTGGACTTCAAAAGTATTCTCCCATTATGAAGGTCTCCCCCAAACTCTTTTTTGATAATGAAATTAAAGTGTGCATTATCTTGGTAAATAATTTATCTTTATTTAAAAAGAGAGTTTATAACCTTTCTTCACAAGTGTGACCTGTCTAGCATTTGAAGAACCCTGCATGAATAGGGAAGCTGTAGCATGTCTTATATATGGAAAGTATATTATCTATTGAGTACAGAAAGTTATAGAAGTTTTTTTATTCTTTTGCAAATCTAAGGGGAGAAAACAGGCTGTCGTAGTATAGTAGATACTCTAAAATAGCCCCTAACGATCTCACCGTCTGTCTTCATGTTATTAAGTGATCGGTTCCCTTCCTTGAATGTGGTAAGGAACTGTTTCTGACAATAGAATATGGCAAAGGTGATTACATAACACGAGATTTTAATATTTGTCTTGCTAGGAGACCCTCTCCCTTGTGACTGTGAAGAGGCCATGTTAGGGAGGCCCACCTGGCAAGAAATAGCAGGCAGCCTCTGGCCACCAAGTGGCAGGAAACTGAGAAGGCCTTCAGCTGACAGCCAGCAAGAAACCAAGACAGCCTGCAAGGAACTGAGTGCTGCCAACAATCACCTGAGTTTGGGAACAGACTCTTCCCTAGTGGAGCATGCAGACAAGAATCCAGCCCTGGCCACCACGCTGATTGCAGCTTTATTTGATAACATTTTTTCCTCAAATAATCCTTCCCAAAATACCTACCTCTAGTCATTATTCATTTCAGTAGGTAATTAACAATTATATTCTGTATAATTCTGTTCCCCCTGGTCTTCAAGATGGTTTTTCTTCCTCTCTCCCTTCTTAAGGTGTTAATCCATTGGTTAACTTTTGTCCACACCTGTGCCTTTTAGTAAGTCAGCAAAGGTTATCCTCTGTATCTACCTATATTTAATCAGCCACTGATGGACTAGTCTCAATTTAATAACTAACATCTATCAATTACTGTACATAATTTCATTTTTTACCAAGTAACTTCATATACCTATATACATATATTTATTTGAATCTCACAGCAACCCTGTAAGTGTTGTTGCCTCTAGATGGAGAATTAGACTCAAAGGAATTAAATAACTCACTTCACAAACAAAATGTAACAAATTATAGTAGCTAACTATATTTTTCTCTGATCTAAATTCTTTCCCTTCTCTGATTTCTGTGGTTCCCTTGCTCCTATGCAAGGTTGTCTCTGTGAGACTGTCGATGACTATGACACTACTCCATCCCAGCAGCTAGTATGGGCACATGACCCAGGATGGCTGGAGCACCTTATTTCTCATGGTCAATTTGATTAGAGATCCACACATGACTCCAGTAAAACCAGTCAATCATCCTTGAGTTAATATTTAAATTTTGGAAGAGATGGTTCCTTTCCCTGGGATTGCTAAACTGAATGGAAGTGAGTCTAGGGCTCCCGCCGCCATCTTGTTCATATCATAGGAAGAGACCACACACTTAACAAGGTCAAGCAGAGACAAGCAGGGCTGACAAACAGCATGATAAACCAAGTCCTGATAACTTTTCTTTAGCCACAGGATCCAGCAAGCCTGAAGGACTATTTTGGCAGCCACGGAGGACAAACTGCAGGGAGGCAAAGTGGAGCCATGGAAGACATGCTGCAGGGAGGCAAAGTGGAAGTCAGGGCACTCCAGGAAACTCTAGGAAACGAGGGCAGTGGAGAAAAGGCAGTAGCCGTGGAGGTGGTGAGACACAATCAGATTCTGGTATGTTTTGAAGGCAAAGCTGACAGGAGTTGCTGCCAGATTAGTGAGAAATGTGTAAGAAAAAAAAAGAGCCAAGAATGAATCCAGGGGTTATGACCTGAGCAACTGCATAAATAGAATTGCCATTTATTGGAGAATGGGAAAATTGGAGAGGCAAAGGCAGGCTTAGGAGGGAAAATCAAGGGCTGGGTTTAAGATACATTAAGTCTGAGATGCTTCCTAGATATTCTAGAGGAAGTGTTGAATGAGCTGATAGATCTATATATCTGGAGTTCAGGAAAAAGGTCCATACTGGGGGGAAAAAAGTGTGAAAGTTATTGGCCTAGAGATGGAAATTCAAGCCACAAGTCTGAATGGGGTTATACAGGGAGATGAATGTGCCTAAGCAGAGAAATTATCTAAAGAGAGCGCCCTGGGGAATTGCAGTGTTTTTGAGGCAGAGAAGGAACACCCAGAAATAACATGTAGCATGCAAGCCCAGAAGAGTTTCTAAAAAGGAGGGAGTGGCTGATGGTGTCTAGGCAGCTGCTGGGTAGATTAAAATAAGAACAGAAAACTGACCTTTGGCTTTGACATATTCATGAGTGACCATGACCTTGAGAGAAATTTCTGTGGAAAGATAGGGGAAAAAGCCTCAGGAATAAGTTTAATAAAAAATAGGAGGGAAAGTGGAGATGTAATATATAGTTAACTTTTTCAAGACTAAAGGGAAAGGAGGCAGAGAGACGGCTGGTAGTTGGAGGGGAATAACCAGTTATGTCAGAAAAGCGATGTTACACACCCGAATGAGTGCGGGAAAGGGTCAAGTTTGCAGGGGTCGTGCCCTCTACCTCTGATCATCTCTGCAGTGGGCAATGTTCCCTGCTCCCTGGGTACTGTTTTCCTCACTAGGATTAATGACTGAAGCCTGAGCTGACATAACTTGTGCTCTGGTCTTCTGGCTTAATCAGAGTGTGGTAGTAATTCCAGGCTGACTTATGCTCACCCTTGAGTGTTTGTTACATCTTCCATTGCTACCACAGGCCCAGCGTTCACCCTTGGCTCAGAAGTCCCCTAGTCCTGCCTGAGTGGGTACCATGTTAGGAACATTGCTCTCAAATTGGAGACCATGCCATACTCAACGCAGGGTGGCTAAACTGAGACCCAGTGTCTCCTTTATTGTGCCATCCCGTGAGGTCTAGTTCACTTTTATGTGGAATGTTTCAACGTGATACAAAGTGGCTCACTTTCCACATTAAGCTGATTTAAGAAATATTTAACACAGAGAGACACACACAGTCCCGTGTCAAAGCCCAGAGCAGAAAATTAGCAGTATGTTCACTCTTTTCTCTACTTACCCACTCTCTCCCCCTTCTCCTGCCCTTAACTCCCTAGGATGGAAAGCGAGCAAATTTTATATCCGATCCCCATTCTACAAATGAACATCAAATCTTAAGCAAAGAAAATATATTTACATCACAAGAAAACTTTGTGATTTTGAACTCACTCCCTAGTTTTCCAGGCTAGATTGGTAAACTACTAAATGGGATAAAGGAGGAAAGTCAAAGAAATTGATCAAACTCATTCTTAAACTAATATCCTGTCCTCCAGAGTTACTGTCCTGCCAGCAGATAAATATCCTGGGCTTCAGGGGAAAGTTATCACGGTCAGAAAGGCAAATGACAAGAAAATTCAAAGGAAAGGGGCGATGGCGGGTCTATGCAGGCAGGTCTTTCCCACAAGGAATGACGGGTGTTACCTCTCACCACACCGCTCTGCAGGCTCGGAATCATACCTTAACAGCGTAAGGGGATCTAGCTCCCTTAGGTGGACTCACATTGAAGTCCACATCACTGATGAGTAAAACCTGGGTACCAGGTTGTTGATTTACAGTGTGAGTTTTAACTGCACATTTCTTTCCCCCAGCCAATGTATTTTCTTTCCCTGCAAGCACGTTACATAGGAAGTGACGCTTTAATCAGAACATTGCTTGCTGAGCAGAGACTCCAAGCAAATGGAGTTAATTACACGACTGCAGTGTTTAATGTCATCAGGCTTCTCCAGCCTGAAGCATCCATCGCCATCATAGGACACACCTTCAAAAGAGACAACCTTGATTCTGGAAACTTCCTTTCCTCCTCAGAGCTGAGTGAGCCCTGAGCTCTGTCATCACAGATGTATCTCTAAGAAGCTCTTTTCAATGTTTCTGTGGGCAGCCAGCTCCCTTCAGGTGCACCTTTCTTTCTTCAGATGTGATGATATAGCACTTTCAATCAAGGTACAGGTTTTTCAGACGCACTGATTTTGCATCTTCATTATTTATTGATTAAAAAGCTTCACTCAGAGCAATATTTCCAAACGTCCTTCATAATAAATATCACTTAGGGCCCTTTGTTTAAAATATATACACACACACACACACACATTTCCAGGCCCTTCTCCTGAAGATTATGACTTAGTAGGTCAGTGATTAGGGAGTAATTTGTACTATTAGCAAGTACTCTGGTGATTTTTATTTTCAAGGAGTTTGGAGAACCGTTGTTTTAAAGAACAATCTAATAGACCTTATTTCTACGACTGGGCTCCTCATTATGGCCAGTGTACACCAACAACAGAGACATTCATTATACCCACACCTTTAGAAGCAGCTCATAAAATTGATCCCATCAGATCCGAGAGGCAGTATTAAACAGGGATTTAGAAAATTGCTTCTCCAATTTAAGTGCACATGTGAGTCACCCAGGAACCGGACTGAAATGCAGGTGTTGATGAGTAAGACTGGGGTGGAGCCCAGGGCTCTGCATTGCTAATGAGCTCACTGCTGCTGCTCCTCAGACACACTTGGAGGCGAGAGGGTGATCTTTGAACCAGCTGCCTTGGTTCAACTCTGTTTTGAAGTTCATAGTCCAGTCCTGAGGTTCACTTCCAGTTGCCCCAGCTGGGTGATCTTGGACATTTTACTTATATTTCTGTAACTCTGCTCTCTTGTTTTAAAAAGGGAGATAATGCTAGTGTCTACTGCACAAAATTGTTGTGAAGACTGCATGGGGTTAAAGATGCTTAGAAAAGGCCCTTGTGGTAGGTTCTGCATAAATGATACCTCTCACTGATGTCTTGGTGCCATGGCTTGATTTCAGCTATCCAGGCCAGGAATAAATGCAAATGTAAAAACGTTTTTCTTTATAGTGTATCTTCTAAAAGAAAAATCTTAAAGCAAACATCTTCTATGGAGGAAGTCTTGACTATTTTCACTTGACAGTTTTATGATGAACTTTCTGCATTTTGTTGATTCCAGGAAACCTCTTAACTGAGTTTCATTAAGCCCACTCTCCTTAAAGGATCTGTTCAAAGAGCAAAGAGTCACAGCAGATCTCTACTTGACAAAATGATTTCCATCTTGGTCTGAACCCCTATTCTTACAAAACTGTTCCTTCACTTTGTCTCTTCAGGTTAAATTCTCCCAAGAAAGAATCAAAGTATAATCTTGTCTTTAAAAAGATAATTATCCTAATTTAAGATTATAAACTAAGCTCAATTTGGCACATACCAGAACTCAGTAAATTCTTGTTGAATAAATGAGTGGATGGACAAATGAAGGAATTAACATAATTCCTAAAAATCCTGTTTCAGCTTTCCTCTCAACAAAATCTAAGAGTAAGACTCACAATGTAATATTTTAAAGGGAGAAGAAAATCATTTTAGGCAAACCTTTTCCAATGGTACACTGTATCTCAGTGATTCTCAATTTGAGCTGCACATAGACGTTACCAGGGGAAATTATACTGATTTCAGTTTCACCTTTCTCTTGAAATTTGATTTAATTAGTCAGGGTATGGTGTAGCCACTGGGAGTTTTAAAAGGTCTCCAAGTGTTTCTAATGTGCAATCAAGGTTGAGATCCATGGTTCTTTCTGCTATGGATAATTGATATCTTACTGCAAATTTTCAAAAACAATATATAACTCCTTAGAGTCTTATTACATTTATATCAGTCTTTGGTTCCATAGATAGAATTATAAATTGCATTGCTGCAATATAGATCCCAGGTACTAATGCCCTTGGAAAACTTGTATTATAGTCATGCCTTTAAAATTAGAATTGGAAAGAAGAGCCTTTTGAGACATCAAATAATGGTTTTAAATGATGTGAAAATCAAGTTATGCCCTAGCTTTTTTTTTTTTTTTTCCTTTTAAATGTGTATTTTAAAAGTAATGGAGCTTTAAAAAAAAAAAAAATGGAAATGTTCCCAACTGCCATATACAAGAGGAAGACACAGCTGAGCTTGTCTGGAGTCATTTTCCAAAAGAAGCTCTTCCCAGCAACTCTGCTGTATAAGACTCTCATGATGAACATTCTTTTGCTTTTTTAGCCAGGTGGTTCTACAACACTTATAGGTAGTGAAACAGCTTCTAAAGTATTTGTCCCATCTGCTTCTGTCGTCGTAGCTCTATTCTTTCTTGTTTTCTTAAAATATAGCACAGAATATGAATCATGTTGAGCTGTTCTTGAAGAGGCTTTGTCTCAGCATCATACGTGAATCATTTAAATCCTACCTAACAATCCAGTTAGGGCATTAAGGCATTATGTTATGTGTCAGTGAGTAAGAACTACCCCAGAGAAATGAGTTTTCTTAGTAAATTACTTCAGAAAAATGGCAACACAGATGCATACTTCTATCTCTGTAAATTTTAGCAAAGAGTAAATGGTTCATTATAATATTTCAGCAAATTATTCTCTGTGAATTTAAGTTTTCAATTTTTAAAATGTAAGCATCTTTTAATAAAAGCAAGTAGTGCACCAACATAAGATATATTTTTTATATTTTTAAAGCTCCATTAAAGTAACATCACATAAATAGATGGATTAGGATTTAGTAGCGGTAAAATCATGCTTCTAAGTTGAAAACAAAGAGAATAAAGCAGTAGTCCAGGGAAAATGGAGTCACTCAGGCTCCCTCACCGGAGATCCGGTGCCCGGTGACTCAGCTGTACTGTCCCGCATGCGCGGTACCCATGTAGTGGTATACGAGCGCGACTTGCACCACGCAAGCGCACTGGTTAGCTCCTATCGCAGTTGGCAGGCTGCCGGCTTCGTTTGCCTTGATACATAAAGGACTTTCCACCGCAGCTGCCATGGAAGCCTGTGTCCTGCTCCGCACGTCAGACGTACCTACGGCTTCCAGAGTGTTCTTCTGTCTGCCGGAAGCCGAGAACCTGCCAGGCCTTGAGCGCTTGTAGTACAAGTGGGTATTTATAAAATACTTCCTCTCATTCCTATTATGTTTTATTTCATTAATGTTTAAGTAAATTTAAAATTTTTGAATTAATATATTTCTGTGGTCTCCCTTAAAACTTAAAATATTACAGATAAAATGAAAGTGATTTTGACACCGCTCCCAACCTGAGCTCCCTCATCTCCCCAGAGATAAGCACCGTAATGAGTTTAGTGCCGTTCACTCCAGAACTTTGTAGTTCTAAATAACGTTCCAAATGTGCGCTCGTATGTACATTCTAATGGAATAGAGAAGCTGGCTCGAAGTCCAAACTCTGCTGGACCCAGCTTTACTGCAAAAACAGAATAACGGTAGATAAAATGCAAAAGATGAAACAAGACCATAACTGGACCCAGAAACAAGGTAAACAGGCTCATGGATCAGAAACAGCTAAATAAAAGCCAGGGTGAAACCAAGAGTAGTCATCAGTTAAATCCGCAACACCTGTAACCTGCCTCACTGCTCAAGCTGGCTTTAATTGTTGCTGTCAGAGACCTCCAGGCATCACGAACACACAATAAGATGTTTACCGAAGTTGATTTTCTGGGGCTTGGAGTCAGCTGGGTCTAGTTTGAGCTCCAGTCAGTTAAGACTGGTTAGGACCACCAGCCCGCCCAGCTAGGCATGCGTGAGTGTCTGCTCAGTGACCTTTTGATGTCAGAGGATGTCTCAGAGCACGTTGGTGCCCCCATTTTCTGAACAAGCTGTCCATGAAGAAGCCAGTAGCTTGGCTGTGCCTGTGCTAAACCACGATTCTTTCACCTTTTTCTTATTTCCTAAGACCTTTTCCCACACTCCCAGGCCTCAGCTTTATCCCATAAATATCCCAACCCCCTGGACTTCGGAGAGGTGGATTTGAGATTTGTCCACCCCCCACCCCCACCCCCACCAATCTTCCTCCTGTATAAACCCCTTCTCTGCTGCAAACATTGGCATCTCAGTGTTTGGCTTGCTGCTCATCAGGCAAGCAAACCTGGTTCATTAACAGCTGGTAGCTGAGACACTGGGTTTAACAGCAGGCAGTGGTGGCTCTGAACTAAGCCCCTGGGGAGGAAAGAGGACTAAAATGTCTTCAGATGAGATGAGTGGTACCAGAGCTCAGGTACTTTAGCTCCCAAGTGAATCTCTCTTCTTTAAATAAAAACAATGACTTACCTTAGCATATGTAGAAAATCAGAGCCAGAGCGTAAACATAAGATAGTTTGCAAATACCTCCCATAAAAGTGGAGGGAGCACATGGGGAAGGTCATGTGGGTGTTTTATAGTCTTCTTCCTCTATTTCTTTCCTTCCCTCTATGTACTGTTCCTTTCCTGGGACTTTTCATGGGTGGCCGTGGGATCTGTCTACCTCAGGGCAGATGAAATTGGGGTACAAATGTCTCCAGAGAATTTTTAAATAATAGAACAAACTAAAAGACATTGTTTTTTATTTTCACCTAGCTCCAGCAAGTCCAAACTATGTCAGTGAGAAAATACTCCTACCTGAAAACATCTTTTGTCAATGTAAGTCCTGAACAATTGATGTTGTTACTACTGAGTCTTAATAATACATATGCAAGCTGCAAATTAGAAGTTTAAAAAAATTATTTATCCTTTGATAAACATGGTATTCTACATGGAGGAAAATTTGGAGAACTCCCGGTTATATGTTCTGCATG
The DNA here is from genome assembly GCF_048773025.1 of Camelus bactrianus. Classification (NCBI taxonomy): domain Eukaryota; kingdom Metazoa; phylum Chordata; class Mammalia; order Artiodactyla; family Camelidae; genus Camelus; species Camelus bactrianus. The sequence continues at coordinate 68,019,001 of NC_133543.1, forward strand.
ATTCAGAATCTTTCCAGCTTTCATGGGTGCAGTTTCTGCCTCCATCACCTCTGGAAATATATATTCCCACGTTCTCACAGTAGGTTTTAAATAAACAATGAGAACACTAATTGTAAAGATGAAGGAACAGCACTTGTTGTTCCAACTCTGTCATCCTGTGTAGCCACTTGGAGTTTTTATTTATGTTCAAATTTTTTTGACCCCACAGACATTTGAAGGCTGCTAGAATCAATCCCAAAGACATAAAAATGTGTTAAGTATTGGAGTAGTTAAATTTACTGTGAAATGAAATTTTTATAAATCTCTGCCAAAATTTACTTTATTTTTAAGACTTTTCCTAACTATAATTTTGCTTGGAGAGAAATATTTTGAAATTAAAAAAAATTTTTTTAATTGTTCTTTGATCAGCTATGAGTGAAGATAGATTAAGCAATGTGGCTATACTTGATAACAAACTTAAATATGCAAAAATCTATTTTGATGGAGTCATTGACACATTTGTAGAAAGTGAGGTTTGAACACAGAAACCGTACTGTTCACTGAGTGACAAAAAGCTAAAAAGATGTTTTTTCCCTTTTTCTAACCAAAAAAAAGAATGAAGATCGTTAAAAAGTAACAATCCATTCGATTTTTTTCTTTAGTGAAATAATTTTATTTTATTTATGTTTATTAATTTTTTTTTTACTGGCATGACTATTTGTGAAATTCAATTAAAGATAAACCTTCACCATTTTCATTGCTTTTCTGGCTACTATTAGTTTTATTTTATGATAATTATTTAAAGTTATTTTGTCATATTGAGAAGGGAGATGTTAAAAAATGATTTGTTCTCAAAGTCAAATATGCTAGGTAGGCCCCTTTTCATCCTACTGTCAAATCTCTGAATCCCAGAAGCTGATAGCTACAGATGTATTGATGTGACAAAAGTCATTGTTTTGAAAGTGAGAATGAGAGAGAAGGCTAATACTTTCAGCTTTATTTATATCAGAAAAGAATTAATTTTCCTAAAGAATTTTCAATTGATGGAATTAGAATTAGACCAGAGGTCAGAAGTGTATAGTCCAAAGACCAAAGATGTGTTTTACTTAATCTACACAATGTTATGGCAAAGATTAGAGTTAACATGATATATTTTAGGTATTGGCTTGAAATTCAAATTTCTGGTCTTGAAAAATTGCAAGATCCGACATCACTGGACCCTCCACCTTTTCGTGGCAGCAATTGGCTGGAGCTGCCTGTAGCTGCAGGTGTCAGTGGAGCATAAACCCCACTCTTCCCACAGGGTAGACAGAAGGATTTCCTCTGGCTGTGTTCGCTTCATCCTGTACCTGCCCTAAGAGACATTTGAAATTGTGACCCTGCCAAACCCCATCAAGGGTATCCTCCTCCTGTCTTTTTGTCAGCTTTTCACCAAATGATGCTTATTGCATACGGGCTTTCATTTATTCATTCATTCAACAAATATTTGTTGAGCATTTGCTATATTCTGGGCAGTAGGAATACAACAATGAACAAGACAAAGTATTTGCCTCTAGGAAACATGGTAATTAGGGAGAGGCCGGGGGGGACAGAAAACAAACTGGAAAACAAATGTGTAAGTAATATTTTCCAATAGTGAACAAAAGTAGCTGAGAGAGTAGAACAAGTTCTTGCTACATTATTCCTCCATTTTGTTGTGGGAGTGATGTATAATTTAGTTACATGCACATTGGAGAAGTTATTGATGTTGAAATTTTGAGTAGAGAGGTTTTCCCTATTTGCAGGAATGGGGAATTGATTGTTTCATTTGCTTGCAAATATGAACTCTAAAAATAAATGGGAAAGCGTTGCCTGCTTGGCTGAGGAAACATAACTCTTCTTTAGCTTGAGAACGTGCTTTAGAAGCATGCATCCTGGTTTGCACAGGAAAGTCCTGGTTTACATCTGTGGGTTGAGCTTTAGCTACTCACAATGGTCCTGGACACTCTCAAAACCGTTCACTGAATTATATAGTCATTCATTGAGACTACAGAAAATATTAAATAAATTATTTCAAAACTTAAAATTATATGGTTACACTGTTTATTTAGATAGCAAGGAAATATATAATTTAAATATTAATTACATCAAATACCATTAATCAAATGCATCCTAGTTTTGAATAAACAAAATACTTTCAGATATTACATATTTCCCAATAGGTAATGACTGCTGGTCTTGTGCTCATTTCATTGTTCGTTTCCTGTGTTAGGGACTAGGCAGAAAGTTTGAGGTTGATAAATGTGAACTTGCTGCTTAGAAAAAGAGTATTAACACTAGAATATATGGATAAAGGAGGAAATGAAATTTCCTTCCAAGGGATGTTTTAATTGTTGGATGGATCACATCGGTTGAGGTTATGCAGCAGGTTTTATTTTATGCTAAAGGATGTACCCTGGCAATGGAATGATAAGTAGTTTGAACATGGGGTATTTAGGATGGTTTTCTGAAAGCTTATAGGAATTGTGCACAGGAAGTCTGGGAGCTAAGTAAGGGGTTCACTCAACTGTTTGCTTACATTCTTTAAGTGACTTAACAATAATCAAATATATCCACAGCAGCCAAACTGGAAAGAGAACGGTCCTCTAGAATCTGCTTCCATAGCCAAGATCCAAGCCTGCCTGGCACCTCCCTCCCACAAGCAGGTCCACAGCCACAGCTCCAGGTCCCAGCTTCTCTAAACAGTCTGTACAACATCCTTCTTTGAACTAAGCTCTAACTTCAAAATAAGCTTATTTTGCAGAAAGAGCAGCTTGTAGCCTACTATATGTTCAAATAGACAATGTAACAGAGAGGTCAAACAGCATTCTTCAAGAACAAACAATTTTCTTCAGTTTCTTGGAAAAGGAAGTCTATGCAGAGGATACTTTCCCTGGATCAATATTTGGAAGTGGTTACATTCAGGGTATAAATATGATAATTCTTCTAATCATAAGAATGACCATGAAAATAAAGGAAAGTGGAAAAAAAAAAAGAACTAGAACAAAGAAACTAAAAGCAATTAAGACCTTTGAGTTGGGTGTGATTTTGATAAGTGTGTTTAAGTCTCATAGTAGATGGTCCTTGTTCTTAGTTCAAAATAAATTGGTTCACATGTTCGCTTTCTAACCACAGGGCAGATTTTTATCCTTAACCTCATCATCACCATTATTGCTGAAATTAGCAGGATAGGAGATCCCATTGCCCCCTTACCAATGCCATCTGTCCTTGGTAAAAAGATTTCCTCAAAAAAAGTTTGGTATTATTTTCCTTTCTTCTTTTCTCTGTCTTTCTCTTCCTTTCTTTCTTTTTTCCTCCTCCTCCCCCAGCTCCTTCTTCTCTGCCTTTGTCATCACAGATTAGAAAACCTATAGGGTACTTAATTATTAAAAACTTAATCAGTTTTTAAATATGTTTCTAATGTAAATAATTTGTTTTCCAAAAGAGTTTATCCTGGATAGTTTTTATTCAGTTACTTTAATAGTTCTTTTTAAAGGAAGATCACATTATCTAGTGTATTTTAGAGTCTAATTTTCATCAATTTCTGCAGATCTGAAATGCTTAAAAATTAAAAGAAAAATAAAACTTGGTCAAGTGTCTTAGAAATCATTATCTGGCTTTAAATAAACATAATGGAAGAATATCTGCACTAATTTATATAAACACATGGAAGACTGACAGTTTTTTTAAATTTATAGGATGAATAGATACAAAACTAAGCATGCTCTTACCACACTATCAATCGTGCTCTCCAGTTTTTACCCAAAAGAGTCGAATACTTACATCCACACAAAAACCTTCACCTGAGTATTTCTAGAAGCTTTATTCATAATTGCCAAAACTTGTAAGCAACCTAGATGTCCCTCTGCAGGTGAATAGATAAATATGGTGCATCCAGACAGTGGAATATTATTCAGCACTAAAAAAGAAATGAGCTCTCAGGCTAAGAAAAGACATAGAGGAAGCTAAAATGCATATCACTAAGTGAAAGAAGCCAATCTAAAAAGGGTCCTTACTTATAGATTCCAACTATATGACATTCTGAAGAAGGCAAAACTATGGAGACAGTAAAAAGATCAGTGGTTGCCAGGGAGGTTGGGGAAGGAGGAGAGATGAATAGGCAGAGCTCAGAGGATTTTTAGGATGGTGAAAATACTCTGTATGATATAATAATGATGAATGTACATCATTATACTTTTGTTCAAATATGTAGAATACACAACACCAAGAGTCAACCCCAAGGTAAAAAATGGACTCTGGGTGATTATGATGTGTCAGTGCAGGTTCATCCTTGGTTAAAAAAAAAAAAGCACCACTCTGGTGAGTGTGTTGCTAATAGGAGAGGCTATGCATATGTGGGGACAGAGGACATATGAGAAATCTCTATACCTTCCTCTCAACTTTGTTGTTGACCTAAAACTGCTCTATAAAGTTTAAAAGAAAAAATAACTAATAGAGAATTGCTTACAATACTTTCTAGGGGGGAGGGTATAGTTCAAGTGGTAGAGCCCATGCTCAGTATGCATGAGGTCCTGAGTTCAATCCCCAGTACCTCCTCTAAAAATAAATAAACCTAATTATCTCCCCCTACAACAACAACAACCAAAACAAAAACAAAATAAATAAAATGAACCTTGAAAATAATTTATGTGCTTCAAGACAGGAAGAATACAAGCTCCACTCAGAGACGGTGAGGTGTTAACACTATGTGGCATAATTTTTCCAAGAATCACATCCAAGTTCTGACATTTATGCTGAGACATGACGTAGTCAGATAAAGAGCAGTGGAAAATGATTCCAAGTAAAAGGGAGCAAAGCTGAAAATGCTGTGGCTTAATATCATTTTCTTCTTCCTATAAAACATGTATTTTAATTTAGTTTTATGATGCATCACTGACAATATCGACATACTATTTCTTTATTAAATCAAAGAACCTATGTGTCCAATTTTGATTTTTTTTCCCTTCATTTATTTTAATTTAAACCAGAAGAAAGGAGATGACTGAGAAGTTTATAAAGTTGGAAATATACCTACAGTGATCCATTAAAAAAAACTCTGAATGATCTTAATCATCATGCTAATTACCATCAGTTTAGTCCCCATCGCTTTTGGGTCCACAAGCAGGAGGAGCACCGTGAGTGGGGAACGCAGGAGGCATATCACTGTGACCTGAGGGAGAGGGAGCAGACCGTTCTGGCCCAGTGGTCTCCTTCCAGCCATGTCTTATGCTTCACATTTCAGAATTCTCCCTTGGCTCCTAAAGCAAAATAGACAAAGCGGACTGAAAGTTGAGGGCAGGACCTAGGATTCGTTCACTGCCGTGTCCCCAGTATCTGTCACTGTTTACACCACGGGTTCAAGAAACATTGACTGACTTACTGACTGACAGGAGGAATAATCAGATGCTGGGTTCTTAACAGTTGCTGCTGGTTCAGATACTCCATGGACTTAAACCCAGTATCTTAGGCTCAATGAGGCTGCAATGTTGTGTCTTGGAGGGCAAGCCATTTGTTCCTGTGAAAACTAACGACTGTTTTTAAGACCTTTGAAGCGGCCTGTTGGATGACACCCCGTCCCAGCAATTTGAATGTGATGCCAATCCTGTTTTCCATATGAGGTTCTGCGCACATTTTTAAAAGCATATTAAAATGTTCTGTGTTCTGTCACCAAGCAAATCCAGATAAAATTAGACATAAATATTCATTAGAACTTCCCTCCACCTCCCCTTAAAAACCTTCTATTGAAATGGAGATTTTGACTTTCAGAATAACGAAGAATATAAAAGCCTTTATTCTTGAGAAATTAATAGATTAATAAAATGGTATTTTTCTGTTTTCACTAGGATGAGTTTGAGGTTTTTGGTTTTTGTTTTTTGTTTTTTAAGAAAATTTCGATGTGCTGTGCTTGTTTTCATCAGAAAAGTACTTTATCTTCCAGGGGTGGAATAACTCCTTAATAATGTGCTGTAACGTCTGTACTCTCTTTTAGCCCCCAATTAAATGCAGCCAGAATTGTATTCATGTTGGTGCTTAGAGGATACTTTGAACTCCTAAAATATAGGAGGCCTTAGACTCTGGTCCTTTGGTTGGAGACTTTCCAAACAAGTCATTTTAAACCCTCTTTGCAGCTCACAGAGTTGTTTTCTTTGCTTTTCCCTTAAAAGAGGGAAACAATAAAGGCAGTCATTGTGAGGAGTCCTAAATCCCTGCTTACACAGTGTTCTTGAGTCATATTTTGCATTAAAGCTTGTTCGTCTGGTATTTACTTTGAATAAAACTAGAAAACTACGAAGAGGAATATGCTTTCGGAATAGGAGCATTTAGAAGAAGGAGTATCTTTGTTTTGGTGTTTTGTGTTCAATGTGGGATTCTTTGTAGTTGTCGCTTTTTTTCCTGAATGGAATTGTCCCACCCTTGGAAGATCTAGAAGCCTCCCCAGTGAATCAAGCCAAACGAAGAGAGATGACTTGATGTTGCCCTCTGCCCCTCAGACTGTGTCTGTGAAAGCTAGCTTTGGTTTGAACAAAACAGGTGCCCTGGTGTTTTCAGTTCTGCATCTGCTGTGGAACGTAATTATAGCACTGACGTCTGTTTAATCTGACTGGTTTCCATTATGCCTTTGTCTATGCTCAGGATCTCGTTTCCTAATTATTTTACTAGTCAGTTGGTCTTTGGCACATTCCATTGAAAGAGTGCGATTTGGTTTCTCAATTCATCACATCCTATTGTTTTTTTATTTCTTGGAATAGTAATATCACAATATTCTTTTCTTTTCCCCAGTTTGTTTAGAGGGGACTTCTAAAATTTACTTGAAAGAAATTCGAGAGGTTTAATTAGAATTACTCTGTGACTCTCTGATAAACTATCTGTAATGTATTGATACAAATTTCTTTGCAAAAACAAAAGTTTAAATAAAGTTACACTTAATTTTTAGTAACTTTATTTTACAAAATAGTGGCAAAATGTGATGTAAACTCTTGGTAGACAACTGTTGTCTTCCCAACTGGCATAGTTCTCTTTCCCCACTTCCCTGCTGGCCCAGATGATAGTCAACTACGACGTCTCAAAATGTCACATGTAGTTTTCTTAAGTTTCCTTAAATTTGCCCATGACATGTAGGTCATGGGCATGTGACCCAATTCTAGCAGAAGGGACCCAAAGGAAAGTCTGCTAGGGAGCGTCTGGAGAAGGTTTTCTCTCCTGTTATAAAAAGATACATGAAAGGAAACTGCATTTATAGTATGTGATACCTAAACTACAGCTACACTTCACATCCAAGAGGTTTAAGTAAACCTAAGTTTCAAGACAGTACTCTGAGGATGGAGAGCTGAAATACAGAAAGACCAGAATCCTTCATAATATTACTGAGCTGTTGTTGAACCAATCCTGAAAGCAACCAGACTTTGGACTTCTTGTATGAGGAGATAATTATACTACTTTTGATAAGCCATTTAAGTTGAATATTCTATTACTCGTAGCCAAAAGAATGCCAAAAAATCACCATATTAACTGATAGGAAGTCTCATGATTATATGCAATGTAGAGCTATATCTCTATAAAATAATATTTACCTAAAATTCCAATTGCATTTATTTGAATGGTGTCTACTATATCCTCCTACTGAAGAGAAAGCAAACCTCTCTAATAATTTTTCTGATTTTTCTCTAAAAATCACTTTTAAATAGATTCAGATTCTAATGACACTTTTCCCCCTTAAATATAACATTGATAATGAGACTGGAGCTCTTGGTAGAGTGGTTTTTGCTTATTTATTTGTTTGAGTTTGGTTCTGTTTCTCCTTTGGGATGGGTCTGAAGAAGAGTTTCTACAAAGCCAAATAGAGCTCAGAGTTAAAGTATACTGACATTTGGAATTTTAAAAAAATTAAGATACTGTATAATTGTGTAGGCACACATCCAACAATGCAAACTACAAATTACTAATGATGAGTAGTTTTTCAAATGTGCTCTACTGTTACAGCTTGATTCGTTTCAGGTACACAAAGAGAAGTCTTCCTTGCTTTTCTCACAATCTAACATATGTTTCTAAAAAGAAAGCCTCCTCTGGTAAGTGAGTACCAACAAGCAGGTGGGTAATTTATAAGCCTCCACATACACACAATTCAGAATAACAGAGTTCCCTGATTTCTTGTAGCAAGGTTAGAATAGAGTCCTAATCTATGGTGGATAATTTGGATGTAGAGACTGGCTTTAAGAAGAAAATAAACAAGCACTCTACTTTGGCTGATAGCCTAGATAAATTTAATGTGTGAGTGGAGTTACAGAAATGGAATAAGGATTAATGGGGAGAAGGAAACATGAATTTCACATTAAAAAGATTAGCGAAATCCCAACCTTTATTATGAAGTATCTGTGAGCCTATAAAGATGATTTATAATACTGGAAAAGGTTTAGCTATGCTTTGGCTAATGCTCTTGGAGGCTCAGAAAACATAATCCAATTTACTAGTGGTGTACCAAAGAGACATACTTTCAAATAATTGCGATTTTAAACTGTAGCCTTCATGGAGCCATTGGCATCTAACCACAACATAAGGATTAACAGAAATTGTTAAATTGCCGCATTATTAACCCACGATAGTTTTGTGTTGCGTATTCCACAGCACGAGGCATAAAAAGCCAACTTTGTAAAAGAATTGTTGCAGCTGATGCACACCTTCCCTCGGCTGAGTCACCAGACCGAGGGAGAAACAGAAACAAGCTGGAAGTCACGAAGCCGTCTCCCCTCTCACTAAGCTTTTTGAGTCATCCAGTCGTCCTTCTCTGGGAAAACAAAGCTGAGGCAATCACACAGGACTTTTGTTTTTGAAAGCACATCCTTCCTCTTTGGCATTTGTTTTTGCAAAACTCACTAGAAGATTCAGAAGCATTTTAGTTCAGGATTAATTGTAGGACCAAACTACAGGAATATGGAAGATGTATTTATCTGTCTTACATCTCAGGCAGCCTTATTTATCTCTCAAGAAATAAAAGAACATGTTTCTTGAGGATTTTTATGTTGTGAAGTATGCCTCAGAATGAAGTGAGCTCCAGAAATTTGACTTACATCGGCTTTACTTTGGCCCAATCATCAGCCTATGAATGTTTTTCTGCTACAGGCCATTCCAATTGTGTATTCCATCCTGACAGCCAGTTTGACAATTTATGTACTAAAGTGGCATCGAACCAGAGTCAAGCAATTCTCTTCTAGCCCCATTACTGGTATGATGGACTATTCAGTATTCAACCTAACACAGACTTAAGTAAACAGCTTCTGAAAACTAGAAACCTACCGTAGCGGCAGCTCATTTTCATGGCTGATTTAAGCAGAGATACTGCTTCACAACCAAAAAAATCTTGGTCAGTTGATCAGCTTAAAGAAAATTTTGATATTTCTGAGCTTCAACCATCCATCTGACAGTAAGAGAATGGGTGCTGTTTTTGGAAGAGGCTTATGATATTTCTGTTCAGATTTACCAAAAAAGCTCAACCCATTCATCAGTATGACTCAAAGTAATGGTCTGTCTTTGAGGTAAGAACATAAGATAAAATACGTTAAATACAAAATAATAGCATCAAGTCATTCAAATAAATATTGAATGCCTTCCATTTGGGGCATTGTTCTAAACACTAGAGATACATCTGTGAACAAGAAAGATACAGTCTTAGATTTGTTTTAAAATAAATGAGTGTGTGTGTGTGGTGGGAGGGTAATTTGGGAGGTTAAAAGATTAAACAGAAAGGTCTTGGTTTGATGATTCATACAGGGGTGGTGGGTGGTGAATACACGATGGTTTGTTACTCACAATTTTTCTCAGCTTTGAAATATTTTATTAAAACATTTTTAAAGAATAAGGAGCATAGATGTCCCGAAATAAAAAGACAAAAGAAATGTACCATTTCTTCCGTCATGAGATTTGTAGTCTAGCAGGGAGGGAAGAGAGACATTTTCCAAGTACTTAAAGGTATTAAGAAAGAATTAAACTCAATAGCATTAGTCATCAAGAAAAAGCAAATTAAAATCACAGTGAATACTACTAAAATACCCCCTTGAATGGCTAAAGTTAGTAACTGAAAATGCTAAGTTTTGGTAAGGACATGAAACAAATGTTAACACTTAAACACCTCAAATGAAACTGTGAAATTGTACAACACTTTCAGAAACCATTTGGCAGTTTATTTAAAAAGTTAAATATATACTTACCATATGACCCAGGCATTCCATTCCTAGATAATTACCCAAGAAAATGAAAATATGTCAACACAAAGTCTTGTATATGAATGTGCATAGTACCTATTTATAAGAGCCAAAAGCTGGAAACAACTCAATTTGGTAATTTATAATAGTCAAAAACTGGGGGAAAAAATATATAGAATGTTTATCAATTCTTGAATGGATTAAACCAATTGTGGTATATCCATACAGTGGAATTCTACTCATCAATAAAAAAGGAATGGGCTACTGACGTGCTTTCTGTCTGTGAAGCTCAAAAGCACTGTGATAAGTGAAAGGAGGCAGTCAGGAAATACTGCATGCTGTATGATTCCATTTATATGAAACACCAGAAAAGGGAAACCAGTAACGATAGAAAACAGACCAGTGATTGTTTGAGGGTAGAGGGAATTAATTGCAAATGGGCCTAAAGGACCTTTTCAGGGTAATAAAAATGTTTTATTTCATGATTGTGGTGGTGGATATGCCTTTGTATAATTTTCTCAGAACTCAAACTGTACACTGAAAATTGATGAGCTCTGTTGCATATGAATTATGCATCAGTAAAGCTGACCAAAAAAAACCCTTCACATAATAAAGGAATCACAGGGTGCTGTCACGAACATGAAACAGGGGACCTAACCCGAGGGTTAAGCAGTGGCCTCCCTAAGGAAGTGATATTTGGGATGTTTAGATTAAGACCTAAAGGATAAATAAGAGTTAGCAAAATAAAAATAAGATGAAAAATATTTCCCAGTTGGGAAAAAAAGCATATGCTAAGTATTTTGCTGGAGTGAGTCCATTCTAGTTAAAACAAGAATTTAACTAGAGGATTCTGTTAATAGGAGAGTGTTCCGGGCTATGTTATGTGTAACCCCCAAAACGTATATGTTGAAATCCCAGCTCCCAGTAGCTGAGAATGGAAAGGTACTTGGAGATAGGGTCTGTAAGGAGGTAATAAGTTTAAATGAGGTCATATGGGTGCACTCTAGTCCCTGTGACTGTGTTTGGAGATAGCGCCTTCAGAGAGTGATTAAATTACACTGAGGACAATAAGATGGGGCCTGAATTCAGTATGACTGCGGTTCTTAGAAGAAGAGAGACACCAGGGATGCCGAAACAGAAAAGGCCATGTGAGGACAGTGAGAAGGCAGACGTCTGCAAGCCAAGGAGAGAGGATAAACCGAACCTTTCAACAATTTAATCTTGCACGTACAGCTTCCAGAGCTAAGAGAAAATACATTTTTCTTGTTTAAACCACCCACTCTGTGGTATTTGGTTATGGTAGACTTACCTAGCAAACTCACAGAGTATGAATTTCAGAGAACACCATGAAAGGATCCAGGAAAGAGGAGAGTTATGGGAGACTGAATCAAGAGAAACATAGATACTAGAGGTGAAACAGACATGACATTAGCATATCTTTGTTATTCTTTATATTAGGTATTTTGAGGTATAATGTACATAAAATAAAATTCAATAAATTTAAGTGTATAACTTACATGTATTGGGGGGATGTATTAAACCACATAACAAGAATCACATATACATACAAATTTTAACATAGTTCAAATTTTCTTAGACCATGAGTGGCCTTCTCTTAAGATACAATGATATAAAGTTACTTATCTCAGAGATAAGACAACTGCTGTACTGAATGTGTAGAAGATACAGGTTTCCCCGCTATCCAAAAGTAGAGCGTTCCTATGAAACTCTAAGGATACATTTTGCTAATGGATGCACAAAATACAGAAATTCCCCACTTCTAGGCAGTTTTGCTTTTTGAGGTTTGTTACCCTGGACAACATCAGTCTGAAAATAATTAAGTGCAGAATTCCAGAAATAATTCATAACTTTTACATTTTATGCTGGTCTGAGTAGCATGAGGAAATTTCGTGTTGTCCTGCTCCATCCCACCCAGGACTAGGATGTGAACCACTCCTTTGTCCAGCAAACCCCGTCTGTTAGTCACTTACATAGTAGGTATCAGGCTTATCAGATCGACTGTCGTGGTATCACGGTGCTTGTGTTCAAGCCACCTTTATTTTACTTAATAATGGCCCCAAAGCATAAGAGTAGTGATGCTGACAATTCTGCTATGTCACAGAGAAGCTGCAAAGTGCTTCCTTTAAATGAAAAGGTGAAAGTTCTCGATTTAATAAGGAAAGAAACAAAAAACATGCTGAGGTTACTAAGATCTTTGGTAAGAATGAATCTACTATAAGTGAAATTGGGGAGAAGCAAAAATAAATTTGTGCTAGTTTTGCTGTTGCACCTCAAGCTGCAAAATTTGCAGCCACAGTGCATGATCAGTGCTTAGTTAAGAGGGAAAAGGCATTACATCTGTACAATAAGATACTTTGAAAGAGACCACATTCACATTTTTTAATTTATGGAATATCTTTCAGTTCTATTTATCATTAGCTGTTATTATTTTAATATATTTTTATTGAAGTACAGTCAGTTTACAATGTTGTGTCAGTTTCTGGTGTACAGCACAATACTTCAGTCACATAGGAACATATGTACATTCATTCTATTCTTCACCATAGGTCACTACAAGATACTGAATATGGTTCCCTGTGCTATATAGTATAAACTTGTTTATCTATTTTATATATATTAATATCAGCAAATCTTGAACTCCCAATTTATCCCTACCCACTCCCTTCCCCCCCAGTAACCATAAATTTATTTTCTATGTCTGTGAGTCTGTTTCTCTTTTGTAAATAAGTTCATTTGTCTTTTTTTTTTTTTAGATTCCACACGAGTGATATTATATGGTATTTTTCTTTCTCTTTCTGCTTACTTCACTTAGAATGACATTCTCCAGGTCCATCCATGTTGCTGCAAATGGCATTATTTTATTCTTTTTAGTGGCTGAGTAGTATTCCATTGTATAATTATACCACAGCTTCTTTACCCAGTCATCTGTTGATGGACATGTAGGTTGTTTCCTTGTCTTGGCTATTGAGAATAGTGCTTTTATGAACATTGGGGTGCCTCTGTGTAGCTGTTGTTGTTAATCTCTTATGTTGCTTAATTTATAAATTGGTCTTTATTATGGGTATGTATGTATAGGAAAAAAACAGTATCTTTCTGGTTTGGTACCATCCATGGTTTCAGGAACCCACTGGGGATCTTGGAACACATCCCCCGCAGATAAGGCAGGACCACTGTAAACTGAGATCCAGCCCAGATGCTCACAGACACAGTTCATGGCTCTAGTAGCTTGATGGCTTGATGCTGAGTCTAGTTCCCGGGGCAGGAGCTTGGTGGTACCTCTCTCCTACTCAGGGTGTGCACTGCCTCTGTAATAGTGAATGCTATTTTCGCTTTTTGCCTTTTTTTCGTAAAATGAAAACCCTTTTTGAATTTCTTTTTGTTAGCAAAAACAGGTACCAATATAGGTCTTTTGTAAAAGCAAAGTTGTGTAAAGTGAACTTTCTAAGAGTGAGGGGTGCTTGTATTTAAATGGCTGGTACGGAGAAGGGAGCAGAATGACTTTTCTTGAAAGTTACCATGTGTTCATGCTCTGACATAGTCCTTGCCCTAACTCTTCAAGGAAGTTAGCTAATCCAAAACTAAGTAGCTCACCAGAAGATTCTAGGAAAGTGACTAGAGATAGGCTTGCCCCTAGTCTGTCTGAATCTTTGCCCTGCACATGACCAAAACAAGTCCTGCTCAGTGTCCCTGAAAGAGTAGTGAGCAGACAGAAAAACTTACCATTTGACAGTAAGAAAAAACTATCAAGTTGGTAAAGTATAAGAAATATATTTACAGAAGATGGCTGTAGAATTTCTATCCTTGGGAATCTTTGAAAAACATAATTGGGAATTCTGTCTGTTGAATCTAGGAATTGGAAATTGAGAAATGGGAGTCATCATTAATTAATTTTTTAGTCATTTACCTATTCAGCCATAAACAGGTACTGAATAGCTATAATTTGCTAAACACTAGAGAAACAAAGGTGAAAAACATATTTATTTGACTTCGTAGAACTCACAGGTTAGTTGCAAGGAGAAATGAACCAGATTAATATTCAGAGCCTGTGTAACAAGTGCGATGAGGCGGGTGCGGTGAGGCAGGCTGGAGGGATGTTTTGCCAAGACTGAAGGCGAGAGAGTAAAGGGGTCAAGAAGCAAAACACAACCAGTTGAGCTGGTTTCATGCAGCAATTATACATGTGCACATACAGGCTGTAAAACAGAAATTGTGTGATTCTGGTAATTCTACATTTGAATTAACACTTATTTTTACATTTAAAATTGGCATTCCACTATATAACCATGAACAGAAAAATTTATTTTAATAATTTAAGATTTTAATTTATCTTTATTTAGAATGACATTAAATAGCACATAAAAATACTGTGACAAGTTGAAAGACACAGCACAGAAGAAAGGGAAAATGTTTATATTCCATTACCTTGAATGGCACTATTTTCCCTGCTTTTTGAACCAGAGACCCTACATTTTCATTTTGTAATGGGTCCCACAAATTATATAGCCCTGTCTGGACTTGACCCTGAAGGGCAATGGGGAGCATGAGGAATCCTGGAAAGACTTTAGAAGGAAATTGACATGAGCAGATTTGCAAGTTAGAAACTTGCCCTGGGAACAGGGTGATGCATGGATTTGGGGGACAAATGCATCGGAGACAAGGAATCCAATTAGAATAATGGCAATAGAGATGTAGTGAAAAGGATTGATAGAAGGGAATAGATTTTAAGATATTAAAAGAATTGCCAAGACCTGTCGACATGCCTTTTGTTACCTATGCTATATTGTGATTAAAAGTCTGTATGCCCTCCAAGTAATTCTATCTTTTAGTCAATGTTTCCCAAGCTTTTGTCATATGTGAACTACCTGTTGGTTTGACTCCCACAAAGACCACAAATTTTAGGTTAACTTAAAGATTTACCACAATTTTTAAATGATAAAATAAAATACAGTCTCTTGAAATTTAAAATAACAACATTTTATTTATATCAGTGTGAGGATAATATTATTTATGACTTTTCCCTAAAGTAATGATAATCCATCTGGCTCAATGATTGGTCAACATTAGATCAGACTCCACACTGAGGTTTTTTTCCTTCTTTCCTTTCTCTTTATCCTAAATTAGAAAATGCTTACCCAAAGTGTAAATCAAAATTAAGGTGACTATTGATCAATTTTCCAGCGTATCCCTGTTGTCCAAGTACAGCTTTTAATAGCATCCCTTTCACTTTCAACTATTTAGCTTGGACACAAATTCTCACCCCAGCCATCAAATATGGCAGCAAATGTTAGGAGAGTCTGTTCCATTAGTTTTGGGTATCTGAATCAAACACAAGTCCTATGATTATAGAGAGATTTCTAATTGAAAAATATTTTCTGTTCTCCTTTAGAGACTAAGTCAGTGAGCATATCATATGCAAAAGCTGAAGGTTCAAATGTTTTAACATGAGATGAAGGCAAATGGATTATCCATCTGTCTTTGTTTGTTTTCTGATCCAAAGAGTATTTCTTCCTGTTGTGTTACAGGATTTGAGTATAGTCTTTCAGTATGAAAACAGACTGATGTGGAAGAGGTTTCTTTTAGTCACCCAACATCCGTGTTCTTTTCCTTTAGTAATAGAACACTTGAATTTTAACTGGGCGATACTATCATAATAAGGACTACATTTCCCAGGCCCTCTTGCTGCTTGGTAGGGCCACGTGACCAAGTTCTAACCAGTGGGATGTAAGCAGAAATGATGCATGTAACTTCCTGGAAGGATAATGAAGGGAGGATAACACATACTGTACTTCTAAACCCTCCTCCCTTCTTTTGAGCAAATTTAACACACCTAAATAACACTACTCAAATACAGTGATGTTAATTAGCATACAGCAGGGGTTGAAATGCCTTTTCTTAAGGAGCCACAGAGTAAATATTTTAGGCTTCTAGGGCCACAGCATCTCCCTCACAACTACTCAACTCTGCCCCTGCCGCCCCAAAGCAGCAGCCATAGACAATATGTGTGTGAATGGGTTCCAATAAAACTTTATTTACAAAATGGCCAGGCCAACAGCCACAATTCACCAACCCCTGGCCTTGATCAGTGTTCTCAAGCTTGCTGTATGTTAGAACTGACTGGGGAAATTTTAAATGCAACAATGTTCAAGGCCTGCTCCCTAAGTTCCTGATTTAATCATTCTGGGGTTAAGCCCAAGTATTTGTTAAAAGGTCTCACCGTAATTCTCATGTGATGCCTTGCCTTTTAACCAATACCAATGTTGGACACTTCTTAAGAAACATTTAATGTCCTGGATGGTTTCTTTTTTCATTTTTATGTGTTTTTAATACCCCTATCCATCTTTTCCCAGAAAAGATTTATGACAGAATGTTTCGTTTAGTTAGACTTTTAGCGGCCTACAGGCTCTGGATGCTAACAAGATAATTTGGCAATAAAATCCAGCCTGATGCAATTAAATCATGACCTGTAACAAACTAACTGTGCCTTAATTGTGAGGTAATTGGAATTCATTTTTTAAGAAATATAATGTAGGGAACAACATTTTCTTTTGGCCACCTGGTCAAACATTTAGAAAAATAAAATTTAAAGTATCTAAGTTCTTCAGTGTGTTACAGTGTTGGGGAGGGGGATGGAGTTAACCAATTATTTTCAGTTTGGGGCATATTCTCTCTTATGTGATTCCAGTGTACCAGTTTTGGTTATTTTTGATAGTAACTCTGAAAAGAGTTGTATAATCCAGAAATTGTGTGGTATCAAAGTTACACCGTAAATAAGAGTGTTTCTGGTGTAACTCCAGAAATGTATTAGTGTATATACCTATGCCCTGTAAAGATTCAGTCTACATTAAAGATGTGGTATGTCTCAAGTACTAAATAAACCTGATGAGAAAATGAATGGCAATAAGATAGCAATAATTCATAAATTCATTTTCCAAATAGAAGCTGACCCCTTGAAGGGCTATCCATTTTTTTTTTCAATGGAGTTGCTGGGGATTGAACCCAGGACCTCGTGCTTACTAAGTTTGTGCTCTACCGCTAAGCTATACCCTACCCACCAAAGGGCTGTTATTTTAAATCAATTTTGAGATAATTATTTAAAGTATCTTATGCAATTTTCTGCCTTCTAGAACAGATCTGAATGTTTTTTATGACTCAGGACCATCACTGTGGGCCTGGGTCATCATACTGGGCCAGAACACACTGACATCTTTCCAGGCCTTAGAAAAATGAGCATGAGTGAGGATTCTGGGGCAAGATCCCCAGCCTTGAAACTTGGCCCCGCTCCCCTCACTCAGCCATATAACCTTGCACACTAGGGCCTTAGTGTTCTCATCCACAAAATGAGAATAATAATAGCACAGCTTCTCCTAGTTGTTGTGAGGCTGAAACGAATTCACACATGTAAAGGGCTTGAGGAGAGCCTGGCTTGGAGACGCGCCCAGTAAATGTAAGTTAACGTTAGTGTTATTCTTGAGGTGTTTGTTTGTTTGCAAAATAATCCCACAGTCTTTCTTTTGACTTTGTATTTGTTTTATGGATGTACATTTTCTTTCTGCCCCTTTAATTTGGGGATGCTGAGGTCGTATCTAGGGTATCAAGGGAGCGAGACTATTGGCCAGCCCTTTAGAGCAGATGAGGCAGGAGGGGAAGAGAAATAACACCTACATCATCTAGCACTGGACCTGCCACTAGAGGGCAGTAAGTACACTCAGACAGTGGACAGTGCCTGCAACAGGGGTTCAGCCAGAGAGGCAAACGTCGGGTCAGATTTGGTCACCCCCTCAATTCTTCAGCTGTGTCCTGGACAGTCAGCAATAGAGTTTTGCAATGAAAGATCAGGACCTCCTAACATGAGGACAGCCTGACTTTGGGGCTTGGATTAGGGACACTTAGTAGTTCGGCAGTTGGGAACGGGCATTGTAAATGTCTGTCACAGGATAAAACAGCCCTACTAATGAAACAAGGATTCATGGGCTGGGATATCCCCTAGGAGGGCAGAACCCCAGTCCAGAAGGGATCTGAACATGAGGTGTCAACATAACACCCTGAACACAAGGACCTGGACTGAAGCCCCGTTAGAGGCGTTAGGAGGATTGAGGTGCTCAGGAATGAGAGGGCCAAAAGAACTTCACTAGAGCAGGGACACAACTTCAGATCCACACCAAAGGTAACCCAGTGCTGAGCCGCAGAAAGGGGTTTTTCCAATGTTAAGTTTCTATTGACCTTGGGAACTGGACACGAAGATGAGTCTGTACATTTGGCCCCAGGGTTTCATATGGTGAAGACTGGAACATGGAAAATGGGAGAAAGATGCTAGGGTTTGGAAGCCATTCAGGCTTAACAACTGAGTTATTTCTTATTGCTGCCGGTGAACTTCCTTCTAGCAGTGACTCCCACCCCTGTCCCCACCAACCTACTAAGCCACTTAAAATTTACTATCAGCCAAAATACCACAAACTGCATTTATCCTAACTGCATGTAAAGTAAGAGAGAGGAAACTCTTGGGTCAAGCCAGGAATGGCCCTCTTATGAGGAAGAAAATAAACATTAATATCTAGACTTTCTATTATTTTGGCTGTTCTGAAATCTTTTCAGTTTTCTTCAGTGCTGTGGCATGTGTTTGAGATAACCAGTTAAGTGTCAACAAAATAAATGAGATATTGACATTATTTCAACTGGTTCACTGCTTTCTATTCAACAATCTCACAAAAATGATTCCACCTCTTTCCATTCCCCTTTCCAATGTCAGTATTCTGTCTTTTTTTAGGCGCAATCCAAAGGTCTGATCCTCCTGACCCAGCTGAATGGGTCCCCCTGCAGGGCTCAGCACTGATCTGAATCAGGCCCCTTAGTTCCCAGCTCTGCCATGGAGTCCCCGTCTGTAGTGCTAATGACTGCCTGAAGTCTGGGTCACCATGTACCCTAGAAGCTTACACGGCCACAGTGGTGGTTTAAATATATCCACAGACTCTTTGCTGCTTCTCCTATGGAGAGGCATAGTCTAATTCCTCTCTTCTTAAATCCTCGCTGGTCTTAGAGATTGATTTCAGCGATGGAATGTTGCAGAAGTGACTTTTAAATTCCTAAGGTGAGGATACAGGAAATGTTGCACTCACTCTTAGAGTTCTCCGCTGGTATGTAAAAACTCTGACCTCCCCAAGTGGCCTCAGGGCTGCAGACACTATGTAAAAAGACCATGTGGAGTGGCCCCAAGACTGCATGAAGACAGAGCCATGTGAGAACCCCTGCGAGGTCCTGCCCAATTCACAGATTTCTGAGCATAATAATATGGTTGCTATTTTGCAGCTCAAGTTTTGGTGGTGCTTGTTACCCAGCAACAGTTAACCAGAACCGCCACTCTTCCCTGGTCCAGAAATTCATGGAATGAGAAAGCCTCCTTTCCTTTTATTAACCCATCACTTCAGTCTCTTAAAGACTACTACACTAGATGTTTAGTCAAATGCAAACTTCTTTGCTAAAAGACTAGGGCAGTTTCAGAAGAGAAGTGTAATGTAGATGACAAAGGTTATGCTTGAGAATGAAAAGGGAAAACAACTAAGAACTGGATTTTACAAAGAATTTCCCCTTGTGGGCTTCTCCACAACTCTTTTAGCTCCCATGTCCTCAGGTAACATCCTCTCCCTCAAACGTATTTATCTGGTAGTCATCGGCCTGAATTTTTACCCACCTCCACAGAACACTCAGAACTGAACTTGGATCCCCTCTCCTGCCATACAGCAAAGCCAATCTATTGACACTGAGTTGTAATGAGGGAAAGTACAGCACTTACTACAGGGCACTAAGCAAGAAGAACAGGCAGCTTATCCTCAGCTCAATTCTTCAATGACTTTTCAGGAGGGTTTTTAAAGGCAACATTTGGGGTGAGGGTTGCAGCTCATGGACTTTATTCTGATTGGTTGGTGGTGAGGCAACAGGATGATGTTTTGGGAATTTTAATCATCAACCTTCTGGTTCCAACCAGTCTAGGATCTACGTGCTTGTGGTTAACCCATAGTCACCATCCGCCACAAGGTGGAGGTCTTAATTTCTGCAGAAAAACTCCAAGATGAGCATCAGATTGTTAAGCATATCCTTAGAGGAACTAGGACTCTGTTTTATTGCTGAACTGTTGTTTAAACCATCATTACTTTTCTGGCTTGACTGCTTTTCCTTTGTTTCTGTATTTCTTCACTTCCCTAATTAGCAGCTGCTTGAGTCTGCTCTTTGGAAAGCCTACCAGACCAAAGCCTTTTCCTATAAACAAGAAATGGGGGACACAGAGGGATTTTTGTACCCAGGAGGGCCTTGCTGGGTTCTGCTCAGTTTCATGCATTTCCCCTAAAATAAACACCCTACATCTGATGCTTGAAATGGAATAGCAGCCCCAGGGGTTGACAAGATGTCAGTGAAGCAGGTGGATACCTAAGCCTCATACAACAGGTGAGGGGAAATGGTTCTGAGCCATTGGTAATGGTAAAGCAGGAGCCTCTTTGTTGGGTTGTTGTTTTTTTTTTTTTTTCCGATATTGTACAGTACATGCTATAGTTGAGCTGATCTTCCTAATTAAAGAACATTTTGGTGAAACACATATCCAAGAAAAGTCATTAATTTGGGGAGAATAGGGCATTTGAATCCAAGAATCACAAATTGAAGCATTTGGACTTTAAGCAGATGATATAAATGAGTGAAATAGATTTTGTACTATTAATGGGCAAAGATGGGGATTGTGGCCAAGTAGAACGAGCTTTCATGCCTTTGCAAAGGGCACAGCTGTTACACACCTCTCAATATTGCTGTTTTACAGGAATGTAGACAGAGTTGTCACCTTTGTCTCTCTCTGTGTGTCTCTCTCACTCTTCTCACTATTCAGAGATCTGGATTTATATGTGAAATATCCACTTCTTAGAACATTGAGGATGCCACACAAAACATTCTATCCACCTAATATGGGCACCAGATGAAAATAATTTTGAAAAAATAATTTTCTTAATTATGAAGACACAGCTCTTTTACCTTTCCCTGGGCCCTGTACTTGTGTCAAGTAGCTTTCAGAACATTACTATACTGGGGGGAAGGGGGAGTCTACTTGAGTAATTAATTAAATTAGCCTTTAATATTGACTCCAATTTTTTTTTCTTAAAGAGACTCCGAGATATGATTCCTAAACTTTAGGCATCTCCCTGCAGTTTGAGGAATGGGGTGTTTGCCAATTCTTTTCTCTACAAATGTTTTAAAGATTTAGAAAAGAGGCTTTCACTACTGAGATGCTAATTCTGAAACTCTGCCTCCTTTTATTCTTTGTTAAGCAATACTGTATTTACCAGGGACTCATTGGTCCCTGTTCTAGGTATTTCTGTTATATTTGCAGTGCCAAATTAAGGCTGCTAAAATTGGGATTTTTTTAAACAGGAAATAACTTGATGAGCATCTCATGGGAGAGGATATTTAAGACTTAAAATTCACACAAAATTTAATTATTTTTATTCTATAATAAGTTAACAAATCCTGCATTGATTTTGTACCCACTCTGCCTTCACCCCCAGACTCTCCTGGCAATAATTATTTACATGGGGATGACATAATGTTCTAAGATGTGTCAGTATTTGAGAAAACTCCCTATTTTAGTCTAGACAGTACTTTGAGTCTCAACCACGTGGAAAGGGAGGGTCAACTTGGAAGCATAACTGCATTTCCTGTCAATTGTGATGTCATTACTTATCCAGACAATACCACAGTGACAGCCACCAGGGGCTTGAGTGTTTGAACTGCTCTGATTCCCCAACCCAGGGCTGCTGAATGCTTCAGGAGGCCTGACCAGCCAGAAGCTGGTGTGGGCTTTGTGGTCCTGAAGGTTTGACAATTTGAGGACCCCCCTTAAGAAAAAGAACACAAATTACCAAAACAAACTTATGTCCAAAATACTCTACATAGTGCACACTACACTTAACTGAGATCTTTTTTAAAATTAAAACCAAGGTGAGGGGGGCAATCCCTCAATCCCTCTCAGGTGGTAAAACCAGGAAACATGAGTCAGGGAGTTGCGGTCACTGGGCCCCCAGAGGTACTGACGGGTGGCATCAGGACTTACTAACGTCCACACGTGGAAACAGCTGTGAGAACGAGAAACGGCCTAGCTGTGGCTGTTCAGAGGCCCGTTCTATGATCCTTTTAGAGATATTTCAATGAAACAAATGAGACATTATTGACATTAACTTGGACTATATAAATGACACTGCCTTTGTCATACATAAATTATACATTAAAGGCCTGAAAAAATTCAGGTGAAAAGTAGTAAAGTATGAAACAGAAGGAATAAAAAAATAATACTGTTAATAAGAATTATTCTGACATCAAAAAAAAGAAAATTAAAACAATAGTGAAAAAATCAAATCGTACCCGAAGCATTAATTTCCATTTAAGGTCCATACAAGTGAGGGGCCCTACGGGTCGATCTCCACTGACCTCACAATAAATCTGCCTCTACTTAGATGCTCCGTCTAACCCCCTACACACGATTCCCAGAGATCATTCCAGCACACAGTGGATTCTGGCCCTTTTTCCCCAACTTTCCTCCACGCAGAATACGTAGGTTTAGTAAAATCCAACTGCAATTTCCTTTTATCTTGTTGGGGACTGAAAAGGTACACATTTTTTCCTCATCTATGAGACATGCCTGTAAATAGTAAGAAAAGAGAGTTTCTAACAAAGACCCTTTACAATGAAAGTTACAAATGTTACTCATGCCCCCTTGGGGCAAATATTCAGCACGAATTTCGGGAAAGCATTCCTTGTGTGAGAATAGCAAAGAATCTGTTAGCCTCGTCTGCTCCCTTAAGGGAAAATCTTGCTCTGTGTTAGTGCCAACATTTTCAGACTTCAATCACATGGATCTCTTTTAAGACCTTTTTTTCTGTCTTCTAAATCAGCTTTTCTCTTTACTTCTCCACAACGTCCTAAATCATTCTACCGCTTGAGCTGTCTGTCATCTCCAGAGTGAGATGGAAAAATTCTAGAATTCAGGAAGTTCTGTCTGTATTTGAATTCCTGTTGTGGTTAGATAGGATATGCCACTGCAGCTACCTCAGTGTCTAGATACAACCCTTTTTACTAGACTTTTGTTACCTTTAGTGCCAATCCTTCAAGTTTTTTTTTTTCACTTTTCAGTTTTTCTTCCTTTTTAAAAATATGTTTATGCCATTAATTGCCTCAATGCTTTTACTTCTGTGACTCAAGCTTGCTTTTATTTTATTTTTTCCTATAATCTGTACACTCCTGTGCTGTTTCTGATTCTCTCTGCAGGCTTTCCCTCTTGTTACTGACATTTGCCCTCAAGTTGCACCTTTTATGTTTTCTTCTTGGGTTAATATAATGAAAAGAGATATTTATATGCCCATTGGCTCACAGATTTCCGTGGGAGCTTCCCGGGTGTAATCTAAAACCATCCCCAGACTTGAAGGTCGGGGAGACTGAAGACAGAGGCAGACCACTCCTGGCTGGTAGGTGGAAGGACTGATAAGCAAAGGAACTTACTCACCAGGCTTGTCTTGGGCAGCCGCAAGATGCATAGATTTCTGGACCCATCCACCAATCTTAAAAATATAGAGAGAGGCCTTAACTGGGTTCTGTCACTTGTACCATCCAGATGGCCTCAACATCACATTGCTCTCTCAAAGCTACATCCTTGAAAATGCCTCCCACTGTGGGAACAATGGGGGAAACTACATTCCAAGCATAGGAGAGGAGGGGAGGAGCCTCTGATTACCCAGGTCCAGTTCTTGGGTCACCTGGTGGTCATGTCCTCTTGATGATCTCCTCCAAAGATGCCCTGTAAGAAATGTGATTACCTAGGCAGTTAGAGACTTGTTCAAAGGGACCCGGCTTTCTATCTGCCTTACCCTGCCTGCCCTTTCAGGATGTTACTTGTCATTCACTCTAAAGCATCCTTTTGGTCAATGATGTTCTGTTTTGAGAGACAGAGATGCCGTTTTGGAGGTTTTTGAAAGCTTTTTCTGACCATGCTATTATTTTAAGATGCACATTAATTGAGACTAGCCAGAAACAAACAGCTGGCTAACAAGGTAGTTTCCAAAGGTGCTATGTAGCCCTCAGGTAAATTCATTAAGACTCTACCTCTGGGAGCACAGAATTGCATGGGTACCAATTTTCTTCTCTGTACCCAGCTTCATTCCTTCTATTAAGGGGATGAAGATTCTCTTTCAGAGCTACAGGAATAAACTGCTTACAATATGCTTTTCTTTTCCATTCCCCACCCAGATAATTCATAGCATATCTTGTATCTGAGATCCGTATCAGACACTGGAGACAAGATTGTTATATAAAATGAAGAGTGAGCCCTTTCGGTAGAAGGGATTTTTAAGGCCCACGGTGGTGGTCTGTGCTGTTTCTCACTGGCAGAGGCAGGGCGGGGTCGTGGTGCAGAGAGGTAGCATTCAGTGGTGTGAGATCTCCAATCTATTAAAGAAAGCATAATTGAGTTGTGTCACTGTAAATACCCAATTATACAAACTAATTTATATATTAAATCATCAGTGATATGAGAATTGTAATCATTTTTTTCTCTCTCACTTTGCCAGACTGATTTTTGAGAATTCATGAGTAATGAATTGGCTGTATTTTCAGGGGAGCCAATTGGTATGCTTGTGGTGACTGGTTTGAATTGTAATTCATTTTATGCACACATCCAATTACTTCTCATAGAAAGGGTTCAGAAAAGTTCCCAACCCACCAAAGCAAAGCCTTGACTTCAGAAAATCTGAATACTTTGATGTTTTCCACTTTTTTCTTAGTAAAATAAAAGAAAAAATAAACTTCAGCCATTCTGCAACAAAGTATCCTGTTTCTTCCAGCTGGAAGGACATTAGAATTAAAAAAACTTTTTTTTAACAAATTTGTCTATAATTAATACAGTTTCTCCCAAATTTTTAAATATTACCTCAAACTTTAAGAAAAAATTAGATAATGCTGAGTAGGCTAATTCTCTTAGAGAGACATCGAGTTAGCATAAAGGTGAACTGGAGTCCGGACCAAGTTAGATTTCTGGGATAGAGTGAAAATTTAGTGTGAACCAGTCCAAGCTTATGTCAGGAAGCTGTAAGGAATGAACTACCATTTTAATGGTAACTGAGAAAATGGGATTCAGGTCACAGTAATACACTATGGATTGGTAAGAGGTTGGCACTCTATTTAGTTCTGAATGACTACAGCAAAGGGAGGTAGAAAAATAAGAAAAAGAAAAGGACGTCAATGGGAGATTTGGAGAGAGATACATAGACCAGTGAGAGGGAGGAAGGAGGAACGTGGCGGGGAGAAAAGCTCCAGGGTAACATCAGGCAAAGCTGGAACTGATTCAGGTTGTTAGGGTCAAAGTGTGCCTGCGTGAGTTGTTCTCAAACTTTCCTGATGGCTTCCCTTCTGTGTCTAGTTATTACTGCAGGCAAGAGAAGGGGTTCTGACTTACCAATTCACAGTCGCTGAACCCCAGCCCAGGTGAAAGGGTAGTCACATCCAAACACTGGCCATTGACCATCGAGGTGAATGGGACAGATCGCTTCCTGATTCAACATCCAGGAATGTCACAAAATACCTCCGCCAAGGGGCTTTTCCAGCATGTGCTATGACCTTGATAAATTCTGCCCTCTTTCCAGGCAAATGATACCTTGGGAAATCAACCTGTCTTAGTACAGAGAAGCTGAGATTAAATCAATGTCCTTGAAACATAAGTGAAAATATGAATTTTCCAGGTTTCTGCACTATTCCTGAATGGTGAACAGAGGCAATTTTACCAAATTGAAGACATACTTAAAGCAATTCAGACTGAACCAGTATAAAACCGTGAAGTATGGCAGTCTAGACGATCTTTGCAACAATTCTGTCTCATTTTCCCTCATGGTGACATCCATATTCCCAATGCATACCAGCTGTATGTGCTCCCTACTTCCACACAATGCAAACCTTTTATTCCTTTTAAGGTATAACTGGCTGACAGTCTATTAAAGCATTATCCACCCTAGAGATATCTTCATTGCAATAGGAATCAAAGCAGTAATTCAAAGAAGGTCATCAATATATATGTGGTTACTTTTCCTCTTTGATCATGGCAGGCTTCACAAAATATGGAATTCTTTCCCACTGAGGCCAGATAAGGCCACAGAATCTTTCTCAATATTGGTGATCCAGGTAGCCACGAACAATTCAACAAAGTGAACAAGCAACATGAAAATGTATCTATAATTCAGTATCTATGCTGTAAAATTGTAATGGTTACATTTTAAACATCAATTAAGATGTATGGAAAGATGAAAGGATAGGGACTGAGGGTTGATAGTTCACATAATGACAATTCTAGTCCCGCTATTCGAAATAATATTGAAGGAAAATGTTAGAGAAATCAATAGTTAATGACAGAACGCACGGAAAGAGTATCGTAAACCCAAATAGCTACAAAATGCAAAAAGGTCATATTCAGGATCATAGGTGTGGATTGTTGAGCAAAGACTGAAGCACTGTTTGAAACCTTTTATTTAAATTTTTATTGTCTCACTGTTTTGGAATGAATGGCTGTTACTTTCTGCACAGTTGATATACAGTGTTTCTACTTTTCAAGAAACAAAGCAGAAATTACAGATCCAAATTACCATATCCCAGTCAAAGTAGCTGCCCTGACAGGATATACATTTATTCCAGCGGTACGGCCATTGCTTAAAACAGTTTTAGAACTCCTCTTGAAATTGCTTTCAGAGCCTGAAGCTAATTTCTTTGACTGTCCTCAATAGTGGCAAATCTTCATCTTTTGACAGGGGATTTGATTTTTTTAAAGCTTGCCAAAAGTCAAGACCGGTGAATAAAGCAGTTGGTTAAATTGGGTTATAGTGTTTGGGGTTTCGAAAATAAGGGGACCTCAAGTTATGAGCCGAGTTTTCTCACGGAGCTCGTAAACCACTTTAGAAGGCAATTTCAAAAGGGACTCTTTCAAAGTAGATTTTTAGTTTCCTCCTTTATAAAGTGAGTGGCGACCACTAGCTGATCTCTGAATTCCCTTCCAACTCTATGATTATGTGATTCAGGAATTCATTTATTTAAACATCTTGAAAGATTCGGTGCTATTTTAAAGGAAAATAAAACAAATCTCAATGTGATGAAAACCTTTTTTATCTTAAAAAAGATATATTAAAAGAACGTACTTAATTACACTGGGGTTCATTTTCCTCTGCTGTAAAATGGGGGAGGGTCTTGATTAGATGACCCTCGAGCTGTACAATGATATGCTATTGAATTAATTATCTCTTGCATTATAACAAATTACTCCAAAATTTAGTGGCTTTAAACAACATTTATTGTCTCCCAGTTCCTGTGAGTCAGAAATCTGGGCACTGCTTATCTCTGTCCTTTGCTTTAGGACTTCTCCCAGGCTACAGTCACGGTGTCACCTGAGTTGCAGTCATTCCAAGGATCACTTGGATTTGTCTCCAGCTCACCTGTATGATCACCGGCCCTCTTCATCTTTTCCTTGGCCTCAGTCCTTGCTGGCGGATGGTTGAAGGCTGCCCTCAGTTCCTTTCCACATGGGCTTCTTACTAAGGCATCTGATGATATGTCAACTTACTTATCATAACAAGCGGGCATTAAGAGCCAGAGAAAGAGACAGTACAAACCAGAAGAAGTTATAGCCTTTAACCTAATCTGAGAAGTGATGTCCCATCACTTTTGCTATATCCTGTTCTCTAAAAGAGGTGGGGAGGGTATAGGTCAGTGGTAGAGCGTGTGCTCAGCATGCTCGAGGTCCTGGGCTTAATCTCCAGTATCCCTGTTAAAAAATATATAAATAAATAAAAAGTAAAGTTAAAAAAAAGTATTTGGATCCAGCTCATACTCCAGGGGAAGGGATTACTCAAGGGAAAGAGTACCAGAAGGTGGAAATGACAGGGAGCCACGTTATAAGCATCCTACCATGTATTCCCCCAGCCCCCAGTGATTCTCATCCCTTTCATGTGAAAAATACACTCACCATGTCTCAGGCCCCTGTAAAACTCAGTCCATTGCAGCGTCAGATCAAAGTCCACCACCACCTCATTTAAATCATGTTCAAATGTGTATGAGCCTTTTTGAGTGTGGTTCCTTCAGCACAGCTCCAGGAGTCCAGTTCCTTTTTATCTGTGGACTTGTGAAACCACAAGTTCTGGAACTGTGATCCTCCCATTGTCATTAACTTCACAGCTACCCTACCACAGGGGCCTCTGCACCACAGGGTCTGCTGCATCTGGACCTGCTGCGCTGACTTTACCTGCTCTGGTACCCACTCAGAGCAGGTACAGCAATATTCCCAAGTGTGCATATAGTATATTCAAACCAATGAACCTCTAAAAAGTAACTGGCGTGGCAAGTACTTGAACCTTCGTAATTTTTTTCTCCTACTCTCTGGAGCATGTGTCTTAACTAGGTTTCCAATGTACTTATCTTGCCACTTTTTGCTCATCTGGTCTAATTAATATGTCATCAATATAATGGACCAAAGTGATTTTGTATAGATGTCCAAACTGTCCAGGTCTCTCCAGGCAATATCATGACAGAGGGTGTGAAAATTAACCTAGTGATGGGGCAGTATAAACATTTATCCCACATGAATACAAACTGCTTTTGATGCTTCTTTCTTACAAAGACAAGGAAGTAAAGGATAAATTAGACAAATCAATGACTGAATACCATGTATTTGAAGTTGATCTACTCTAACAAAGGTACCTCTTCAGCAATAGTAACTGCAATTAGCACCACTAGTTGGTTGAGTTTGCAGTAGTCTATTTCCATTGTCCAGGATCTATCTGGGTTGTTTAGTGGGTCAAAATAGTAAGGTAAATGAACATATGATGGGCCCATGGCCTCTGCATCTTCTAGGTCTTCTGCTATTCTCCCTGGGATGCAATGTTGCTTTTTTGTCTTAATATATTTCACAAGTGTGGGGATGGGGAAATGGGAAAGAAGTTTTAGAAATTTGCACCTGGCCTTCCTACTGGAAAGCTCTTATTCTGTGATCTAATGAACCATTAACTACCAAGTATCTCCATTCCAATGACATATCCTGGGACTAAGGAAACAATAACTTTGCAAGTCAGGGAACTCAGTGAACCAACTACTGTGAGCTAGATTTATGCCCAAATTCTTTTAATTATCTAGTCTCCAAATGCCTTCACTTTAACATGAGGACTCTGATGATGCTTTATGTCTCTAATTATCAATGTCAACTCAGACCTGACATCTAACATTCCTCAAAATGTTTGTGTATTCCTCTTGCCCCAGAGTTTGATTTTGCAAGTAAATACCTTTCATTCCTGTTGGGAAGTGACTTATCATTGTGTTACAGAGTCCCTCCTTCTTCAATCAATAAGTTTAGAGTCAGACCTTGACTCAGGTATAGAAACTGGATGTGAGTTTATAAATTTTTTACTAAATCGATTGTCTTCAGTTTCCTGATCATTCATCCTTGGTTTATATTAATTTTACAGTTTGAGCAATGCCCTTCTTGGCTGCTTATCTCCCTTACTTCCAGGCATGTTGTGTACACATTGTGATAATTGCTCTGGAATGGACATACTCCACTCAATCCTGTCCTCGTATAATCCCCTCCCCTTGAGTGCAGGTGGAACCTGTGACTTTCTTCTGACTAAGAATATGGCAAAGGTGGTGGATGGCACTTCCTTGATTCAGTTATGTCTTATGGTAAAGGTAATGGGATGTGACTCCCATGATTATGTTACCTTTTATGATTCTGTCTCAGCAGACTGAAAAAAGAGACTCTTCTGTCGGTCTTGAAGAAGTAAGCTGTTTTGATGTGAACTGCCCATGGATAGGGCCACATGGTAGGAAACTGAAGGTGACCTTTAAGAGCTGAGAGGGTCAGTTCTGCAACCACAAGGAATTTGGGGCCAACTAAAAGCAAAAAAATGACACTAATTCATGCTCACACATAGATAGAAATAAATAGTGATTATATAGATATGAATATAAATTTAGATAAATAGATAGACAATTTACTGAATTACAAGAAGAGACATAACTTATTCTGACATGGACCATAAATCCCTTCTCACTAAAGGCTGTTGAAGCACTCTTAGGCCTAAAATCTATGTGTAATAAATTTTGGTGAATTGTGTAAGCTAGAGGCTACAGTTATTTTTTTCATACATGAATATCTGACTTATAGGCCTAAATTTAAAATTCTGACAATGCCTAGTTCTGGCAAGAATACGGAGCAACTGGAGCTCTAAGATACTACTGATGGGAGTCAAAATGAATACAGCCACTTTGGAAATGCTTTCATCAGTATCTGCTAAAGTTGAACACAATCATGCCTTGTGATCCACTAGCTCACTGTGAGGTGTGTATCGTCCATAAATATCTACATATGTGTACCAAAGTACATGAGCACAAATGTAACAGCATGAGTCTTCACTGCAAAAACTTAGAAATATTTAAATACCTATCAACAGGACAATGAATGAATGAATTATATGTTTATAAAATAGATTATCATATTGCAATAAAAAAAACAAACTACTGCTTCACTAACAATATGGATAAAGCTCACAGATACAATGATGAATGAAAGAAACCAAAGAGCAAATGCTGTTCAATTTTGTTTTTAGAAAGGTAAAAATCAAACTAATATATGATGGACAGAATAGTGACTAACTTTGGGGGGAATAATGACTGAAAGAGGGCATGAGGAAGGCTTTAGAGATGCTGAGAATGTTTATAACTTGAGCTTGTTGATTGTTACATGAGAAAACTTACTTTAAAAGATTCACTAAGCTATAGATTTATAACATTCAGCGCAGTTTACAGTACGCTACTCTTCAGTGGAAAAAAATCTTATTCCTCCCATAAACAAATAGTAGTTTAGAGAAGAAGATATAAAAGTGTCCCACGCGTGTTCAAAAAGATGTTCAATTTTACTAATAAGAGAAGTGCAAATTGAAGTTATACATTGTGACACCACTTCTTACCTACCAGATAGACAAAAATCCAAAAGTTTGAGATACTCTGTTGATTAGGCTGTGGGGAAACAGGCCCTGTCATATGTTGCCAGTGACCATGCAAATGCAATAAGCCCCATGGAGGAAAGCTTGGTGATACCTGGAAAAATTACCCTCAAAGGGCAGACATTTACCCCTTGATTCAGCAGCCCCACTTCTAGGAACTCATTTCAAATATATACTGACAAAATGTGAAATTACTTTTTCTGCTGAATAGTGTTTGTTTGCCATTTCAGCTTTTATTCCCCGTCCTTCTCCACCCTGCTCTGTGCTCTGAGAGACTGAACCTTGTGAACTGTATTTGCAGCGAGCAAACATTCTCTGTAGAGGGACAGGTAGTATAGATTTTTAGGCTTCAAGGGCCATATAGCTCCTGTTGCAATTACTAAACTTCGGTGTTATTGAGCATTTACTATGTACAAGACATTGTGCTAGATACTGAAATATAATAATAATTCAGATCCTCTAAAAAAGCTTCTCTCTCTCCCCTCTCCCTTCTTGTTTTTATTAACAAAAATTCTCCACACTAGCTGTGAAGATGGAAGTGACTACTCACTTTAAAACACAGTTTTTCTGTTTTTCTGCTTTATGGACTGTTTGATTTCTGTAACTGCAAGATAAAATGGGGGAGTTGCTATTCTGTTTGAGTGTTGAAGGAAGCATTAAAGTGGGCCATATAATTTACAAAAATGTATGAACCACCTTGTTCAGTTTCTTTAGTATAGTTTTGTGACAAGATGTTGGTCAACATAGCCAGTAACAAAATTTTAAACAGTCTTATAGATATATTTAAACTTAACAATGTAAGATTTAAATCACCAGGTCATTTTGCTTTTGGATAAATCTCATTCATAATATTAAATATAAGACTGATGACAATAGAAAGTGCCCTTCCTCTCTTTTGTGGACATTTCTGAGAGGCAGCAGATAGTCTGCAGAACGATGCCATTTGCTCAGAATTATTTATGATACATATAATCTGTCTAAACTCACTCAAAGTCTTCAATGCATGTGTCTTAGTTACTGTTCCTATCCCTATAAATTAAAACCATAAAAATTAACACAGTGGCTGATAATTGGGTAAATGAATAATTATTTAAATAAATCATATCAAATATATAAATTCTAGAAAAACCAACAGAAATGTGGAATTAATACAGAAATAGCATTTTTAGTGGGTAATTAAAATGTACTTTTTTCTATTTTGAAATTCTGTTTTCATTAATAATGTGGCCTTCAAGCAATGACTTGAAGTTGAATGCAGGTTGTTGAGAGATGAAAGAAAACTGACCCACTGTGAACTACTCAGTGTCATCAAGGAGAAATGGATTCCTTAAGTCACACTCTTTCACGTCACAGCTTTCTTTTTAAACGTCTGATTTCCCTGTGGTATCTTTTCTTCTCCTTTCTGATGATAACACAGTCTAGGAGTTATGTGCCTGCACACTTGGCAGAAATAGTTCCTCTTACATCTCCAGGGAAGGCTGTTGTGCACCTGAAACTTCAAAGCCTCCTGTAGTGAGGCGTGTTCCAGCCTTGTGCCTTTACTGTTCCTCTCCTTGGTCCGCCTGGTCCAAGGTTCCGTCACTTCTGCTACTGCAACTCCCAACACTGCCGTTTTTTGGTCTCAACTACAGACTAGAAAGAAAGCGGCAGTCTTAGTGTATCATTAGGACTGATCACCAAATGTTTTTATTTTGTCCTCCCAGATATATTGTAGCATTGTACTTTCTCATCCCCTTTGAAGTTATTTGTGGCCTTGAACTTCCTTTGGCAATATTATGTGAGCAAAAAGGATGTGTATTACGCAGGACATAGCTTTAAAAGCCAGCGTGCAATTCATCCCACTCTGCTCACTTTGCGGGTTGGCAAGGTTCCAGACAGCGGTTTCTTATTCAACTGGGGTCCTGGAGTCAGGACAATGGGGAGCAGGGCCTGCAGCCAACTTGTAATGATCGTGTAAGGTGAGCCAGAAATTAACTTAGTGGTTTTAAGTCATTGAGAGTTTCAGATTTTGTTTGTTTGTTTTAACTTCAGAACTACCTAGTCTATTCTGACTGGTATTTGTATTGACAGTTTTCACCACATCTCTCACTTAGATTCTCTAACCTACCCCCAAGGAATGATGCCACTCCTCTGTCCTTGAACCTATGCTTAGTGAAAGAAGGTTGTTATTTTTCTTTCTGTATGTATTTTTCTATCATTTTCTATCTCTCTAGGTTGGTGGTTTAACATAATATTTTTGATCAGATTAGTATGCACCCAGTGGATTACTTCTCTGCTGAAGGAATGAAAACCAATTCTCAGGCTCACACTAAAAGAAGCAGCAGAAAGTCTTATTCTAACTCCACCCCCTCAACTACCATTTTGAATCAGTTCTATCAGTAATACTGGGTGCCCATCTTCAATCAGCATTACATGCTACAGCCTTGGTAGAACTTGGTTTAATAAGTATATATTTCAGCCTATAAAGGTAATGTGCACTTGTCTGTTAAGTTCAAAGTTTTGATCTCACCCAAAATAGCATTTTGGCATTTTGGGTTTTGCAAAAGAGCCTATTGATAGGCAAGACAAATGCCATCCCATACCACATTTGTCTTAACATTCTTTTTTATGACAGTTGATAGCATGTTTTTCAAAGCTTTGGCATAAAATTTAAGTTATCTGTGACCTTTCCTGGCTCTACTTATAGCAATTATGTCTCAACTCTCACAAGAAAATTGATATAAAACAGTTTCCAATCTCATCAAGTTCCCCTAACGTGCCTTAAAGCAATAATATGTGACTTATATTCTTGCTTTGGAAGCTTAAATGTAAATGATGTATCATTACCCCAAAGATTATCTTTTGAATCTGACAGATATTACCTTTCTAAAATCATATATGGCCTACATAAGCTTTAATAAAAATAGTAAATTTCCCCATGTGGAAGCTAATATGTAATTATTAGGTTGAACTATTTGAAACTGCCAACATTTGACAGTTTTTGACCAATAAAAATGGCAATTTCATGTGATTCAAACTAACATTATACATATTATGTTGTTGTATTTTTATATATACATGTGATGAAAATATACAAGAAAAAAATTGGTCATTTTCCTCCTTCAAATTCTCTCCTATTCCTATATTCCTTATCTTGATGACTGCACCATTGATTACTCACTTGTCCAAGTAAACCTGGAAGTTATAATTAAGTCTTCCATCTTCCCTTCCTTTTATATCCAATTGGTAATGGACTCTATTTTTCCTTAAAATATCCTAAAATTGCTATGCAGGCTTTGTTGCTGTTGCTACTGCCTTGCCTTAATTTATAATCTGTCACAGATGGGGTTCCCCAGGAAGCAGACTGAGATAGAGGCTATGTGCAAGCGATTTATTCAGGAGTGTTCTTGAGAGTGCAGTGTGCCAGAGAGAAGACATGGAAGTGATGGTAGGTGGGCCACTTCTGCTTCTAACTCACAGGTCTCAGACCAATGTCTTTCAACTACAAAGAAATTGCACCCTACAAACGTCATTAGTTTAAAGTATGATTTCTCATCCTTGGTACTATTATCATTTTGGGCAAGATAATTCTTCATTGTGGGGCTCTCCTGTGTAATGTAAGATGTTTGGCAGTATCATTGGTCTCCATCCACTAGATGCCAGTAGCAACCACCCATTGTGACAACCAACAATGTCTCTAGACTTTGCCAAATGTCTTCTGGGGGCAAAATTGCCCCTGGTTGAGAAGCATTGGTTAAAGTACATACTGGAGACATACACTGGAGGATGGTATTCCATTGTTGCAAAGCATTGCCTCTGGACTATCATTCAGCTGTGTTGTCAGCTTTCTGGGTGGTGTTTAATGTGACATGCCCAGTGGATCTGTTGGTCATGCACTCATTCTCACAGTTTCTTTGTTGTCAGATGGGTTCCTTAGTCTAACACAATGTATGTAGGATGCCACATGAATGGAGCAAACACCATATAAACCTGAGGCCCTGTGGGCAAAAAAGGCAAGTCAATACCTGAAGTATCTTCCTCTTTCTGTAAAAAAAAAAACAAACCCAAAACAAAGAAACAAAAAACCCAGCTGTTTCTTTCATGATAACGATGATCTAATGTAATCAATTTGCTACCAAAAAGCTGACTGTTCTCCTTGAGGGCTGGTGCCATATTGAAGAATTCAGTATTAGTTTCTGCTGCTGGAGGATTGGACATTTGGTAGCAACAGTAGCTACATCAGTCTTGGTAAATGAGAGTCTAGGCAGCTGGGTCCATGCGTAGCCTCCTCCTCACCATCACAACTACTCACTCATATTTCCATTGAGATGGCACTGTTGTGGATGAAGAAGAGACTGGTTGATATCAACTGGATGAGTTTTTGCTCTACCTGATTGTTTATTGCCTCTTCCACGGTAAGTCCTTTCTGAGCATGTTGCATGTGATAGAAATATTTTCATTCTGTGCCCACATGCACATGTTCACTCAGATGTCTCTAGCCCAGAACTTTCAGGTCCCTATCCAGTTAGCCAAGTCATGAACTTACATGTGTTCTAGCTTCAGGATATGCCTCTTTTCTCACAAAGCAATGTCTAAGTGCACCACCTAAAGTTCCATTCATTAGAAGCATTTGCCCTCACTATTTACTTTCAAGGACACCTCTAAGTAGGACCCTAGTACAGCTGCCATTCATATCAGCGCACATCTACATAACAGCCCAACCCAAGTCAAGCACAGCGTGGCTGAGTTTTCTGCTCAGGGTGTCCCAAGTCTGAAACTGGGGTGTCAGCCCAGCTAGGTTCTCCTCTGGAAGTTGTGAGGAAACTCAAGTCCTCCAAGATCATTCTTACTGTTGTCAGAGTTTAGTTCCCTGCAGTTGTGGAACCAAGGTCCTGATTTTCTTACTGGCTGTCAACCAGGATCTTCTCTTAGTAGCTAGAGGCCTACTGCATTTCTCCACATATGGACACCCTAATCTTTCAAGCCAGCAATCCTCCTGTGTCTGATCTTTCTCCTTTTTCAAATCTCTAGCTTCCTCTTCTCCACCCATGTGGAGAAAACTTTATTTTAAAAGATTCATTTGAAAAGGTCAGACATACTCAGATTATCTTCCTACTTTAAGGTCAACTGATTTAGGACCTTAATTATATCTGAAAAATCCCTTCCTAGCAATAGTTAGATTCATGTTTGATTGAATAACTGGGAGAAGGTAGTAATATTTATATTTCTTTGTATCCATTAGATTTGGAAGTACTTTCTTTTTTTCTTTTTTGTATATCTATATATATATATATATATTTTATTGAAGTATAGTCAGTTTACAAATGTGTTAATTTCTAGTTACAGCATAATGCTTCATTCATATTCAGTCATACATGAACATACATATATTCATTATCATATTCTTTATCACCATAAGTTATTATAAGATATTGAATATAGTTCCCTGTGCTATACAGTATGAACTTGTGTATCTATTTTATATATATCAGTTAATATCTTCAAATCTCAAAATCCCAATTTATCCCTTTCCACCCCCTTCCCACCCTGGTAACCGTAAGTTTATTTTCTATGTCTGTGAGTCTGTTTCTGTTTTGTAAATAAGTTCGTTTGTCTTTTTTTTTTTTAAGATTCCACATATAAATGATACGATATGGTATTTTTCTTTCTCTTTCTGTCTTACTTAACTTAGAATGATGATCTCCAGGTCCATCCATGTTGCTGCAAATGGCATTATGTTATCATTTTTATGGCTGAGTAGTATTCCATTCTATAAATATACCACAACTTCTTTATTCAGTCATCTGTCAATGGACATTTAGGTTGTTTCCATGTCTTGGCTATTGTAAATAGTGCTGCTGTGAACATTGGGGTGCAGGTGTCTTTTCAAATTAGAGTTCCCTCCAGATACATGCCCAGGAGTCAGATTGTTGGATCATGTGGTAAGTCTGTTTTTATAAACTGGAAACTACTTGAAGGCAGAGAACTTTTTTTTGCCCTCTGTATCCCCATCACATCTCTCAATCTCCTTCATCCATTTCTGTGCTTGCTGCTTATCAGGCACTCATTAAACATAAAGGTAAACAGATTTTCAGTGATCCCATCTTTCTTTCAATAAATATCAATAGAATACCTAAAAAGATAAATATCAAGATATTAATATTGGTTATCTCAGGGGTTATATGATTTTTACTTTTGACTAAGTTGCATTTTCATATTTATAAGTAATAACCAGAAACCATTACTATAAAAATTAAGACCAGTCATAGCATCTACCTACCTTCTGTCCAGGATTCTTTTGTGTAACAGAAAATATATCTTCAAAAGTGTATTTCCATCATGGTGTTAGAGGACAAGGGTGCCATCAGTGGATCAGAAAGTCTTTAGTGATAGAAACGGATAGGATCATAGTGACAGACAAACAGACTGAAAAACAAATGCACAAGAGGAGAGGACTTGAAGAGATAAGAGAAAGTCCAAGAGATATTCCAAGCTCAAAGAAACAACAGACACTGAGAAGGTATCGGAATACCATCAGGGGTTAATTAATTGTGTTGGGAGCATAGATAGTGTTCCAGTACTAATATTTTTTAAGAAAGTACCCCTCTTTCTTTAACACATAAGACAGAGTCATTCTAATTTTCTCTGTACGGTGTTATCATTTGACTTTACCATTTTGGTAACATGAAACAAACATATAACCTTTACTTGAAGCATATTTAAATGATGTTGAAATCTAATAAAATTTATGGCCCAATTCTTTGCAATTGCTCCAATATTTTCCCTTTCTTAAACCAAAGTTATGAGTAAAAATACCATTTCTTTTTAAATGATTTCACGTAATAAAAATGTAAAGTCTAGATTAAATAGATCTTTTTACTACTGCTCATTCTGCTATATTCTCCTTACGAAATTGGTATTTTGTGTTCAATTGCTTAATTTCAACTGAAATTGGAAGACCAAAGCAACTTAGGCTAATAATAACAGAATTGCCTCACACTGGTATAGTTTCATATTTTTCAAAGCACCTTCTTATTATTGAATTTTGTCTCCCAACAAATCTAGTTATTATTTCTCATTTGATGTATGAGGGAAACGAGGCACCAAAAGGTTAAGTGACTTGTTTTTAGTTACACCATTTAATTAGTGATGGAGCTAAGGCTGGCACCAAGTGCTTCTGCATCTGCTCCAGACTTTTTTCCTTCTCTGACTATTCCAGGAGTCCTGATATTGTCATGGAACTGGGCCAGGAGTGTCCCCTCCCCAGCAAAACTCTAAGCTCTTCAAAGTAGAGTTCAAGGAGATTGTCAGTTCTTGGAACACCCTTCCAAATTCTGCAAGAGAATGTGGAAACTCTAATGAGATTGGCAATCTAGTCTTTGGAGAAATGAGAAGGATCAAGATTACATGGGTCCCACTGGGAATCAGATAAAAGCAGCATTAGGTGAATGGGTTGCGGTGAAGTGCGAGGAACAAGCTCGTAAAGTAGCAGGTTAGAAATTACCGGTTAACACAGCCTCCATGGAAGTTTTCTAGAAAGTGGGAGTGTTCCTGGAGAATGATCAGAAGTCTGAGGCTGTGAGAAATGGGCTAATTCAGGGCCTTTTCCATCCTTCAGCAGCCGAAATAGGACTACAGAGCAGGTGACTATCAAGTGACAGCTACGTTGTCACTAGAAAATGTATGCATTTTCAAGGTACTCAGTGCCAGGAACTGGAGGGGAGGATTTGGGGAGGAAAATTTAAAATTTCAAGGCCTGGCATTCAGAATTACTCAAGGTATCAAGGCCTCAAATGTCTCTTGTGACCTTAAAACTGGCATCTAGGAATATGGATATCCAGAAAGAGAGGATTTGCCAGGGCTGGCTTGTTGATTCTGGCCACACAATTACAAAAAGACAAGGCCTTAGCCCCTGTACCAGAACTGGACAGACTGTGCCAATATGGATTCAAACAAGATGCTCTGGAACAAGGGGGAGGGTATAGCTCAAGTGGTAGAGGGCCTGCTTAGCATGCATGAAGTCCTGGGTTCAATCCCCAGTAACTCCTCTAAAAATGAATAAATAAACCTAGTTACCTTCCCGCCCAAAAAAAGTTTAAAAAAATTTTTTTAATGCTCTGGGACAAAGTCACAAAGATAATCCCAGTTGCTGTGGGAAGTTATAGGGACAATTTACAGTAAGATTTTTTTTTTCTGAAGAATCTCAGAGAGACAGAAGCAAGGTCAGAAAGAAATTTGTCAAAGGTGGTGAAGACAATTTAGAAGGAGGAGGTGATGCAGGAAAACAGATGTAGGGCATAAGGAGGGCTGTATCCCAGGTCTCAGTTGAGCCCCTGGGACATGCCCTGCCAAGTGTGGGTCCTTGGCTTCGCACAGGAAAGAATTCAAGAGCGAGCCACAGGTGAGTCGAGGTAGATTTATTCAGAGATACATTGAAAGGCAAGAGAAAGGCCACGAGGTGTGGGGGTTGGGGGCTCAGATTAAAAGTAGGTACACATCCCATAGACAGAATGTGGGCCGTCTCCGAAGAGGGAGAGAGCGGCGGCCGCGAGGCGCCGTGTTGCTGGTTTTTATGGGCTTGGTGGCTTCATATGCTAATAAGTGGAAGGACCAGTCTAAGCAGCCTGGGGAAGCAGCTGGGATTCCCAGGAAGCTGGCCATTTCCCACTCTTTGACGTTTTGTGGCTAGCCTTGGGACGGCCATGGTGCCTGTGGGCACGTCATTCACCATGTTAGTATGTTACAATGAGCGTATGATGAAGCTCAAGGGTTTCTAGAAGTCAAATCTCCCACTGTCCTGCGCCTCACGGCCTGCTGGGGGTTGACTCTTTCACCATTTTGCTGTTAATTGCTGTGGCCTTCCTTGAATGGCTGTGCCCTGCCCCCTTCCTGTCTCAGAGGAATGGGAGAGACTTGGCTTCTTTCAGGTGACAGGTAAAGCACAAAAGGAGTTTGCATAGGGAAGTCCCAGTTCAGAAGAGGGGCACTACAGTCACTTGTTGTGATTCGGCCCCCCACCCCACCCCGTTCCAGTCCAGCTCCCCACAGGGAGATTTCATCACTAAATGCAGCTTTGTGTGACTGACGCACACTGAGGCCAAATAAACCAAAACGTCTGAGTCTGGATCAGAGAAAGGATTATTGCAGGGCCAAGCAAGGAGAATCTGTGGCTCATGCTCAAAAAAAATCCAAACTAACGGTTTCTGGGGAGAAGTTTTTAACAGGCAAATTTTGGGGTGAGGGCTGCAGGGTGTGTGACTTTCTTCTGATTGGTTGGTGGTGAGGTAACCAGGCCGTGTTCCAGGAATCTTGTGCTCAGCCTGAAGTTATTATTCTCCACTTGGGTGGGAGCTTTAGTTCCCAAAATAGAATCCAAAGGTACTGTTATGTATATTCCTTAAGGAGGAACCAGAACCTTGCCTCAAGGTTGTGTTATTGTTTCTTGACTGCTCCCTTTGTTTCTACATTCCCTGACTTCCCTGATTAGCAACTGTTTGAATCTGCCCTTTGGTCTTCAGGAAAGTCTAGGAGATTGAAGTCTTTTCCTGCAAATAAGAAACAGAAGGCACATAGAAAGGCTTTTGTATCCAGGAGGGCCCCACAGGGTCCTGCCTGGTTTCAATTGCCCAAAGAAAGGAACACCCAGCCCCCGACAGAAAGACACACAGAAAAGCTCAGGTCCTGGTTAGGCTCCACTTGCTAATGTCCAGGTGGTTCAGGCTACCTGTTCCCTGACAGGATAGACATGACCACCTAAGCACCAGTCCTCTGG
The DNA here is from genome assembly GCF_048773025.1 of Camelus bactrianus. Lineage (NCBI taxonomy): Eukaryota > Metazoa > Chordata > Mammalia > Artiodactyla > Camelidae > Camelus > Camelus bactrianus. Next base: position 68,060,016 of record NC_133543.1, read on the forward strand.
TGTCCCATGGAAGACAAGGAGTGCTGGATCTCTGCTGAGAAAAACAATCAGCCGTGTGTGTGTGTGTGTGTGTGTGTGTGTGTGTGTGTGTGTGTTTGTGTGTGTGTGTGTGTGTGTGTGTGAAGGGTAGGTAGGCATCTTGAAGGAGAACATCCATGAGGCAAATTCTACCTTGGTCCTCGGGCAGGACTGAGCCCCAGTGTTGCTGAGTCCAAACTCGTTCTGCTCACTGCACGACAGGCCAATAAATTGGGAGACGAGGTGTTGGGACAAGGAATAGCGACTTTATTCAGAAAGCCAGCAGACTGAGAGGATGGCAGACTAATGTCTTGGAGAATCATCCTGTTCTAGTCAGAATACAGGCTCCTTTTGTACAAAAAACAAGGGAGGGTTGTGGGTGATTGTTGCAAACTTCTTGCTGCAGGCATTTTTTCTGGCAGCCATCCAAGGGGGCCAGGTCATGGTGTCCCTGTAAACTTCCAACAAAACAAAGGTTATTCTCTATTACACCAGTTGTCCACAAGGGTGACCTAGTCATTAACACTAAATCTTTTATTGGGTTTGTGCCTTACCCTTCTCTCTGCACCATACCCTACAATGTTTCTTAGGATCACCTCTTAAATTACACCCAAATTCTTTCTCAGGATCTGCTATTGGAGGCAACTAAACCAAGACAATTTATAAGAGTAGAGACAAGGAAAGTAGTTACAAAGTTATTGCAATAATCCAAATAGAAGATGATAATGGTTCAATCAGGATGGTAGGACTGGAGGTAATTGGATGTGGTCAAGAGAGGTTGAATTTTCAATGTAGTTTGAAGTTAGATGTAAAAAGGTGGATGTATGATACGAGGTGAAGAAGGAGTCCAGGTGTCCAAAGATGTTGCCTGGATTAACTGGACTGATGGAGTTTCTTTCAGGTGAGACAGAAAGACCAGGAAGAGCAGATTTTTCCGGAGAAGATACAGAGCTCAGTTTGGGTCAGCTTCACTTTGAGATGCCTACTAAATATTCAAGAGAGGCTTTCAAGTAGGTAGTTGGATACATGAGTCTAGCATTCAGGAGGTAGGCCCACCAAAGGGGCATAATGGCAGTCATTGGTATATAGATGATATTTCCAGCACTGAGATCATCAAGAGAGCAAATATAGAGAGAAAGAGAAGATGACCAAAGCCTGAGTACTGGCTCCTTCCAGTATTAAGAGGCTAGAGAGACAAGAAGGAACAAGGGAGATCAAAAAGAAGCTATCTGTGGAATAGAAAGAAAACCCAGGAGGTGGGATGTCCAAGTGGGAGGCCATGTGGGGAAAAAAGTATATTGAGGGAGAGGAGTAATCAGCTGTATAAAGTGCTGCTGATCAGTTCGGTTAAATGAGGAATGTGCATTTGCGAGTGGATTTAACAATGAAAGATCAGTTCAAGCCTGCTGACAAATTTTTGGTGTCCAAAACCCTTCGTGAGTCCATTGAGCTTCAGTGGATATCTGAGCATTCCTGGAACTAAATGCAATCCATGCTTTCTCAAGAAGATGAGGAGGGTATGCGTGAAAAGAAGGCAGGACTCTTAAGATGAACTTTGGCTGCTTTGCAATTTTGCCTAGAGTCAGCCATGTCTTTGACAATAAGACATTAGGACCAATAAGAATGGCAGATGAACACACTCCCTTTAGTGCTCTGGGGGGAAAATACTATAACACTAGAATCTCCTGGCAGTAGAGCCAGATTAATTTACTCAAGTCTTTATAATAGATTTTTTTTCTGTAAAATAAACTAGATGGTAATTCTACTGAACGAGAGTACCTAAAATTTCCAATCCTAGTGTTTTGGCTTATTATAATCAATGGGAGATGCCCTAGAAATGATGACTGGATTCAGGATGGTGCAGCTACCGGATAATAATGCTGGAAACCACCAGACAATATGCCTTCATTGTTCAGTGAAAACTCAAAAGGGATAATGCCAAAAAGCTTTATATACAAAAAGTGACTGACTCTTAGAAAGGAGAAGGCAAAATAGGTTCACGTAATCACTTCATCCGTTCTCTGCGTGGCAAAAAGTTGTTCTGTGTCTAGTTTTAAGTTGGGTACTGTCGACTGAAGTAAATGCACAGCCCAAAAGTTGAGAGTTATGTTTTATTTGGCGGGAGGACTCGAGCCGGGATGACAGCCTCTCAGATGGCTCAGATGGACTGCTCCAAAGAGGTAGGGGAGGAGCTAGGATATATAGGAGCTTTACAACAAAGACCAGGTAGTTGGAACAATAAAAGATTACTTATTATCTAAAGAAAACCATCTCAAGTTAGAGAATTTAGCACTTTTCTGTGTATGGGAGGAAGCAAACATTTGGGCTCATTGAATTCATTCCTTTAACAAGCATCTAGCTATTTAGGGCCAGTATATTGTCCTTTATTATTCTGAGTCCCCTCAGAGGGCACTCATCGTGAGTGGCTGCAGAAGCTGGGCTGCAGGCTTGTCTTCAGCGGGGGTGGGGGCAGCTGCTGATGACTTGACGGCTTTAGCATTCTTTGTTTACTGATATGGTTTGCAGTATTTTTTCATTCACAGTACAAGTAATGGATTATTTTTTCTCTTATGATAGCATTTGACTTTGATCCAGGAATTACCTTTAGCTTTACTTCATTGGTGCTTAATGTCGTCTTCTCTCCCGATGGAAAATGCTACCTATTCAGTGTTTACGTTTCTTCATCCTTCTCTTGGCAATAGTCACACTTGGGATAAAAAATAATATCTATCTACAGGGTTGTTAGTATCATGCAACTTAATCTAGCTCAATCACTTAAAACAGTACTTGGAAAAGATCTTGTGCCAGGGGTATGAGTGTTACCTCTTATTTTTAACTTTATGTGGTAAATGTTCTACCTTTACATGGCCTCCCTTTATATTGGTTTCTATTCTTTGTGACTGTGACAATTGTAAAATATAGAACTCGTAAAATCATTGCGAGAATGAGTCCTTCTAATTCTAAATGTATGAATGTGCAGGAAATGATGGTCCTGAGACCCCCAGAAATCCTACAAATTCTGAGGGCAAGGGTAAGTATGAACCAGTCAGATTCCAAGGACCTGGATCAGACCTCAGAGTCTTGAGGTCTCTGCATCTGAGATGAGCAACTGCCATAACCTAAAAGAGTATTTATGGCGATTATATACTTCTGAGAAAACTAGGACACATATCCTTCTGCCAACCCCACCCCCACCTCAGATTCAGGAGACCTTGTCTGTGGCCCCAGTAGGTCACTGCTGATTGCCCAAGCCTGAGTTTTCTTTGTAAAGAGGTGTCATTGGTATCAGGAGCACTGAGATCCTTGCAGAGTCTGGGAGCTTCGGTGATTGGATCCAGCCACTCTTCAGGCTCCTAACACCAAATCGGGGATACAGTGAAGAGGCGGAGTGCAGGTCTGCTACTTTCAGGACCCCTAATCCTCAGCCTTTGGAGGAGCCTCTTTCAGTTTTGTCATGTCTGGTTCCTGATCTCAGAGCCTCAAAGCCCATCCCCTTTCTTGGACTATCTTCTTTCACAAAACAAAATTTTCTTAACTCTGCAAGACAAGGTCTAGGTCCTCATTCAACCGAAAACCTAATGGGGACTGAGAGGTTTGAAGAGAAAAGGTAGTTCTTGTGCTTCTGATCCACTGCTAGCTGTGCAAACAAAACGCAGATTAACACCTCAGTGAATTATCCCATCACATAGTGGTAAACGGACTCCATCGCCTCTTGCCTCTGACTTTCACTCATGCTGCTTTCTCTGCCTGGAATATTGCTGCTTCCACTTCCTCCTTGCCTGGCTAACTCCTACTCACTCCTCACGTCTTAGTCAAAATATCATTTAACAAATTTAAACTCTGCCTTGATTCATTATTTTTAAAAATCAGCACAGATTAAACTCTTCAAGAACATGACTATCCTTCCACGCATGGTGTTCACGGGCACAGCTTAAAGCGAGGGCGGGGCGACCTCAGACGACCTGTGGATAAGGCTGGGTTTCTCTTTAAGGGCTCCCACTTCCTTCCAGCAACCTCCTCACTGAAAGACTTGCACATTTTTAGGAGCTGTATTCTCCCAGACCCTCTCTTTCGCCTTTTTCCGAATTCTTCCCCCAGAAAAGGCTCTGTAATCACTCATATGCATCTTAGTGGTAGTGTAAATTGCTGTGTTAAGTCTCCAAGGCATTTGCAGGTTAAACCTAGGTTCTCTTGTGGAATGAGAGGCTTTGTCCCCAAGTAAAGTGATGTTAAGCTGCAGGGTGGATTTTTGTTATTTCAGTGCAGTATTAAGTGACTTTGGGTCTGCCCTAACCTCTCCCTAGCAGTTAAATACCACTAAATGTATTCTGATTTTCCCAAGGGTTATTTTGAAAACCAAATGAGATAATGTATTTGAAAGTGTCCATAAACTATAAAGTATTACACAAATGTTAGGGCTATTATTAGTAAGTTTTACGAATTTGACATTCATTGGCATTCAAGGTAAATCTAGAGTCTTTATTCATAACCCCCAGATCTCTCAAAGTTGCCATACTCTGTTCTGCATTCAGTAGAGTTTTTAATTCCATGTAGATTTAGGGAGAGGTTCTGAATATCATCATAAAACAAGAAAGCATTTTTCCTTAAGAATAAAATAATATATGTGTCTTACAATTTTTTTTTTAAACTTTAAAAATTTTGTCTTTTGTCTCAGTGGAAATCTTCCCAGGTTTCCTTACTTTTATCCCAGAAGAGCTTTTTATTTTCCTATATGACTTGAAGTTTTTCTTCTGTCTGATCCAGGAGCTAAACTTTAATATTTATTAAAATAATTCACTTTATTTTCAATAAGAATTGATTTAATTCTGTATTACCTCTGAATTAATTAGGAAAGAAATTCTACAGTTATTATTTCTTATCAGTGAATTACACAGAGATATAAAGCCTTATCTTTGAATAAACTTTCTTTTCGTGCCATACCAAATGTGTGCAGTTCAAACGTCAGCATGTATTTTGTATTTCCTGCATGTCACTAAGGCATTATGTTTTTCCTTTGATCAAATGGTATGAATTTGTAAGAATAAAAATGATCACTGTCTATTCATATCAAAAGTTTGTTTAAACAAAAATTGGTCTCTGTTTAAAGTGGTCTTTGTGAATCTGTTTTTCTCTAAAGCCAGAAAATAGTTTCAGAAAACAGGCCATGAATTATGCTAGGAAATGAAACAAAAGAATCAGTTTATTTTCTGTTAGAGCGGTATCTGCTAGGTAAGAGTATGGCTGTTTGTGTGGTGAGATCAGAGGCCACGCCCTCTCAGCCAAAATCAAGTGAGCCACAGCCTTTCTCACACTGATGCAAGATAATCAAACAAACAGGCAAATAAATCCATCCAGCCATCCTCAACTCAAGTACCTACATCACAGGACCATTTACGGAGTTCCAAAGCTCTGAGTGTCAGAAAAGTTAGATGCAGTGTCAAGGGTCAGCACATTTAGACTCTGACAGTGTTGGCCATTTTTCCTTTCATTCATGTATTCATTCACTCATTCATCCAACAAATACTTTTGGCCAACTCTGTGCCAGGCACCCACTTAGGTGAACAAGTGCCTGATCCAGGCCTTCAGACGAGTAAGAGAGAGAGGATCCCTGCTTTCATGGAGATTATGGTCAAGTGGGTAGAAGCAGACCATAAACACATGCATAAAATAAGATGATGGAGGGCAGTAATGAGGGAGATTGACTGGCGTAGGAAGGCGGGGGTGTGACTCATTTAGACTGAATGGCCAGGAGGGCCTCTCTGAGGACGGGAAATTTGTTTGAGGATCTGAAGAATAAGAGGGAGCCGAGTCTACAGAGTACTGGGGAGGAATGTTTCTGGCCCAGGGAACAGAAACGCAAAGCCCTTTAAGAAGGAACAGACTTGGCCTTTTCCGTATTTCTGCAAGAAGCCGGGGTGGCTGCAGCTCAGTGAGCAGAGTGGAGGGCAGGAGAACGTGAAGTTAGAGGCAGAGGTAGGGGCCACATCATGAAGCTCCTGAAGATCCCAGAGAAGGGTCTGAGTTTTACTCCACGTGGAAAAAGCCATAGGAGAGTTTCCAGCAGTGGGGTTACAGGGTCTGTCTACATTTACAGCATCACTCTGGCTGCTGTGCAGAGAATACATTGCAAAACTGCAAGAGTAGAAATGCAAAAACTGGTAGCAAAGGTGAGAGATGGTTGTGGACCAGGGTGAGAGCAGAAGAGATGGAGGTAAGTTAATGGGTTTGTGGTACATTTGAAAGTAAAGCCAAGATTTATCAAGATATTAGATTCCATATTGAGGAGGAGATGAGAGAAATCAAGGATAACTCTTAAATTTTTGAACTGAGGCACTGTGTTGACAGCCATGCCATTGACTGAGACAGGGACGCTAAGGGGGAGTATGTTTTTGATAGGAAATCAAGAGTTCCATGAAGAGTATGCAAGCGGGTAGGAGAAGAATCCAGAATAATGTATCTTTCAGGTTGGACAAAAAAATACATCAATCAGTGGTATCAAAACTGTCATTAGGGAGGAATGAAACATGATTCTTCCAGATTTATCTTTCTTAACACATAGAAGACTAACCAATGGGCACAAATAATTCAGTGGGCTGTAGCTTGGGAGGGCAGTGGTTGTGTTTAGGTGCAGAACATGTGGATTCACAGTTTTACAAAACATCGTGAAACACTGATATATTTAATTTCAGCATAAAAGTTAGGAAATATTTTACTAGCAGAAATATCTGTGTATCACAGTAGTAGAAAAGTGCCTGGTATATAGTATATGCTCAAGAAATATTTGTTGAAGAAATGCAAATATGTATAAAATATAAAATAATTATGAGTATATGTGCTCATGGAAAACTAGACTAAGAATCATAAACTATTTATAGATGCATTTAGCAAAATGGTCAGCATAGAGAAAGCCTTAGTGGATGCAGATTAAGTTCAATTGCTGTGAGTAGAGAGGGTATAGCTCAAGTGGCAGAGCACATGCTTGGCATGCATGAAGTCCTGGGTTCAATTCCCAGTACCTCCTGTAAAAATACATAAACCTAATTACCTACCCCCCCACAAAAGAAAGAAAGAAAAAGCCCTTCTTTCTCTTCCTCTTTGGAGACGGCCTGCATTCTGTCTATGGAATGTGCACTTACTTTTAATCTGAGCACCCAACCCCCACACCTTGTGGCCTTTCTCTTGCCTTTCAATGTATCTCTCTGAATAAATCTACCTTTACTCAAAAAAAAAAAAAAAAAAAAAAAAAGTTCAATTGCACTGTTGCTGATTTCAAAGCCCCTATTTTTCCATTTTTTTCCAAACAGGGCAAATCACTGGAAGGACATGTTAGTTTAAAAATCAGCTTTCATCTGGTGATGCAATGAAATCTGAATCCACGAGGAAACAGGAGGATTTGGGCAGATAAAGGCTATTCCTGCCTGGAATTGGTGAGAGTGAATGCTGTAATTGATTAGACTGGATTCTAGGGACGATTAAGTGGTCATAGATCACTGGGAAATAGAAGATTAACTAGAGAAGATGTTCTTTGCTACCGGGTAATAAGCTAGGAGTTGGTTTTTGATAATTTCACTATCCACTTTACATTTTTATTAAACCTGTGTTACTGGAGTACAAGTTAGCTGGCTTTAAATGTAGTCTGTTATTCATTGCAAAGCATAGCCTTCAAGTAAATGCTAATCTGGCTTCTAAAGGTTAAAGTTTCCAGTGTCAGATTTTTCTAGGCAACAGTTTAAAACGCTTGACATTTGCTGAGTAGCCCCTGAAAAAATGCCTCTTATTAAAAGTTCTCCTCTTCCTGGAGGAGCTAGAGAAGCTAGACTCATACAACAAACATTAATTGAGGGCCTACTGTATACTTCGCATGCTGGAATGAGGACTTTGAGGCAGGACTTTGATCTCGCTCAGAGATTAAATAAAAACCAACACCTACCCCCTTTTGTTTCCCCACTGCTTCGCGGAGAAACAGCCCAGCCAGGACAGGTACCCTGAGAGTCTAGGGTCAACACCAGGCCCGCTGCTGGAGCCCGGGGGCCCAGAGAGCCTTCCTGGAGGGAATGACAAAATTACATTTCCAGAGGTGAGTAAGACCTAAGGCGTTTGCTTTTCTGACATCTGTCATCACCATCTGTTAAATGTCCATTGTTTCTTACTTGTGGGTTTTATATCGGGTACACTGTCATCTAAGGACCAATACCATCTTAACTGAAACTTTGAGTATTCAAACTACAAGAGTTCTAACCGAATGGGTATGTAGTTATTCTGAAAATTATGCGTAACTCTCCCAATTGATGAATCCATTATTAAGATTGTATTTAGCAAATGACATCCCAGAGCAAAGGTACCTGAGGATACCGTTAACAATAAGGTGCACGTGTGCATGGGTGATGTAGGGTTTCATAGGCTTTGAGAGGTATATTCTATTACTGGAAGTTTGTTGGGAAAGTATGAAGGGATAGAAAGCTATTGCAGAGACTTGGAATAACATTCCTGAGTTGAATAGCTTTTAAAATAGTTATAAAAATAGTAGCTGTTAAAGGGAAAAAAAGATTTCAGACTCTGATGTGGACTGATACACATACAAAGGTAAGAATAAACCTAAATCCCTTAAGCTAATAGCTCATAAGCTAAATACATAAAGAAAAAAGAAAATCAACAAAATTGCAAATTAAATATAAATCAAAGTAAATCTAATGCAATTTAAATTAAAAACATTAACAATATAGCACATGCTACTATTTTGGTAAAATTAAATAGGAAACTAAGTAATAAAAAGGTTAGATAAAATAATTAATAGAAAAATTTGAAAGATATAGACTTGGTCAGGTTTTATATATATGTATACTTTTTTTTAAAAACTCTGTGACAATCAAGGACATTTATTCTATTTTTCTCTTTTCTTTCATCCTTACCTGCCACTTCTTATAATTTTTTTCAACTTCATCAAACATACGTATACATTTTTTTAACCTCAATAACACTAATTCAAATAATGCTAATTCATATTAGTATTAATAACTTCAAGAATTTGCTTGCTAGCTGAAGATAATCAGATCTTGTACTTAACTAAATTCTGCCCAGAGCAACCTTTGATTGCCAATTTATTGAAATTTGCATTAAATAGGTACTTAACTCCAGTTATTGGTGAGGAAAAGAAAAAAAATTCTAATGTGTATCTCTTACTCTATTTATCAGATACAAAGAAGGAATATGCACATGAATCTCTGGATTAATTTCTTATGGTTAATGCACAAATTCCCACACAGTGGCATAAAACAATATATATTTATTCTCTTACAGTTCTTGGAGTTGAAAGTCCAGAATCGGTTTCTCTGGGCTGAACTAGAGTGTTGGCAGGGCCAAGCTCCCTCAGGAGGCTCTAGGGGAGAGTCTGTTTCTTTGCCTTTTCCAGCTTCCAGAACTGCATTGCTTGTGTTCCCTGGCTTATGGCCCCTTCCTCCCTCTTCAAATCTCTCTTTGCTTCGTCATCGCACCAGCTTCTCCTTTTCTGTCTCTGTAGTCAGGTCTCCCCACACCTCCCTCTTGTAAGCCCACCACAATCTCTGTGCAGTGCAAGGGAGATTGTACTGACTGCTGTGGCAAAGGCTTTTTTGAGCTCAGCATATTGTGTGATCACTCAGTATTTCCAACACTTTTCTCAAGGTTCGTTCCTGAGAAACTTGAACGGACTTTAGTTGGCTTCTACTTGGTACGTAAAATATAAATGCAGTGTAGACACAGCATGAAATTGCACAATGGCAGTTAGGTGGCCATCCCAGTGATCCCCGCAGGAATCAGCTTGTTTTTTCAGACTGTCCCATTTTTCAGCACATGGTATCTCTCTGGTCTGTTTGTCCACCATCATGACAATTTAGCTCCTCCTAGCTTGAGTTTTGTTTTCTCCCAGGGTGAGGATCCAATTGATCTGCCCAGCAGCATTTACATAGGTTGTCTCCTTTTGACAGAGCTTTCGTACCAGGCTGCCTAGTCCTGGCCCAACAGTTATTGAGTAAGCATCTGCAGGTCCATTTGTACATAAAGCACTTCCTACATAAGCTTCTCTCAAAAGGAGGCTCTGGGCAGCTTCTAATTGCAAGTGGGCATTCTAACTGCAAGTTTAATTGCATCATTTTTTTAGCGAGATGGGAATGGATTCCATGATTCTAGAGCCTATGGAATAATGAGGGTCACTAAATTGTACAGTTAAGGAGATAAGATAAATTCAAGGAATACCCAAATTTATTAAATCTGTTTCATTATCAGCTACAGGTGTATACAAGACTGAAGGATTGCTAAGAGCTTAGTGTGAAGAGAAAGGTGGTTGAATTTGAGAAAACTGTTCAAGAACCCTTATATCTTTAATGATTTCTGGCATGAGGAAAGGTTCTTCTCTTTGAAATAAAGGAAAGGAAAAATACTTCCTTAGAAGTGGGAATGAATACAGAAGCAACTAAGTGAGAGAAGCACATAGGAAAGATCAAGATGCAATTTGTCTGACTGCAGCAGACGAATTAAGTTGGAGCAAAGCAGATGAGAGGATGCAATAGAAACTTTGATTTATGAGCACTGTGACTTCTCCAGTGAGTGGGAGCCCAGTTTAAAACTCCGATATCCAAACCCACAATTCAGGGTTCTTCTACCATAATTTGATGTCTGTCATTTATATTGTCACGAATTTGAAAGCTTCAGAGAGGCAGAGTAAAATGACAGATGATGTTTGCAGTTTCCATAGAGATTATTTAGAAGAAAGACAATACAGTTACTTACCATGGTCTAGCATTTTTATAATCCTTTTTTCTCATACACCTCTCATAGTAGTATATAACTTTTTAAACCTCCTTAGGAAATTTAAATCATTTGGTAACTTTTATGTGCTGCTAATTTTCTAGGAACTTACTAAATTTTGATATGCATGAAAATAAAATTACTGTGTAATTGAGTTTATTGAGGAATTTAATTTAAGGCAAGACTAACAATAATTGAGAATCATTTTAAGACACCATTGCTGTTTATATTATCTACCTGACATAATCTTATACAAGGAATGACACTTCTCTGTTACTCATTGGTTGGAAAGTGAAAGGAATAGTGTGCATGAGACAGAGTTTTTGCTCCTGTTACAGACAGAGGTCTAAAAAATTCTTATGGCCACTGTCCTAGGGAAGTTGGTTGGTCACTTCTAATAATTACTAGAGCATGTTCGTGGTGGCCAATGGGAGAAGAGTGGAATCAACAGTCTATTGTGTGGCCCCCACCACTTAGAGCAATGAGAATGTACACAGGGTTCTAAATAAAGAAATGACTGAAAAAAAATGGATGCTTCAAAAAGGGCAAGATATGGACCAAATTACTGGAGTAGAAAAGCATTAAAGATGGCAAAGAGGAGGTATATCTCTATCTGCATCTTTTCATTTACTGATTACCTGTTGGCCAACAATAGCTTGGCTTCTAATGCATCCAAATGCAAAGCAAGTTGGTCAATGAAGGTGCTTCTTCTAAAACCTTTTTTTTTTTTTGCCAAATAAATGAATTTTTGCTGCATTATAATGATTTTTCCTACACTACTCATACAAATGGAATGTGGAGATTTAAAATTATAAACAGGATTTTGCCAGAATGCCCATTCTTAATTATTTTTCTGAAAAGCATTAGATAGATTTAAGTTTGATTTACATTTTTTAATCCTCTTAATTTCTATTTGAAAATTCAAATTAATCCAGAGAAACTTTCAAAATGAGTCAGTACATTCTTTTAATAGAAAATTTCCAGAAATACTAATTGGTAGGGAGAGCTTCATTTTCTAGCAACGAGCCTCATACCAACACTATATTTTTCTGACTCTGAATGTGCATTGTATCATAAGATTATAATTGCATTCCAAAATGCAATTTATAGTTATTTTTTCCTATGTTTACAAACAATTTAACAAAGTTAAAGACGAACCTAACAATCTGATTAATAATTTTTTGCCAATTTAAACTGCCATAAAGAAAAGCAATTAAAATAGAGAATCTTTTGTTTGTTGACAGCTCATTAACCAAACTTACACAGTGGGCAAGCAATGATTTTTCTGCCTTTTTTTTTTTTTTAGTTAAATTTTGAAATGAACACTTAACTTGCTAAAGACTAGGTATATATTCCCAAAATATATTATTATGACTTACAAAAGCATAACAAGATTTCTGAGGGTGAAATAAAAATATACTTCTCAATTACATTTCCTTTATGTAAAAATTTAGTCATTCATAGGGTGTTTGGAAAGACAGACCATGCTTGATCATTCAAAGATGAGATAGGCCTTTCTTCTAAGTTTTCATAATCAAATTCCTGGATTTATATAAAATTGTTTAGGAAAGTAAAATACAAATTACTTACAAATATATAATACAAAATGGCTATTTATAAAATTAGTCCTCACTCAAATAACACAGAATTCTCTATGCCTAACACTAGATTCTATACTCCTCATCAGTTAAAGCATCAGTATCTGGACAACACTATGTTAAATACAATGCAAATCGAATTCAAAGTGAAAATGCAAATATTGCTCAAGATGCAAACTTTCTTGAAGCCACTGAAAGTGATAATGGACAACTGCTAGAATGGTGGGCAAATAGGAATTCCATCATTCAGTCACTGGAGGAGAGAAAAGCAACAGACATGATGACAAGGTATAAGCTTCAAAAGAGAATTATTTGAATATCAAAATGTTACAGAATTGGTCGACTGGACCCTCACGGGGGGCCTAACCCAGGTTGAGACCCCTTGTCTCAGCCAGGGAGATTCTTTTTCTCGTTGGGTGTGTACAGCCAATAACGACACTGATTCTGAGACTGAAACAGCACAAGCTTTTTCTTTGGCTAAAGAACAGGGAGAAGGGGGAACCTAGTTCACAGTCAATTTTTCAACCCAATTTGGGCAGAGACACCAAATATACAAGAGGATCGAGGTGAAAGGAAGGGAATTGGAAAGAGTGGGAGAAATATTCATAACTTATCTGAGAACAGGGATGTGGTTTGGATGGGGAACTGATGCAACCCTCCTTTTCAGTCCTTGTATGAGCTTTTCTGATTGTCATGGCAACTGTCAACAGTCATGGCGCTGGTGGGTGTGTCATTTAGCATGCTAATTTATTACAGTAAGTGTATAATAAGACTCAAGGTCTACTGAAGTCAAATATGCTTTTTGGGCCTAGTCCATTCTAACCAGTTCTTGCTTTCTTCTCTTTGCAGCTTTCTCCTGAAACTTAGATAAGAGTAATTGGTTTCCATTCGAGGGAGGGGCGTGGGTATGATTCTGGGGCAACAGCATTGGTAACAAAAGAATTAAGAGAGGCTCTTGGAAAAATGTGGATTGAGAAGGTCATGTCTGACTATTAAACATTATTTTTTGCCACATTACACCCCAAACTAATAAATGTTTGGCTCATTCTTTGTTCATTCTAAAAATGAACACATTTAAAAAATAAAGAAGAACTAAAAATGAACACCTAGTTGCAGTTATAACCTAAATGTTGTTAAATAAGATAATTTATTTTCAGAATTTTTATTTCATTTTTCAAGCTAAAGAGCCATCAGATCTCTTTTATCTTCCTCTTCCTCCTTCTTCTCCTCCTCATCCCCCCTGCCTTTTTTTTTTTTTTTTTTTTTTTTGCTATTTCTCCTAGAAGAATTAGGAAATTTTGGCCCCACGATTAAGAGGAGCCACCTCAACTGGACTTTTCCCAGCACCAAGCAGTGTTAGATCATGGGGACCTTCTGGGAAAAAACAGAAGAAGGAATGAGCCAGAGCCATTTCAAATCTCAGTATCCTGAAAAAGATGAAGGAGCAGGCACCTTTGGGACACATCAATAACGCTTGTTCTGGAATGCCATCATCTTTTCTGGGGTGGAATACCTAGATTCCGTGGCCTTTTCCCAGTTCTCAACCCTTGACCTCTCTTAGCACTGGAGGAGTCTTTTAAGAAGAATGTGATCAGTGATATTTTTCAGTCTCTTCCTTCATTCACCCACCTTATTTACTTACAAACCCAAACTCTTCTTCAAAATAAGTTTTTTTCAAGCTTCAATGATGTTTCCTCTATACCTAAATTTTTTTCTTTTAAAATCCTGCATCATTTTATGTCTCCTCCCTCTGAAATGTCATCATTCCTAAGGTTCTTGGTCCTCTTCCTTAATCCTCTCTCCTTGAATGTCCTGGAAGTCAAGAATTGGGTTTTTGAAATGCTTTACTTACCACCTGGTAAGCAGGGACATTTTAGAGATCTTATCTGACCCAAAACACTTTTTTTCCTACATGAAAATCAAGTTTTAACAAATCGAACAGGTACAATATGTGAAATCTCAGGAGGAGGCCATTCTTGTTGTATCACTATTCCCCATTGTGTGGAAACAAACCTCTCACATCTTTCCCTTTCATTCTGGACTTGAAACTGAATCTCTTTGTAGTCAACGTATTCTTTTTGTTAATTCTAAGTATCAGAGAATACCATCACCAGAATAAATTTTCGGTCTCTTCCCAGCTTGGATAATTAAAAAAGGAGGTATAACTGAGTAGCTTTGCTCATTATGATTCAGCCAAGAACATCCATACAAGTTTGGAATAAGAAATATTAGTGCCTACCCTCCTGGTACATTCTGATGAACTGTATGTAATTATTACTGAATCTTTCGGGCAACCCTAGTTCTAGTACAGGTGCCTAGTAGAAATATTAAGCATACATTTTAGGTTGGGTTTGAAATCTTAAGAAGCTGTCCATATTTGCAAGGTTTTTCTTCAGATACCTTAACAATTGATCTTAACAGTTTATTTTAAAGGAAATCTCACCAGTGATATGGCTCCAATATAAAACGTGAAATGATTATTCCTTACAAAAAGATGATTTATTCAGGATTTTTATTATATTTCACTTAAATAGTTATTAAGTTCATTTAGGTTAAATAGTTAATTAGTTATTTTTATTATATTTCATTAAATAGTTATTAAGGTTCATTGGCTGTGATTATAAACTTTTATAAATTGTTTCATGATATTCTTCATTTCATTCATGCAGAATATGAGTAACATATTGTAGAAAGGAGCTGTTATCCTCTCTACAGTCACGCTGGAAAGCAATGAAAGGTTTATTATTTTAAAAACAAATTCACGATCGTAAGGTTGCTCTTCCTGTGCTTCATTTCAGCGAGTTAAAATACTGATTTTCACAAACGTGACTCTTTTTAACTTTTACTATATTAAAAAAAATACCAAACTTCGTAAAATAATGACTACTGTATTTTCATTTAAATTTTCATTAGGCATCTTAATAAATAAGCTATTTCCATTAAGCAGCACATGAAGAAGATATCATGTGAAGCTACTTTAAAATACGGAGGCTGCCATACAAGCTACTTGGAACAGACTTGTACTTCTCTTCCAAAGAGCTCAGTGCTGTTTTTCTCCCTACATTTTTCCTTTAAGAAGCACATCGTTTGCAATCCACATTGCTCTCCTAGTAAGATTGGGTTCTTTGTTGCCCTCCCAGGACGTGGAGGTCTTGATTCATTTTTGCCTAGAACTGAACTCTCGCAGTATCTCACTCCACTACTAAAACTGTTTTATTGTCTTTCTGTCACATTACAAATTGATTTTAAGATACATTTGCCTTATAAAGGCAAAAGCTGCATCGGCTGTGCTTAAACACTGCATAAACCAAGTTTTGGGATCTGTTCATTCTTGACACTTGTATGAACCCAGTTGTTCGCTCTTCAGAATGTCCAACTGCCTGCAATAATTAACTGCAGAAAAAATTCTTTCCTATATTTCTGGAGTCTGCAACTCTTTAACCTTATGAATTTAAGTATAAGTCAATTTAATCTTATATCCTACTACAATAATATCTTTGTATGTATGTACTATCATATTTATATATACTTGATCTTAGTTGTATTATGTAGTGGTTCTGTTTGCTTGGTTGTAAATTTAAAGCACAACAAAGAAATACATATACACACTGATTTTTTTGACAAAGACTGCAAACTATTTCAGTTTGTAGGAAAGAAGGGGATTTTTTATCTATTTTATTAT
Organism: Camelus bactrianus; assembly: GCF_048773025.1. Taxonomy (NCBI): domain Eukaryota; kingdom Metazoa; phylum Chordata; class Mammalia; order Artiodactyla; family Camelidae; genus Camelus; species Camelus bactrianus. Next base: position 68,076,096 of record NC_133543.1, read on the forward strand.
CTTATGGTAGCCTTTATTTTCAAAAGTTAGTGGCAACTTTATTTAGCAGACCAATGGGTCAAATACTATTTAAAATAGGTATTACCACTACTTCAACACTGCTATGCTGGTCAACAGGTAACGCTTGAAATACAAGAAATAGTAATTTCAAGTCATACTTAACAATTTTTGAATAATTACAAAACTTAGAGCTGAGCTTGTCAAGACTGCTTGACCTGTGAACACGTTAATGCCGTCATTTTATTTAAAGAGATACCATTTATGAATGAGAATAAGAGAGAACATAGGGCTAAGGTTCTTTTTTATTTGATATGAAATTTATTCTCTGAGCAAGCAGATTAAATTGTTATTTTAATTCAATATTTTAAAAAAATTATCTTTACTATGGCTTTTCTTAAACTATGTTGTACTGTGTCATAAAAATTTTCCTAAGTTTGAAGATAGAGCTATTCAAATTATAGGATTTTTTTTCTGTTTGTGGTTCAAATATCAGGGCAGAGTGAATTAGATGTTGTGATTCTAAAGGAAATTTAATTCCTACTTGGAAATGAAACATAGAGGAGAAACTTCAAAGCAAGCCACTTTATCTATTGATCATCATGGGAACTGCACAAAATCTTGACAGATTTTTTATTTTAAAGAAGGCACTTTCTTCTGCAGAGGCCATTGTGCAATGACAATTGAAGTTAAAAAAATTATTTTAATTTGAACAAATGTAGGGTTGGCTGAGTACATCTTATTTTGCATTTTAACAAACAGAAGGATAAGAATAATCTTTCACATGTATGATTTATACACTGCTTTTACATAAGGTATTCTCAACTTGATCCACACAGTAACACTATGAGAAGGCAATTATGATTTTTCCCATTTTAGAGTTAATAATGGGGAAACAGAAATTGTAAACTCTGTGAGGACAGGATCAGCTTGGTCTTCCAGCACCTAAGATAGTGAGGACATATGATTAGCTCTAAGAACCACTGATGCATGAGAGTAATTGGAAGAATGCATGAAGTGGCTTAACTAAGGCCAAAAAAATAGCAAATGGCAGGACCAGGGCTTGACTATGTATCTTATAGTTTTAAGAACAATGCCTTGTTTTTGTTTTTCTTTTGGCTTTTTTTTTTTTTTTTTTTTTGCCTATTCATTAGTTGTTATCCACTTCTCCTGTTTTTCCTGCCTGCTCCTCCCCCAATAGATGCTCATAAATTCTTTTAAAAATATGTATACATTTAAAGTATATTTCTCCTTTTAGTTTTAAATACTCTTAACCAGCTGGAAAACAAAGGGTCTTTTTCTTTTCCTGTTCTTTCTGGGTTTTGATAATTACTGCTATCACAGCATCCACATTCACCTAAAGCAATAAGCCAGAAAGGTGTGAAAATCTTTGACATCAAGTCGCTGAGTGTGAAAATAACACTCTGTTGAGAAGATAATATAATCAGAAAAAAATGCAGGTAATGTAACTGTCGTTTCTTGCCTTCTTGCATTTCATGGGCTGTTTGGACAGTTTTGAGTGTGAGACAGTAGAAGCCGGAACCATTGTGCAGCACCACAGCCTTTGTCCATCTTGTTCTGGTAGCAGAACATCTCCCCTTGGAGGCAGGAAGTATCTGATATTTAAAAATAAAATAAAATAAAACAAACAAAAAGCCCCCCAGAAGCTTCTTCCCAACTGAGATAAAACAAAAGATTTCAAACCAGACTCGTGCAAATTGGAGCTCTTGCCACCTTTGCTAACAATTACATACTTTCCTAATTGTTTCAAGGTCCCAAGTCCCCAAGCACTTCCTGCTCTTTTTTTTTTTTTTTATGCCACATAATGATGTGCTCTGGCCCTGACCTGTAAACAATAATGTGTTCAACTACATCAATTGCACAAGAAACCTACCAGCTCAGTCATGAAATACCATCACCTTTACACTCAATTCACATAAAGAGCAGCTGTAGTATTTTCTGGGCAGCCAGGCCCCATAAATTAATAGATTTCAGGTTAGTTTCCATAGCAACCCATTATCCAGCTAAAAATGTTCCATAATTAAGGACTCGCTCTTAAAGTTCTCAGTCACCCAACTCTTGGGACGATTCACTGGCTGCTTTTTCTTGGTGCAAGTCCCACCTCGTGACAACCTTGTTGGCTCCTCCTTCTGTCTCTGGTCCTTCTCTCCTCCCTTCCTCCTTCCCAGGCCTGAAACCCAATTTCTCTCTCCTTGGCCATGGATGATAGTTTAAACACTGCCTGTTGCAGCTTTGGCTTTTGCTAACACTCCTCTTAGCCAAGCACCTTATCAAGAATTATCCCAAACCATCTCACAAAAGAAATTCGGTCTGAATCATTAAGAAAATGCTTTTTTGACATTCTGATTTGACACACTCAAAGGCTTTATTTCTCTTCAGACAGATTATGTTATAATGTTCCAGTCACAACTTTATGTCTGACTGGGGGTGGGGTGGGGAGGGGAATCTAAGCAACACCCCACAGTGAGAAGAATTTAGTCATCCTTGTGAGGCAGAAAGGAAGGGGACAGGGCACAGCTATTAAAGGAATGACACAGCAGTTAGCACCAAGATGGTGGAAACTTCAACTCCCATAGACCTTGAGGCCCCAGGGGGCAGGAGATCTGACTTCCAGTAGACCTGAGCCTTCATTATGTGCTCACTGTAATATATCAGCATGGTAATATCACTCCCCACAGGTGCCATGACAGTTCCCAGGCTAACCATAAAAAGTCAAAAAGTGGGCAATGGTCCAGTTCCTGGGAATCCCAGCCCATTCCCCAAAGTAGTTGGAATAATCCTCCAACTTGGATAAGAAATATGAAATATGAAATAAGCATATGAAATAACTGAGCTCATAAAAACTAACAACTCCGTACCTCGTGGCCTCTCTGACCTGAGAAGCCCGCACTCTATGGAGTATGTGTCTCTCTGAATAAATCTACATTCATTCTACTATGGCTCACTCTTCAGTTCTTTCCTGAGTGAAACCAAGGACCCTCACTTGATGGGGCACATCCCAGGGACTCCATCGAGACCTGGGATGCAGTCATCCTCTCACGTACCATTTCCCTGTGTCAGTTACAGACCATGTAGGGCATAAGTCATTTAGGAATCTCTGGGGGGAAAAAAAACCCAAAACTTATCTTAATTAACGAGAAAGGAGAGAAAGTTTTGTCCAGAAATAATAGCCCCAGCATTAAAATGCCAAACTGATTCTGACAGCTTAATAATTGTCATTTTGTTTTCATTCATTCATGTGATACCTGTTATGTCCCTGGTGCTGTCCTGAGTGCTGAGGATATAGCAATGAATAGACAAAAATCCCTGCTATCCTTGAGTATACGTTCCATAAGGAAATATGGATAAGTTAGATAAATAAGTGAACTATATAATGTATCAGCTAGTGATACCAGCTGGAAACAAATAGACAAGGTAAAGTGTTCCTCCATACCAGCCCCTAATAGACCTGTGATGTGACCATAAAAAGCACAGCAAAACCAAAGAGCCAATTTCATACGTCATTTTTGAGATACTGAAGGCATAAGGCAACACAATTAGTCAGAGCAGGTACAAGATTGGGGAAAAGAAAATCTCCCTATTTGTGGAGAGCAGAGTTGACACTTCCAAAGGCAGCAGTTAGAAACAATTCCAGACTTGTAGGATCTGCAAGCTCAGAGGAGTTGTGGGGTCCAAAGGAATGACGATCTTAAGACCTCAGAGCATTTCTAGGCAGCAGAAATCACTGTGAGGCTCAGAATCAGAGCCTGGGAAGAGGGGAAGTCTCGATGCCATATTGTAGCCAACAGCACTGTGTTTCTAAGTAAAAGTGAAATACGGCCTGAAGACTTCCAAGGGGGCAAGGCAGGGAAGACACCAGATCCAACACGGTGGGAAAGTGCACTGATGTGTTGGCAAATGTCACACAGCTGGCTTTCTGAGTGCAATTCTGACACGTGGAGGTTGGTATTCATGTTAAATTGATGAGTAAGACAAAAGTGAAACTTGTTCGTCCAGTGATGTGAGTGAATTGTTTACTGAATCAGCTTGAATACCAGAAGAATAAATCATCACTTTTTTGTGCCCCTTCGTAATATAAGAGCTACAGACATGACATATTAATCTGTCTTAGTAACATAGATTTCAAGCCACCAAAGTGATGTTACTGAACATCAATTTAGCAAGAAATGTGCAAGGACACATCATTACATACTATAGCATGTCTATTAGAAAGTTTTTAAAAATGTAATTCACTTCAAGAGGATTGATAATAAGAAAATATAGTAAAATATTTAGGAAAGGATGAGTTTTAAATACTTTTGCTTTAAGAAATAATTTATTTAATTCCAAGGTTACACAGTATAGTTTTTAATAATGGTTATGCTTAACAAATAGCTACTAAAATTCCTACAAATTTAATGTTGGCTTTTGTGAGCCTGTAAAATCAGCTACCATACATCCCTGGTGGATGCCAAAAATATATAAATATGGGTTGTTATTATTAATAATGTGACTTAATTTTTATTCCCAGGCTCAAGTTGCCCTGAAAAGGCAAGTTAAAAAAAATTCAGTCCTTTAATTTTACTCTATTTGCTTTGATTGGCCTGGGGCTTTTCTTTGAATAGCTAAGCAACCTGTTTCCAAATCTCTCTTACAGTACATAAATGAGCAGATAATAATCTCAGCCATTATTTGTTGATTCCTGCTAGCTCCCCTCTCATGAAGGTGACTTTTCACTGATTCCTCCCCAAATTGCAGGAGTTCCTTATTGCATTCAGCTAGGTACTGTCTGTAATCACTACTGTCTAATATGCCTTAGGTTGAGCCAGATGAAATTGCTGTTATCTGACCATTTTTGACCTACAGAAACAGTAATTTCATATGCTTCAATCTAATATCTTTGCCCTTTTCAAACTACTGCTGATTTCCCCCCATCATTTGTCTCTGTGTTTATATAATTTTGCTCATCTGAAATAATCTTCCTCCTCCTTTCTACTCCTTCAAACCCTGTTTATCTTCCAAGACTTAACTCTCACTTTCATGTCTCCTACAAAGACATCCATGAACACTCCAGTCCTCTTAAGCAATATTTTTGTCTTTTTTTTAATTGAAGTATAGTCAATTCACAATGTTTGTTAGTTTCTTGTGTACACCATAGTGATTCAGTGATACATATATATTCCTTTTCATATTCTTTTTCATCATAGGTTATTACAAGATATTGAATATAGTTCCTTGTGCTATACATAGAACCTCTTTGTTTATTTTAAGCAATTTTAAGCATTCTCTCCTCTGACCATTTGTGATACTTATATGTGTACCACATAATCGAACACCTAATTATAAGCTGTCTCATATTATTTGTATTAGTTCTTGTATTAGTCTTGTCTGTAGACAGTAAATTCTCTGAGGGGAGAGACTGTAAGTTAAACTTCTTCTGTAATCTTACAATGCATAATTGTTCTGAAAACCAGTGTGCAATCTGGTATTTAAACTGATTTGGACTTAAAGTCCTTGGAAGTTAAATTTAATTAAAACTAAGTTATGCAGGTGCTTAAAATTTGGGCTTTGAAGTCAGGCAGACCTGGATCTATTTCCTTGCTTTGCCACTTATAAGCTGTGTGTCCTTGGGATGGTTACTAAGCAACCTGAAGACCCACTTCCTCTTCTGTCAAATGAAGAGATAATGATGTCTGTACCATAAGATGATTGTTAGGATTATATTAAGTCTATGGAAACTTAAAACCAATGGATACAGTTGACCTTTGAACAATAAGGTTTTAAACTGTGCAGGTTCATTTATAGGTGGAATGTTTTCAATTAATACACATACAGTTGGCCTTCAGTATCTGTGGGTTCCACATCTGTAGATTCAACCAACCCTGCATCACAAATTTAATACATGACTGGAAGTTGGCTGAATCCTCAGATATAGAACCTGTGGATACAGAGGGCCTACATGGGACTCGAGCACCTTGAATTTTGGTATCTGCGTGAGTCCTGGAACCAATACCCACCTCCCCACCCCATGCCAAGGAATGACTGTATAGTTTTCTTAGTAATTTGAGCAATTCAGGTAAAGGAAAGATTGTCATTGTGTACATTTGGCTGAAGAATGAAAAGTGTTTTTATAGTTAATTTTAAGCTAATGTTTTTTGGTCTGACACAACTTTCCAATCTCCTGATTAACACCTAAAAATGTCATATATGTATATATATATATTTGGCATTTTGAGGCTTGCGGGAACAGATAATTTGAAACCCACTGGATTCCTGTCTAGTTGAGTATCCAAGAAGATATTTTGGTTCTTACTACCTAAGAATAAATTTCTTATCATTTTATTATTCTTGAACCTAGAGTTTTTGTACAGTAATAAGTGATAGCATTTATTAAGAATTTACTCTGTACCAAAGACTTCGCTAAGGATATTAGCTTACTTTATCCATGCAACAGCAATGAGGTATTTTCTACTATCCCTCTTTCACCGATGAAAAAATATATAAGCTATCTTTTGAGATAGTGAGGAAAGCAATTAAATGAAGGCATTTGCAAAAATATTGAGGAGAGATTCAGTAAGCTTTCTTTCACAGAAAGTGACTTTATAACAGTAATTAAATTTTAATTCAGTGTTCTAAACTCGAAAATGTATTGCTAAAGGGCTATTAAGGCTTATTACCAATACTAGCAAACTGCATCCAATATGAACAAGGCATCATTTCCAAAATAGTATATATGATAGGAAAAAAAAAAAGCTGAAATGCACTTTGCAATTGGTCATTGCTCTCAGGGACAATGGTAACAGTCATTTACTCATTTATTTCCCTGTTTATTGAGCATATACTGTGTCCAAGGCAGACTTACACATACTGGTTACCTCTCACTTATCTGTGGGAAGTAATTTAAATTATTGTATGAAATTTGATTAAGCTGATTACAAAATTGTGAAACACAATGGAACCCAAACTAGGGCCAATGCTCATTTCCTAAATGAACATTTTATGTGCAAACAAACAGCTGCTGGAATTCAACAGAATTTAAAGCAAGCTGTTTGTAAATTTTACTGACAGCTGGTTTTGGTGATTTTTGTCAACAGAATTTTCCTGCTTTGCATCACAACATTCTTTTTTTTTATAGTGTCCCCTCAAAGAATAACTTGCTTGCTTTAATCACGTTTACAGAGATTTATGACTTGATGCTCATTCAGTGGTAGAGCTTCTCAATACAAAATGTCAGTGAGCCTGTTATAAATTGCTTCTGGCATTCCTACTCTATCTTTTATTTGGCTGGGAGTGTTTCCACCTGAAAGTGATAAATTCCTGCTATAACCGCTTTATGTGCTTCAGTAATTACACTGTAGAGAAAAAGGGGGTTTCTACTGAGGTGTCTCCTTAAAAACAGCAGCAATAAAAGACAGTGGAATGGGCTGAACTCTGAAGTCTGTTGGACTAAAAAACAATGACCAGTGAAATATCTGTGTTAGACTGAATGTGATAAATGATCAGGAAATACAGAAGACACCAAAACCTTTAAAACCATGGCTGAAGGGACATATTAAAGTGACTATGTTCTTAGACTACGTATTTTTGATTCTGTGACAGAAATTTGACAGGTGCCGACAAGAATGGGGCTAACATCCTTTCAAAAACCATTTCAAAATATCTAGATGCTTCCAGAGATTTAGGTAATTTTTCAGTAAATGCCAAGATCAGCACGACATTGAGACTGTGTTTATAGGTGCAACTCAAGGAGACTGCAGCCACTAACTTGATCAATACATATATGTTCAACTGTACTGGTCAAGAAGGTATCCAGGCATCCATATTCATCATATGGCATCCATCAGTGGTGGGCACTGGTTAGTTTTGGCCATATTATTTAGTTTGCTTCATATAAGCAGTCTATAGTACACCAGACAAAATTACTATTTTTAATTAATGAGAGGTTTTTATTTGCTCTTAAAGGAGGAACAAAATGTTGTAAATAAAAGATCTCCAAGTTAATTGAACAAAAACTGTAAGAATTTTCATTATCAGGGTCCTAATATCATGCCAAGGGTGGTGTTGGGAATTCAGCAGATACTTCATTTCAGATGCTACTAAAGGAGATTATGATCATTAAACACAATTCAAGCTTCCTTTCAGAGTTATCGCATCACATTTGCAAAAGAATTGCTACAGCAAGTATCTCTGTTCCATCCTCACGGAATGAGCGGCTCCTTCTTGCTCGCAAGATGTTCTCTTTCATAAGAGAATTTTAAAGCAAGCGTAACTGGCTTAGTGAGACTCAACAATGCTAAAACCAGTTCTAAAAATGGGAAAATGTGTTAAGCACTAACTGTGAGTTAAGCTTTAACATATGTATTAAAGTTCAGTACAGCCCATTGTGAAGGGGTTTGCATTGGCTGTGCTGCGTTCCTGGTTTAGAACACTTTCATAGTTTGTAATTCCTTTCTCACACCAACTCGACAAGTGTGAGGTTGGTATACATTAATCCTACGTTTGCAAAAGATGAAACTAAGTTCCAAGATCAGTTAAACAGAGGGCCCATGGGCGCCGTTCTAGGAAGTGGCGGGGCTTGCTGTATAACCCAGTTCTGCTTGACTCCAGAGCTCTATGGCACTTAATCATTATGCCACACTGGGTCCCAGAAAAAAATGGCACAGTGCTTATGACTTTAACTGAGGTTAATGGCATTTTCACATATGAAGGCTAGCTCAGTCAAGTGTCGAGAGCAGACACCGCACTCCCAGATGCTGTGGAGGTTTGTTCCACTCCATCAATTACTATTTGATTGCTCTTTATCAATTGTTTTCAAACTGCATTTTCTGGGGGAGAACTCTAGGTTTCATAGAGGTCCTTGCAAATGAAATTTGTATCTGTCAAAGAGAATGCCCTCAAAAGAATTGAGGTGGTTGATTTCACTGCATGACACCGTAATTAAAAGCCAGAGAGGAATTGGCGCTCATGCCGAACTTGTAAGATAGCTCACTTTCCACTGGCTGAGTGTCTGGGTATTATGCTCGTTCCATTTTGCTTGTTATATATGTGTATCCAAGTGAATATGAGGAAGATTTACTACTTGTAAAATACTTCACAATAGAAGACAAAAATTAGCATTTAGACTGTTTTCAACAAACTGTTATATTAAGCCTGAAGATTGGGAAAGAGAACCAGGCCAGAGATGCCTTGGGAGTACAGAATACAGATGGTAATCAAAGCAGTGGGGGGTGGGGGAGGGCGTGGAGAGAGGAGGACAGGTAAATAGGCTAAAACAAGCCAATTTGTATGCCTCAGAATCCCCCCTGGGACCAGAGTATTACATTGGGGTAGGATGAATAATTTTGGAAGAGTCGAAATTTCTGGGGAATACTGCTTAATTGGAAGAGGAGGAGGATAGGCTAGGAGTGAAATGGAGCAACAAACCTAAACTTTGATGAACTCAGAAGGTACCTGCAGGGAAACGGAAAGGGAAATAAGATACCATTTTTAGAGTGGAGAGAGGATATTGTTAATGCCTTAAACTAAGGCTTTACCAGGACCCTATAGATGGACTGGATTTCCCTGGGGAAATTTTCTCTGAAGTGAGAGTTCCAGGATTTCACACATTTTTGGTGTATCTCATTCTGGACAGATCACCCATCTTCTACTTGCACACAGAAATGGACATGGGAGAAAGAATCAGCTCTTGAAATTCAGGATCCAGAGCTGAGAGGAAGAGCTGCTTCCAAAACACGTATCTTTTATCTCCATGAAAAGCAGAGCATCATCCACCTGAGCTGTAGTAGAGAAGGCTGGGAGGAAGCAAATGGAAGGGGAAATTGCAGATGGGAGAGTAATCTTGCCTGTCCTCTTGACCAGTTTGCTATGGCCACCATTAAACAGCTACCAAGAATTTCATGAGCCTTGGGGAGAGGTAATGAGGCAACAGGGGAGGGAAGGAAAAGAGGAAACTAGTGGGAGAAAAAAAATCATTGCACCTGCGTCATAATTCAATTAATAGCACTGTACAAACAAGCCAGAAACAATTACTTGGTCCTCAAAGCATTTTACCAAAATGTGAAATTTTCCTTTACTCTAATCACAGTTAAATTATGCCCTAATTTTAAAAAATCTGATAAAAATAGTGAATGTTATTGTATGGTAAGTAAAGCAGTACTGAATATGTATTATATATGTTCATCTTCATATTAGTTTTGAGTGCTTATAGGTGATTTTACATTAGCTCATTTAACAGACCCCCAGATCTACAGGATAAATGTAATCCCCATTTTTTTTCAGATAAGGAAACAAATGCTCAGAGAACTTAAGACTTGATTGAAATTACAGAATTATTCAGTGGAGGAAGTGGGATTAGAAGTAGGACTAACTCCTGAAATTTCTGACTCTCTCCATTATACACTATAGCATCTCTTCAAGTTTATTTAACATTTTCAGTTTTCTAGAGTTTGATTTCTCTGTACAGAGTAAGCGATGGCTTAACAGGGTTAATAATCAAGGATTAACTTCTTGGCTAACTCTGAGTTTAAAAAATGTATATATATGTATTTGTGTGTGTATATAAACATATTTGGTTAGTTTAATTTGCTATGGTAGGCCAGTTAAAACTCTCGTTTTACTCGTTCTGCTTCTACTAACCAAAGGTTTATTTGGAAATGTTTTAGATGGCTGCGGTGAAGCCTAAAGATTGAAGAGGACCTAGGTGGACACCGGGATACCAGCTAGAAGACTAATGGGAACAATCCAGGTGAAGACGAGACATCTGGGCCTGTTGTGAAGACGGAGAGGGGTGGGGAAAAATTTGGCATTGAAGTGAATGGAGAGGGTGGAGGGGTGCGCGGTAGGTGTTATCTTTAAAAATGTCCATCAATGAAAAGCCTGAGGTGGGGGTGGGGAGAGAACAGAAAATTACTTTTTTAGGAATTAGAGTGGCACCTTCAGTGTCATGAGCAAAGCCCAACAGTAGTCAAAACAGCACTCCTTATTGATAACGTTCAACTGAAAGTTTCTTTTGTGATTTTCCATCAATTAAATTCAGCTAAGGGGCCACTGAACCGTTGCTCCAGGAAAGCAAGGACTTGCTCCAGTTCAGCAAGGACTTGCTCCAGTTCTTGCCTTTACCCCTCCAGGCGGACCCGCCCCCTTTCCCGCCAACAGCTATGGCAGCCGCCCCCCTCCCCGAGGCCTGCCCCGCCCCGAGGCCCCGCCCACCAGAGATTAAGTATGCTTTCGGGGCCCCGCCCCCCCCTTGGCCCGCGCGCCGGGACTTCTGGCGCCTTTCGGCCCCGCCCCGCCCACCCCGCGCGCCCCGCCCCTTAGACGTCCCGTGGTCCGAGACGCGGGAGCAGCTGGGGCTGGGGTCCCGGCGCAGGCCTGCGGTGTCTCGGTGATTGCTTTAGTCCGCCCTGCCTCCTGCTCTCCGAGGAGCCTTTCCCGCGAAGGCGGGGCGATGCCAGGGAACCGGCAGCTGAGGGTCCGCTCCGGGAACGAGCCTCGTCCCGCGCCTGCCATGGAGCCGGCGGGTCGCGAGGTCTGGGCCCACAGCCGCGCGGCGCTCGACCGGCTGGAGAAACTGCTGCGCTGCTCGCGCTGGTAAAGCCCGACCCTCGACTCGAGGGGGTTGCCGGGAGGGTCGCGGAGCGGGCGGGGGTCGTCCCAGTCTCGGGGGCGGGAGGTCTTTTCAGACTTCCGGTTTCTTCGGTTCATCCCCGCTCTGCAGCTGGGCTGGCTAGCTGATTTAGGACCTGCCCGGGGATCTGCGTTACTTAACTCCACTCTAACCCCTATTCACATCGTTTCTGGGAGGCTTTCTAGCCTTTCCTTGCACCAAACCCAACTAAGATGGTAGTTTTCGAACTTTGGCGGGCTTGAGAAGCGTCTGGAGGTGTGGCTAAAAATGTAGATCCCCATTCCCGCCACCAGAGTTTGAATCTGTAGGGCTGAGGCATCAGTCGTTCCAGAACCTTAGGCCGAGGGCTGTTAAGTTTAAAGAGGCGCGCTAAGTTTGCAGCAGCTGTCACTCTTTGCTTAGCTTGCCCTTTTAACCTTTTCTCCGTAGCAACTTTATGGAGGGAGAGTTTTGGGGACCCTCGTTGGGGATAGATTGAAGGTAATAGTGTGATGGGCACCACCAACTTCTCGTTCAATTTGACATTTCCTTGGTTTGATCAAAGACTGTGTGGCATGGGGTTCATTAGAGAGGCTATCATTTTTTGCTGCTTGTTTTCCTTCATGCTCTTACACCGTAGGAATCCTTTCAGTTCAAGGTTTTCATTCCATCTGAAGACATCATTTTTATGACTGGTACTCACCTTGCTTCTCCTTTTCCTGTAGCTTTTCCTAGTGTAGAAATCAAGAAGGTTTATAAAAACCCAAGAAGGGCTTGTCTCACTTTTCATTTCTTCCAAAAGCATTTATCGAGCACCTGCTGTGTGCACAGCTGCTTCTGCATCAGTATCACTCTGGCAGGTTTTCTCTGTAGCTGTTTCTTTGCGTATTTTAACATAGGACTTTGCAGACTTTTCTCTGTTAAAAGTCTACAGTGAATATTTTAGGCTTTGCTGGCCACAAAGAGTCTTAGTTTTTATTATTATTATTTTTTACAACTCTTAGAAACCTAAAAAAGTTCTTAGCCTCAAGGGCTGTACAGAAACAGGCTACTGGCTTGATTCGGTGCATAGGCAGTAGTTTGCCAAACTCTTGTTTTAACAGGTAAAATGACTTAAGGTTAAAAATTCTTTTTGGTGTAAAATTTTATATCACATGGGGTTTAATGTTTAGAAATGATTTGTGTTCCTCTCCCTGTCGCTGCACGTTTGTTACTGTCTGCAGTGAGTAAAACACGGCCAGTTGCTCTTTACCTGTGGGAAGACAGCCATCCCATTCTTTCCACCTGTGCTCTGCCTAGTAGCTGCCTGACATCACTGCTCCAAAGGAGCAACTCAGAATGGTTGGCTTCTTGCTTTTGTTACCCATCATTCAGACAATTTCATATTATTTGAAATAGTGTGTCAGTATGTTCTTTTTACAGAGCTTCAAAGTTTTACCCAGTGGGTTAGTGATTACCCCAATTACCCTCACATTCAGCCTGCAGCTGTCATCCGTCTCTCGCTCCCAGCTGTCACCTGTCCTGTGTAGCGCGTTGGTTGTGTTTTGCAGCAAGCATTACTTGCAGGTGAGGGTGGATTGGCTGCATTATAGGGCATCCTTTTTTGACCTTTAACATAAGTGTAACTCCAAGCTGAAGCTGACAAAATTGTTCAAGAAGCCAGATGTGGCTTTTGTGTTAGGTCCAAACCTCACCACCAAATAGAAGCTATTTAAAGATTTGGAAAAATAAGACAGGAAGACCGTATCATTTGAGATGCTGGCGGAAAGCATGGGAATAATGTGTTCCTGAAAGAAGCAGGGAATGATGATGGTAGGAGCTGTAGTCTAAAAAGCCCAGGTATCATATGACACTGTTTGTGAATAAAAATAATTTGGTACCTTGATATATTTGGGGGGGGTTGGCATCTACTACAATTGTAATTTGGAGTTCTAGTGCCTTTAAATCAACTTTTCATAAAAAGTCAAAGTATTGTGACTTTTAAGGTAAGTGATTTTATTTTTCTAAATTACTTCTTGCCGTTTTAGTAAAGGTGATTAAGATTGTTTTCTCTTACATTTTAGACAGCATAGGTTAGTGGTTAAGAGAATGGATTTTGGACCCTGGCTTCAAATCCTGGCTCGTTGATTTTGGACAAACTTTCCTCTTTGTATGCTTCCTTTTCTTCATCTGCCAAATGAGCTGGTAGTAGTTTTTACCTTACAAGTTTGCTAGGGGAATTAATTGGGTTAATATTGATAAAGTACTTAGAGCAGCGCCTGTTGCGTTCTCACTGCTATATAGGTGCTTGTAAAATAAAGGATAGATTTCCTGACTCCAGCATATAGCTTTTGTCTTTCTCCATTAGTTTTCAATGTTCAGAGGCGTTCTTAGAGGCCATTGAGTCTTAAATGGGATGACTACTCCCTTCCATGTGCTCTGGTACAGCTGAATCGTTAGGACAAGCAATCACTGAGGCACTGCGTTAGTGGTGATGCAGTGAGACTTTCTACCCTTAGGAGCGTATGTTTAAGAGATAAAATTTACACATAGTTCAGGCTAAATTATGATGGAGGCCAAGGGGTTTCTGAGAAGAGTACTTGGGTAGGGTCAGTGGAGGAAAGCTTCCTGGATTTTTGAATTAGGGCATGGATAGATTTTTATAGATAGAACTTGGTGGAGGATTATAGCAAATAAAGATATGCTAAAAAGTATGCAGAATAAAGGTGGAGTGAATGAGTCAGGTGGGCAGAGAGTTAAGACAAAGTCAGATGCTAGCGATTAGAAGCCCAACAGAAGATTCAGTTGTTTCACATAGTTACTCCCTAAGGAGAGCATCTGTGTGGCTTTCCTGGGAAGCCTGTATCCTCATCTGTAAAGTGAGGAAAATAAATGGATGAATTGATTTTTAAGGCTGTCTCCAGTTTGCAGGTTCTGGAATTATTATTGTCTATTGGATGCAAAATATTGTTTAAAACTTTTTAGTGAAGTCTGACTTAAACACGGAAAAGGACACAGATTGTTGGTGTTCACGTCTCATATGTCCCTCCAAATTGTGGGATTTATTTACTTATGCGGTATTTTGATTCTCTGATTGACGCCTGTCTCCTTCAGTTATACTACACATTTCATAATTTCACATTTGAAGCCACAGTGCTGGACACATCTTAGTGTTTGTTAAATTAATACATGAAAGAGTTTGGGTTAAATTAGGATCACAGTGCAAGTGGGAATTGCGGAGGACCTGGTTAATTCATTTGAATCTCCAAGAATCCTCCACAGGTTCCGGGGGACATTACCCACAGTAAACAGTGACTAAGGTTTCAGGGCAGTGGAGAAGGTGCAGCTCTTGCCCCTTTGGATTTGGAGCTACAACCGCGACATGTGCAGTCCTGTTACAGGCTACGCACACCTGCTGTTATGTAGGGCTTATGACTGCAGAGAAACTACCAGACACACTGAGCTCCCTTTAACCCTGCCCTCCACAGCCCAGCAGATGGTCTTACACGTGAGATTATTGTGCCCCAGGTCGGGGCTCAGAGGAGAGGTTTTAGGCTAAGAGTACAAATTTGATAGTCAACTGCATTACATGGTAATTGAAGACAGGTTTCTGGGATGACCAGGAAAGAGGGTATAAACGTGAATGTCTGTGTCTGAGGCTTGAAACTCATTTGAACGTCAGTTGGAAGACATGATAGTTTAAGGACAGAGGCATGTCAGCAGTTACTTAGTTTTGCTTTGGAGGAAAGAGAATAGAAGACAGAATAACCAAAACTATTTGAGTTGGGGATACATGATATTCTCTGTGGCTTATCTGTAATAGATTCTATTATGATTAGTCATTAATAGAATTCTATCGCCCCTTTACTTTTGGGATATTTGACTCATTGATTTATTCAATATTTATTGACACTAACCAGTTGACACACACATGATTTTTTATTTTTCCCATGTGATTTACTTGAATCGGGCATACAAAATAACTATGCAAAGTAAGATACTTTCATGTCATCATATCCCTTACTTGTTAACAATTTTATTTATTCTCCTCAAGATAAATCAAACAAATTGTTTAGTTGGCTTGAGGAGCCTCTGCATTTAGTATTAAAATGTGTTGGTCCACTCTTAAAAATAGCTTGGAGATTTTCTAAAATGCAAGAGCACTAGGGTAGCTATCTTGCCTAATATTGAATAGCATTTGATAACCTCACGGAAGCTTAGGGAGCCATTCAGTTAAGAAATAGGTCTTCCTCAGTATTGTAATCGCAACTGAATTTACTTTCCTTTTCTTCTTTGCAAAGAAAATTTTCTATCAATAGGACTTTTTTTTTTTTAAGTTTGTTTTCCTTGCTTAGTTCTTCCCTAAGTTGTAATCCTCTGACTGCAAAAACCTTTCCAAATCGACTACGTGTAAAGTAACAAGTATGACTGCAATGGGAAAAAGTAAAGCAGCTAAATTTTCAAGGTATGGAAATCCTGTTACCATGCAAATGTCTTATTCTTTTGGATTTTTTGTTTTTAATATATATGTATATCAAACAAAAAATAGCATAAGGATAAAATAGAATTGTTAATATAAATGCATTTTTGTGCGTCGTCTTCCACTTGGTTCATTCACTGAGGGTTTATTGAAATCCTGGTGCTCGTACAGCACCATGCTCGGTAGGTGATGGCGTGTTGGGGAGCTCAGGAAAAATGAAATTCAAAATCTCTTGTCTGTAGGGCTACAGTCTATCTGGAGACTTAAAAAAAAAAAAAAAGGAATCAGGCAGATAAAATACAAAATACTTAGTTTTCAACACTGATTTCCAGAGCCCCAGCTAGATGTCGTCTCTGGAACTTAAGAGTGTTTTGTACTTAAGTCAGACGTTAACTTGGCTTATGAAAACTACCCAGCTAGATTATAAGCCCCTTGGGAGGAAGTGGAACACAGTCATCTGGGAGTTCTGCGTATGTCTGCTGCAGGGACAGATTTTGCATGGAAACTAAATCCCCCAAATTTCTGTACTTCTTTGTTTAGTGTCATTTTTATTATATATCATCCTGGACAGGATTCAAAGAAGGTGTTGGGCTGGAATAGTTTTGGGGGAGGAGGAAGGGTATTCTATGCTGGGGACAGTCTGAGCAGTTGTGGCCTTGGAATTGGCTGTAAGGTGTTTGAGAGATTTTACAACAGACACTGGCCTGGTAAGAGCAGTTTTTTTTGAGCAGCAAGAGCAAAGGTTCCCTGGCTTCGGAGTAACCAGATTGTGAAGAACTTTGTAATAGTACGTTTTTGAAAAGTAATATATGCATATGCCAAAGAATTAAAACAATACGGTATATGGTCATTAAATATTTGTTAAATGAACGACAAGTAAGTCTGAATCTTCTTTAAGAGCCCACCACGATCAGTGTCTCGTGTGCCCTTTAAGAGCACTTTGTATCTTAGATGAGAGGATACCACTCATCAGGTCGATGTGTCACGGTTTATTTACCATTTCCTTGGTAGAAGTTTAGATTGTTTCCAGTCTTGCGCCTTAATAAACACAAGACTTGTGCTGGAGAGAATATCCTTGTCCATGTGCCTTTACATTTTAAAGTTTTTGTTAGAGTTATACATGAAAATAGTTGACAAAGTCAGTATGACAAAGACTGTAACGAGAACATTCTTTTGACTCATTCCTTGAGTTCTATACTCCAAATACAGCTTCTTTCATCTCTTTTAGTTCTGTAACTTTCACGTTGCCAAGTGTTTTTGTATTGCTAGTTCTTGATTTTTTTTTTCCATCTTAGACATTATTTGTTAACTTCCTAACATCCTGCTCTGGAAGATGAATTTTCTTATTACCAATTATCTGTTAACTTTCTGCTACTGAAGATGACTGGACATAGAATTCAGAGTACAAACCGATTTTCAGTCATTACTGTGAAGGCTAAACATTCCTTGTTTCCCTTGAGATGTCTTATACTGTTCTGAATCCTTTAAAAAATACATATACACACACACATACACACATATATATGACATTTTATTGTTTCTTAATCTCTGGAAGCTTTGGGTATCTTGTCTAGATAGATATCTTTAGAGTTTTGAATTTTCAATTTTGTAAGCATCTGAGATAATCTGAAGAATCATACTCTGTTCCTGGCAGTAGAATAGTTGAGTTCAAGTTCGGTACATTTGGAATTTTGATAGATATATCTGGTTGTAATAAGAATTCTTCCAGAGTGTCTTCTCAGCGAAACTCTAGACATTGTCAGAAGGTCTGGCTTTGACGCAGTTCAGGGCCGCCCTCTGTGGAGTGCATCTGTTCTTTGAGCTCTTCCATTAAAATTCTTCTGAACTCGGCACTGCACTCTCCCAGCTTTGGCTGTGACATTGCTCTCCCTGCTCCTTCCCCAACACACACACAGGCACATACTTTTCATTCACTCTCCCAGTGTCTTGTCTCATCTATTAACAGCCATAAAAAAAAATTTCTAGGTCACTAATTAGAATAATTAGTCCAATTGATCAATTATTTGTAGCTACTGGAGTCATTGCTAATTATACTGTAGCATCTTGTTGCTACGGGGAAGGGTAAGAACTATAGATAAAGGGTTCAGAGTCACCTTAGGAAGGAAATTCAGTTTAGAAACACAATCGAGGCATTGAGTCAGGTATTGGGAGAGAAAGCCAGAAGTCTGGGGGCTGCATCTTGGGGGTAAACCTACATTGAGAGGTAGGAAACGAAGCAGCTAAGGAAGTGCTGAAATAGGCAAATAAATGTGCTATAAGAAAATTAAAACTGAATGGAAGGAAAGGGTTCGGGAGAGAAGGTGAGGTCAGTGTTATTTCAGACAGGTCAGGAAGAGTGAGGATCACAAAATGCTTTGATCACAAAATGCTGAGCAGATGGAGCAGAATGGTGAGTGTTAAAGCCAGAAAGGTGAGGAATTGGCGTCAGCTGGCACAGAGCACTTAGTTAACAATTTACATCTGCGAGAAAGGGAGGAGCTGGGGCAGACGGTAGAGTGGGAGGCAGGATCTAAAGGGACTTTTTAGGTTGAAGGAGACGTGACCTATGCACGTTTAGTTGCCGATGGGAGAAGACAGGTGACTCTAATGATGAGAACAGACTATTTCAGAAGGCAGAGAAGATAAGGGATCTACGGGCAAATAGAGCAGCACAGTTTGGGAAGGAAGAATGACTAGAGGAGATCTTTTCCTCTGAGCCTGGAAGGAGGGGTAAGATTATGGGTGAAGAGGTAGGAATGCGTCTAGTGGTGAAAAGCTCACCCTGTTTGGCTTCAGTAAGGTTAATGGGATTTCGAGCTTGGAGCTTGTTTTGAATAGCCGTCTATTCATTTGTTATTTTACTCACAGAATATCAAATACATCACTTTGGTAGAGATACAAAGGTGAGGACACTACCAAATGAGTTTATACACACAAGTCTGTGTATCATTCTGTCTTTTTATAATGGCTCTCATGGCCTGAGAGCAGGCACGGCAGGAGTGGGCTGTTGGTCTGTCTGGCATTACTGATTGACGCCCTTGATTGACTGGGAGGTTAGCAGAATTAACGTGGTGGCGGGGATGGCTGTGAACTAGTAAACTCTGTTCTGGGCTGGGTAGGGGATCCAAGGAGCTAATCCTGAACGGGAGTCTCCCCGGATGGAGAGCAACCTGAACACGGAGGTTTGGTCAGGGCGCTGGGATGAAAGAGGAGAGGGATATGCTAGGAGGAGGTGAGAGAGCACCATGTTTGAGGTCGCAGAGGCAGAGCTTGTACTGAAGTGGGGTTCAACACACTTGATTAGGAGGTCAGAGGCTAGGTTTGGGAGGCCAAATAATGAACCGAAGTTACAGGAGAAGCATGAGCTTTGTAGCAGAGATCGTCTTAATTGCCAGAATCACAGAAGTAGCTGGCACATCACAAGTCCTATTTTTTATCACTATATTCTCTGTAGTATGATAGAAAAATCAGATATTGCGAGTTTTTAAAAAGTGGTGGGTTTTATAATGTCAGTGAGCACCGTTTTCGGTATCTTGAGAATAACACTGTGGGTGTGCTCTGTTTTTAGCACTCTTCCTGAAAGCTCAATTTCACTTTAATGTTCATATCTATTAAAATGTGCAGTGTGATACATTTGATCTTTCAAGAAATGTGGAAAACAATTTTTATTGATATGTGGTATGTGTACAGAGGTAATTGGATAATAATGGTGTAAATACCTAAAGGTCCGGGGGTTAGGATAATAAACCAGGCACAAAAAGCGTTCATTTTTTAAAAGCTTTACTCCTCCTGTTTGCTCTTACCTCATTACGCCCTCTGAATATAGTGACTTGATATTTGTTTATTAGTAAGTACCATTACTTTCTTAGAATTATCTAACGTAGCAGGTGTTTTTAATGGACAATGCTGGAAGTACAATACGGAATTGTCTGCAGACTGCCAACCAGATTGATTCTTGTTTGCAGTTGTTTTAAATAAAAAAAAAATTAACTTCCTGTAAACTGAAAGAATGGCTGTATTTTTGATAAGACATCTGTGAAAATTAGATGGCTGCTTAACAGCAACCAGAAACTTCTTTTTTTTTTGTTTTTAAATGGGAAACCGTAAAATCTTATGGTCAAGGTGACCAGAGGTCCTATTTTCCTAGGGAAGTCCTGGTTTACACCTGCTATCTTATTCAGTTATCACTCCCCTTCACCCTCAGAAATGTTCTCATTTGGACAATACACTCTATCGTCATCCTACTTGTGGTCTCATTTTGAGATTTATGGTCTACACTTTGAATCATCAGTTGAAAGAAGCAGCCAAGGGTTGGTTTTGCCTGTCAGTGGTTCAGAGATACTGAGCAAGGTTGCTTCTTGCTGTGGTTTCAAAGAATATCCATTATAAAAAGTGTTATAATTTGTACTGAGTTTGGTAGGTGCTATTTGAATTTAGCAGGTGTGTGATCATACAGTATTTAATCACAGGGTAACAGCCTTTCAAATGAATACTTCCTTGATATCTTCTGTTTTGAGAAAGAATTATGGTAGTTTTAGGCCTTGGATTTATGAAATGTTGGGTAAAAAATGTTTATCTAACAATGACCTAGGTCTTGATTGTTTTCTTTTCTTCAAACAGCACTAATATTCTGAGGGAGCCTGTGTGCTTAGGAGGATGTGAACACATCTTCTGTAGGTGAGTAATTATGGCTTGTGATAGATACACACACACACACACACACACACACACACACACGTTTAATGTAACTATATGTTTTACTAGGTGATAGTCACGTAATCATATTGATACTAATATTACCTTATGTCACGTCGTTCTTGTAGACTGTACGTTATCTCATTTCGATCCTTTTAACTATCTTAATTTCCAAATCAGAAAGCTCAAACCTCAAAGAGGGTGACTTGTTGAAAATTACAAAGCTTAGTAAGTAGCTTTACTAAGCTTGGGGAAAAAATTAATACCTATTTTACAATTCACATATGTCTCTTTTATTCTTCCAGTTTTGAGTCTAGACTTTCCACACTGTGAAAGTTTAGTTCTTGCTGTTACTGTTGTTGGTTTCCTCGGGCTGCCACAAGAGTACCAAACACGGGGTGGCTG
The DNA here is from genome assembly GCF_048773025.1 of Camelus bactrianus. Classification (NCBI taxonomy): domain Eukaryota; kingdom Metazoa; phylum Chordata; class Mammalia; order Artiodactyla; family Camelidae; genus Camelus; species Camelus bactrianus. The sequence continues at coordinate 68,097,257 of NC_133543.1, forward strand.
AGAGCAACAGAAACTTACTGTGTCCCAGTTCTGGAGGCTGGAAGTCTGAGAGCGAGGTGTCAGTAGGGTTGGTTCCTCCTGAGAGCTGCGAAAGGGAGCATCTGTTCTGTGCTTCTCTCCTGCTTGCGGTGGAGAATCTTTGGTTTCTGGCGGTCTTGAGCATTTCTGGGCTTACAGTACACAGCTCTCACCTTAGCCTTCATGCTCACATGGCGTTCTCCCTTGTGTGCCTGTTTGTCTCTGTGTCTGGATTTCCTCTCCTAATAACAATACCAGCCATATTGGATTAGGGCTCACCCTGGTGATCTCATCTTAACTTGATTACCTTACAAAGACCCCATTTCCTAATAAGACCACATTCACAGGTCCTAAGGTTTAAGACTTAAGCATCTTTCTGGGGGACATAATTCAAGCCGTAACAGTTATTATGAAAGTATATCCATTAAAGCCCTGGCTTAGAGGTTAGAATATTAGATTTTCGTCTCATCTTATTTCTCATTCAGTAGAAATCAATTAGAGGAGTGAATGTCTTAGTTTAATTGTCTGGGAGACAGGGTTAATATATCCTCCTTTGAATCAATCTTTTAATTATTTCAAGTTATGACTGTGTGATTATCTGGGATGAGCAAACTGCAATATGAAGTTTAAGCACATATGAAAATAGTTTACTGTGTGGCTTCAGTGGGCTGGGGACGTGTGGGAGGCAGCTGCACTTGGGGTCCCAGTTTTGTTTCTAGAAACAGGTCTGTTACATGGGGCATATCCAGCAGGAGGCGAGGGTAGGAGGTAGTGTCTCTTGCCTTCCTGGTATCTCCGTTTGGATGAAAAAATGGGATTTCAGACTTGGAATGTTCAGAGCAGGTCTGATCATTCTCCCCTTTATGCCGTTTCTGCCTGGGTCATCTTCGTAGCTATAAACGGTGCACTGGAATAAGTGGTACCACAGTTGCTCAAAGTAAAAACCACTAGTCATACCTGGTTGCTATTTTTCTTTCTTATTCTACATCATTAAGTTCTAATGTGCCCTAAATCTTGAACTTTCCCTTTATTTCTCTCTACTTACTACTGTTTGTACTTTGGTCCAAGCCACCATCAAATTATCTCTTCTCAGACTATCATAGTAAGTTCATAGGTGGTCCCCTTCCCCATTTTCTACATTCTTGTGAGTGATCTTTTGAAAATGTAAATCACATTCGTATCATTGCCTCTCTAAATTAAAATCCTTCAGTAACTTCCTATTACAATTAGAATAAAGTCCACACTCTGCACTAAGGTCCATAAGACCCTGCACAGGGCTTTGTCCCTGCCTGCCTCTTGGACCACATGTCCTTCTGGTTCTCACTATTCAGCCACCTTCTCCTTTTAGTTCATTAAACACACCAAATTCACTCCTGCCCTAGGACTTTTGCACTTACTATTTCTTCCATCTGGAATGTACTTCTGCCATTTTTTTGTGAGGCTAGCTTTTCATCAGCTGTATTTCAGCTCAAATATTGTCTCTTCAGAAGGCCTCCCATTACCCTTGTATCAAATTTTGCTCACTTCTTGTCTCCACTCAGTAGCAAGCAGATTTTTGTTTCAGCGGATGTACTCACTGTATATAATAGATTAGCAACAAATCTGCTGGAGCATAATAAACTCCAGTAAATTGTAAAGCATGTGTAGTGTGTGTGTTCCATACCCTTAGTTGGATTCTCAAGGGGTCTGTGACTTAAAATGACCAATGAAAGATTAGGAAAGGCATGAGAACATCTTAAAAGAGCAAATGGTCATCTGTATATGACAGAGGAAAGAATTCAGTATGGTTTTGGTTCATTTTTATTATATGATGCCCAGAATTCGGGCAGCTGTTTGTATTCTTTGCAGATTTGTAGCTCTGTAAAGCTGCTGAGCAATGCTGTAAATACCAGGCACTCTTCAAAGATAGTTTTGATATGTGCCAGGGCAACGGAAGCATTAGAGTCGAGGGGAGGTTGGAGGGACACAGATTTTTTTCTTATTGACACATTCTGGTAGTTTTAGGATACTTTCATGCCAGTGCCTAACAAAAGGAGTCTATGAACTCTTGCACATATCTGTAGTTGGAAAAAGGAGGAATATTTTAGTAGTCTTTTTAGATAATTATGGATATCCTTTGATACCACACCATTTGGCAAGTGTTAGTTTCTCTAGATTTGTTACAGTGTGGAATCTAAAACCCTATCAGTGAACTTTTGTACTTTGCTACATTTAATTTCATTGGTTTATCCTGTGCTTTGAAATGGATCTTTTACCCAGCATCATTTTATGACATTGTGCATTCATCATTTGGAAAATATTGGCTTATGCAGGTCTATTGAGAAATGACTTATTTCCCCAGAATTCTGGTTTAAGTATACAAAATAATTTGGGAACAAAACATATGTTACAGAAAATTTAAAATAGACTGATCTGCATACTAGTGTGGTCCTGGGTAAGTGTCTGAACTGGATCTCATATTCATCTGAAAATGAGGTAGTGGTTCCTGATGAGAAGATTTTGACTGTATTTCACTGGTGTTCCTCAAATAAATATTACATAGCCAGCAATGATTTAAATCCCCTGAGGAATCAGTTTACCTGTTCTGTACGTTGGGGTTCCAAGATAAGAGTTCTTAACTACAAGCAAGCAAAATCAAAGAATTCCTTTCTTTGCTAAAGAAGTTTGACATTTATAGAACCCAGTGATCTAGAAGACCTCTCCTGGCCCCACTACGGTTTACAATTTCTTTTACAACATATATTGAGTTACTTTGTGACAAGAATCATCCTAGGATCTGAGGATACAAGGACTAAAAATACCACAGGCTTTTTTTCTGAAGGGAGCTCCTACTTCAGTAATCCTTTGTGCCTACCAATGAGAGGGTCACATGAAAAGGGATGTAGTGTTTGGAGGAGATGTGGCTTTTACCACTGTTATATTACCCAGCCCTGCTGCAGCCCACCTGGTGAAGCTAAGGAGGCAGTGGATTTATAGGTCTCTTATTTCAGGATTCACAGATAGGCTTCAGGGGGGATTGTGACCAAAAGCTTGTGCACATCTTCATCAGATTCACAAAGGGTTTGTAACCCCCAAAGTTAGGAAAACCCTTCTAACTATGAGACTGTAACTCTTAGACAGATAACCCGAGGTCATTTAGTTGAGTCTACACATTATGAAAGTGTCTGAAAGAACCAAAGATCTTTTCTCAAAAACTGCTTTAAAGCCTTTAGATACTTTGCAAAAACAAAAGAAAAAATAGCTTCCACCATCTTTTTGTCATAATTTTAGGTATTTCCAAGAAGCACGGTGTTAGGTTCAGGGTAGGAAAGTTTGAGATGCATGGCTTGCATGCAATAGGTACTGAATACGTTTGTTTATATTTCCCTCTGTACTTTCACTCTTTAGAGACTATAGATTTAACTAAATATAAAAAATAGATAAGCGGCAAGTTTATACTGTATAGCACAGGGAACCATATTCAATATCTTATAACTTAATGGTGAAAGAGAATATGGAAATGAATATATGTGTGTTCATGTATGACTGAAGCATTGTGCTGTACACCAGAAATTAACTCAACATTGTAAACTGACTATACTTCAATAAAAATATTAAAAAAAAGAAACTAAAGATTTATTTGCAGGGAAACATCATGCTATTGTCTGGCCAGGTATAGTCTCTTCATAGCGAATTATATAAGCAGCTTTAGATTTAGACTGTGTGTGTGTGTTGTACTCTTTCAAAAACACTGTTTAAACTAATATAACTGACCATTGTTGGAACAGCCTCTGCGTCATTTATTTCTGTTCAAACTGTTTATTTTTTTGAGTTCACATTCTGCTGAATCTATTGATATCCATATATTTTTCAATCTTTTTTAAGTAATTGTGTATGTGACTGCATTGGAAGCGGATGTCCAGTGTGTTATACCCCAGCCTGGATACAAGATGTGAAAATAAATAGACAATTGGACAGCATGATCCAGCTTTGTAGTAAGCTTCGAAACTTGCTACATGACACTGATTTTTCAGGTGAGAAATATCACTATCTCTCTTACTTAAATAACTGATAAATTCATACTGATCACATAAAGTATGTAAAATACAAATGGCATATTTCAGACTTTAATATTTAGAGTGTTAGGAATCATTTTGAGGGGTGACGGATACCTTAGAGATAGTAAGTCTGACTCGCTTATTTTATCGATGAGAACCAGTATCCAGAGAGGTTAAATGATCTTGCCTGAAGTCACACGTGCAGTGAGTACCAGGAGCAGGAGAAGTGGAGCCTGTTTCCTCTGATCGTCAGTCCAGAGACTTTCGCATCACTTATTTTACTTGCTTTTTACAGTTAAAATAATTTCTGTATAATATATGTGGAATAGTGATTTTTGTCCCTAATAATGGTGATTTTGTCCTTAAACTTACTTAAATACACTTTTACAAGATAGAATACAACTTTCTGTGGATCACTTTTCTATGAATTAATTAGATGTACGCATTTTGAAAGAGCAAAAATTTAATATTCAATTTCTTTTCTATTTAAATGGAGGTTAATGTTTTTCATATTGTTCTTATAGTCTGTGTGTTAATGTATCTTCCCATTGTGCTTTCTGCTCAGAACTGAATAGCTGAGGAAAGAAAGTAAAGTATTTTGAATCTTATAATCAGATATTGGGATTGTCTTTTTGTTGACCAGATAACATCATTTTAGCTTGTTTTTAATGGGAGAACTTTTCTTGACTGGCAGGATGCCATGAATATATGCGCATATAAAATGGTTGGATTTCTGTGTTTAAATCTTTTGATGTTAGGGGGGTGGGATAGCTCAGTGGTACAGTGCAGGCTTTGCATGCACAAAGTCTTTGGTTCAATCCCCAGTGCCTCCATTAAAAAAAATTAAATTAAAAAAAAAAACTTTTTTAAAAAAATTGAAGTTAATCATTTACAATGTGTCAATTTCTGGTGTACAGCACAATGTCCCAGTCATGCATATACATACATATATTCATTTAAAAAGAAACTTTTGCTCTTAAGAGTTCCAACATAATGTGTTATCGTCAACTACTAAAGGTAAAGTTGATTGGGCAAAAATAAAGAAATAAGGCAAATACTTTGAGTCTTACTGAGTAGGTCCATATTTTAACAAGAATTTAAATCGTAATTTACATATTGAAAAGTTTTCTTCATTTAGTTTTCTGATTATTAAGACTCCATTTATGGTAAAGTGTGCTACGGTGATAAAGTTTTACTTATTTGCAGATGTAATTATACACACACATATTTTTAAAAGTACTTACCTTTTTAAAAAATAATATATTGTAAACTTCTTTCAGAGCACAATGAGGAAAAGTTTCATTATTAGTTTATCTGTGTTCTCTTCCTTCTTTATCAAAGACAGTGCTGATAGTGTTTTATTTTCAAGTTAAAAAAGATTGGTGTTTGATCTGCTCCCCCCCCACCTCCAGTACCATTGATTAAAGCAGGAATTCTTCATCAAGAGTCTGTGCATCTCTGGCAGTGTTGGGGTTAGTGGGGGAGGATTAGTGAGCCTACTGAGTTAAGTGTACAATATGAAGAATGTTCATGTCTATGTGAAAGCGGCTTTCATCAGATTCTTCAACAATGTTGGCCATGCGTTGAAATTTGGGGTGCTACTTTGTGGCTGTCATGATATTTTGATTAGATTCCTCTCTAGTTGTTGAATAGTAATATATTAGCTTGCTAGGGCTGCTGTAAGAAAGTACCACAGACTGGGTGGCTTAAACAACAGAAATTTATTGTCTCATGGTTCTGAAGGCTAGACGTTCTAAATCCAGGTGTAGGTGAGGTCAGTTACTTCGAGGTCTGCCAGGGAAGGATGTGTTCTAGGCCTCTCTTGTTACCTTGTAGAGAGCAGCCTTCATGTTCCTGTGGCGTTCCCCATGTATGCATGTTTGTGTCTGATTTCCCTTTTTTATAAGGGCACCACTCATACTGCATTAGAGTCCCACCTTATCTGCAATGACCCTGTTTCCAAATAAGGTCATATTCTGAGGTACTGGGATTAGGACTTCAAGATATGAATTTTGAGAGGGATACATTTTAACTCATAAAGAAATAATGTGACGTTTTTAGTGGTGATAAGTGGGGCAGAAGAGTAACCCTCAGTGGGTTGATTGTAGTCAGTTATGGTACCTGGGGTACTGGGTGCCGTGTGGTACAAAGCAGAATTAGATGACTCCTCGAGAAATTTTACTGTAGTTAGTAATGTCTGAATTAATCAGTACAGCTCTCATATTTGGGCCATGGAATATTAAATGCCTTAATATTTCATCATTAAAAAAAGAAACTTAGGAAAATTACTGAGTTCAGAACAAGTTTTTATGTGGGATCTGAGGCCTTTGGAATGCTGTCATCCTTCTCTCGGAGCAGAGATGGAGTTTGCGGAGAGAATTACAGTGATTCACTTTTCAAAGGCTATTTTCCTTATTATAATGAGTAATTGTATACTTTTGTTTTCCTTATTGTAGTAATAATTACATTAGTTCTTACCAGATTTTAGCTGGGCTGGCTTTAACATTTTACTTATTTTAAGATGAATTGGAATTTCACAGTTTGGCTAATCTGTAGTTAGAGCTTTAGGATCTTTATTCTGTAGGTGAGGAACTTGAGGGCCTAGGTTGGGCAGGGTGGTCATGTTGTCAGTTTCTTGCTTTTTTTTTTTTTTTATCATTTAGCACAGTGCTTTGTTTTGGTACGGGTATTTGTTATATTTGTTGAATTGTATTGTATTGTAGTTTGAATTGATTTGGAGAAAAATTGACAGTGTTAAGACTAATTCATATCCCAGAGACTAAACTTAATTAAAACAATTTTAAAATAAATTTGTAGGTTTTGCTTTCAACAATCCATGTTATAATGGTAACATCCTCCTTTACTACATTAAGAGAAGCTAAAATAAGTCGAGTATAAACATTTTGAAATATAAATTTCTATCTGAATCTGTAATTTCCATGGTTCAAAGTTTTTTCTACTTATTCTTAGTTTCATTGTCATCAACTTTTCCTCCCAAGGTCACCCAAAAACAAACTAGCCTTGAAGGGCATTTGAAGTGTTTTCTTTTGGTATATCCCTTTGTTTCCTTATAGTTTATTCAGTGTATTTCATGCATGCATACCTTTATGTTAGTTTATTATCTAGCAAGTACTTCTAAAACTAAAGTGTTACAAGGCGCAGTAGGTGAATAGGTAGAGGGAACTAACAGTTGGGGACAGATAGTGGTTGGCCCTCTTTATACTGAGGAAATTGGAAAATGATCTCATTATAAAATAAAGATATTAGATTAAGTGTTCCCTAAGTTCTAGCTCAAAAACCATGAGGTTTTGTTAAACGGTCAAATGTTGAAGATGGTGAATTAAGTGGAATGGTTGGGCACCTCCCACGTCTTTTTTTAAACCTGTAGTTCACAGTTTATCTTCCAAATGAACCTTGTTATTTTCATTTACTATAAAATATATGATTACTGTAATTAAGGTGGGTAATTAGGAAGAACTTGCAAATCATGGACATAGTATATGGTATACTGGAGATAAAGAAGCCTGATTTATAGTAGTACTTTCTAAAATGAGCTTCTAAATACTTGAACAGATTTTTCTTGGTTCAGTGTACTTAGAAGAGATTGTCATAAATTTTTCTGACAACCATTTATGGATAATTTTACCTTATTCTTTAAAACATAATCTGCTTTCTACTAGTGGAGTTAAATTTAAAAGTTTTTATTTTCTCTTTCCCCCTCATCATATTAAATCAGACCTTGCAGGTGCTGGTCAGGTTCTGTGAAGCTTATGTTGGTGTTGGTGACATTTAAAAAAAAATTGCTTTGATTATGCTTTCATAGGATTCCAACTTTCTTTTCTGGTTTTGGGAGAGATGGAGGTCTTTCTGTAACAAATAACATAGTGTTTCGTATATGCCATGACTTTTTTATAATAGATGAAGATGAGCACTTGAATAGCTGTGTCGCTGTTGTTTTGTTTTAAATAGAACTGAATACTTAACTTACAAAATAATCATTCTTCAGTGAAGGTGTTAATGTTGCACAGATGGTAGCAAAGTACTCTCCTTTGATTTTTAATAAGGGACTAGTTTGTCAAAGGAATTTCTCAACTTCTGTTATGAAACCTATAATAGAGAATAATTTGAAAGGCACACAATGTACATCATTATAATCCTTTGATGTAGATTAATGATAGCTAAATCACATTTTCTAATTGCCTCCCTTTTCTGTAGCTTATTATTAAGTTTTAAGCAAAACACTTGGCCAGGTCACTCCTTCGCAACATGTGCGTCTCTGTTCCTCGATATTTTGTGGTGTGCTCAGAAATATTTAAATTCAGAGGATAGGAGTCTTTTAAATGTCATCATTAAGAAATTTACTATGTAGGGGAAGGACCAATATTTTTCTTCATGAAATGAATATGGTCATTTATCATGTTTAGAAGCAGTCACCCGGAAAGACTGTTGTAGCTGTTAATGGTATGATTTATGTTCCAGCAGTGGTGGTGGTTTTGCCTTTTCCAGTCTTAACTTAGTTATGCTGTGTAAAATCCAGAAGTTAAAATCGTGCTTGTGTGGTTCTTGCTCACTTAGGACAAGATACATAATTAAAATCTTGAGTAAATTTATTACTGGATGATTAGTGAAATTATTGTGTGCACATAAACTACATGAATAAATGCTCTCTGCATTTACTCCTTCATTAGCTAGGAAATACGTGCTCCTTCCTGAGTCTGAAATTTGGTTGTCTTTTTCAATTTAGATTTTTTAGTTGATTGTGTTGTTATTACCTACAAGCCTTAATTTTCCTTTAAAATGCCTCATTCTACGCTTTGTATGTTTTATAAGCATTGAGGACTTCAGAATTTGACTTGTTTTTAATTGAAAATGTCAGCTATTTTTAATAATCAGCTATGTTTAATAATAAATTTTAAAAAATCAAATACGAGCTTTTACAGCTACCTGAGGATTAACCTTTCAGTCTTTGTAATACTGCGTCTTTCTTAAAAAGTAATTCTCGTAACATTACATTTTGACCTTTTCTCCAGACTTGAGGTTGTATTGGAAATGGCTTGGTTTTGAAATCCACTTGTCAATGCAGAGAAAAGACCTTGTTGAATTTAGACATAAAGTCTCTGTAAATGGATCCTCATTCTGATTGTTTTAATTTCCAAGATCCTGTCCTGAGAGCACTCTTTGGAGCAGGTGATGTTCAGTTAGGATTAAAAAAGATGTCAGAGGGTCTGCTCTTACTCAGATGCCCATCCCTCCTCCCCACTGGGTTTAGCAGTTACTGTCTTTCCAATGCAACGCTTTCCTTTTCCACTTGCACGAGGAGGGGATAGCTGTTTTTTGGAGTAGAATGGAGTTTGACTGAATTCTTTTGCTTGACAGGGATCATATCTCTGAAATTTCTACAGAGGTAAATACTAATTGTTTCCCAAAATCCACTGTTTCATTTTTTTTAATCTTTCTAAAGTGCTGTCTTTTACTTGGCAGATCTATTTATAAAGACAGGACTTTTGTACTTAAGAAACATGAGGCGAAAGAGTAGACAGAAGAAGAGATTTTGAACTTGAGATGATTTGAGTTTATTAATCCTCTTGTGTATTAATAATTTTAAACTGATAAAACCACAAAGTGTTCTATGTGAATAAATAATCTAAAACAAATTAAAAATAGTATTTCATAACTTCCTTTTCTCTTGCTAATATTTTAAGACATGAGAAATGTTGAAAAGAAATGTATTCCCAGAAACAATTAAGAAAAATGAAATTAAAATTATGTTGTATCTCTTAAGTATTAAAGCTTCACAGGAATAACACACTTGACAATTTTATGTAACACCTCGGTAACATCAGACGTATTGTTTCCTACGTGGAGGATGTTACCAGTCCTTAGGAGTGAGATGCACTAGTTGCTGTTGATTTTCTTCTTTAAGTGACTTAGTTTTAGAATTTGGTTCGTTACAATTTTTCTCTGGATTCCGTAGTGTAAGAGAAATTTTATACAGAGTTCTCTTCAGTTTGAATGAGGAGTGACCTTTCAGGAGAAAAATGTAATTTAAATAGTTTCCTTTTTCTTTTTTAAAAATAGGAGAAATAAAACATAATCCAGTTGTCCTGGTTGGTTATAGGAGATTGTGTTAATTTGGAGGATGAGTATCAGGTGATAAGAAATTATTTGCTAGTCATGTTAATCCTGTCAGGTGGTGGTGGTGTTTTTCTGGTTTCCCTTTTCTTCTTGGTACCTGAAATGGCCTGATAATCGAGTTTGTGTGGAGAGAAGAGCCCTGGATTGGGAGTTAGGGAGACTCCCTTTCTTTTTAACTTTAATTCCTCATCTTTAAAATGATTGAATTAGATGAGTGATCATGTTTTCTTCTAGCCCTTAAAATGAATTCTAACCTCCCTTGTATAAATATTTGTCAAGATTTAAGAGAGGATAGGAAATCTTTTATTCATCAGTTCATCTGTATTTTCTGAGCAACCGTTTATGTGCTCACCACTGTGCTGGGCTGACCTGGCTTGTTTTTACCTGTCTGTGTGGAGTGAGAGAAGAGAATGTTAAGGGAATTTTCTAAGGGAAAGTGAACGGGCTTTAAGGCAGAACAAAGTAAGAATTTGAAGAGGGGTCACTGCCAGAATCAGAACGTGGGGGCGGTGCAGGTCACGCACTAGCTCTGGAGCATCTGTTAACGGGAAACGTTGGTAGGGCTAAAAAAACTCAGTACGCACAAAGATTATACCGTATGTCATGTAAAGAAAAACCCACTTCTCCTTTGTGTCTCCTCTGCTCACACGACTGTGTTACCTACGGTGCTGCTTCACTTTTGATACCACGTGTGTGGGTTTTCCATGCATCGAGCCATTCTGTGACACCAGTTGGGTGGCCTACAGTTCACTCAGTTCTGAGACTGTCTAGCTGAGGGTAGCATCAGATCTGACGGGTTAAGAGTCCCACAAGACCACACAGCCTCCCTCCGGGCCTGCTGCCGTCTGATGTCAATCTCAAGTCTCAGTTGTACTTCTGACCGACTGGCTATAGATCGGAGGTTCAGATGAACTTTGAATAATTTGCTAGAGTGGCTCACAGAGCTCAGCAAAACATTTTACCAGATCACTGGTTCATTATAAAAGGATATGGCTCAGGAACAGCCCGATGGAAGAGATGCAGAGGGCAAGGTATGTGGGTATGTGGAAGGGGCAAGGAGCTTCCAAGCCCCTCTGGGTGTGCTGCTCTCCCAGCACCCTCACAGGTTCACCACCCTGGCAAGCTCTCCAGCCCTGGTTTCTCTGGGTTTTTACGGAGGCTTCATCACGTAGGTGCAATTGATTAAATCATTGGCCATTGGTGATTGGCTCAACCTCTGTCCTGTTTTCCTGGAGGTTGGAGTGGAACTGAAAGTTCTAACCCTTTAATCCAGGTTGGTTCATTTGGCAAACAACCTTCACCTTCACCATTAGGGGCTTTTCAGAAGTCACTGTATTAACGTAAACTCAAGTGTGGTTGAAAGGGGCTTGTTATGAATAGTAAGACACCTGGTTCACCTTTTCATTGAAACTATTTCAGAAACTAGAAACACAACTAAATAAAACAAAATATGCCCCTACGGTTCATATGGGAAATGACAAGGATTCTAGGAGCTATGTGCCAGAAACAGTGGACAAAGACCAAATACACATTTCTTGTAATCACAATGCCACATATAGTGTGTACTTAGTGAAAATTTTAATGCTTACTTAGTGAAAACAAATACGAATTCAAATGCAAGCCCCATCACCAACTAAGTATATAACCTTATACAAGTTTTATTTTCTACTTGTTTGATTTAGTAAAGAAATATAAGAGAACATTCTCTTAGCAATTGATTAAGCAGTGTAAAAGTGTGCAGAGTAAAATGTGTCCCCCCTACCCTTTATCCTCAACCAAAAAGCACAAAATCTTTTTCAGAGGTACTGTTTTATTGTTTAACCTCCCTAGTCTTTTATGAATTTATGAAAATATTTGGACATAAACACAATAGAATTTTTAAAACGTAGATGGGATTATGTTACACTTACAAGTGTCTCGAACAACTTTGCGTGCTAGTTGGTATATTTAATGGCTACGTAAGATTTTGTAGTATAAATGCTCCATAGTTAACTGATTTCTGATTGATAAACATTGACTTTTTTTCCTAAATTATGCTGTTACAAATATTGCTGAGATTAACACTTACACATCTGTGTTTGCAGGTACATGCATGAATATTTTGTGTATTTTGCAAGATAGATTGCGAGAGAAGGTGAAATTGCTCTGTGAAAGAGTGTGTGCATGTAAAATTGCAAATAATTTATCACCTTGCCTTTGAAATTGCTCAGTGCAGCTTTACACCTTTGATGATGATTGGCACAGGGCCCACGTGGACTCCTGCACATACAGGGGGTTGCGAAACAGGAAAGGAACACCGAGCTTGGGGAGTTGATCATTTTTATCGTAATTTGAAATAAGCCTGCTTACTTTCCATGGGGAGACACTACATCCCTCAGGGTTGCTTGCTGCAAACACAGCCCTGAGAAATGGCCTGGGTAAAAAGCAGCCAGGGCCTTGCCTTGTTGGTACACCCTGCAAGGGCGTGCAGGGGTGCTCAGGACCCCGGCAGATTGTCTCTCCCAACGTCAGTGTTTCTTCTCTAGATGCAGTCAGTGGTGTGAGCCGGAAACATGTGGACTATTTTTGTCACTTTCTCCTTTATTCATTTCATCACCAAGTCCTGTAAATTTTATCTCCTAAATATTTTTCAAGTAATTCTACTACTTTCTTTTCCTACTGTCACCTCCCCAGTCTGTTATCTTCTACTAACACTCTTAATTTTGGTAAGGTTATTCTTGCATCCACTCATGTGTTCTTCCAGTCTGTTCTTCCACCCTCCAGCCAGGAGAGATCTTTTAAAAATACAGATGTAGTCACAGATGCTACCTGGTTCATATAAAGCATTTTATTGATTTTCTGTTGCTCTTAGCATAGGTATCAAAGTGTTTAACACTGCGAGCAAGAAATTTTCATGGTCCGATTATTGCTTTATAGTCACGTCTTTGCACCACTTTCTTCCTTGGTCTCTCTGCAAGGCAAGTATACTGGCTGTCTTTTAGTTCCTTAAATATATGCCCACCTCTTACTGGGCCTTTAAGCATATTGTCATCTCCCCTGCCTATTTGTTTAGTTAATTAGCAGTCTTTTAGATTTTATATCTGATACTTTTTACCGTTTCTATTGCTACAGTGCTTGTCAAAGCCACTATGATCTTCCTCATGGATGATAGCTACATAATTGGTCACTGTGTCCATTCTTCTAAAGTTCCTCCTTCACATAGCAGCCAGAGTGGTCATTCTAAAGCATAAAACATCATGTTTCCTGAGTTGAGTCTGAATGAGATCCAGCTAGCTTTACCTGGATTATATAACCCCATTCATTTTATTCATTCAGCCAATATTAATTGAACATCTGCTGTGTGTTACACACTGCATAGGTATGGGGAATATGGTAGGGTGGAGACACAAGCTACTGCCTTCCTAGAGCTTATATTCTGATGGGAAGAGACAGACGAGACACACAAACAGAAGTAAAATAAGTAGGAGGTGGGGGTTTGTAAGTTTAAATAGAATGTCAGGGATGATCTCACAAAAAAAAGTGACATTTGGAGCCATGACCTGTAATTGGTGAGAGAGTGAGCCGTGCACATATTTGGGGGAAGAGGTCTCCAGGCAAAGGGGCAACAAATGTGAAGGCTTTGGGGTCAGAGGATGCCTTGTGTATTTGAGGAACAACCGGGAGGCCCAGTGGCTGGAACGGTGAGAAGGGAGAGAACAGGAGATGAGATCAGGAAGGAAATGGAAGGTCAGGTTGTTTCTGGTCTTGCAGACTAAAATTTTGACTTTTATTCAGAGTCAGATTGAAAGTCTCTGGAGGATTTTAGTGATAGGATCTAAACAATTATAAAAGGACCACTGGCTGCTGTGTTGAGCATTGACTTAGAGGGGAGGATGCAGACATATTTAGGGAGAGGCCATAGGAGGGTAAGGTAATAATGTAGTGATAAATGATGATACCATAGTGGCAGGAACGGAGGTTTAAAAAGTGGTCAGGTTTTGGATGTATTTTCCAGGTAGAACTGATGGCACTTGCATTTTGCTTACAGGATATGAGGGAGATAGCAGAGACAGTTAAGGTTTTTGTCCTGAGGCAACTGGACTGATGGATGTGCCATTTACTCAAATGACAAAAGCTATAGAGGAGCGGGTTTAGGAGGATGTGCTGTTCAGTGTGTAGTACTTACTAGGAGTAAACATGCAGGTACACTTGTTAAGTGAACAGTTGAATACTGGAACCTGGAGTTCAGGGGAGGGGTCTGGGCTGCACATAGACATTTGGAGTTGTCAGTGTATATATAAATAACTGTGTGTGTTATATATAACGCATTATTACATATATCGTATATGTACATATGTGTATATATGTGATTACTGAGGGAGTGACTGCAGGTAAAGCCCCGATCCCTCCCACTTCAGAGGTGGTGGAATGAGGAGTACCAGCAGAAAAACCCCTGAGACTGAGGTTTTTGTGGAATGCTGCTGCGTACCTGTCTGACTTCATTTCCTTCCATTTTCTGCTCTTTCTCCAGACTCCAGCCACACTGGTGTCCTGTCTATTGAATTTGCTAAACTTGTTGCCATCTTAGGACCTTGGCACTTGCTCCTCCTCCTACTTGGGAAACACTTTCCTAAATCCTTTCGTGTCTGCTTTCCTCTTGTCTTTTAGGTCTCAGCTCAAAAGTGAGCTCCTCAGAGGCCTTCCTTGATGACCTTCGCTCACAAAATGTTACACTTTGTTTACTTAGGGAAAATGATTCCTTTCTTTTTTTAAACTCTGCTGAATCTTTGTGTTTTTAAAATTCCTGATTATAAATATATATACATATTTTAAAAACTTTAAAGTATATAATATACTCATCAAAAGTGTATAGCTTGATGAATTTTCACAAACTAAAGTCACCCAGAAGAATGAACTGTAGGCTGGAAGCCCCTCTTGTTGCCTGTTTTCAGTCACTGCCTCCTTTCCCCACAGGGATGATCACTGTCCTGATTTAACACATTAGGTTAGTTCCAGCTGTTGCTGTGTACTCTTTTGTATCTGGCTTCTTTTGCTCAAGAGTGGACTTGAGTATGTAGCTCTGGTTCACTCATTCTCATTAGTTTTTGGTTTATATAGCTTGAGTTTATATTAGATGGTACCTATAGAATTGTCAATATTATCTTTAAATCCCTAGATTTGTTTTTTTGGAAGTAAGTTGAAGTCAGTAGTGTGAGTCCTTCAACTTTGTTCTTCTTCAGTATTATGTTGGCTGTTCCAGCCAGGTCTTTTGCCTTTTCACATTATAGTTCCTTTGCTATTCCATGTAAATTTTAGAAAATTTTAGAAATAGCTTATCTATTATTTAAAGAAAAAAAAGCATACTAGAATTTTCATTGGGAGTATGTTATAGTCTGTAAATCTGTTTGGGAGAATTAACATCATAACAATAATGAGTCTTCCAATTCATGAACATGGTATGTCTTTCCATTTGTATAGGACTTCTTTCATAAATATTTTGTAATCTTTAGCAAACAAAATTTGTACATATTTTGTGAGACTTACACAAGTATTTTATGTATTTGGCACTATTATAAACTACCAAATTAAAAAAAATATGGTTTACGTTTGTTCGTTGTTAGTATACAGAAATACAGTTGCAGTTAAACTTCCTATAGTGGCCTTGTGTTCTATGATTTTGTTAAAGTCATTTGCTTTATTAATTTTTTAAAAAAGATTTTTTAGGATGTTCTATATAGTCAATCAAGTCAGCTGTGAATAGATACAGTTTTATTTCTTCCTTCACAATTTGCGTGCCTTTTATATCTTTTTCTTACTTAGTGTTCTGTCTAGGACTTTCAGTATGATGTCGAATAAGAATGATGAGAGCAGACATTCTTCGCCTTGCTCTTGATGATAAGAGCAGGACATTAGGAACAAAACAGCAGTTCAGTGTTTCCTCATTACGCGTTCTGCTAGCTGTGTGTATTTTTGCAAATGCCCTTCATTGGGTTGAAGAATTTTCCTTCTATCCCTAATGCTGAGTCATTTTTAAAATAATGAATGGATATTAGATTTTGTCAAGTTTTTTTTTTCTCTATCTGTTGAGAAAAATTCCATGGTTTTCTTTTAGTTTGTTGATTTAGTGAATTATATTGATTGATTTTTCAAGTCTTTTTTTAAAAAAATTAAGCATCAATTAACAAGTCTTAATTTTTTTGACTATTGCTTATTAAATCGCACATCTATCTGTCTCTTTTTTTATTTAGTATAGCTTTTCTCCATGACTCTTAATCACTACCATACAGGAGACTGTATGTTCTACTTATTTATTTGTATGTTTTGTGTTTCCAGTGGAGTATTTTGTTCCATGTTTTGTTCTCTGCTGTATCTCCAGCCCTGAGAATATTGTAACAAAGTAGGATTCTGTAAATATGTGTTGAATGAGGATATCTGCTGTCCAAGGAGTTCATAATCTAGGAGGGGAGGAAGAGGTACATGAATAAAAGGTGATACATCTTAGGAGAACTATCAACAGAAGCCTTTGAAAGCTCATGATGGGAGAGATCTTAAGTTCATGTAACAGATTTCTTTTCCTTTTTCCTATCAGATTTGAAAGAAGAAACATCTAGGAAGAATTTATTTAGTGATGCAGAATATAAGAAGAATTCAATAAAAATGTGGTTTAGTCCTCGAAGTAAGAAGGTCAGGTATGTTGTGAGTAAAGTTTCAGTGCAAACCCGTCCTCCTGTGATAAACAGTCAAACTGCTCAGCAGGCCTCCATGTATGAGTTTGTCTCTCCAAGCCCTCCGGTGGATGTTTCTGAGAGGGCTAAAAAGCCTTCCAGAAGATCTGGAAAAAAGCAGAAAAAGAAAACTTTAGCTGAAATCAACCAGAAGTGGAATTTAGAGACAGGAAAGGAAGATGGTGAACTTACCTCCAAAGAGGAATTTAAGGAAAAGCTGGTATCCTTCTGTAGCCAGCCGTCTGTCATTGCTAGTCCTCAGACAAACGGTGAAATAGACTTACTAGCGAGTGGCTCCCCAACAGAATCTGAGTGTTTTGGAAGTTTAACTGAAGTCTTTTTACCATTGGCTGAGCACATTGAGTCTCCAGAAACTGAGAGCAGGAATGAAGTAGTGACTCCTGAGAAGACTCTCTGTGAAAATCATCTTACAGCTGAGAAGTCCTTGCCATCAGGTCACAGCAGGAAACGTGGGCGTCACAACAGACTTTTCAGTCCTGTTTCTAAGAAATGTAGGAGCAGCGTTGTGAGCACCAGTGGAAATTCTGTTAAGGAAACGGCGCAGTCAGAAAACATGCCATTACCCGGATGTTCTTCACCACCTTCAAACAAACTTAAAGTTGGTGACACGTTAAAGAGGAAGAGCAGTAATATATTAGATGAATCCTTTAGCCTTTCACCAGGTACGCCCCCTTCTACGCTGAATAGTCCAAGTTACAGACGAATGATGTGTAGCCCCTCAGCAACGAAGCTGTCGCACAGTAGCCGTACAGCTGGGAAAAGAAATCACAGAGGAGAGACTTTGCTCCATGTTGCTTCCATTAAGGTAGGATGCTTACTCTGAAATACAGCTTTAGAATGAGACCCAGTACAGAATGATTTCTGTGGAGTTTGTGAAAAATGACGTAAGATTACTAGGATGATTGACCTAACCAGATGTGATACTTCCTTTGAACCAGAGAAGCAAAAATTCATAGGGACTGTATCCCTACCTCGGTTAGAGCAGTGGCCCCTGGGCCTGAGGAGCACGATCTTGCAGAAGAAAACCCATATATCAGGATTTCAGCTTCAGCTTTGCCTAGTGCTTTCACTTTTGTCTATTCCATAATGGTTTTTGCTCAGTTTTCACCATTTTGTGTACCCATTCTTCTCATGCTTTATGAATGTAGATGGACAGTTGCCAAGTGCTGCTGGCAACAAGTCTTTACCTCGCTTAAGAGCTAGGGGGTGACGTGAGAGGTGACAAGTGTCTGTATGGTTGACACTGCTCGTGGGCACCGCCAGACTCTAGAAGGTTAAAAGATGTGGTCTGTACATTTCTCCAATAACCTGGAAATTTGACTGTCAGAAATGGCTCCTATGGTTCACCACAAAGGGGCTTCTCTGGGCCCCTCCGCCAGCCATTCCTTTTACTAGCCTGTCCATTGAGTTAACGCTCCTTATTTTTTGACTCTATACTTGCGATGTGGCAGTGTTTGTTTTTTAGAACCTGGCTCACTTGCTGAGTGTGAGATGTACTTGCAGTGGTTAAACTGACACACGTGCTGCACATAGTGGGGAGCAGCTAGCACTGTAGCTTTATAGCCTTTGGTCTGTGAATTCATGCAAGTGTTGTGAAAATATCACGTGGGAGAGCTGAGTACTAAATTAGGACAGCTTTTAGGGTCTTTCTGGGAAGTCTGTGGGTCTTTTGCATGGATAGAGAACTTTGGGAGATCCAGAAAAGACCTCTTGGAGGCCCTTGAACATAGAACTGGCGAGCAACATAAAACTGGGAAGAACGTGGGGTAGGCAGGGAGTCCAGGGGTTCCTGCGTTTTACTGTGGAGAGAGGGAAAGGCACAAAAGTGAGTTTCTTCCAACTCTTTTTTTTTTTCTTCTTCTTTATCTTCCAATAAATGATGAATGTAGAATACATCTGATGCTAGCGAGGGGGTGACCAGCAACATGACTACTTTCTCAGCATTCAGTAGCCTTTGAACAACTTGAATTTTTGGAATTGGCTCTTGTTATGTTTTAGTCTGATATTTGCAAAGCATGAGTTTAAATATCAGAGTATATTTTTTGTCCTCTTTGTTTTATTTTTATATATATACACGTGTGTATTATGTATATAATATGTAAAGTATAATAACCTTAACATTATAATGTTACTAATGCTTCATAGACATAAGTAGCTAGCATAATAGTAAATATTTTTGTTCATTTTTCTGACCAATACATGAATGTAGACTGCTTTAGTTTCTACATTTTGCTTTCGGGAATTATTTTTAGATCACGAGGTAACCAGTTATATTGGTGAGAATTTTTCTTCAATCATTAGAATAATTTATCTTTATTAGTGAGGATCCCTAGGACCTAGAGTCTAGGCCATGGTTTGGCAAACTCTTTCTTAAAGAGGCAATGAGAGTAAATACTTTCAGCTTTATAGGACATATAGTCTTAACTATTCAACTCTGTTTTCTTCGTGCAAAAGTAACCGTAGACAATGTGTAAACCAAAAAAACCTTACACACAAAATCACGTGTGGGGCCTACAGGCCACAGTTTACTTATCCTTGGCCTAGGCTGTGGACAAAAGCCCAGTGGACTCTGAAGACAGGAAAAAATGGTGGCATAATGCCATCTTGGTGAATTTTCTCTATTGATGTGTTCAAGATGGCGTCAATACAAGTTTTGTCAGGTTGTCATTTTACTTAGAAAGTGTCTTGCCAGAATTAGAATTACTCATTTGATTCTCTTGAACTTATAAAATACTATATTGTCATTAGTTGGCAGATTCTGATATAGTACATTTAAGGAAAGTTAATTGATTTCTATTGTTTTTTAAATGCCTATTTAACAATAGTGTTCTCTTTTAAAAATTTATTGTAAGTTGAATGCATGCTCCCATCTCAGCTTGATTTTAATAGTCAAAACAAATACTTGAAGCAAAACCAAAGGATTTATCAGTATATTTATCTTTTTATAAATGGTATTCATTTTATTTTCTATCTTGATTTTTTTCACTTGCAGCTGAGAATGAATAATCTGTATACTTGGAAACCAAATGTTGCGATCCTACCGTCTTATTTATGTTTTGTACCCACCTACTTCAGAAAAGGATTTGAGGTGGCTCTAAAGTTAAAACTACAGTTGACCCTTGAACAAGGCGGGGTTTAAGGGTGCTGACCTCCCCACAGTTGAAATCTGCGTATAACTTGACTCTTTAAAAAGTTAGCTACTAATAGCCTACTATTGACTGGAAACCTTAACTAGTAATATAAACAGCCGATTAAGACATATTTCATATGTTATATGTATTGTACACTGTATTCTTACAATAAAGTAAGCTAGAGACAAAGTGTTCAGAAAATTATAAAGAAGAGAAAATGCATTTATAGTACTATACTGCGGGAAGGATATAAGTCAAGCGCTAGAGCACAAGCTTAGCATGCCCGAGGTCCTGGGTTCAATCCCCAGAACCTCCTCAAAAAATAAATAAATCAATCTAATCCACCCCCACCCCCTGCAAAAAAAGGTATAGTCCTGTACTGTATTTATAGATACTGTGTGTTTACATCATCTGTTTATAAGATGACTTGTCTGTCAGTACCTACCAGTGTATTGTCTTACATGATACAAAACACTGTGGTTTGTATACGTATTGCTAACAGTAGATGTCAAAAATGAAAAGATAATGTGAAAAAAATTTACATTAATTTACAGGTATAATGATTCATGCAGTGATAATGACGCAGCAGCAGTGTGATTACTGTGTGGTGGACTAGTGCCATGGATGCAGTCGCTTCAGGGCAACCTAGCCTATATACTTGAATCATTATCAAATTTTTGTGGTGTACAGTGTTACAGTCATATTCCTCATACAGTGTTGGAAGCATCGTTAATGTTTTTTTAAAAACCATTTACCTGTGGTGATAGGCTAATGTGTAGTTTCTCCAATTTCAAGAGAGAGGCATACTGTACAGTAATGTAATTCTTTGAGAGCAGAGTTCTAAAACAGAAGAGTAACATTATTAATTTAATATTAAACATCACTCACCTCATATCTATGTAAGGATAAACTATTATCTACATATATTTTATGCATTCATGACATACCTAACTTCTTAATTTTTTTCACTAGTTCTTTCCTACCTGGTTTGTTGGCAAGTTTTTTTTTTAATTGTTGCTCATCTTGTAAAAATTTTCCAATATTCTTATTAAAAACAATTGTGTATAAGTGGACTTGTGTGGTTCAAATCCATGTTGTTCAAGGGTCAGCTGTACTATAACGTGGAACAAGGAGCAGGGAAAAGGAGTTACTGCAGCTGAATAAAGACGACAGATCTGATGACGGCAGGTAGCCAGAGCAAATGAAGTTTTTTGCTGTCAAAGACAGAGTTTGTTGTTGTGGTTGTTGTTTTTCCCTGAAGTACCCTGTAGACTTGCGGTTTCCACATTTCCCTCGTTTCC